>NC_079151.1:141736583-142936583 GCF_947563725.1 Argiope bruennichi | reverse complement strand
CATCAACAATGGAAGTACTGAGCAGATAAAATTCAATATTTAGATACTTTGATGATATTTCTAATTTCGAGTGAGAATTTTTCACATAAAATTAAAATTAATTGTTTTCATTGCAATTCTTCTGTTTGAAATTTTGTTATTTAGTGATTAGGCCATTAGTGCTGCAGAACAGTACCACCCTTTGAAATTATTTTAAAAGTTTATCTTTTTCTTTTAATTTCATTTGTTTACTTTTTCTGTTAATAGTTTAATAATTCATTACATGGAAGAAAGCAATATTAAAGCTAGGAAAGTATAATGTCTTGTGAAGGAAAACATAGTTTTAAAAACACACAAGACATTTATTCGCAGACATAGACAACAATTAACATTAAACATAAATAAAAAAAACAGGTTTAACATTTAAAAATCCTCTGGGGTTTTCAAAATCAAACTAATTTAAAATTGCTAAATATAAAGAGTTTAGGATCCGGCCATCACACACAGAACAAAACCAAAATCTCTCTTCCTTTCTCGTCACATCCTTTCTTTTTATTCCGTCGAAGCCCATCTCACTTCAGTTTAACTCCCAATAAGGCTGAAGAAGTTCCAAAAAATTCGGCTCCAGAGCGACTTGACTTTAAATGAGCAGCAGAACGCTACAAAAGCATAAAATTCCACCACGTGAATGATATTTATTTTCTCAAATTAAATTTATAACTAGTTTCTAAAAAACTCATCGTATGATCTAAAAGGATATTTCTTTCCAAATATTAAATATTGGTTGCCAAATATTATTTGAGTATGTTAGTGATTATTGATATATTATTGTTTTCATTATTATTACCTGGAGACAAAGGACAAACTCCGAATTACTCCAGACATTATAAGGTAATTAGTTACCATAATTTAAATGGGAGTGGAATATTTTGATGAAAGGCGTTGCTTAAACTGTCTTGCAAAAATATCATTAACATGCTTACAAAAATTATGAATCTCTTCATCTCATACTATTGTTCTACATTTAAAACCTAGCTACTCTTTGTTACAAGCTGTTTCACCAGCCATTTATATATATAAACTGATTGAAAAAAATCGACAAATCATCCCCCCAGCCACAAACGCTATACCAATTTTTATTTCATATTAAAAAAATGGTCACATAAATTTCTTATGAAATCTATGAGACTTTTCTTTCAACCACCATCTATTTACGAGAAATATTTCAAAAACTTTACATTTTACTCATCCGCTGTGTAGAAAACCCTTAAAAGAATTTGTCAGTCACAATCACTGAATATCTAATCGGCCGATTTTGCCCATTTTTGTTTCGTGTAAAAGTTTATGACTCCACAATATGTCATCGAGGGTCATCCGCTCACTTTACACGTTCACCAACCAAAAATTTTTTAACCATTATTAAGCTCTTTAAAGTAGTACTTTCTTTTATTTTTGGAAGATGTATTGCATCAAAATTGATCGACATTAAAATCTTGTTTAGAATCAGAGCATACCTTCACAAAATGGCGCCTAGGACAAGTATCAAAATAGCGCCCCCCCCCCCTTCTTTTTATTAAACTTGTAATCCGAATTTTCCCTTCACTTATTCCTTAACTTTATACCGGAAATTCTAAGATTGGAATTGCAATTGAAACCAAATAATAATTTATAAATGGTCTTGCTACTTTCAGCGAGAAATTGGTTCACCTGTAAATTAATTATACTAATTTCGAAATGTCAACTAATCTTATGGAATTTATTTAATTTTTGAAATAATTGTTCTGAAAGAAAGTAATTAGAGAATAAAGAAAGAAAAAACAGGGAATAAAAATGGGTGATACTGTTTGAGTTAAATTTTAATACATAAACAAAACAAAAATGATTAAATTTTTGCAGTAAATATATTTGAGATTTAGGCCCACATATTTAACCATTAAAAATTATTAAATCGAATTATTTTCTAAAAATATAAGATTTAACTAAATTTATTTGTTTTCATCAAACATGAATTTAAATTAAATTGTAATAATTGCAAGTTATGGAGCTTATTACAAAATAAATATTAAAAAAATTATAATACATCACAGAATACCGCATTGATTACTAGATATCCTTTTATCCTAAAGTTAAGCAAAATTATCATCTTATGAAATGTTCAATAAAACATACTCAGAAAATAAAAATAAAAAGTTATTATTATTAAATCATTCATCTGTATAAGAAAACTGATTCTTTACATAATTCTGATATATAAATTCTCATAATATTACGAACAAGAGAAAATAATTGTAGCATCTCGGACGGATTTTTAACTTGTTTATGATCCCTTTGTTGATTCTCTTGAGGATTTTAAAAGACCATTATGCATTTTTATCCATTTTGATTTGTCTGGCATTATGTTTTAAAATATAATTTCGAATACTCTTACATAATTTAATTATACTTTTATTCATTCTGCGTTCTGTAACCCGTCCATTATTTAATAGTTTTTATTCTTAATTTAAATAATCTCTTTGAATAATGAATATACATTGAACACAATAATTTTAAATGAATGTGTACATGCCATTCTACAATTCGTTTTATAAATATTTAAATCACTGCATCCACGGTCGGTACAGTATTATTAGCTTCAAATATAAATGATTCATTTTACTTAAAATGAAAGAACACGTTCACGCCGTTTTGTTTCGTTATGGCTTTTTTTTGGACATTTTAATCATTAAAATCGAATTCTGGAAAAGATAAGATAATGCTTCATTTATAATTCACAAATGAAATCAAAAATTGTTTTTAATATCATGGTTCATTTTTATAGAAATTTTACAGATAGAAATAAGAATTACATAGAAATAAGCCGATTCAATTCCAGAAATTTAAACTTAAATAGACGTATTTCTCGTAAACGAGATTAAAAAATATTTTCACTAAAACACAAAACATAACTATTTTATTTTAATTTTAAAAATAGAAACAAACGGAAATGAAGAATGGAAAAAAAATCTATTTCAAGAGCATCTTTATAAATTTTTTTTTTTTTTTTTTTTTTGTCAAATTAGAGTCTGCGACATAATGTAAAATCAACAGTTTTGATTTAAATATAACAAAGTTCTTAACTTTAAAACTGTATTAAAAATATTAATTGAGGTCACTTTTGCCGGAACTGAGATGCTTTTTTTATTTAAGAAATTATACTTCAAGAATTAAGTACAACTTTTTTCATTGAATCAAATCTACGAAAATAATTCAGCAATCAACACTGCAATTATTGCAAAGGATAAAAATGAGAATAGAACACTAACGCAAAGTTTTAAGTTTAATAAAAATTACTTATTCAATTCAAAAATAATATTTTGATATTAATTTATAGTGGTCAATTATTTAAAAGAAAATTAAGTATCTTAACTTCAGAATAGGAAAATATTTAGAAACTTTATGAAGTTTATAAGCTTTTATTTCGTTTCATGAGCTTATTATTAATTGCACTGGTGAACAAAGTTTCAATTCTGCATTAATTAACCGATGATTTTTATATTTAAGAGGTTGCTGAAAAAGAATATTAAAATAAAAATAGTCCATCATCCATATATTTTTTTAAAAAATCAAAATCTTGGAAATCTTGATTTTATAATATTTGGAATAATTCACCATATAAATTTTAGCATTTGATAGCATTTAGCAATTGTTAATTATTGGTTAAATAAACGCTTATAAAACGGTAAAATGAAAACTAATACAAAAGACTGTTCGATTACATTGTTCTTTAAGTTTGAAAAATAAATTTAAAGAGAATTTTTCTGTAAAGAAATGACGTTTGCAAGAAATTTTCAAATTTCGTATTTTATGTAGCAGTGCATGATTTCATTAAGAATGCTCTTTTATGCCTCTGCTTTTGTCTATGTTAAGAATGCTCTTTTATATGCGCAATCAAACACAGGACTTCTATCCATCTTATTGCTAGCAGCTCCTATATCTTCAGGGGAATAAGGTTAAGTAAATCAAATCGCCAAAACTGAATTCTCTGTGTTATTGATCATCCTAATTTTTTTAAAGTTTTAACATGCCTTTAGTTAATTTTTTTTCATATTCAGGTCTTCATTTATTTTTTGAGAAATGTGTTAATACATTTTTAGAAACAATCTAAGCTATTTTTCTTAATTTACTTAAATCGTATCCTCAAACTGCTTGTCACTCAAAACATGCCTAACTTGATAGCAAGTGAGAATAAACTCCTTAGTATTAACGCATTTTAGCTTGAAAATTTAGTAAGGAAAATATTATTAATTTTTTTTAATGTGTATCAGGGAACGGGCATGTTAATGAAATAGATGAAAAACAAAAACAAAGGAGACTCTAAGCAAAGAGTAAGTCTGTGGGCAAATTGAATAAACTCCATCAATTCGTTATATTAGAGGAGCTGTTTGAGTTCTAATTCATTTTCATTTCGACTTTCAATAAAAAGTGTTCAGTGTGATACAATATTTTATATGATGTCTCCAAAATGCTTTTTTAAATTCACTTTACGGAGCAGCATTATCATAATCGAAGATAAACGTTGGATTTAATACGTTTATTCCTATTTCATAAAAAGAATCATGGAATAAGAGCATAACAAATAGATCTTATTTAATCCCATTTTAGCATGGATAATCACAATTATACCGAACACCGGTATTTTGAGCCATTTGTACAGTTTTGTAATACCGGTATTCACAAGTTTAAATACCGTTTTTTTTCGGTATTTACTAGAAATTTTTTAAATTGTCTCCACTATATGTTTAGGGATCGCCAACATAGCAAAATAGTATACGTTTTTGTTTTTATGTCTCCCTAAAGGGCGAAATTAATTAGACTGTGAATACCAAGTTGCATCATACAATCAAGAGAAGTGATAAAATACTGTTTGACAACGGATTGTGAAAACCCTCCGCGCTTTTGCGCATGCGTTAGGATGGGTTTCATTCGGCGAAAGGGGGGGGGGGAGAGGAAAGATGAAAATAGAAAAAGTTTACATTTAACAATGAAGACTCGCAGTTTTATGAGACTTAAACATTACAGATAATTAATAATACAGAAAGAAAAAGGTACTAATGCACAATGAAATATTTCAGATCAATTTTTATTTAATATAAGGGACATAAACATTAAATAATGACGAATTAATAAAAAATCTCTGTTTTATAATCTATTTAAATATTTCAGAAAAAAATTTGGAATGTAAGACTTACACATGTCTCGGGAAGTATGCCATCCGAAAAATGTGTGGAAATGCTTAAATATAAATTTTCGAAACATGGATTATCCCTGAAAGTAGATATTGTATCCATAACAACTGATGGAGCAACAGTTATGTAAAAAGTTCAAAAGCTGAAAAAAGTTGGTGCAAACCAGCAATTGTGCTATGCTCGTGGAATTCAATTAGGAGTTATAGATGTATTATACCAAAAAAAATATAGAATAGAAGAATCCAAATACTGTGGATAGAGAAACTTCGGATTCCGGCATTGAAGAGAGTGAGAGTGACAATGAAGATAATGACAATGTAATTGTTGAAGAAGATATTGCTAATGAGTATGAAATATTTACCCATCAAGAATTGCCTCCTATAATTTATAAAGTTAGAAAAAATTTTAAGGTATTTAAACGTTTCCCTACAAAAAATGTCATATTATAGAAATATATACTAACTGAAAATAAAACAGAATATATGTTGATATTAGATTCTAAAACAGAGAACAGTTTACTCATAATGATGAAACGATTTTTGAAACTGAGAAATCAAATCCAAAAAGTAATAATCGCAATCCAAAAAGCAATAAATTTAAAACTGCAAATTAATTTTTCAGATAGTGAATTCGACTTAATATCCAGAACTGTATCAGCTCTACTTCCAATAAAACTGGCTGTTGAGGCATTATGTCGGAGAGATTCTAAATTATTAACAGCTAATGCAACAATAAATTTCATGTTGAAGTCACTGAAAGAACGGCACACATCACTATCTGAAGAATTATATTTTACATTGAAAAATCGCACAGAAGAAAGGCATACCGAAATAGAAAATGTCTCACGGTATTTACATAATTATAATGATTTTAAAAATGGAAATGAAAAAGAAGAAAAGAGACTAATCAATTCAAATCTGATCAAGTTTATAGTATATTTTCTTATTCTTTTTTACCCACAAACCTATCCACATTCAGAAGAATTCGGTACTGTTATCGAAGATTATGATGACACTAATGTCGATAGTAAAAAGGAATTGAACAAAAATTAGAATCAGCGATAAATAAAAAAAATTCAACAAACCAAAACACAATACAGAAATCAGCTATATCCAAAACCATCGGACGAGAAATCGATTTATTTGAAGATGAGAGATTTAGAGGTAAATACTTGGAATCCCGTAAAAAAACACTTGATTAAATGACTTCCAAATTCCTAAAACAAAAAACAAACAAACAAAAAAAACCCCGGGATTATGCAGAAATGAAAGATATTGTTGCAAAGTATAAAAATGTATTTAAAAAACTGTTGAAATTCACAAAAAAAAGTATCACTAAATAAATTACTTTTTTTGAAAATATAGTTCTTTTTTTATTATCAAGGCTGTGTTAAAAGATTTTTATTTAACAATAATTTTGAAGTTATCATCAAGAAATATCAAAAATTTGTTCCATTCCTAATTATTTTAAATTTTGAAGAAAATCATTCCAAAATGTATATTCCACTCTCAGAGGTACATTTCTGTCAAATTAAGATATGCTATATCAAAACGATTTGCTATACAGAGCGCTAACAAACAGACACACAAATGCACATTCGCTTTTATTATTTGTAATGTTCTGCATTACCTTTAAAACTGAAAAGTTTATTCAATTTATTTATCTTTTCAACATTGATACACGATTTCTCCTCAGCCCTCAAGCAGATTTAAACAAAGCAAATTTATTTTTATTTTAAATCGTAGAACTGGATTTAAGTTAGTCTAATGGATTCGAAATGAAAGAATCCTTTTTGTTCACGTGTTGCGAACAAACTGCTCCCTCTTTGCAAAGCAAAATTCCAGTGTATTATTTATCGTGCACGATTCTTCACTCAGGCACATTCAATTTTTCATTCCGTCCATCTATTTCCCATTGACACTTGGAGCACCCATCTCACGGAACTTAACAGAAGAAAGAGTCGAGATAAGTTGCTGAAAAGTCTTGAGCATTTGCTCTTGATTTTAAAAGAGATCTTTGGAGATAAAAGCCAGATTTCCTGGTGACAAAAAAGAGGAAAATGAGAAAAAGACTTTCCCCAGAAGACATGCCTTAGCTCGATTGTCCCTCTAAATATATCATTTGCTGAAGTTCCTTTTCAAATTCTCGATAAGTCTAGCAGAAGTCTTGAAGGAGATAAAAAGTTTAGAAGTAAGTCGTCAGGAAAGGAAATTGCACAATTTTTTTTTTTTTTTTTTAAGTCTGAAGCTGAGATGGCGAACGGCGAGTGTTAGAAAATCCGATGAAATACCAAGTGATGTCTTGTTAGAAATATTTCTACATTTTTTCAGTCGAAAATATAGTGATGTGAAAAATACTGTGCTCTTGAAGGATTGGAAATTACAGATCATAATTTATCTTATTATTTGCTTATTTTTGTTTATTTATTGTAATATAAGCAAAAAGTATTGTACCAAACAAAGATATTAGTATCTTGATGAAAAAAAAAATTAAGTGATGAAGTTAATTTTACTGACACTTGATTGCTTAATTTCTTTAGAAATAATTTTGTTATTGATGCACTGATAATTCCATGAAGTAATGGACAGCAATAAAAAATATATCAGTTTTAAGAACTGAAAAAAAGAGAAATGTTTTTAGTCCTGTACATGATTTAATATACAAACTGAGAAAATGATATATCTTTAGAAATGATATACAAAACTTTGAGAAATAATACTTTTGAGAAATGATATACAAAATGTTGTCAGTTAAGCAAATGAAAAATCTAGTGGGGCTTTTTTTGTGTTGAAATTAAATTTATGATAAACTATAAATCTGTATCGTTTTTATATCATAGCTCTAACTGAATAACGATTAAATCAATAAACAAGCCATCAAAGGAAAATGATTTCCACTTTAAAACTTGATTTCATGAATGAATAACTACTTGTATTAGTTTATTGACATTTAAACAAATCAAAAGCTCAACCCAGTACAAAGTCAAAATAATTAATATCCATAGCTATGATTTTCTTTCAAATGGAAAAATAATATTTATAAAATCGAAGAAAAGCTAGATACAATCAATTAATCATTTCTTTAAAAAAATTTAAATCAAATGCTCAGCTACTGAATTCATTCAGGCGTTGCATGAAAAAAAAGTTCAATATTTTAATAAAATGACTATCGACTTTCATCATTGATTGTTTCACTGGAAATAGCTTTCTTCCTCAAAAAAATAGACGTTTCACACCTTTTCAAAACTTCTTTACCAATTATAATGATCAGTTAAAGGGTTTTTATGCAATTTTTTAATTTTATTAATCTATCATAACTTTCAATTGATCGTTAATTCTTAGTTAATCATTCAGGTACACTTTGATTTGTTGGATACTTTCGTCTTTTAAAATAAAGTATTTTATTTTTTAATACACAAAGAAGTTTGTGAAGAAATTGTACAATTATCATCAAATAAATTCGATTTCTTAATTTCGATGAACTTAAAAGCGTCCACCTCCCTTAGTCCGAAAAAACATAGATGAAATATGCCATATTCTTATCTCTACCTACAACATAGAGATTCGAAAACTCGATTAAATTGCTGGATTTACTATAAAATGACACACCTGTGAAAAATTTGAATTGGAATTCGTCACATAACAAAATTTTTTTTATCTAACATACATTCGATTTATTGTATTGAAAAGCTATAAAAAAAATACTATTCTCAAAACTATTGTTGTTAATGAAAATATAGCCAACTTTTACTATTGTGATTATTTACATGTACATTATCATTTCACTTAATGAAAATATTAAGTTAATCATTATAGTTACACAGTTAAAATCAGCACTGTATTCATAATAACATTTATAAGCACATGTCTATTACCACACAAATTAATAAATATTTGCTTGCTTTTAATTTTTATCTGCTTTCTAAAAGAAATTTGCTTTTAATTTTTATTTGCGCTTAATGGATATTTATTTTTAATGTTTATTTACTGGTAACAGATATTTGCTTTTATCTTGTTCTTTGTATTTCAGAATTTTATTTTTATTGCATATTAGCTTACAAGAATTTAATCTGTGATAAGAAATTTTATTTGTGCTCATGTATATGATAGCGAATATTAATGTATTATTTTAGTAAATACAGTGGCAACTACTTTGAATTAGAAGCAGAGAAGCTTTCTAATATCAACAAAAACTGTTGGTTTTATTCTAAGGTGTTGGGTTTAGCATATGTTTCGACTTCGGTTGTCCTACGAGATGTCAATTGCTGGCCGTGGTGGGTTGTTGGTAAGGTTTCTGCTTCTGATCAGGAGAATTTCAGGTTCGGGACCTGATCTCACCTATGAACGGGTCTGGTGTACGCTAAATACTTAGTTTATCTAGTAGTAGTTAATGTAATTAAACTACTATCCGTTATAGGTTTGTTGTTCTTATTATTAAATTTATTCTTCGGGCTTTCACTAAATTAGTATTGCTGGAAATTCGAATATCCCTTCGAACAAGTAAAAATGCTAAATTAATTCATTTCTTAATATGAGACCAATGAATCATATCTCGCAAGGAGAATTATTTTGTTTTTATTCATAATAGTTAGATGTAATTTTAAAATTATTTGTCGTCAATAAGCTTCTTGTTTTATATGTTGCTGTTATGAATGAGACTACAATAAAGCCGGTGAAAGGCGCTTTATTTAACTATGAAATTCTTAATCTTCTTTTCTTCCTTTCAAATGACTATTGGCGGAAAAAAAAATGAATAAACAGCAGTAATAAAAGAATGGATTATATTCATTGCAGTTAGGTACAATTTTATAATTATATTCTCTCTATGAGAACTGTAATATTTAATAATTTCTCTTATCAATAAAAATACAAAAAAAAAAATCAAGACAGAATATCTATCTTACCAATTTAAAAAAAAAAAAAATAAAACAATAAGAGCAGTTTTGCTTGCCTAGATCTTACAAAGGGATTTAAAATGCCATTTAATGGAAAACTAATTGCTCTGGTCTTTAATCATCCGCATTTGCTTAGACATCTCCGCGAACAGGTGCCCCCGTATTTAATAAAACTGTTTTTACCTGCTGGTGGAAATTGATATGGGGCGAATCTGTTGAAAGGCAAACGCGCCCGGGAACCCTTCAATTAATGTAATTGCGGGGACATCTGCTGGAGAAGCGTGCAGCCGTTGATGAAAACGTCAAGAATCTTCGTTGTGAAGGGCCCGCCGACACCTGGCCGATTCCGGCGTGAGGTGCTTCGTAAAACAGTGGCCGAATCACTCGCTTCTCGCATTTGTAGTCGGGCGAATATTAACCTGATTGTGATGGAGTTACGTGACGGAACTGGTAAAACTGGACAGGGAAACCGATAGCAGAAAGGACTACGAGGTAGGTAAGACATTTATTTTTCTTCTGCTCACAGGAGGCATTAGTAATGGCATCGAAAATGTTATTTTGTACACGTTCAGGTATACAGACAACTGCGAATATGATATATCTCATAAAAAAAATTGTAGAAGTGTTGATTACTTTACTGTGGTGTCCATGTGCTTTCCCGTATAAGCATTTTCAATATGATCATAGCATGGAAAAGTATGAGTGAATGAAAATCCATCAATGTAAGATTCGTTAAAGCATGATTATTTTTTTGAATTTAAAAAAAATCGTTTATTATAGGAAAATAATCGTAGGTTAAGTAAAAAAATAAAGAAAAAATATAGGTAAAACGATATAATTTATCCACCTAAAGTAATGCCAATTTTTTTATTTCATACATGATTTATTGTCTATGGCTATCAATTGGTTTTTGAATAAAATTAAGTAAAACTGGATGTAGACAATTGGTAACAATATACATTTAAGCGTTAATCATTGTTGGAAGATATAATTAAATTTATTTATATTTATTTCTGTATGATCTCAGCTCCTTATATAAAAAAAGTCAATTTGAATTAATCTCACTTTGACACGTCATTAATAAAATTTAAAGTGTTGCCATTGTGTTCCTTATAATATCTATAATAGCTATATTTTGAAAATGGAACACCACAATGTCTGAGTTCTTCAATATTTATACTGCTTAAATATATAATTTGGAATATAATTTATATGAAAACGCTCCCGTTCATTGAAGGAATATCTAATTTTTGCTTTGTCATATACGAAATTACACAAAAATAGTGTACTTGTACTCATCACTAACTTTGTCATAAACTCTTAGACAGAATGAGTGATGAATAACGAGGTTTTGGAAGTCTTATCTATTTTTACATGTGTATGAACAAGTCAGCAATAGAACGAACAGGACAAATGAAATTCAGCATTATCCCAAAATTATCAACCTGTTTCAGGCACACATAAAATCGGTTAAATGAAAAGTTTCCTTTCTTTCTGTATGTTTATGAATACAATGATTAAAAAATATGGTCAGAATAATGAGGCTTCACACATATTCTTTACTTGTAGATTTGTAATGAATTTTTGGACATAAAATACATTTTGGACATAAAATATCTGTATCTGAATATTCATGCGTATAAGATCTCTTAAACGCCGTAGTTTATAAGAGAAATATGATATTTGAGTATCAAGGATCACGTTGCTGTAGTTCCTTATCCCGAGTAAAATTATAAATTCATACTTTACAGAAACTTAAAGAAACAAAATGGAAATTTAAACTTAAATTTAAAAATTGTTTAGGAAATTCAAAACTGAGAAAAAGACATGAAAGAAACTTATGAAAATCCTATAGACAAAAGTTCAGCATGTAGTATCATTGTGCCATATATTGATGTGTAAGAGACGCTGAATTTTTATTGTGTTTACAACTCTACTATCTTACATTTTGTTATTTTTTTTATACAAATGAGGTAGTAAGTATGAGAAAAATCCTTATATCCAAAAGGAATGATCAAAGCAGGAGTAATTTATCTCTTAAGAGAAAATATTGTTTATCCTTCATTCGTCTACTCTGACAAAAATGTTCTATTTCTTCTTCATACAAAGTCAGAATTTTTAAGAACTTCACTAAGACATTGGATATTAATATTTGAAGGATCATCGCTTCCTATTTTAGTCCTTTGTCTCAATATCTTAAACTCAAGAAAATATTTTTTGCACATCCCCAAATAAGATTTTTAGATGAGAAAGGGAATTTTCATTTTTAATCTAAAACCATCTCCAGGATCTATGATAAGGGAAAATCAGAGCGTTAAACCTTGAGAAGATTCAAAAATTCTTAGGGAATCCTAAGGCATTGAATTGTTATGAAGTCGTGGACCTACTGCTAGAATCGCACAAAGACATGGGTAGTAATGTACCCTTCAAGGAACATTTCTTGAACTGTCACCTGTATATCCATCTTAAAAATCTGGATTATGTCAGTGGAAAAAAAAAATTATTAAAATATCTTCAATATGCAAAAGAGGTACCAAAAGAAATGGAGTGAAGGAGTGCTAACTGATTATTGTTAGTCATTGAAGAAAGACGTCCCGGATATCAAAAATCAAAAGAAATCAACATCTCAACATTTTGTCATATATACGCAGATATACATACTTCAACCACGTTTATAGTCTGTGTATTTTCTGTAGGCAATTCAAGGTCACATTTTCTACCTTGTTATTGGTTGTCTGGTGCCAGTGACACGGCAGAAAATGTGACGTTGAACCGCCTACAGAAAATACACTGACTATAATTTAGTTTGACTCACAAATTTTGTTTATCTATTTATCGATTTGAATTTAGAGAAAGAAATTTTCTTAGAATGTAGTATGTTTCCTCTTATGCCAGAAAAAAGTTTGAATTTTGTAACTCAGAATTACCGATTCATTTAAACTCATCAATTTTAAATCTACAGCACTTTATGAGTGAAAAATTCCACTAAAAACATTTGTTTTAATTTCTTGAAGCCATTTTATAAATTCCATAAAAAAGAGAGGTGAAATTCAGGTATACAATTTGTACAGCTTAGTTACAGAAAAACATATTACTGATACAGCATTGTACCATCCACAAAGAAAAAAATATATGCTTTTGTTTGATTTTCTGTTTTGTTCTGGCACTGTCACGAACTTAAAACATTTACCAATAAATAAATAAATGTAAAAAAGTGAACCTTGAAAACCCTATTAATTCAAATAAAAAAAAGTTTTTATCAACTTCCCCTGAAAATTGCATTTTTTACTGCATATTTTCACATTGGCTGCTGCTTTTGACAACCGTTTCAAACTATTTCAAATCTTGACTTGGATGAAAATAATGCGAGGCATTCTACGCATGTACTTAAATATCAAGAAATTTTCTATCGGAAACTACGGAACAGAATAGGAGAAGCATGTTGAAGAGCAAATGTATGAGGAAGACCTTGAGATTTTTTTTATAGGTGGAAGGAGAGCTTAATTAAAAAAAAAAGGTCTTTTATTTTATACTAGCCGCTTTTGGCGACCAGCCGATTCGCCAGTATTAATATTCGCTAAAATTGTCAATTAAATATTTTGTGTTACTTGGTCTCAAAATAGTTTTTTTCAGGAAAATATTTTGAAGCTTCAAATTTTGATTGTCATATATTATGTAGACTTTAAGCCGTTTCGTTCATTGTACTGCGTACCTCTCTCTAATTTTCTATCAAAGTTCGTAAAATTCAATTTTAATTTAAAGTGGGGATGATTAAACAGTAATTTATAAAAATACTATTTTTTTTTTTCTTTTACTGGAACTATGCATGCCTTTAAAAAAATATGAAAACTGAAAGCAGAGTCGTTCGGTATTGATGTCTTATGTGCATTACAGAATAAATTTCATAATTTATAATATCTCAAAGAATTATTCAATCAAAATTTCACAAATTCATCGCAAAACTCAGTTTTTAGTTCTATTTTCAAAAGGATTGAAGGTATTCGAACACGTTGGAAAGGTCGATTTAGGCTAAAAATTACATTCAAAAAATTCTTTAATTGGGTAGACCAGTCTTTGAGCGATCCAAAACCGGTTTACTTTTATCTCTACGTTAATTAGAAGTCAAGATATTAGTATTTTCGTAATGATAGGTAAACCGGAAGTGGACATTTAAATAACCTGAAGTACCGATTAAAAGGGCAAAAAAAAAACATGTTAAAAATTTGTATAAACACAAATTTAGTTTTAAATACGGACAAATTTTTGTACGACAAAATGCAAAAGAGAGTTTCAGCGGTGTTTTGTGGAAATTTGTTCCTAAAGATGTCTTTGTTGAGCTCTGAACAAAGACATCTCCTCAGATTAGGGACATTTATGTCTGTAATACATTTTAACGAAGGTTTTATAGGATAACGTAATATCCTTTATTGGAGTGTATCCTAGTGAAAATGCAGTTAGAGCATTTGTTGAGCTCGACAAAGACAAAATAAATGAATCCAGGCGGCATTCACTGCCAAATGCAAAAATTGCTAGAAAAAAAATGATTAAAAAAGAAAAATTATTAATAGCTGAGGTGGAAGAAGGTATAACCTATAAGTGTGGTGAATTTTAAGTATATACACATGCAATTTATTATTAAAACATGTTACTGTATACTTTAAATGCATTTTTCTCAAAATGGATTTTTACTTATTTTTTGCTTACTTCAAATCAAATAACTCAAAATATAATTATTATATATTGAGTGAATTCTTTGAGGAATGAACTAAAAGAATTTAGATTGAGTGAATATTTTTTTTTAATTTACAGTCTATTGTTTGAATAATAATGTCTTAAATTTACTAAAAATTTCATGATAAATCTTTGACTGGTTCTAAAATTTTTATTTATAATTATAACCATACGATTGTAGTTCATTCCCTAGAGAAAACTATGCAGATTTTTTTTTTTTTGGTATAAGTTTTGTTCGGATGCGAGTAATAGTTTTTGGTGTAGTCAATTTGAAGTTTTTTAAAAATTTGCTCAAATTTATGCTATTAAATGCCAATTGTAAAAAAAGTTTTAATGTTTATTTCAAATAGTGACATCCTATTACTAATTTTGAATACTCTAACCCAGAAATATGATTAAAGTATGTCTACACCATGTTTTTCTAAAAAAGTGCTCCGAATGTGTTCGGATACTTTAAATAATATCAATAATAATTTTTTTTCGATCTATATCTATACTTTAAAAAATTATGCAGTTTAAATTTTAGACAGTGCTTTGGTCCTGATGAATCATATTCTATAAAACTTATTCTAGACGTATATAAATGAATTAAAATTGTACTATTAAATATTCTTTATTTTAATTAATTAAATTGATTGTTGCATTATTATTTTTATCTAACCTTTTTTATCTAACTTTTATATAAAATTTTGGGAATAAAAATTTCTATTTTGAGAGGACAGCTACAAATAGACTAGATTGCTTCAAATGAAAGCTTATTCGTACAATTAATACAGATGAATTTTTAATTTGTTTCGAATAACCAACGACATTCCATCATCCAATTAGCTACAGAGATCAAGTGATCAAAATCCCTGAATTCGTATCAGATACATTTCAAATACTAGAAGGTGAAGTGACCACAAGTTCACTTATTTCAGAGTAAAAATGAAAAAAAAGAAAATGCAAATTTTAAAATTATTCATTCTTAAAAAAAGTAACTAGTATTTACTTAAAAGTGCAATTTAGATACAGAAATATTTTATTCAAAATCGGAGCATATCCGAAAGGAATTAAAATTAAAGGGATTAAAACGTTTCGAATAATCCAGGATATCTAACCTCTTCAACACAGAGGTTAACCAGAGGGAGGAGGTCTCCCCAAAACTTTCTCGCATACTCTTTAATAAAGGCGTTATCCCAGAAAACACCTTGTATACCATTGGCGTGCAATCTTTGGCGTGAATTTTGCTGAATCTATCGTTAGACATTTGGCGCCTGTTTTGGCAATTAACAGTTAGATTAAAGGTATCCGAAAACTGAATTCGTGTTTTACGACAAAAGTAAGCCGTATAAAAAGGGACTATTGTGAAGATGTTAATCTGTGTACCGAATTTTATACGTCGTGTTCTTTTCGATTTGTTGTTATCATGTTGACTTATATTCGATCAGCCGGAGACACAGGCTTCCCCTGAACAAAATTTTACTCAAAATTTGATAGAAATCTAGAAATTTGGTATAAAAACCATTAATCAAATTTCATCGTCTAGCTCAAAGTATTTTAAAATTACCTTTGTCACAGACCGACGGAAAGACAGACACTTTCTAAAAATGTATTTTTCGAAAGTGAGTCAAAAACGGTGAGATTCTTCAAAATCAGAAGTTCAGATTGTTTGAGGATTATAGTATTTTGTCTATACTTCGTGTACAAGAAAGTAAAAATGTTAGAAATGAAGTAGTATTTATACAATCAACATTGATGAGTTAAACATATATTTAAGCTGTTAACTTCAGGTCAAACCTTATTTAATTACTCATAAAGAACTCAAAGATGCATTAAATGTGTTCATATTTATACAGTGCTAATGATTTAACGATATTCTAAATTGTCTTGTTACTGCAAGAGCATTCTTCATGTAATTGCAGTTTTTCTTTATGGAAATTAAACCGCTTCAATATTTAATTCTAAAAAACAGTGTTTTTAATATAATTTTTTTTTAAATATGAAATTTAGAACAATAATTCAAGTTGAGGGAGATTCCCCAACAAGAAGGAATCCAATCTTCCCGAACAATCCCCCAGTGCGGTGGCAAGATGGAACGTATATACCTAGCAAATCTAAGATCTTCGTCAGGGGATGTGGGAGGATACGATTCGGTTGTCTCCTTTATTTCTTTCGCAAACTATTCCATTCCATTTCTCTGTCCCGACTACTTAGGCTATCTACCAGATAGTGCCGGCCTCTATTCTATGGGCCCCAGGAGGTTTGTTCCATAGGGAGGTATGGGGAGGCAATGATCCACCTTCTTTTTGCACGGCTAACGAGATTGCCTATTGTGCAGATACCAGTTAGACACTTTTAACAAAAAGCCGAAACACAGACGCAAAAGATGCATGGCCTGCGTTATTTTTTCTGCTTCTGCCTTCCCGTTTTTGTTGCTGCGCGCGGGGGAAAAATGATTTATTAATTCGTCTACCAGTTTTGAATGGTAGGTGTTTTTGTGTTTACGCTTAATAGGCTTTTAGGTCGACAATGCTTTTCTAATCAGGGTTTGTTTGGGTTTCGGGTTTCCGACTCCGGTGTTTTCGCCTGGTTGGACTTGTTATTAATAGGCTGGAGAATAAAAGGAATCGTAGTTTCGTTATGTTTAGAAAGCAACGATGTGCATCCGGTTCTGTTGTTACTTTAAAAAAAAAATGAAAGGAACGTCGAGGTCAAATACTTGTTGTAACGAGAAGAGATTTCAGATTCCTTTTCTTTTCTCCCCCCGTCAGCAATGTGGTTTATAATGAAATTAATTTTCGTAACATTCTTTTTAAATTGTACGAGAAAACAAATATAGATTTTTGAACCCACTTTACCGAAAGGACAAAAGGAAATCTTTTTCAAAGAAAACGGCATTCCAAATAATTAGATCTTTTAACACGCAGAGAACAAAAATATTCTTAACTAAATAAAATTAAAAGTTTTTAAATTAATTTTATTTTGAAAATATTAAATATTATTAATAGCTATTAATAATTCTTATTATTAACCTCTTAACTATTGACATCTCAAAACATTTTTTAAAGATTAAATATATTTATATTTTCAATCTATCTATATATTGTTGTTCCTTCCAGTATCCTGAGACGACCACTTTTCGACGATTCTATTTCATTAAAGGATGAGCACACTTCCGGTATTCTTCATCATTCCTTCACATTGTTTTTCGCCTTATTAAATACTTTTTCGTGCAGTTTTTTTTTTTTTGTTTTTTTTTGCGTGTATGCGAGTGTCGTTTCTGGCACTATTACTTTATTTTAATTCAATCTGCGGGTAATCCGAGTTTATTTTATCTTTAAATGTAAACCTCGCCTCCTTCTATCTTTCCTCTCACCTCTATTTTGACGTAAAACATATCTTAACGCATGCACGAAAGCGCGGAGGGTTTTAGAATCCGTTGGCAAACGATATTTATTTTTTAACCTCTAATGTCACTCTTTTTAAGAAAACAAGATAGCGGAATGATTTTTTTTTATATTAGATGGAGTCGCGACAAATGACTAATATCTGGCCATCTAAAAAATAATGCGCAAAATAAATAAATAAATAAAGATGGTTGTTTTTATCGATATATATTCTTCGTAAAATAAAAATTTCTTGTTCAGAAAATTATGAACAAAAAATATTCATAATTAATTTATCTATATAATGTCATGTGAAAGTATGCGTCTGGATTTCACATGGATCGTGAAATCAATTTCTGTGAATATTTCTTTCACATATATTCTAAAGATCAGCAAGTAAATACGATTCTGAATGTCAAATTAATTTGAAACGTTTATTAACTTTTTACAAATACGTGCCTCAAGCGATTTTTTTATCAATTTTTAATATTGACATTGAAATATTTCTTTATTTTATTTCAGTTTTACTATCGATGTTTAAATGTTGAAATCGTATATTTATAGATTAGGAATGCTCATGAAACCGAAATGAAGTCACGAATCAAAGATAATTAAGGTGGTTAGGACTTTTAAGACAATTTTTTAATTGTTTACAGAATTTGTGGAAATCTTTAGACGAGATACCATCTCAAAATATTTATTTAAAAAAATAATAATTTTTAAAATCTATTGTTTGTTAATTAATTGTTTTGATTATTGATCTAATTGATTGTTTGTGAGTTGATTATTTTTTAATTCTTGAAACAAGGTTGACAAATGTCGCAACTCAAAACGGTTAACTTCGCGGTCTAAAACAGGTATGGCAAAAATTTTTTAACTACAGTACACTCCCGATTATCCGCGGATAACAAAAATCGCGGATAATACGAAAAAAGCTAAAACCGGGTATAGCAAAAGAGAAAACAGTCATTCCAACTTTGAAAAATCGTTTTATGTGCAATAAAACGTAAAATAAACAGCAGGAAATGTTTAACTAACTCTTAATATTTTAGTATATCACTCAAAACTAACCTAAAATGCATTTTGTTAATGAAAACAGAAAAGTGCTTTGTATTTACGAGAGGCGTCAAGGATACACAGAAAAATGAATACATATGTACTGTTTTAATACTGTAATGTATTATGTAATTACAAAAGCATAACTGTAAAACTACACCTTTTTGAAAAAATCAGTCAAAAAAAAAAAAAAAGTTTGTGCGGCAGGCGCGGATAACCCGCCCGCGGATAATCGAGAGTCTACTGTATCTTTCTAAATAAAATGCACAAAAATCACTCTTATTGCATACTTTCAAATAACAACAGTTTAAATGTAAACAATAACCTTACGGATGCTTCAGATTACTGCATTGAACCTTTTTCAGCTGTATTTAATTCAATGCTTCGTTAACTGATGAAACTGCGAAATATTATTAGAAATGTTCTGGATAGGGTTTACCAAAAACTTTATTCATTCAGAGAAAAAGATATAAAAGAAATTAAGAAATAAGCGTCACACAAAGTTTAATCGAGCTCGAAAATAGACTTAACAATTGACAGTTTGGTAATTACTATGACTTACTTTGGAAATGGATGACCATCTTCCAAAACTATCATCTCTCAAAAATCATTTTTACCCTGTCTTAAAACTTAAAAATATTACCTTTTTATGATATGAGTTTCATCTCTGTACAATGTTTCCTTTCTTTTTAATACTTTTTTAAAAAATATATAATACACTATTTGGAACAATTCGCAATGTTATGATGAAATTCAAACCCATCCATCAAAATATTCAATCGCGTGCTTTTGCCAAAGTGAAAATAAAAATTTAAAAGAAAATGCTTTTATAGGATATTCATTCTAAATTAGAGTTTTCATTTACACCTTTATTTCATAGTATATATATATATTTTAATTTGTAAGCGTTATAATTTGTTTCGGTTTATTCAGTTACATTCATGCTTCTCAGTTTTATCAAATAGTTAAAATTTTCTTAAAAATATTCGTTCAAAATATTTTTAATATTTAACGGCCTAATAAGTCAATAATCTGGTCGAACAAGCTGGTCACCAAAGGCAGCTAGTATTCCTTAGCAAGTGTAAAAGAAAGTGTATCTTGTAACTGAAAAAAAAAAAAGCTTTAGCATTAACTTGAAACTTTAAATCCCACAAAGAAAAATTTTGTTTTCTCTTTACATATACTAGAATCAGTACTTATATGCCGTTAATCGAGATCCAGTACTGCTCAAATTTGAAGGCAAAATTCAGTGAAGTTAGGATGCCTGAATTTTACGAATTCTTGCCAATCAAGTTCGGAAACACACATTCAAACACTGGTACATAAAATTATTTTCATGTTTGCCAGGTTCATATTTGCTAACACGTTTCATAGGTTTTAAAATTAATCACAGACAGCAGGATATTCCTTGAAATAACGGTGAAAAGATACAAAAAGTCCGAATTTTTTTTAAAAATTACTTTTAAGAAAGTTATATTTTAAGATTTTTTTTTATATTGTGCTTCTATGTTTCTACAAAATTTAATTTTTTGGGATCACATACATTTAAACCATGTTTATTTGGTCCGTCTTATATTTAAGTTTGATTCTTCTCTTTTAAAAATGTTTTTAAAAAACGAAATCCCACAAAGCAAATTAGATTTCAAACCCTCGAAAAATTTCAGCAACTCAAGAAATACATTGCTAATTCATAAAGCTAATGAAAACTTTTTTAAGTACTCTTGAAATAGTGTTTCTTCGATGGAAAAAAAATATAAATCTCTTTTCTTTTAATGATGTTCGCAGCCACATATAAAAAAATGATCCAATTCAATCAAATGATCTATGAAAGTTTTTTATCATTTGAGCCAAGCCTTACTTCCTTCTGAACTGATGCTTTTTTTTTTCTATCCCTATCATATCCGCTCTTTTCAATCTTCCTGAATCATTTGCTGGTAATAAATTGCAATCAAGACATAAAGAATACACTTTGCTGACACAATAACTTTAATTAACTGGTAGTAAAGGCATTCCGTTGAATTATAGCGCCTACAAATCATCCCGAATGCGTTAAAGAGCTAGTCAGGAGTTGCCCTTTTTTCATTATCTGGACTGCAATTCTGACGAGGCAAGCTATTCTTTTAAAAAGATTTATTTTTACCCTTTTTGTAACACTACTCGTTACAGACGCAGAATTTATTTCGAGTCTGAAATGGCAACGCTTAGAAATGAAGGAAGTGATATAAATTACTGATTTCGCGCGGTTCAACTGAAGGCATGCGTAGCTCTGACATTAGTTTGATCATATTTTATAAACAGTTTTCTTTATTTCTCACGGCGTTTTTTGACGCAGAAAAGTGAAGTTAAATAGCGTGTATTTGTTTTATTTTATAAGTTTGTATATTTCAAACAATATAAGATTTATTTCCTGCATAATTTAGTAGTAGCAACATAGCCAAGGATGTGTATTATTCTTTCAGAAAATGATTTTTTATGGAGATTGATAAATGTTTGGAATAATAGCTGTTTGATATTATTTTATTTACTCAATACGATCAATCATTCATTGGAAAATACTCTACTAAATCTAAAATGTGTCATTATTGTTAAGCAAGAGTTTATAAACTTTTGAAGTAAATAAACTTAGAAAACTAAATATTATTCGTAAGCTATGTATAAACTTTTAGAAATTTTTGTTTATTTTCACTTCTTGATAAAAAAAAAAATCGATTACTAAATTCCGTTTTTATAAACATGAATTTATAAAAATGGAATTTAGTAATCAATTTTTTATTAATATCTTGATATTTAAGAGTTTTAAAATTTTTTGTAGTTATTTATTTCTCGAAGTCAATACACTATTTTAATAGTTTTAGAGCTTAGTAAATTGCAGTCAAACGTGGCTTAACGAACACATAGCTTAATGAGCAAAACAAAACATAAAAAGGTGATTCCCTTAACGAGGGAGGAACTATCATGGCGTCATATGTTTATCAGAACTGGCTTATCTCAGTTTGTGCTAATTACATGGGAGAAATTTTGGTCGGATAGCGTTGTCGAACGCTACTCCGAGGGGATTGAGCAAGTAATTGTGAAGCTTAATCGATGAGATTTTATCTTTGCCTAGAATGGTGATACTGGAGATGGATAGCAATGGAAACCTAAAATGTTAATGCATCATCTTGATTTCATTAATTTTTTTTATTTAATTGAATTCATGTTTCAAAATGACTGTACCTGTAAATATATTGATTTAAAAAGCTACGTAATCATTTACTAAACGCGTTACTCTAATTACATAAAGTTTCAAATGTAATGATTGGGCAAATATTGCGAACACATAATAAATTGTATTGTTATTTATGATATCAAATTTATTGAAATTTAAACTATGCATCTAATTTATAACTGTGCAATAGTATTTAGTATGATTCTAACTTTTCTATAACTCAATATGAAAATTTAAAGATTCAAGGTTTAAAAAATGCCAGATTTTGCCAGAAAATGCCAGCCAAAAAATTATCAGATTTACTAAGTCTTTTTTTTTTTTTTTTTTGTAGCTTCCATTTATCTGATTAACAAGTCCTTGTATTAGGTAAATAATTTTGCATTGAATTACTTCTCCGAGTGTAGAGGGTTAATATGCATTTACATTGTTTTATATAAAGTCCCGTGTCAATATTCATTCATGTAACACATCACAGTTTTGAATTATCGTTTTATCTACATAACAGCAAAAGTACGGCCATAATTCTGAAAATGCATTTTTCGGACTTCAGGAGGTCTGAAAATTAACTGAAATATTAGGAATCTCTTTGTATTGGCGAGAAAATAAAAATAATTAAATATAGGAAGTATAAATTTATTATTTTCAGGCAACAATGTAAAACATTTAGTTTTATAAAATTAACAGGTTCAAAAAATTCATTAAGCCTTTAGATTAAAAAAAATCGTAAACTCTATTGTTAGTTTTTAGTAATATTCCTTGTAGCCTCTTTTTATTGGTGGGGGGAGGGAACTGTGGATTTCGAGTTTCGATTTCGTCAAAGCTCTGCAATGCTCGTGGGTTTAGTACTCACTAAATCTTTGGAGGTTAGACGTCTTAGTTATGGCATGGAATAGAAATTTTGAGAAGGTTAGCTTGATAGCCAGCCTTAGCTGATTAAATATTATCCTCGTCATTTGATCGTGGTTAAAGATTTGGAGGAGCTTCACTACTCAACAGTTTCACGACCGAATTGGGACATCTACTACTCATGAAAAAGGACTCAGGAATTTTCTCAAGGGATGAACTATTTCAATCTATTTACAAGCTCAATTTATCTAGCATAGACAATATTTGGCTCTACTGAATCGTATTAGTATGGCAAGTTCTAAACAGCAATTATCATAATATATTAAAGAATGCACGTAATGTATTTCTGAATGATGAGTATTTTTTTTTTTTAATTTTAACGTTGCCGTATTATTTGTTGAATAAAATATATTGCATGCATATTAAATACTAATATTTGAAAGAAAAAAAAAATGAATCAGTTACAAAAACAGCTAAAAATAATTCAAAGTATAGAAAGAGAAGAATTTTTATAATTAATTCTTTGTGCCTTCAAATTTTCGTTTTTCAATTTTTATTTACATTTAGTTATATTAAAATAAACCGTACTTTAAAACCTATACTGCTGCTCAACATTATGAAAGATGATAGCGCATTCATTTTAGTCTGCATAATATGTTATTAAGACAATCAATAGTTCTTAAAAATAGTTATCCAAACACCTGCATTGAATGGCTTATATAGCATCATTTCATTAAGCTCGTTTAATGGAGGAGCAATTTCTTTATTTGCATATAAATGTAAAATTATTATGAGAAGAAATTTTTCTCTGAAATTTTGGAAATAAATCATGCATAAATTTTCGTCATCTGTTAAATATGCTAATGTTAATTTATATCAAAATGTGCCTTTAAGCTTACAAGAAGAGTCCCACGTAAAAGGATCAGACTTTTTTTTCTCAAACTGTTTTCAACACTATTCTATTTAACCGTTTTTTATATATATTGTTAGCATAAATTAATTGCAGGCAAATAAGTAGATAGCAGATTTGATCGACTTGCTATAGAAATAAAAGCAGTTTTGCATCTTCATTAAGTTTTTTCTTCAGCTATTATTTTCAAGATGTTCTCCAATATTAATGCGGTATTAAATATTATTGCTATTATTTTTATTTTCAATATTGTTATTGCATAATATATAAATTTAGAGGTTATTTGTTAAATAAAATTTATACTCTGGATTTATCTAAGAATTTTAAATAAGTATAAAACTTTTATTCTAATTCGTTTATTCGAATTTGCGTATTGTTGTAAATAGTGTCCCAAAAATAGCGCAAGATTTGAATTTGCCGCCATTCGTGCAGTAAAGTGTTGTTGGCCTTATTAAAAAACATTTGACAGCTTATAGTTTAGATTAGTAAAAATGGAATGGTACACGATAGAACAAGTGTCTTAATTGTTCAACAATATTTCAAAAATAATGAAAGTCTGATGATCACAGTTCAAAAATTTGTGAATTGGCCCCCTAGACCGTGTGATTTAACACCATTTGATTTCTTTTTAAAGGGTTATAAGAAGTCAAAGGTTTATTCCAACAAGCACGCGCGCATTGAAGGAGGAAATTCAACGCTGAATCAACGAAATTCAGTCTCATTTATGCAAAATGGCATGGAAAATTTCGACAAAAGAGTGCCTATGTGCCAGCAAAGCCATAGAAATCCTTTGCCCTATGTGTTATTACGTACATAACATTATCCTGTGTACTTTACGATTCAATAAAATTATAACAAATTAAAGAAAAAAAAACCCTGCGTTTTCTTTAATTTAATTCAAATCTTGCGGGAAACACGTTGTTCTATCGTATAACGTTCCATTTTTACTAAACCTAACTATCAGCTGTCAAAAATGTTTTTTTTTTTAATAGGATTACCAATTCTTTACTGCACGAATCATGGCAAATTCAAATCTTGCAATATTTTTGGAACACACTTTAGAATATCTACATAGCTGAATATCTTCGGAGAGAATTTCTCCCATTTTCTTTGACAATAACATGCTTTTTCTCAAAAAAAAAAAACTTCAATAGTTGTTGTTATGAAGCTGCATTATCTTGAACGAAGGGGGGGGGGGGAAGAATCGAAAAACTGAATCCCGGAAAGAATAGCATTGATTACTGATGGACAAGATTATTCAAAGCAAATTCAAAGAAGAAAAGAAATGCATTCTGAAATTTCGTTGTTCGCTACCATAATCGATTGTAATGTCCTTTTAATAATCCGATGTAAATGACTCCAGACTGCTAAGAAATCTCGAAAAGATAGGTGTGGTGAAAAATACCAGGAAAGAACAGCTAGACATTACCCTTTCACATCCTAACTTAATGATGGCCTTCGAATATCTACAACGTGGTGCTATCGTTGTTAAAATCCAGATCCTCGCGTTTATTCAAAGCGGAACTAAAACTTGGATCTTTCAGATAAGGTTACAAAAGAAGCTGGATTGTTGTGCCGTTATCAGGCAATCTAGATTCGAAGACGAGTTTTGTCGTAGCAGACGTATAAGCTTCATTTTATTATGTAGATTTATATAAAAATGCAGTATGCTGAAAGTTCAAAACACTTCGTTCCATTTTGATATGATTTCTACATGTTTTTTTTAATTCTTTTGAGCTTGAAAATATGGAAAAAAAGGAAACAGTAAAATTGTTGTTCTTTATTTGAGATTCAAAGTCTTTTGAATAAGAATAAATATTAAAATGAAGTAAAGAGATTCAATCAAGTTTCAATCAAATTTTTCCACTTTGAACATTGGATTCTTTTAAAATAAAAACACTGAATACAGAAGGCTTATGAATTTCAGATAGAAATTGTTATTTTAAAATGTCCGGCCGCTGACCTCTGATAGTCAATGGGCATTTTTTTCGGTCATTTCGAGTTTTGTTTATACTTAAGGCTGAGAGAGGAATCTTCGCTGTTGCCTCAAAATAATAATTTGGAAATATTGGAAGCTGAATTCTTGGATTTTGTTTCGGAAGATTAGAAATGGATGCAATTTGTAATCTTATTTACTTCAGTAAGATTATTTTTCACAATAAATAACTCATGTGTATGCCAAAAAATTTAAAAGTGAATGAAAATTCATCGTCTTGAAATCAAAACTTCTCAGAAGAAGAAACATTCCATCTTTGTTGTTTAATTTAAAGACGATGAAAGTTATTAAAAATTTTGAATTCGGAAGAAAATATTTTGTATTTAAAGTACATATTGACTGTAAGATTTAGTGTGTTCCTAATTCTAAACGTTAGAACATAAAAGGCAATAAAAAAATTAGAGAAACGAACAATTTAAAATAAAAGATAGAAAAAATTACAATTTAAAAATTTTTAAATACGAAAAAATTATAATTTTGAAATTTTGAAATTTGAAAAAATTAGAGAAACGAGTCTTTCAAAATAAACGATAGAGAGGGGCTAGACGAACAGTCCTTAGTATAATCCAGTCCCCGTAAAATAATTCAATTACAGTCGTGATATTCAATTACAGTATTGAATTAGGCTGTAAAGAAATAAGTGCCATTAAAATTAAAACAAAAGATATACAAATGCAATAAATAGTCAAATATCATTTTCATTAATATATGCAAAATAAAGATTTTTTTTTATTGTTAGAAACCATGTTCATTTTTATTAGACACTTCTTTTCTCCATTTCCAGAGTCAATAGTTTTCTCAAGTTTTTAAATTTATCTCTTTAAATATGATGTCTTATTACAAAAGGTCTCTTTTTTTGTATTTTACTATTTATAGTATTTTTGAGTAAAGATATAAATTCTAACAGCCAAATGCGTTAGATTTAAAATAAATTTTGTAGATCTTTGTTGATGGGAAATAAATCAATAGTGGGAACATAATGCTAACAGAAAATGTATTCATAGTAGCTTTAGAAAACGTGCAACAATCAGTATAGTCTCAGACTTCATGCAAACTGCTCAGAATCGGCCATAGATGCTGAATTTAAAATTCAAAAATCAAGATCGTTGCTGCTAAACACGTTCGCCGCCATAATTCATGATCTTAATATTATATTTACTTCTTTGCTATTTCTTAATATGAATGAAGAAGATAATATTTAATTAGATAGTAGATATAAATCATAGGTGATTCACACCGTGAACAACGTATTAAAACAAGAAGATATAAACATAGGCGTGTTATACTCGTATCGTATTCTACACAAGACTAAAATATAATTTTTGTGAATTTGCATTTTTTTTAAAAACACAATTTTACATATTCGGAGAGGATCCGAGATGGCTTAATAAGAATAAAAAGTGGAAAACATTGAAATTTTCTATCACAAATTTCAAATTATTATGCGAGAACATTATTTTTTTTAATGTCACCTGGTATCAGTTCGACACAAAAGCATGTTTTTTCATGATTCACATTTCGCAATCACCAACATTTAAAAAAAGAGATGGATTTGGTCATCTCAAAATCAACCGAATTCTCAATTTTTTTTTTTTTTGAGGTCAGAATTTCTCTTTTGTGAAGACCAGTTTAAATCAGTTTTAAACCAGCACGTGATTATCAGATTACGCATGCATCGATATTTAAAAAACAATGGGTTCCTCCCTCATCTTAAAATGTTTCGAGCTCCAAAAATGTATGTCAAGGCCCTTTTTTTTTTTTTTTTTTTTTTTGAAAATCCGATTTAAACTGGTTTTGAATGATCATATGACTATTGTATTGTGTGATCATTAACTCTTAGAAACACGATGGTATTTTTTCATCTCAAAATCGTTCAAATCATATATATATATATAAAACTTTCGATACCTTCCGTCCCTATTTCGCGTTCATTCCCATTTTCTTCTCTGTGCTACTTCGGGCTATAATTTCTTACGACCCTTCCTTTTATTGGCCAGGCAGGAGAATAAGGTGCGTGGCAAATATTTGTGTCAAGTTGTAACTTTTTGTTGGTGAAAAATTGATACCTTAAAAGCGACTAATCGTTAATTTTCTGCTCTTGGATTTTGAGACATCAAAAACCCCAATGCAAAACATCATCATATTTACACATGATTTTAAAAAAAGAAAGAAAGAAAATAATACAAAATGGTATGAACAGCGAAAATGTTATTCTCAAAGAACCTTAGTTATTTGAAAAAAGAACGAGAAATTGCACTGAAATTATTTCTCCCTAGGCGATTAGCAGAGTTTGATAAAGTCCCGCTGTAAAGTAATACAAGGGCTATTTTTGGACGGACCTCATAATTTTGAACCGCAATCAGATGACAAGGACGACACCTGAGCTGGCACCCCCCTCTCCACACCACTCCAGTGGAAGGACGTTTGACCCTGACAGATTTAACGGGCAACATCTCCCTTTACACGACGATTCTTCTGTAGAATCGGGTATCGAACCTGAAACCGTACGGCTCACGAGTTAACTCACAATTTAACTAATATATTATCATTAATAACTAGTAAATGAAATCTGAATGTAACGTCTAAGATTGTGATTATAAAGCCATTTAATGTATTTACATTCCAGTTACTCGAATTTTTTTTACCCATTTTTTTTTAATCTAGCCGTGCTCAAATGACACTTGTATAGTTCACCTTCTTTCAAAATATCCCTTAAGATTTGCTTTGCGCCATGTCCTCAAGAGTCATTGATGGAATCGAATCAGCAGTCCGATGTCACGAAGCCATCATGATTCGAGCACTTTTAGAAGACTGGGCCAGGTGAGGCTCATGCATAGGTATCGGATATTCCAAAAGTTT
The DNA here is from genome assembly GCF_947563725.1 of Argiope bruennichi. NCBI lineage: Eukaryota > Metazoa > Arthropoda > Arachnida > Araneae > Araneidae > Argiope > Argiope bruennichi. The sequence continues at coordinate 142,907,511 of NC_079151.1, read as the reverse complement.
TTCAAACTATAAATATAACCATTAATTTATTAAATTTTACAGCAATTTATCAACATCCAACAGTGATTTGGAAGCACTCCTTTTCTCCTTTTAAAGACTTCATACAAGGGAAAAGCTTTTTTTTTTTTTTTTTTCTTTTCAGGGAGATAACTTTTTCTGTGAAGCTTTGATATCACTTTTTAAGATTATTCCAAACTATTTTTAGAGACTTCGCAAATAAAATGGATAGGACTTATTGGAACTTCCGTTAATTATCTGAAAATGATAAAATTCAAAGTTTCATAACTCGACCAGTTTTAATTATTAAAAAATAAAAACTTTTTTTTTTCGTTTAAAATGTTAGTATATCAAAGTTGGCTGGTTTGTGAAGCTTATTGGCGCTAAAGAAGGACAAGAATACTGAAAGATAATTTAGATGTCGTAATTTATTTCAGCTACATATTTATCGATTCCTGCAATATAAAATCTAGTTATTTAACATCATTTAAAGTATTTTTTCAGTTGTATGGATAGTTCTATATCTTGTTTAAAAATTGACTATTGGGCTGCGATTAGAATGCACAGTTTGTATATATATATATATATATATATATATATATATATATATATATATATATATATATATATATATATATATATATATATATATATATATATATATATATATATATATACATATATATATATATATATATATGTGTGTGTGTGTGTGTGTGTGTGTGTTTATGTGCGTGCTTGCGGTAAATAGAAGAAGCGTTAATTTGAGATCATAGCTTTGTCCTTTTTCTTTATCACTGAGAAAAAAATTAAAATTTTAATAACTTTAAAAATATTTTTGTTAAATTCATTGCCAGGAAGCGACGCTCTCATTACAGCAAGGCAAAAATAAAAACATGGAGCATGAGAACGTATTCAGAGTTTGTATATCTTTAAAAACAGCCCAAGGTGGTGGTGCCGAAGGGGCACCTCAGATATGGAGATTAGAAATTTACAGTCTGGCGGTTGATTCTATTCTTCCTAGAGGGTGCAAAAATGGTGTGAGGTAACTACTTCCTACCGATAATTGGACCTAGGTCCTACGGATGGGGTTGTGCCGGGACCGGTGATGGCCATTTTGGATTCAACCACCGCTGCCGAGGCTTCTGGTCATTCAGATTTTTCCATGTGCCTTCGTGCGAGGTGAAGTAGTTGGGTATGATACCTTTACAAAAAAGAATTCAGCTGAGCAAGCAATTATTTTAACAGCGAGAGTTTAACGTGATAAAACAGTTTAGCTTAATTGTTTATCACGCTTATTGTTATTGACTTTAATTTGCAGAAAGGATGTCAGTTGCATTATTTTATTTGATTCTTCGAATTGTTTTATCTGTTATCCTCCACCATCCGGAGTTGCATAAAAAATCGAAAAACCCATGCCCTAATGGGTCAAGGTGGAAATTTTAAATTTCACTTTTGATTTCATCATGGTAAAGCTATATATTAAACTGAAACGGGTTTCGAACTGACCATGATGATAGCTTGACCCATCGCGTGAAATTTAACACACACTAAGCCCACGCACCCAATAAATCCTGATTGGAATCAAGTTTCAATCCTAAAGTCCTCTGGTTTCTCAAGTCTATTATTAGTACTACATAGACATTACGCTACCGAGGATATACTAAATAACATGCATGATTTACATTATTAGTGGAATCGTATTTACATATAAATCTTTGTTTCTAGCATTCCAAATTTAATAGCAGAGCAGTAAACAACTTTCTATCATTCACATTTCGTCTCACAGCACTTTAGGAGCCGCTTATATCATTCTGAAAAGATGGTATTAAAATCTGAAGCGAAACGGAAGGAATGGAATTCGTTGAAATGCAAAAGTTCGAGAAACATTTTCTGGATCGGACGTTTTCAACATTCGTAATTTCAGCCTTACTTCTCCCTCTCCACATTTCTTCCTTTTTTTTTAAAAAACATTTTTTGGTTATATTTCGAATGATTTTTTTTTTCTTTTATAAGAGTTGGAAAAGCAAATATTTTCCCATAGGCTTAAATTGTTCTGTTCTAGTGCTTTTCATTTCTCCTACCTTTCGTGCCGCTAAAACAGAAGTACTCGGCTGACCCCGCCAATAAAATAAATTTAAACTTTTCGATGGATGCAAATTTTATGGGCAAAGCGGAAAGAAAGAGAAGAAAAAAGCAAAAGATGGAAAGCGAGTAATTGGATAAAGTCGAAGAAATTGGATTTTACGTTTTCTGCTTTTTTCGAATAAATTTTGACTTGAGTAGGTTTGAAAGTTTCTTCCGAATTTAATGTACCTACACTTTTTAATACTTTTTCTTACTTTTCTTTTTATCACATCCTCTGTTTCAGACACAAAAGGCGCCTCCTATACCCTCGACTGCTATTGATTTAAAGCTTCCCTGCGATAAAAGGAAATGAATTTATTATTTCCACACAACTTCCTTTTTTTACTTTTCACACACATTTGGAACTTAAATGTGTAAAATTTTCCGTCTGCTTCCGTTTATGTCAGAAAAGCTGCCGCTTAAATTCCTGAAATTATTCGTAAGTGTATGAGTCTAGACGTATATCCTCGCCATTAGAGGATGAAACGTCGCGTTCGAATATTCAATAAAAAAAACTGTCAATATGTTGAGACTTTGCACGTAGAAAGTAAAACAAGTCTTAGGTAACACCACAACCGGAAGTTGAAATCCTCTCCCTCTCTCTCTCTTTCTTTATTTACGTTCTCGTATAGGAAGTATATAAAGAGAAACCATTGTAATCGTCAAAAAATTCGAGCTGGAGATTTTAACAAACTTCAGATTTCCTCGAATTCGAAAAACATATATTTGGAATAATGTCTGTGAGCACATTAATTCAAAAACGCTAAAAACGAGATGGATTAAATTTTGTATATTATCAATACAGCAAATGAGTAGATTTGCATCAAATTTAGAACAAAATCCACAAAGAGGAAGTCTGTCTGACCGGCTGTCGAATATAAGTGAACACGATAATCACAAAACGCAGAAAGCTTGATAAATAACATTTGGTACATACGTTCAGTGTAGATATTTATCAAATTTTGAATCAAATCTGTTAAAAAGAAATTTGACCCAATCTGTTATTTACTGTCATAAGCATGCAAATGTGATAACTCAAAAGTGCAACGATTTAAAAATTTGAAATTCGATATGGAATTGTGTTTCTGGTGTTATTGTTCTGTATCAAATTTTGATTCGTAAAAAGTGAGTCCAAAATACATATTGGGTGTTCTGATGCTGGAGTATTAACCGTATTTCAGCGATTCATCACCAAAGATCCCATGTTAATAATCTAACTATTGTTCGCCAATGACATGCCATTAATAACATTCAATTACATTTATTTAGGATCATACAAGAAAGTTCAGAGAAGATTACTGCCGCTGGTAGAATTATAGAATGTTTTGTGAACAGTTCGGAGTAATGTTTTGTGCGCAAGAACTAGAGACTTACTTACTGACATAATTTGATTATTATTTAGAGCCTATTGAGCATTATGGAGGCCGCGGCGGCCTGGTGTTAGAGTCTGGACTTCGAGAAAAAGCTGTTTCTGGTTCGAGACCCGATTCCGCCGAAGAACCGACGTAAAAGCGGGTCTTTGGCACGTTAAATCCATCGGGGCCAAACGTCCTTCCGCTGGTGTTATGCGAAAGACTGGAGAGGTGCTGCCGGCTCTGGTCTCGTCCTCATCATCTGACCGCGGTTCAAAATTACGAGGCCAGTCCCAAAATAGCCCTAGGATTGTTTTAAATGGAGACGTTAATATTACTGAACTAATGAATGTTAAATAGCGAAATGAGAAAGAAAATCTCGGAAGATAAGTTTTATATTTTAGGAATAAAAAGAAGAAATCATGCAAATGAGAGAAAAAAAAAAGATTTATGTTAGATCTTTTACGCCAAATTAGGAGGAATTAGGAAAAATTTAGGAGCCTTCTGTCGCCAAAAATACGTATTGATGCTTTCTGATAAATATCAATTAGATGCGTCGAAACATTTAAAAGGATTCGAAACAAGACATTATAATATGATACTTCTTTAAATATGATTTGTATGTTCCTATAATATTTTTGTTAATTTTAGTTATAGTAAATTATATTATCAGTGTACGCGATTGTATTTAAATACCACAACTGAAACTTTTTTTTTTTTTTTTTTTGTAAAATAACATAAAAAAATATTTTTCAAACTTGGTTAAAAAGAGAAAAAATATACAGAAATAAAATTGATATCACTGAAAAATTAATTTTTTGAATTTTAATGCAGCGTAAAAAAGCACCCTCTTTTTCCCTTTGTTATGGAAAAACGACAAAACTTCGATAAGTTTTCAATTAAAAATTCAAATTTTAAAAACAAAAAATAATTAAATTTTGAAAAGCCCTTTATCAGTGAGCATATTCTACCGAAAAAGATACAATTTCATAAATTTAGTAGCTCTCAGTCGAATGGTCTGCCTCTCGATCGATTGGCTTGTACTATCTTTGCTCCATATAGGTGGCACGTCCTTAACTTATTCTCAAGAAATAACTCTTAATAAATATTATTATATTAAACATTTTCCAGGCTAATCCAATTACCAAAATAAACATTAATGGTTTGAATTTGAATACAATTCTTTCGATGCAATGCTCATTATTTCTTATTTCTACGCAATAAACGCTAACTTTGCTAAGAAAGTTGCTTTAGTCAGCAATGCTCTTGAATCAGTATTTTTGTTATATTTTGAATGCTTTGAATTTATTTTATGTTAGCCAGCACATAACATTCTCCAGTTGTTATACTTTGTCCCCTCGAATGAAAGGATGAAATTTCTTCCAGGATTCATTATTTGGATTACAAGCCCTTACTTGGAATAGGAAGTTCATGGGAGCTAAATCTGGTTGAAAAGGGCAAATAAAGTGCCAATATATTTTGGTTAAAAAAAATTGATATATTGTCTGTATGAAAAATCTGAAATTGTGGATATCAAAAATCGTAAGCGAATCTTTTTTATAAAACTGCTCGCCGAAATTTGGAATAACACTTTCTTCAGATGATCTGTCTCTGTGAAATGAATCTCGTTGAATACTGTCACACACACACACACACACACACACACACACACACATACTCACGCCATACACATGCACAATCACGAAATCACACGCGTGCATATATATATTACAAAAACACTTTTACAACTGTAATAAATAATTTCCATTTATCCATAAAAAATGTAATATACTTTCAGTATTTGGGTTTCAATTCTTTGAAGAATTTTCTAAGTAATTTATTTACCCAAGTGTTTTATATTTTAGATTTCTAAATACAATTTGTTAACACTTTGCGTATTTACATGAATTAATGAAATTTTCGAAGTATGTTACAGTAAATGTTAAAAGTCCAGCATTAAATATTAATAGTATCGCAAATGTTCTAAGGGAAATTTTACATAAAAAAATACTACACACTGTAACCACTTTATTTTCAACTGCTTCAAAGTGAATCTTTTTCTTTATAAATTCCGTTACATTCTGCAATAGAGAAGGCAAATACGGACATTTATTACAGCACAAACTATAGCGGGTGTTTTACGAATACCTTATGGAGGTAGGATTTCTTCTCGATGTCCGGCAGTAAAAGGGATTCAATGTAAGCAGAGCCTCGTCCCAAATTTAAAAAGTGCGAGGGCCGGAAGTATGTTTGTGTATGTATGAAAGCGTGTTTACACAACCCGAGGGATCCGAATGATTGTCCGTATTGAACGGGGGCGATAGGCCGATGGAAAAACGTGACCCCGCATGCTGATAGGCCCGACTGCAGTCCGATAAAGTCCACGGGATCCGGCGCCGAATGGAAAGAAGTAAAATAAAAATAAATTAGAAGTCCCTCCACCCTCTTTCTTATCTTTGTGTATATACCTTTTACGAATTCAGCAAATGCCTTTTCTTTTATATGTACTATTCAAGTTGGGTGGTCAAGACTTTTTTTTTATTGTACTATTGCATTGAAGGTTTGTTTTCTGGTTCTAATTAAAAATTCAAAAGTTTGAAATAGAATATAAAAAATAAAGAAAATTCGAAGTCTAGTTAGAAACATGACATAATTACATTTTAGAATTTATTAGTCTGTCTTTATATTAATTTTAATACTTCTGATGTCTTAATGCACGCTTATGATTCGGACTTTCCATTTAATTAGACGTCCGACTTCTCTAGGCTGCTGTGGCCTAGTGGATAGCTCTCGGCTTCTGAGTCGGAAGGCTTCCAAATTCGAGTTCCCAATCCACAACAGATCCACCGTGAATGCACGTCTAGTGAATGTTAAATCTAGCGTTGTCGGTTAAATTTTCTTCTTCTGTTAGTATGGTGCGGAAGTTTGGAGAGTAGTGCGCCAGATCAGGTTCGTTCTCATCATCTGACCGGGTTGAGAATCACGTGGTTCATTCTAAAATAACTTTTCTGTTGCTTCTAAATGGGGAGTCAATATAACTATATTAAACCAAATTAAACTGACTCACTTTCCGAAAATGTTTTTAACTTTATAAAAAAGGGGCCATGGTATTAGATTACGCGTGTGTCCCACAAGTGTGAGTAAAGGTCAACATAATAAAAATATCTCATAATTACAGCATCAATAATAATGCAATTTAGTAATGTCACGATATGTAGGAATATAGATGCTGTAATATAATAAAAAATATGGATATAAAATATAATTGAAAATCAATAAAATTAGAAGACAAATTGCATGGGAATAAAACTGATATCACTTAAAAATTAGTTTTTACAATAAAGTGTAAAAATAGTTTATTTTTCAGTAATTTAGAAAAAATGTCAATACATTGAAAGTTCGTTTAATTTTTAATAAAAATGTAATAAAACTTATAAAAAGAATTGTGTTATGTAAAGGATTATTTATAAGCTACTTAATACTTGAGAAATTCTTCTCAAAAATTATTTACGGAACAAACTTGGCTGTTCTAGGTTCCACAGTTTACCTTATAAAACGTTTTGAATATTTCTGAAACATACACGTCCTATGTAGCATCAATCAATTTGTTGTTCGTTTCAGAATTCCGAGACTATCATTTTTCGACGATTGTACGTCGCTAATGGATGACACGCAGAAATATAAACAATTACTTCTTTCATCTCTCACGGTTTTTTTTGTGGTGAAATGAGCGCCTCCTGCATGCATTTGTTTTATCGCCAAAGTGAAGAAGTCAGGTAATAAGGGAAAAAGTTAGGGACAGTAAGAAAAATAGCCCGCCACTGACGATAATTTTATGTTTCAAATATATATTCTGTAAGAAAAATATCTATAAGTTTTAAAAAATGTGAAATTTTTAGGTGCTTGCATGTATTTTAATCAACGATATTTATTGGTAACATGCAAAGTATTTATAAATGACAATAGTTTTGGGTTTTACCAATTTACTATTACTTTATTGTTATCATTTTGAAAGTTTTCCATTTATTATTATTGAGTTATTCAGTGTATAAAGGGCCTATCATGAAACTCTTAAAATTGCATTCTCGACATTTATTGCTTTTTTTTTTATTTGTAGAAATTTGCTGCCGAAGCCGATCCGACGCTTTTAGAAACTTATGATGCTACTGCTCCGTCATATTCCAATTGTCGGTTTTGGTTTCCCGATTTAAGAGTGGTGATTTCGATGACAATGACAAAGTACGGTGGTCCAGAGGACCGAAAAAAAAATTCGAAGACAATAAATTAATTGCAAGACTTATTGGACGAAAATGTAGAAAATGATGGAAAATACCTTTATTGATATAAAGTGTACCAATTTTTCTCAAAAAATGCTTTTTTGAAGTGAAAAAATGATCGAAAGGCGTACAAGCACCTAATATATAAGAGACAAGATATAAAAACCCGAATTTATGAATTAATGTGTCGACTGTATTCAATATAAAAATACTTTTTTTAACTAAGTTGCAAAATAAATGCAACGAAAATAATTCTCTTAAAAATGAAACATTAGTTTCAAGCTAGAAAAAAAAAAAATTGAAAGTTAAATTACAAAAAAAAAAAAAAAAAAAAAAAAAAAATCCCTCATGTTGTTTAGAATGATACAACAAGCAGACCTCTGGAATTCCTTCAACTCTCTAAGAAAGGAAAAAGAATGGAAAATCTCACCCTCTTCGGAAAATGTTGTTTGTTATCTTAAAAAGTTCTGTTTTGAAATGCGTTTTTTTAAAGTTCCATTTCAAGTTTACGTTTCTGTTTTAGATATCATATCTTTCTAAACTTTTATACTATTCTAAGCAAAAACTCAAATTTCAGACATAGACGAGTTATTTGTTTATTCATAAACATGAATTTTTATGTGAATAAAGTAAACATGAAACTTTATACCAATTCTACTAGTTAGGAATATTTTGACTATAGCGTCTTTTATTAAAATTATCTGGAGTTCATAATAATAGTTACTGAAGTGTTATTTATTTATAAACTAAAATATTCTGCAAAAAGTGAAATATATGATTTCAGCTCTACCGATATTTTACGATTTGATTTAAAATATTTTGTCTTTAATTTATAGAAATCTATATTAATATGGCAACATTATGTCTACAGTTCTTTCAAAAATGTATATAAAAGAAATTAAATTCCTTTAATAGGGAATTTTTAATTTGAATGCTTTGAAATGATTGTCAAACAGACGTTTGGTAAAAGTAGAAGCATACTTTTATTTTAATCTGATATAATTAAAAATTTTGATTTATATTAATAATAATTTAAAACAACGGTGTCAAGTTCAAATGTTAGCAGGAAAAATTAAACAAAATATATAGGCTGCAATTTTTATTTTTATAGAAATTCAATAAATTTATTTCAAAAATAAGATTTTTTTTTTTTAAAAAAAAAAAAAGGACAAGAACAATTTTATAGCTGATGTCATCATCCTAATGGTCAGTAAATTTAACCGATTACCATCTTTTCTATTTCGGAAAAATATCTAGCAGTTCACTCTCACACCTGACCTAAGGATTGTTCATCTGATCAAAATTGCTTTTCTTTGCGGGATACTTATTTTCTTTCATATGAAGGCTATTACTGGTACCGATACCAAATATTTAAAAAAAAATCACATTTTTTTTTTTTTTTTTTTTCATTTTTCGAGCAAAAATTTGTAAAATTCAGGCCTTGCAGTTCTCTAAACTTTGCCTCAAATAATTACTCATAAATACAATTACATAAAATTTACTCGTAAATACAATTACATAAATATTTACTCATAAATACGAATACATAAAATTTCTCGTAAATGCAATGACATAAAGTTTATTCATAAATACAAAGTAATTACTCGTGCCGGTAAGTTTTTCCAAACTTAAAAATAATTTCATATGCTAATTTTTGTTTTCAATTTTTGGGACAATATTTATAAAATTCAGGCACTGCAGCTTCTCTGAACTTTGTCTACAATTAAAAAATATTATTGAAACAGCTGTTAATTTTTATTATTAACTAAATAAATGTTCTCTTTATTAGTGAGGAAATGCGTATCGTTGCAACACAAGTAGTAATTAGTGAGTACCAAAAAATATGATTATTTTTCATTTATTACAAATAGTTAGTAATTTTAAAAATAAATTTATTTAAATTTTGTTACGGACTCAAAATATTTGGGGACAGATTGTCTGTAAAAACTATAAATTTGCGCGTACGTTCGATTTAGTACGAAATTTTACTTAAAGTAAACTTCTATTTTAAAATGCATACGCGTTTCTTTTGGACTGATTACGTAATTTTGAACAATAATTATCAACTGATGATAATGATTTCTAAATGGAATGAAATGTGAGGATGAATTAATTAATGAGAACTGAGAGTATAGTGAATAAATAAAAATAAATAATACGTAATGTAGCGGTTACATAACTCTACTATCTTCCTTTTTGATACAACAGATGTTGTTAGCTTATTAATATCAAGGTATATTTTTCATGATCCTCTTAGGGGCCATTATTAGATTGTATTCAAGTGAGTGTTGTGTATATTTGTGTTCATGTTTGTTTTGTCTTGTGAAATATGTAACTAAGGAAATAATTAAATAATTGTTCTCAAAACTCGTCTATTATTTTCATTTACCTCATAATGAAGTTATATAGAGTTTCGTCTCTCTACATTAGAAATATAATAATAGAAATAACAAGTAGTTATTGTTATAAATAATTGTAATAAAAATAACAATACAATTAATAAATAAAAAACAAATAGAGGAATACAAATACCTTATATAAACGATTAATGTTTAATAAATACATGCGAAAAGAAGCAAGGTATACTCGAAACCTATCCTAGAAAGTTCTTTAAAAATTATAACTCAAAATGTCAATCCTTAAAATTAAAATTTAATTTGAAAGTTGAAAATTAAATTTTTTATAAAAACATTATATGTGTTCCCTGTGTTATCAGACATAAGGATTTAGAAACAAATGATGATGGTAAAATGGTGAAAATAGTAAAATTCACTACCATTAATCGGAAACGTCATAGCATTCTGCTAAATTGTTTTCATTTAGCTTGATTGCATTGACCATTTCACTTTGTTGGAAACGATTTTCATATTACGCAATTTTAAGAAAGGTTGAAAACCTTTTTTTCAAACCTGAAATAAATGAAGCTAAGTAAAATGTTAAAAACTACATGATTAGGTGATAACACATGAGTAGATGATAGTTTTATGACTCGTTTTGGGTTCGGGACTCATAGTTTACATCAGAAGTCCTCATTTCCTTACATTCAAGAAGTCTTTATTTTTTAAAAAAATACGAATAATAACAACTGTGCCGTGTAGAGTTAATGTTTTTTTAAAAAAAGTACACACACACACACACACACACACACACACACACACACACACACACACACACACACACACACACACACAGACACACACACAGACACACACACATACACACACACACATTCTTAGCTATCGACAAACGGAATAACAAATTTATTTCCCTATTATCCTGCACGGCTGCGCAGACCTACAACGAGGCCAATTTGCATTCACTCTGAAAAGAAACCGTTTAGAAAAGGATACGATTCTCCGTTTGGCGGACACAACTCTTAATTTCGGACACTTTTTTTGCAGTATCAGTGTTTCAATTCCTTTTATTCTCTTCCTCTCCCTTTAGCTACGAAATTGCTATAGAAGCCCCGCAATCACGGCGAAATGAATTCGTCGAGAACCCCCCCCCCCTCTTTTTTTTTCTCTGTCCTTTTATACTAATCTATTTGCAGGAAAGACTGAACTAGAACAGTAAAAGGAAAAGAAAAAAAAAATGATAGTGTCCTTTGTAATCAACCACGAAAGCAAAAGTTCGAACTTGGGAAAAAAAAAAAAAACTCTGATTGCTTCTAAAGACCGCACAAAGAGAACAAGAAGGCCTAGGGAACAAAATAAAGAAATAATCTGCCCCCCTTTTTGAAGTTTACCGTTTGGAGTTTCAGACTAACTAGGGGTTAAATTGCCTCGGCTGAAAAGAATATTTTATATCGTAAAGGTTGATACGATTGGGGACTCGGATCCGAACGAAAGACGCGACGGTGGTCGATATTTGTTAAATGCATAACGAAAGGAAATGCCGAGAATACATCGATTTTTCTGGTTGTTGGATTTTTTAAGAAGGAGTTTATTTGCCATTCACCAGTGGATATCGAAGAAAAACTCAAAAGGCCTTTAAGATATTTCTTCCTCTTTTTTTTCTGTGGGAAGAAGATTTATTTTTTAAAAAGTTAACTACATCCATAAGAGAATTTCATCTGATTGTCGATTACGCTTAACAGAATTTAAACTGTCTTTGCATAATGATGGAAATTTCCATTATAACATTTAATAAACTTTTTACTCAAAACAGGTGTACTGTAAATTGGCTGTTGCTGGCAACTTTTTTCACGACTATTGTTAATAAGGAATGTAGCTGTGAAAAAAAAAATGTCACCAATATTATAGCGGGGTTGAACTTGTCATTTCACTGTTTGTTGTGGTTGGAAGAAACGTGCGATTTCTTGAATATTTTTTTATAACTAATCTGAGATTATTTTGCTAATAAAAGCGATCACGAGTGGAGAAATTTAGAAGACAGGGACATTGAAGATTTTGTACTGAGCTTAACATATAAATTTACATAATGATGGATATTCCATCATATTGTTTTTTCGTTATTTTATATTATATATTTATACTAGGATTTAAAAAAATTTTTCCTTTAATCTAGAGCATGAAATATCACCCTTATTTATTTCACAAAGAAAATGAGAAAAAATCATGCTAAGAAGGGTTAAATACATCTGGAATTTTACATGTTACATTTAAAATGATAATTGTGATAGATGAAAATAAATTATATGAATTCAAATATCGATAGATTTTACTGGATATTTTTCAAACCCGTTAACTTTTGTTGATTAATTATAGTATCAAGTCTTTGTAGAATAATTACAATTAAAAGGATCCCATTAATTAGTTGTGAAATTTAAGTTTAATAATGTATATAATTTATGATTTAGTAAGCATGCCACTCTATATATGCTCAAATAGCAACTAATCATTTTAAATCTACTCAAATAAAAATAACAATTCGAGCAACTTATAATTGCTCAAATAGCAAGTATAATAGATATTCATGACTAAAAATATGTATTTATTATAGTTGCACCTTTATGAGAATTTTGCACATCTGAATTTTTGTGAATTGCATTAAAATGGTTTTTAAAATTACGACAGTAATTTATTTCGTTACGGATTTCAGCAGTGTCAATTAAAAAAACAATTTAATAATAAAATTAATAAGGGAGAATAAATGTTAACATCATATCTAGTTAATTTAGAGTAAATTAAAATTAAGTAAATAAGCTGCATTTCATTAGATTTTTAATAAAACTTTTTAAATATATATATAAGCAAACAGTCTTTCGTGCTTTAAAAATAAACTTATAAGATACTTAATTTTTTTAAAAAAATGCAATTATGTTTAAATAGTATTTGTTAATTAATTAATAATAGTTTAATTAATAATAGTTTAAAGGGCTTGAGGAAAAGCTAATAACTATTAGTTTTTTTCTCAAACCCTTTAAAATTCAATAATTGCAAATTAATATGTCTTACATCTATTTCTTGTAGTAAAAAGCATGCTGAATCCCATAAAAACGCAGATCTAGCAAAACTTCGGTGCATAGTTTTAAAAGCTTAATAGCTGCAACACATTAATATATTTTTTTATCGCCTTTGGACTCTTCTTTGCGCTAGATTTTTCTAGATGAAAAAATTATGACTTTCAACTAACCAATTTTCAATTAATCATTAATCAATTTTAGTAATATGTTAAGACAACAATTAGTAGTATTTCTGCGTTTAAAAGGCTAAAGTACTACATGGTCGAGTTATATTAATGTGACCACTTGTTAAAATCCAGAATAACCAATTTTCTCAGAGCGGACAGCTGCGCGACGTACAAGGAGAGAATCAATTAGGTTCCTGAAGATGTTTACTGGGAAGTTGAGCCGTGCCAACTCCAGTGCCATGGCCAGCTGGGTTAGGTTATACGAATGAGGATCCATGGTGCGAACTACCCGATCGAGGTGGTTTCATAAATTCTCGATTGGGTTCAAGTCCGGGGAATTAACTGGCCAAGGGAATACGGTAAACTCATCCTGGTACTCTTCAAACCACACACGTACACTGCGAGCTTTATGGCACTTCGCATTGTCATGCTGGTAGATACCACCATCCTGAGGAAAAACAAATCGCATGTAGGGGTGAACATGGTACGCAAAGATAGATGCATACTCGTGTTTATCCATTGTGCCTTCCATTTTGATGAGTGCATCCAAAGAATACCACGGAAACATTTACCAAACCCTACTGCTCCCTCCTCCAACTTGGATTCTTCCGGCAATTGTTGCAGGGTGTTTGCTTTCAGAAGTTTCACATCGTATACGCCAATTTCCATTTGTCCGATGGAGCATAAAACGTGATTCATCAGAAAAAGTTACCTGTCTCCCTTCAGTGGGAATCCAATTGTGGTACTGATGTGCAAATTCCAGCCTTCGTCGGGGATGAACAACAGTCAACATAAGAGCATTAACCAAGCCTTTACTGCGGAGGCCCATACTCAGCAACGCTCGCTGAACCGTCGTTGGTAGTTGGAGACACTATTGGTAGCCCCTTGGTTCATCTGAGCTGTCAGTTGCTCAACGGTTGCACGTCTATTCTCCCGAACGTACCACAGCAGCCGTCGTTCACCTCTGCCATCTATAGCCCATGGCACTGAATTTGTCACTTCACTGATTTTGGATAGTGCCATTTTCCCATGTACGATACACTTTTACCACGGCAGCCCGCGAACAGTTTATAAAATTAGCCTTTTAGGAAATGCTTCTGCCCTTAGTCCGAAAGCCAATGATCATGCCCTTTTGAATGTCGGATAAATCGCCCCGTTTCTGCTTGACTGCAAGAACTGAAATATTTTCCGAATGCCTACAACACACTTTATATATCCACCAAATTTGCTGATAACAAGTGCATTCTGCGATTGGTTATTTAACGTTGACATCAAAAGTTGGCGGTGGTCACATTAATATGACTGGACTGTGTATTTACCACTTAAGCTGAATTTTTTTATATATATATAATAAAAAATGATTAAGGAATGTGGTTTAAAATGCATCTTCTTTTTGAAATTTCTAATTAAAAAATGGATACATTTCGCTAATGCTAATAACTAATCTTCTTTTTATAAAATGAAAAGATGAGTTTTTCAGTCACAATCAAAAGCTCATTAAAACAAATGCAATTTTTTTTTCGCAACCGGTTTCATGCTTTTCTCCTCGATCTAAGATCTTGTCTATTTTAGAAGTACAATTCACGAAGATTAAATGCAGATAATACTTTTACTATGTATTTTAATTGAAGCAACTTCATACGCGTAATTTCTATCAAAAGGAAAACTAATCCCCACGAACTTGCTTGAAGTTTAATCACAAATCAAGTATTATTCCACAAATGAGACTGCTCATATTTTTTTATTATGTTTGTACGCAATTTATTAAATTAATAAGAGTCTTTTTATATCCTTTAATCAATCTATGTAATTTTTATTAATTTTATTTATTCGTAGGATATACTTGGTTTCAGAGGTTTAAAAATTTGCAGAACTACACTGGAATTTTCAGAAAAGCTATTGACCCATCGCTCACTCTGCAACATCACAGGACTCTTCTACTAGGCATTCATATGGTTGATACTTGTTTTTAAAGTGAAAATATTCGCCGGATGGATTGGCCGAGCAGATATGGCCGTCTAATACGTACTGAACATGTCTGGAACTATCTTGGTGAGCAGTTGTTGCTTACATCCTCCTCCTGAACCGTCATCTGTTATAAAAATTGTGTACCTGAAGAAATAAAAATGACGGACACGCCGATTGCAACGTTTCCCGTAACAGATCAGTTATTATTGTGATACGACACTATGCTTCGTTTTAGAGTCATTTTATGTTTAATTTTGAATATGAATGGTGGCCATTTCAGTGTTATTTAGCTTTACTAGCGATCTTAATTTTCAATAATGACTGTGTACTATTTTTATGTTCCAAGCAGTAGATTGATTATTGTAATCTCAGACTATGCTCTTTTTGAGAGCCATTTTAAGTTAAATTTTG
This sequence comes from Argiope bruennichi, assembly GCF_947563725.1. Taxonomy (NCBI): domain Eukaryota; kingdom Metazoa; phylum Arthropoda; class Arachnida; order Araneae; family Araneidae; genus Argiope; species Argiope bruennichi. Next base: position 142,891,787 of record NC_079151.1, on the reverse strand, counting down.
GAATATGAATGGCGATCATTTCTGTATTATTTAGCTTTATTGGTGATTATGATTGCAATCATGACTGTGTGCGATTTTTTCTTCTTACATGACTGTATACATGATGAAGAGACAAAAAGTGTAATATCATGTTAAGAAGTGTAAATGTTACCAATAAAATGTAGAAATCGGATAATGAGCAGATTATCTAGATTGCCTGCAGATTAAGTTGCAGATATGTTAAAATGCTGATAATTATTTCATTTCTCACTTTATCTAATAAACTACCGATTATTCATATAATTTACATGTGAAATATTAGGCACTCATTGAAGTTGCGAGAAAAAAGCTGCTTGAACAGTAGTAAAATTTTTGTACATTTAAATTAGTATCCCGATAAACAACGCAGTAATATGTACTACTATTTGGGAAAGACACTCGCTCATATTACTACAAATAACTTTTTTCTTCCCACTTTTTTTTGTGAAAGTCTTATAAGTACAAAAACAGTTTTATTCGAGATTAGCTTGTATCTTGTAAAACACAGTTCTGCTTCAACTGAGACAAATTCTACTTTTTTTTTTTTGAAGTAACCATATGAATGCTCTCTAAACACATTAAAAGAATTAAGCATAATGCAATCATTGTTGAATATGAGAATGAAATTAATTTAATTATCATATTAATATTCGAAAAACAGTATCGAGATTATAGTTTAAATAATACTACTTAAATAGATTATACTGTTACTGTTTTCATTCAAGATTATTCATTATCATGTTAAACAGAATTTAATTCACAGGAATAAGGGGAAAAAAAAAACGTGTTTTTTTTTTTTTTTTTTTTTTTTTTTTATGAATCAGAACAAAGATCAATGACCCAATGTTCAAGAGAACATGTACAAATAAAGCAAAAAAAAAAAACCATCAATTAAAGATGGCATAAAAGTATAGAAATTTAAAGCTTCATTTTTAAAAAATACTTATACAAACATAGAATTAGGTTTACGAAAATATATACAAATGCAAAAAATAGGTAAAATTATGCTAAGAAAGAAACGCATAGATATAGAAATTAAGCAGCATTATATTTACAAAAATTATACAAATGTAGAATAAGGCAGAATTATAATGACAAAAATATATAAAAAATATAGAAATAAAGCAGCATTATAATTACAAAAATATATAAAAATGTAGAAATAAGGCAGCATTATAATTACAAAAATGTATACAAAAGTAGAATAAGGTAACATTATAATTATAAAAATATATACAAATGTAGAATAAGGTAGCATTATAATTACAAAAATATAGAAAATGTAGAAATAAGGCAGCATTATAATTACAAAAATATATAAAAATGTAGAAATAAAGTAGCCTTATTCTTACGATGATCTTTGCAAATGGAGAAATAAAGCTAAGAAAATAAGCCATATTAATAAATTATTTTAATTGCTACGAATACTGCTCTAAAACAAATAATAAAGTTGTTTGTTTCTTCTCATGAAATGAAATTTGTCAAGAGAAAATGAGCTATTTCAAATAATAATTTAAGAACACTTTTTTTTAATTACAAATGAAAAAAAAAGTGCAAATACTGAATTAAAATAAAAAAAAAATGGTTAAAGTAAATAACTACGGCATTATAATTATCAAGTAAGTTTTATGTAGTACGGCGGCGAAAAAGTAATTGCTTTCTAAAAAAAGGATTGAAATGAATGAAGTTATCAAAAATGTATGCCCACTTTGGTGACTCGAAATACAAATTAACTGCGAATAGCAAAAACAAAGATGAATGTCTATGTTTACGCACTTGTTCAACCCCGCAAAAAGAACTGCGCAGGTTCATCAGTTCGAAATTCTTTTCAGCAGTCCTAATTGATGTACCAGAACAGACATCGAGTCATAAGTTAGTACCTTATTAATGAACTCAGAATTAATTCTTTAAAAGTCCGGAATGATCCCTCTTTAATTACCCACTTGGTAACACACTTCGCGTGACGCATAGCGAATATCATTTTAATAATGAAGTTTTAAAGATTCGGCCCTTACTAGGGTGCTGCGGAATACTTAATAGCGTACTAAATCAAACCCATCCAGTCTATCATCGCTGTTTTCGACCTTATTTACTGAAGGAGGAAAAATAAAGAACTTGAAATACAGCGCACCACGTCAACTAGGCTCATGTGAGACTCGTACGAGGGCAATTAAAAAAAGATGACCCCGTACCCAGAATGAAAGGTTGGACCTTACTTAAAGATTTATTACACTGCCATTATCGCCTTAATATCTAAATTCATTTAATGAAATAAATGAGAATGGATAGATGTGGTTATATGTGTGTGTGCTAATAATCTAATTCTAATTTTAAATTAGAATACTTCGAAGCTATAAATTTTGCCTATGAAATTTTAATAAGAATATTATTGCTTTAAATTCCTGGCAATAAATCTTAGAGGTGGTCAGTGATTTTGAAACATTTATTTTAATAGGGGTAGCAAGATTTAATTTTTTGAAGGATTTTTAATGGTAATATCTGCGCTGTTTTTTCTTTTCCTGTTCTTATTTTTTACAATTGACAGCGTTGTTTAAAAAGGAATGATTAAAGTATATCTATTGATTCCATTTAAAATTCTTCTTTAAAATCTTAGAAATTAAAATACATACTGCAGCAAACCTGTATATGTATTTACATTTATTGATAGCAAAATATAATCCTCGAATCTTTAATCAAATGAAAAGGTTTTACTTACCTTTTTGAAAATCAATTTTCTTTAGATACCATTTCTATGCAACTTATTCTACAAAGGAAATAGCAATTCGATCGGAACTGTAGTATTTTGTAAAGATAAAAACTACATGAAAGGAAAAGCATGTATTGAACGTTGTCATGACAACGGAAAGGCTAACTATACTTTTTTCTCATACAATATTTTTGCATATTGTTATCTTGAAATGCTAGATGTCAAATTCAGACAAAGCTGTTTTGCATTTCATGATTAGAGCTTGTACTAGTGATCAATTAAATATCTTTACACGCAATCAAGAATATTTATAATAATTCCTTTTAGAGCAATTGCACAATTGTCTACCACCGTGATGAAGTACGATATCAACTATGAATTTATTCAAAGAATTTTTAGACAATTCCTTTTAGAGCAGCTGCACAATTGTTTACTACTCCGATAAAGTTCGATATCAACAGTGAATTTATTCTAAGAATTTTTAGACAATTATTTTAGCTACTTTTTATTTATCTGAAAACACCTAATGTTAAAATGTTTCGTTTTTATCAAGCTTTTGTTGTAAGAATTCAGCTTTGTTCAGTTTTTGTTCGTAGAATAATTATCATGAATATTTTAGGGAAATGACTAAAATAAGGGAACCGAATTTTTGCTTATTTAGAATCTTCGAGCAGATAAATCAAAATTCTATTTTGCTGGAGAAAAAAAAAAACTTATAATTCCACTATTCTATGTTTTTAATTATTATTTTCACTTAGACTTTCAGACTTTACCAAATTTCACCTTTTAGAATTACTTGAGAAAGAAAAAAACTATCACCTTTTTTTATTTCTGTCTGTTTATATAATGTTTGAATCTATTTATTATGTCCGTCTATGAATATAAAAAACTCAATAATGGCAAGAAGTTTTTACATTGTGTGCAATATATATTGTAGAAGATTCATACAAATCTTTACCTACAAATTGTTATAGATTCATATAAATCTTTGTCTACGTATGTAATTTTGAAAATTTTTGGATGAAATTTGTTTATTCATTCGGATGTATTGGAATACAAAAATGTAAAGAGTCCATTATATTACTACTAGACTTGTAGATCATAATCAAATCGAACAGTGTTGATTGTTTGTCTTTTTGTGGATATATCAACGAGAAAACTCTAAAATATAAGTTACTTATATGGAATTTATTCGATGATTTTGTGATAAAAATTGTAGAAGTACAAAATTTAAGACAATATTGATCAGTGGGAAGAATATACGAGGAAGATGAGAAGAGAGCATTCCCATTCATTTTACCCATAACTGGACACGGGAATCAAAATGACTCCGCGTTGTTCATTAGCTCTGATTTTGCCCTTGAATACAATCATCTCCTCAGTTCTTTCAAGTAGCAGTATGTTGGCAAAAGTCTATGTATAAACATGCGCGTATAACCGAATTATTCTTTTTCAAAGTTTTTGCTGTTCTTTACAGAGTTATCGACTCAGTGTCTCTGAAACTGTTTTGCATTTGAATAATGCAAAAAGAATAAAGAAATATTCTTAAAATAATATTTTAAAATACTGTATTCTTTATTTTTATTCGTTAAATTCTAGCAATTATTAACATTAGTGTAATTCCCTTATATCTAAATGAAGTAAATACTCATTAAAAGATTGTTTAGGTTTTTCTTATAACATCTTTCCAACATTTAATATTTTAACATTAAACATTTTTAGTATTAATATTTTAAATATTTTTGGTAACTACATTATTTCCGGAATGTATTGTGTTTCCAAAATAAATTCCAGTGCTATTTAAAAAAGGGCAAGAAAAGAAAAATAACTGTGGAGTCACTTTGACCCCACTTCTCTGGCCGCTTGAAGAAATTCGCGTCTCCAGTTGCGGATTAAATTGTACCACGTCATTTCATTAATTTTTTTCTATTTTATAATATGATTCATTTTTCAAGCATTTCAAATAATTGACAAATTGCAAATAGAAAAATTAATTAATCTAAATTAATTTTCATTATTTTTTGCCATTTATATACTTTAGCAAATATTAAGTTTCGAATACCCATTCTTTAAAAAAAGTAAATCCTCACAAACATTTATATCGATGTTAAAATGAAATGAATGCTATTTGTTGCTGCATTAGATTCATACAGAAACAAATAGCACTAAATATTGATGATCAGTATTTGGTTTTGAAATTAAATCGTAAACTATGAAAACACTTAATTATTAACAGCATTATTAAAACTATCATGTTCTTCACAATAATAATGAGGTGCTGCAAATGCGAGGTAAGATTTCGGCTTCGGGATAGGAAAATCATTGAAACCCAATTCTACAAAAAAAAAAAAAAAAAAAAAAAAATGAAATTTGCGATCGAAAATTTCAAATTATCATGTGAGAACATGATAATTTGAATTGCTTAGAGCTAGAAAGCGATATTTGAAACCCAGAATCGAAACGGAGACGTTTTTTGGTGAACGTTGACGATTGTGATTCAGAATCCAAATGGACACGTTCTGTGTTTGAAGTTGAGTGTTGCGATTGAGAATCTGCAACACACTGCAGACGTTTACGATTTCTTCGTTCCCGTTGTAAAGCTATTTCATGTCCATGTTTAATTCTATAAGCTTCTAATTTTAAATTTTCATCATTCGTTTTTGTTGATTGAAGGTTTTGTCTCTGAAGGTTTTGTTCCGGCCTCTGTTTGCTCTTTCGTTCCCTTTATTTTTTTCTTTGCAAGGCTTCAACGGGAGAAAGCTTAGGACGCCCCTTTTATAATTTATTCATTGTCTACGCGATTTTGAGCTTCAACTCCCCCTCCCCCTCCCTCCCTAACCAAAACGACATCATGTTCTTTTTTTTGTTCTCGGTTCCATTTCTCAGCTCCTAATAACGTAATCCACATAAACATGATATAGTTCGATAGAGGAAATCGAGTGGAGTGTATCGATGCCAGTCGTAAAAACAGTTTTTGCAAAAAAGAGGTTGTTAACCACGCTCTAAAATTCAAATTTTTACAACTTTGATAGGCCGTATCTCGCGAATCACTCGGAGTAGCAACGTGAAACTCATATCGTTATGTGCATTTCGGCGAGTACTATCCAGGCGAACGATACGAGCAAATGCAATGTAACTCGAATTTATAAATTTCGAGACTCGAGTTTTGATAAAAATGCCTTTCGACTCTATTCATCGAGGCGAGTGTTTAGACGGATCGCACTCGTCTCTACGTTACATAGGAGCTGATATATAACAACTTCCGGTCTGACTGGAAGTTGACGTCATCGACATCCCGAGAGCCATAAGAACTCTATGGTATCGATCTGACATTGATTTGACCTATATTAAACAAAATACGTACTACGCATGCGAAATGAATCCGAAATTTACGGGGTCTTAGAGGACCCCGGGAGTACTTCTAAGTGAAAACCCCATGTCTCTAACATACGTAGTTTACGAAATAGAACGAAAACCATCTGCGCATGCCCAGTAGATGACTCCATGGGGGGTCTTCTATAACCCCGTAGGATTAGTGAATGAAGTAGTGAAAGTCGTAACCTAATGAAGACCTCATGTCTCTAACAGCAGATCAACCTTTTAAAAAAGCATCTGCTTTCAAAGAAGCATACATAATAGTAATGCAATACTGGTAAAAGCAGGTGAAGCAGATAAAGATGAAAATTGTAATTTATGCTTTATTCATTGTCTACGCAATTTCGAGCTTCAATTATTCATTGCCTAAGCTAGTTTCAAAATTCCTGACCAAAACAATATTACGTTCTCACATGATAAAAACTTATTTGAACATTATTTTTGCTTCCGAAGGCAAATGCTTCTATCGCATGGAAATCTAGATAAATATAAGCCGGTCTTAATGTCTTCCTCATCATCTGACAGCGGTTCAGAATGCCCCGTTATTACCTTTGTGTTATAGAAACACCAGCCGCACAACCTACACCTGAAAAAGAGAGCTTTGCCGTTAGTTTAAATCTCAAAACAGGACACTAGTCACGTCAAAACAGGATGTTATTCTAATTGATGATTTTTAATGATTGTCATGCAGATACATTCATTATTTCATAATGTATAAATATTGAAAAATTCAAAAAAGATCTTTTGGCATGAATAGCGTCATTAGAGTCACTTGTGAATGTTATAGCGCTGTTTGTAAAAAAATAATATCTGAAGATTTCTTTTGTTATAATTAATCTAATTCAAAAGAGTTTAATTCAAAAGAAATTTATAAAAATACTTTTATTCGTGAGCTAAACAGCAGATTTTTTTTAATTTTAATTATTTCCAACTTATTAATCGTGTTTCTAAAGATTATTATCAAATGGTGTAACTGGAATCTTGTCAAATATAATTCCATTCATCATTAACTGATAATTAAGTAATTAAGCTCTAAAAGAATTGGAGTATTATATTGATATCGGGGATCCGTTAGCCTAGAACATTTTAAGCCACAAGCGCATTTACAGGTGAGACTAAAATCGGTTACGAAATTCCGAAGCATAAAACAAATAAAAAATAAAAAGAGTTTAGAAAAACAATACATTCATGTAAAGAACATAAAAATATAGCTAGGATATAATATATATTACTCTATTATCAACGGTAATATGTCTATAGATTCAAGTGACATACATTAATTATCCTATCTTCAAAACGTAGCCAAGAAAACACTTAGTAACCATATAAAGATTTGAAATGTTATTATATTTTAGTAAGATACATAAATGTAAATAATTGCTGAAAATATAAGTATAAAACACACTGAAATAAAAGTTCCGTATTTCTAACAATATTTTTACTGAGTTCTTTCCCTAAAGTTTCAAAGAAGCATATCTTGAAACAAAAGTTTAATTTTGCAGAAAATCCGATAGCCATGCTTTCATTTCCCAATCCAAGTCTGAAATTAAAATAGAAGGAAATAAGGTTTATCAGTGAAGTTATTTAATTGCACGACTCTGGAATAAAGTAGTTATTTGATATCCTTAGATATGAAAAGATCTGAAATAATGATTCAATTCCTCTTGACCTTCAGATTCTTCCTTGATTTATGGTCGAATTAATTTTGGCTAACAATTTCATAAGTTGGTTTTACATTCTTCTTTTCTGCTTCTTCTCAAATAGGTTATTTAAATTATGCATAATGCACAAATTTTATTGGTGAGGTCTATATATATATCTGGTTATCTTTTCTCTATCCCTGTATAACTGGTTAATATTGGATTTATGTTTTCTCATGTGTTTCCAATCAAATGGGTTATTAAAATTATACATAGAGCAAAAATTTTATCTATAATATCTATATATTTGGTTATCTATTCTCTATCTGTCTGGTTTTATCTATCCCAATTTATCTGGTTTACTTTTGATTTATGTTTCTCTCCTGCGTTTCCAATCGAATGGAACATTCAAATGATACATATTACAAAAATTTTATTAATAAGCCCTATCTACCTGGTTTTATCTATCTCTATCTATCTGGTTTATGTTGGATTTATGATTTTCTCCTCTGTTTCCATTTATATGGGTTGCTAAAATTATACACAACGCACAAATTTTATCTATGACATATAATTATTTTACATAAAGTAAAAATGCGTAATTCGTTATTATACGTATTGCAAATAAAAACATAACTTGAGTGCGCATTTTTGAATTATGTCTTATGGTCATCAGTTGCATAAATCGTAAATTGAGGAAAAAGTCTGTTGCACTTTGGTTATAAATAATTTATCAAACTTATATACAGAACAAAGGGGAAAAAAAGGGGGGACAGTGGATTTTTTTTCACCTAAAAGCAAAATGCAACGGATGGTGACACTTTAATTATACCGAGTTAAAAAAAAATGACCATCCATATCCCTATATCGATAAAAGAATAATAATAATAATAAATAAAAAAACGAAGGAAAGAAATGAGCTGCAGCTTGTGTGCGTCTGAAGCCTTAAAAAGCAATCAAAACCATCGGAAAGAACAGCTGGGTTAATAATATACTCTTCACACGGACCGAATCCTATTTCATCTAGACCTCAACCTTGCTGTGTGATTTCATTCTAATAAATAATTTCATTAAGCCTTAAATCTAGAAGAGCGTATCAAGAGAAGGAATGAAAAAAAGAGAGTGATGGAAACAGAGGAAATAAATAAAGTAAAAGAAACGCCTTTCCTTACAGATGAAGAAAATCGAATATCTTTCCTTCTTCAAGATGAAGGGGAGGGGGGCAGGTCCAGAATGGAACCTTGAGGGGGTTGCGAACCCCCAAAAAGAAATCGGTGTTAATTAGCGCGGTCTACGGCGCGTGAAGCGTCTGACACCAGAGATCGCGACCCTGACAGTCACGGTTGCGGCCAACACCGACGGAAAACATTAACTTAATTATTACCTGGCGGGAGGCTCTTCTCTAGCGGAATCTCTCCAACCGCCCACCCCGGGTTCTTCTTCGTTCCATTTCACTCAATGTGGATTTTGCTTTTAATTTCTTTTTTTCCCTCCTCTTTCTTCTTCGCTTTTGCAAGCGCAAATGGAAGCCCTTTTATAAACAAGTTCTTGAATAGAGGATGGGGAAATAGATAAACTAAAGGGCAAAAGCATTGTTGGTAGGTTCTTGGAGTGAACCGGATTTACATCGGTATCGGCCCTCATTACCTTCTGGGAGGGCTCGTGTTTGGATTGGGATTATTGTCGGGTGGCCGGGGGAAGGATTTGGTAGAAGAATGATTCGGCTAATGAAGTGCTGTGCAGTCAGCAAGCTCTTTTATAGTCCATGTAAACAAGGGATGAAAGCATGTGTTAGTTTGATGCAGTAGAATGTGAGCAAAATCAATGCGGTTGATTGATAACATCTACTACGCTTTTGCAGGTGAATTGTTGAGAAGCTTTGCATACTTATCAAGTAAACTGAGAATGCAAGAATATAAATTAATAAAGACGAAGAGCAACCCCACCTAGCACGGAGGAACAGATGGCAATGGACATTTGAAAACAACAAAGAACCCTCTAATGAAAACGGATATTGGTGCAGGGAAAAAAAAAAAAAGGAGAAAAAAACATTTAGGGAGAAAAAAAAACATTACATTTTACATTACATACTAGATTGTGAAACATTAAAAATGCGTAAAATACATTAATGTACGTTAACTTTTTACATTAGGGAAGAACTAAAGACAAGAGCTTTGATAAAATGTTCCTAAAAGAAGTTTAAATGACTGGAATTTTTATCAGTTCTTCGACGTAAGAGACATCCAATTTTTTGGGCCATCTGATCCTGTGTTCATGTCATAGTAGACAGGCTTTGATCATGTGATGCCATTAATTAGATATAATTATGGAACTCTATCATAGTGTAGTGATCAGCTTTTGAAAATGTAGATGTCAAAGATATAACTATTCAAATAATTGCATTTTTGATAAAATTGAATCATCTCCAACAAGCCTCATTTTGTTTGAGAATAATGCGTTGGATACACATCTCTTATCATCGTGACTTTAATTTGATGTTTATGGCGCTTGCTAAGTTATGAATGTATAAAAAGAAGAATGTACGTCCAAGTAAGTATTTACAATAGATAAAGAACCTTTTTTCTAACTTAAGAGTTATATCAAGCTCTTTTGTAAAATATAGTACAGTATAGTGCGAAAAATAAATTTTAAAATTATGAAGTATTGTTACGACTAGGTTAAACTTTGCAAAGTACCCCTTTTTATTTTTAAGCTTCCAAAACCGCATTTTTTTTATTGATTTTATTTAATATCTGTACAGCAAATGTGTAGACAAACAGTATAAAAGCCAGTGGGAGTAATCATTTCGAATAACGTTCCTAATAACGATATAACCCCCCCCCCATATAAAATAATGGACTTTGGCAAAGTGGAGAACACCACGTGAGACCAGAATTAAATTTTCAGAGTACTCATACATAAGCGTTTTTTGATCCGAATTATATTAAAAAAAAAAAAAAAAAAACCGAATATGCATTTTTTGACCGAATAAATTCAAAATTTGACACTAAAATGCGCTTTTAGTAATAAGAACACCTGATAAATTCTTTTTAAATTGTCTGTTGAGTTATCGAGTTTATATGTACGAAAGCACAGAACGTCAAACGGTCATACCTTTCATACATTTGACTTAAAATTTTATAAGAATATGTACTTAGATGCTAAAACTATGTACTATATTTCATTTATTTAAACCATAGCATTTTTTTAATTATAGTGCTCACATGTATGATGAAATTCAGATGACATACAATCAACCCTTTGTAGAATTTAATTCAAACTTTTATAGGGATCTACACTTTAGATGTATTTATCAAATGTATTTATCGAGTATATGGATTCTAGGAGAGTCAGACAGAATTTCTATGAATGTATTTTGTTTCAAATTTAATAGAAAACTTACAAATCTGGTCGAAACAGTAAGTGTCAATTTTTATCCTTCCAGATGAAAGCGTTTTTGTGTCATCATGTTTACAGATAGATATCATTTCAAAAATCCGTGTTTTACACGTAGAGAGATCTGAAATGTGCGGAATTCGTCAAAATCTTGAGTTCTGATTTTCTAACTATGACAAAGCTTCGTATATGAAAAAACATATCCATATCCATATCTATATCTGTCTACGTATCTATCGATATCCATATATATATCTGTCTACGTATCTATCGATATCCATATCTATATCTGTCTACCTATCTATCGATATCCATATCTATATCTGTCTACGTATCTATCGATATCCATATCTATATCTGTCTACGTATCTATCGATATCTATATCTATATGGGGCCGCAGTGGCCTGGTGGTAAGGTCTCGGCTTCGGAACCGGATGGTTTCAAAGTTCGTGACCCGATTCCTCCGAAGAACCGTCGTGTAAGGGGGTCTGTTGCACGTTAAATCCGTCATGACCAAACGTCCTCCCGCTGGTGTGGTGTGGAGAGGGGGGTGCCAGCTCAGGTGTCGTCCTCGTCATCTGACCGTGGTTCAAAATTACGAGGTCCGTCCCAAAATAGCCCTAGTGTTGCTTCAAACGGGACGTTAATATAACCAAACCAAACCATCTACCTATCTATATCTGCCTATCTATCCTGAGTTATGTATATATAGTATATACTCTCTCTCTCTATCTCTATCTCTCTCTCTCACACACACATATCTCAGGAGAGTCATCTGCTTTGTAAATTCGATGTTCCAGTCCTAGGTGCAGGATAGTTTGGTACCGAAATGTACCCCTAAGTAAATAGTGTACATAATGCACAATATGATACTGGGGACTAAAGCAAAGATCTTTCTTTTCACAAGATTCACACCAAAATACTATGCTACAAAATCTTGCATCTTTCAGTACTTTAATAATAACTTGCTCAATGTGGATCATTACATGTGATATGTGTGATCATTACAGACCGTCATTCGGACTGAAAAGGGTAAGCTGCTTTAATAGTGTTAAAAAATAAGTGAAAAAAAGAATAGATGTAAAAAATATTTTTCTTAAAAAAATGTCTGTTCTTTAGACTATTGCGTGTAAGAGAACGTCTCGTCGAATTTTTTTCTTTATGTATAGTTCCATTATTTTTTCAGAAAATGGGAAATAGATTTTTTTCTACCAATGTTTAAAAATGAAATAATAGTGGAGAAAAAGACTGTAGGTGTCGGCATGACAATAAATGACTCCGGAGTCACGGAAATAATCTTGTTCTTGCTCAAAATGGATGTTATGCACTTCTCTCACAAGAAAAATCATACTACTAGTAATGACATGAAAGTCTCCGGTTATGTCAGTCTCTTTCCTTTTTTCTTCCTTCCAAAAGAAATGTCAGATATCTGTTTATTATTCATTCTTTAACTATTTTGCCAAACAATTCCCTTAAGATGAATCACAGTTGTTTCTTTATTCAAAAAGTGTTTCAACTGTTATTTGATATGTTAAATCTCTATTCATATGCCTTTTTAATTTCAGGTTGTCAAAGTATTTATCAAACGACAATTACTATTTATTTTTATTATTTTGACCACTGAATAATTCGCGCATTATAATATTGTGTGTATCGCTAGAAAATATTAACATTTGCTACAAATATCCATTTATCCTGAATCGAAATTTAACTTAGATTTTAAAAAATTAATTTCAGTTTTAAAAATTTCTGATTTGTTTCGAGTTATCTCCCTTTAATTATTAATTGATTATGAAATGGTGATCATGAACGTCTAATGTTGTGAGCCATTAATAAAGTCGATCCCCGTGACATCACTGTCAACGTAGACAAACTGGCATCTAACTGGACGTTATCTTGCTTTATTTGAAATATTTCTTACATTTTTTCTATAAAAAAAAGTCCGCAGTGTCACGGGGGCGGAGAGCCCAAGGTTCGAAATTCGATTCCATCAAATATTCGCTACATTTGCGTGTCGGGCGCATGCCAAATTCGATATTGTGGGCTAAACAACGCAATGTGAAAGACTAAATACAGGGATTGCCTATCTAGGCACTGTCCCCATCATTTGCTCATTCTTCAAAATTACGATGTTCGTTCCAAAAGTAGTCATAAGACCCATTCCGACAGCCCGTTGCCTTTTACGGATATGGTTGTAAATCTGTCACCTGACCCACTGTAGGACCATTCCTTCCTGTGGGCATGGATCGGAAGCTTCCCGCAAACTGTCAGTAAAATGAACAGACATCAAAGACCTCAGAAAACCACAGGTGAGGGGAAAAAGAGCAAAATGCTCCTGTCTCAAGATGCGCACGGGTCGTCGTAACGGGGCTTTACTGTTACCACCAAACGGATCGGTGAATTGAGAAAACGATTTTTGCAGATTATCGAAAATAATTTGGGAGAATGATTACAGTAACGAATTCACGCTCATAATTTAAAAAATAGCAGATTTCAGCAATTATAAATTTTTAAATGTGTTTTCATTCTTTGCAAAAAAAAAAAAAAAAAAAAAAACTTTTTAAAGGGAAAGACACTTCTTTTTTTAATCTCTATCATGCGTTAATACAAAAAAATCAAATTTGCATATTTTAAACACATTTTTCCCAACCCATTATAACACAAGTTTGACACAAAACTATATTTGTAATCATAAGATCTTACACCAAACTTGACATATTTGAGTCCTTGCATTTTTCAGCTGTCTCCTTTACATACTTCTGATAGTACAGACAGACAGACGATTAATCCCTCGTTGGATTTTGATGAAACTCTGACAGGTGTCTACACTATCGATGCTAAAATTATGTAACGAATCTCTCCAGCTCTATTCGTTTTCCAGTTATCATGTTAAATTATATTCGAACAGCCGGAGAGACATACTTTCTCTGAACGAATGTTGTTCAGAATTCGATAGGAATCTGCACATTTGATGTGAAGACCATGTACCAAATTTCATTCACCTAACTCAAAGCGTGTTTGAGTTATCTTTATCACAGGCAGACGGATAGACAGACATAATACAAACAATATGCTTTTCGAACTTAGTGGGTTTTAAAACATAGAGATTCGTCGAATTCTCGTTTTGGAATTTATTGACGGTTACAATCTGTATACATCGTATACTAGAAAGTAATGACTGCTATTTTCTGTCTGAGAGAAATGAATAAATTTTAACATATCTTTACTGTTACATGAATATTTCACTTCCCTTATTTCGTTAATTCATTAAATGTAGCAATAAACAAAATGCATTCATTGTTTTAACAGAATTTTTAACAATCAGCATTGCATACCATCATCTGGGTGACGTACAAGCATCCGTGTCTCAAATAATCACATCTGCAAAATTAATATATTGGCATTCTCGGGACAAAAGATAACATTTATTTTTGAGAAACCATATTTTAGCGTATTGATTTCCCTCAAATTTAAATACCCCTCGGCTCGAGGCAATTAACTTCATTCCGTCTAGGTAATCTAATCCATCGGATTCATTGAATGATGCATTCCATCATACCCCTGGAGGAGGAAAATGAAACAAAACATAATTTTGGAATTCCCAGTTATAATTAAAATGCATGCTTGCGTTTTAAATGAAGTGAATTGGCACTTTATTCAATACTTTCACAAACAACTCTCTTAGTGCAGCGACTTTCATGAATGAAATATTCTTAAGATGTATTTTGTATTCTTCCCGACATTGTTTCATAAAATTATCTATAACTAGCATTGATTTCCCTAAATGAATAATAATAATAAATTTTCCTCATAAATAGTTATTAATATATTATTTCAGAATGTTTATAAAATATGAAAATATCGGGAAGGGAAGATATAAAAATGTAATTCTCTGAAAAAGTTATTAGCATAATGAAATAAATAAAATGAAATCATCCAAAACCAATATCAATGAGTTTCTGACGAATATGCATATTTTAGTTGAGAATTATAAATGAGTGAATAAGAAATATTTTGTTTTTAAATAATTGACTTTCAAAGCCCGCATTCGTATCTTCGTCATCGCTGCTGTTGGATTCAAAATGTTATTAAGAATAGTTATGTCTCTCTTTGATTAAACTCGCCCATCCTTTCTTCTATTTGAAGAGAAAATAGTTGCATAGAGCAAAAGGATCATGGTTTTTTTCGACAATTAGTAACTAGTGACAAGAATTAGTGTATCTTCTATTTCCAGATCATTGGAAAATATTATTGTTCTCGATCATATAGCCAAACCAATAGGAAATCAAGGATAATCTAAACAAAGATTCGTATTTGCTGGAATTTTTAGCAGGCTATTCACTTTAAAATCTTACTGACGATCTGTCTGACGAATGGAATGCACACTGTTTTAAAAAGCAAATACCATCTATTTATCAATCTCTTCCAATATGATTCTTGCTAGATGATGAGAAATGCTCCACCAGAAAGTAGAAATATTTGAAAAATTTTTAACTTTTACTATACAACTCGGATCTTCTGTTTCAGTTTATATTATGTGTCAATCGATAACATGATGGCAGATAGATAATTCTTTGATGTTAACATTATATTAGTTGTGAGCATCAAATAACATAATCATCATGTTAATCGATGTTAGTGATAAACTTGGTGCATATATACTTTGGAGAGTGGAAATGTGTATCAAGAAGCGATTTTCTTTAAAAGTTGCATATATATATATATATATATATATATATATATATATATATGTAGGACTCAGAAATCACTACTATTTTAGAACGCACATTTAATTACATTTAGGACGATTAGGACATTTAGGATATATATACATTAACATAAAAGAATTGAACATTCAGTAGATTTCGTCGAATACGTCGCGTCTCGTCTTTCGTCCAGATCCGTCTGATCTGACACGTCTTTACTCTCGTCCAGATCCGTCTGATCTGACACGTCTTTTCTCTCGTCCAGATCCGTCTGATCTGCTCTCCGTCTAACCAGCGTCAACTCCGTCTAACAACCAGCAGATGGCGCTCGTCACTACATTCGGCGATCCTGACGTCTCTTTCGTCCTCGAAAGTTAAAGTAGAAAAATCTGAAAGAATATATATATATATATATATATATATATATATATATATATATATATATATATATATATATATATATATATATATATATATATATAAAAGAAAACAGTATCTGGATAAAACAATAAACATTTTTTTTTCTTTTAGTCTGAAGACCATGCTTTCATGAAATCGGCTGCTGTGGAAGTTGTATTTGGTCCGTCATGACATCCAACTTTTTCCACGTCATAGCGATCCTTAGGTTTAACCTTCACAATCCGATATGGTCCATGAAACTTTGGTCTTAGTTTGAGTCCAGTTCCAAACTGCGTCCGTTGTATGGCCACTAATTCACCAAGTTTGTAGATGCGCGCCACTTTTCTTCGTTTGTTGAAACTTTTGCGATTCTCTTCTTGCATCTTCAAAATGTTTTCCCTTGCTTCTTCTCTCATATTATTTCGATCTTCCATCATTGCTTTTGTGTATTCTTCTTCCAATATTTCCTTTAAATGTAAATCAGTTGTATCTTTTAATTTTACACCAGTTAAAAGCTCAAACGGGGTAAACTTTGTACTCCTCGAAACAGTACTATTGATTATTTTTTGCACTGATGCAACATGTTTATACCATTTGGTAGGGTCTGTTATTGAGAGTTTTGATAGAATGGGTATTAAAATTTTATGCATTATTTCAATTTGCCCATTTCCGCGAGTAATTCCAGTGCTAATTTTGAAATGTTCAATATTTTCATCCTGACAGTATGTTTCAAATTCTTTTGAGGTAAAAGCTGAACCTCTGTCTGTTATTATTCTTGTCGGATTTCCAAAAGTAGATTGTTGAAGCTTAAGTTTAGTTATTGCATCCTGAGTAGATGTTGATTTAACCGGATACAACCAGACAAATTTTGTAAAAGCGTCGACTACTGAAAAAATATGCTGATAGTTCTTATTTGTAGAAGGCATAGGGCCAATGAAATCTATGTGATATGTACTTAAAGGCAAATTTTCTTTTGGGATGGGGTTAAGGAAACCTTCACCTTTCCCACGTTTCTTATTACAAAGAATACACTCCACGCAATTGGCAACCACACTTTCTATTTTTGACCTCAACTTTGGTATGTAAAATTCTTGCTTTAAAATTTCTTCCGTCTTAGCCACAGCGTAATGTCCTTTATTGTGAATTTCTCGAATAATTTCTCTTTGTAACGCTTCTGGGACTATGAGCAATTCTCTACCATTATCGTATTTGTATAAAACTCCATTTCTCACAATGTGTTCACCATCTTCTTGCTTATCTATCAAAGCTTTTAATTTCTTAAGGAATTCGTCCTGATTTTGAGCATTGGCTATTTTAGTGGTCACTTCACTATATGAACGAGTAACAACAAGTACTGCGTTTCGACTAAGAGAATCTACGTGTGCCATTTGTTTTCCTGATCTGTGAACAATTTGGTAATCAAATTCCTCTAATTGTAAAGCCCATCTTGCAACTTTTGGTGTAAGATCTCTTTTACTCATATTTTGTTGAAAAGCGGAACAATCAGTCACAATTTTAAACTTAGAACCCAGTAAATAATGTCTAAATTTTTTTAACGCTTCGATTACAGCCAAAACTTCTAATTCATAGCTACTATATTTTTCTTGTTGTGGAGATGTTTTTCGACTAAAATAATGAATAGGATAAAACTTATTGTCGGTTCCCTGTTGCAGCAGCACTGCTCCGAACCCCTGACTGCTAGCATCTGTATGAAGTTCTAAAACTGATCCCTGTTGATAGAGATGCAAAATTGGCTCCTGAGTTAAAATATCTTTGAGTTTTTGAAAAGCTTTCTTTTGTTCAGATTCAAACTTAAATGCAATGTCTTTTCTTAGTAGATCACTAAGCGGTTTTGCAATTTTTGAATAGTGGGGTATGAATTTCCGAAAATAACTAGTAAGGCCTAAAAAGCTCTGTACTTGTTTAACAGTTTGTGGTTGTGGAAATTTTTGTACAGCTACCGTTTTAGATACAGAGGGCTGTATAGTTCCGTTTTGGATTCTATAGCCTAAAAATTCTATTTGTGGTTTTAAAAACTGACACTTCTTAAAATTAAACTCCAAACCGTACTCTGATGCAACCTGTAGAACACGTTGTAATTTTTC
Organism: Argiope bruennichi; assembly: GCF_947563725.1. NCBI lineage: Eukaryota > Metazoa > Arthropoda > Arachnida > Araneae > Araneidae > Argiope > Argiope bruennichi. The sequence goes on along the minus strand of NC_079151.1, from coordinate 142,873,440 downwards.
TAGCCCTTCTTCCTCGGTTTTGGATGGTATAATAATGTCGTCCATATAAATCAGTACAGTTCCATCTAGCATCAAATTCCTAAATATCACATTAATGTAACGCTGAAATACACTCGGACTATTGGAAAGTCCAAATGGTACTTTAAGAAATTCCCACTGGCCATGATGTGTTACAAAAGACGTAAATTTTGTGCTATCTTTCTCTACGTCTACATGAAAAAATCCGTTTTTCAAATCCAAAGTAGTAAATATTTTTGATTGCTCAAGTTTGTCTAGCAAATCTTCTATGAGGGGTAAAGGGTACCGATCTTTAATCATCTTTTTATTTAGCTTACGATAATCAATGCATAACCTATAACTGTCATCCTTCTTCTTGCTTAAAACTACGTTGAAAGAGTAATTTGAACAACTGGGTTTTATTATCCCTTCCTGTAACCATTTATCAATCTGAGTTTCAACGAATTTTTGTTCTTTAAAAGGTAGCCTTCGAGGGTTATGACTAATCGGAATATCATCGCTTAATATTATTTTCATTTGCAAATCCGTACTTTTTGTTTTGTTTGGCGAATACTTATTTAAAAGGCGATTTATTTCCTGTCTCAACGGTTTTTTTACATGACTCATGTCGATTTCATCATAGTTCATCGAATCCGTTAAATGAATGAAGTATGGGAGAGGATGTGTATTTATTTTATTGCCAATCTCAGCAAAAATAGGTGCCTGACTGTCTCTTTTCAACTCCGAGGAACGTAGTGATACGACCTTGACCTCGTTTCTCACCAGCCGGGTGTAATTTATTTGGGCTCTTTTTTCATGAATGATAATTTGATTTTCTTGGAATGAAAAGCTTAGATTATTTAATACGTCCATGCCAATGATTATTTCGTTTGGCATTATTTCTAACACATACACATTAGTTGATATTACATATTCATCAATTAATATATCACAATAAAAAAAACCTAGAGGAGTAATGCTATCTCCACTTATACCAGCTAATTTCACATTATCAGTCGTTAAATTAGGTTTACCAATTTTCAAATAAAAATCATAATTAATCATAGTAATATCACTTCCAGTATCAATTAATGCATCACAATTTACACCATTTATTTCAACATTTTTACTAAGCTTATTTACAGTTTTTGGAGAGTTACGAGTATATACTTTATTAGAGAGAGACACTTTAAAATCTCTTTGCGGGCAGTTACTGGCTTTGTGGCCAAAGTTACCACATTGGAAACATTTCAATCCTTTGTTTTTAAACTTGCAATTAATCGATTTATGGCCAGTCTCATTACAATTAAAACATTTATTATTACTCTTGTTATAGTAATTATCATCAGCATAATTCTTTTGAGCACGAACGAACGGCAATGGTGAATTTTTAGCTTCTTTCGCGATATCAAATTTACTTCTGTTTTCGGAAACACGCCAATTTCTGTTTGTTTCCTTTTTAAGGTGACTTCGTGCAGCTTCATATTCGTCCAGTTTATTAACCAAATCTTCTACTTTCTTTATTTTGGGCAAATCGTCGAGAAAATGATCGCGTACGTCATTTGGTATTTTACTCTTTAACTGGTCAACGACCATTAGCTGCTTTAAATCTTCAAAATCGGTTATTTCTAAACAATTTATCCATTCCTCAAAAAAGTTATTCAGTTCAAAACCGAAATCCCGCCATGATGAAGAAGAATCTCGTTTGTGAGTAAAGAACTTCTGCCTGAGTTGTTCGGAAGTTAATTTAAATCTTTTAAGCAACAGTTTTTTTATGTAATCATAGTCATTAGCTGATGGATCAGGTTCGCGAGCAATTAAATTGACTATATCCAATGGTAATAACCCGAGTAAATAAGAAATCCAGTTTTCTTTTGCAATGTTAGCCCTACTTATTTGTTTCTCAAATAACGAAAGGTAAACACTTATGTCTCCGCTATTATCATAATTCTTTAGCAATTTTAATATATCATACTTAGGCATATCTGATACAGTTAAAGTATTTTCTCTACTTTTTAACTCAAGTTCTAACTTTTTCAAAGTATATTCACGCTCTATCTTTTCGGCTTCGGCTTTTTCAGCATCTAACCTTTCGCGCTCCTGAGTGATAGTTAAAAGTAAGTTTTTTACGAACTCTTCGTCATAGTCTTTCGACTCTGTTATCATTGTAACTAACTGTCGCACTTTGGCATCCTGTGGTGCCGTTAATTCTAATTCGTCTACTAAAGTTAGTAAGTCGCTCTTTCGTGCTCGTGTAAGAAATGCCATACTTGAGAATAAATCAAAATTGTACTCACAATTTCTTCAACGTCGATCCACACTGCGTCAGTCCACAAGTAGTTGATATCCAAAAGGTTTATTGTAGCACGTCAAATTTCACTCCTGTTTGGCTCTTCTTTCGTCTGTGTGCCGGTCTTCATTAATATCTCGGCCGAACCCCCATATTTGTAGGACTCAGAAATCACTACTATTTTAGAACGCACATTTAATTACATTTAGGACGATTAGGACATTTAGGATATATATACATTAACATAAAAGAATTGAACATTCAGTAGATTTCGTCGAATACGTCGCGTCTCGTCTTTCGTCCAGATCCGTCTGATCTGACACGTCTTTACTCTCGTCCAGATCCGTCTGATCTGCCACGTCTTTTCTCTCGTCCAGATCCGTCTGATCTGACACGTCTTTTCTCTCATCCAGATCCGTCTGATCTGACACGTCTTTTCTCTCGTCCAGATCCGTCTGATCTGCTCTCCGTCTAACCAGCGTCAACTCCGTCTAACAACCAGCAGATGGCGCTCGTCACTACATATATATATATATATATATATATATATATATATATATATATATATATATATATATATATATAAGTAACCAATCTTAAGTAAGAAAAAGTTTGAAAACGAGTTACTGGCCTTTTCGTTTTTAATTTTTAATTTTAGTGCTATTTTTTGTTTTTATTGTTATTTTTGTTATTGTATTTTTACTTTGTTGTGGTTAATTTCTTCTAATTTGTTGTTTTATATTTCCTTTCTGTTAAAATGGTAAATCTCTTGAGCATAATTTCAGGGGATTTTCGGGTCACGAGGACTCATTATTAGAAAATGTCTGTATATCCTCACAGAAAAAATCCCTTTCTTTGAATCCCTGCCTGAGGGTGACCCTTGAAAAAGTCTTCAGGCCGGATTCTTTTTTTATATTTTTTATAATTTTTTTGGTTTAATTTTTTATTTTATTTTTTGTTTTTTCCTATTAACTTGATTCTAATACTTTTGTATATATATATATATATATATATATATATATATATATCCTTTGGAATTTAAAACTGAAACTGAATTTTATGAAGAATCAGAGAAATTTTTATTGAATAATTCTTTGAGATATCGCATATATTATAAAAATATTATGTAGTACATAAAAGACTTCAATACTTATATTTAAAAAAAAAAATGTATTCAGTTTCAGTAAAAGAGTTTTTGTGTTAATTGAAATTTAATTAGTTTCGTTATATGAAGCTATTAAGAGACCAAATTGCATAAAATATTTAATGGAAAATTTTAGGGAGCAGGTGGGCACCAAATGTGGCTAATACTGGAATAAAAGTTGATTACCAAAAAAAAAAAAAAAATCCGAAAATCCGATTGATATATATATATATATATTTAAATATTATTGTAAATACATTTTGTGAAGAAGGTGTATGAACTATTTGCTAATTTTGTTAATCAACAGCAGACAGATTATAAAAAATAATTATTGGATATATCCATTAAATTTTGGGACCATAGTCCATCAGAATAATAATTGGTAATGAAATGACTGCATTAGCTTTTTAAAGTTTCATGAAATAAAATGTTTTACAAAGCTGAACTTGAATATGTTTTACTGTACTTCATCACAATGTGCATAATGAAGTGAAATAAATTATTTGGGTTGCCATGGCATAACGGTGGTCAAACCAAACCAATTACTAATTAGACGTAGGGCTGGGATTTTATCACTTTATAGATTTCAGATTCATTATTGATATGTATGCTTATGAGCGAATAAACTGTTTTAAATATTCAAAGAAAATGTTATCCGAGCACCGAATTGAGTTAATCTCTAGTATTAATAAAGATGAAGGAGTGTGGGTGTTGGCACTTTACAGGACGACCGCTTCACGTATACCTTTCAAATTTGGCACAAGTCTATTTTGGAAGGTGGAAATATGTACTTCGGAACATGTTTTTGAAATGACTAAAAATTAAGTGAAATTTCGACTTTTAAAAATTTTAACTTTTGCAAATATTACAGCACTAAAATGAATTCTACTATATCAAAAAATTATTAGGAAATTATCATTTCAACGATGTCAATTAGACAGGCTTGAAAATTATTATGGAATTCTGATATTTTTAAAAATATTTTTTGACTCATTTTTCAAGAATGTTGCATTGAAATTCGAATTCATTCCATTATTTCATGAAATGGAGAAAAAAATAATATTATGGAATAATTTGAATAAATAAAGAAATTTGTAAGAATGACAACGTCGAAATAAATTATCTTAAATTATGTGGAAGATATTTTTTTAATTTATCAAAATTAACCAATATAATTAATGTAATTCATTATTTATAATTAATATAATTTTAATTTTAAAACTATTAATGTACTGTAAAAATATTTTTGATTAAAAAATGGTCCTAAGATCATTGTTGAGAAACATCGAAATATTGCTGAATCATTATTGAATTATAATTCTCATTAAAATCTCCCTCCCACCCAAACGTCCTTCCTGGCTGCAGATTCTTACTTGCAAAGTATAGATGAATCGAATTTAGTTAATTTGATAACTTGGACTGTAAAGTATTATTACATAATTTATTATTATAAAATAGAGATTAAAAAACATTATATAGGGCGTCTGTGAATTCATGGGCCAAATTTTAAAGGTGTTTAAAATACATATCAAAATGCATTTTTTGTATAACAATATGGGGTCGGAGATAAAAAGTGTACGCGAAAAATAATTGGAATACTGCAAAATTGGAAAAAAAAAAAAAAAAGCTCTTTATTTACAAAATATTTTTTGAACAAACCATATACAAATTTAGTAGCGTAGTTTAAATGTAGATGGATTTTATGGAGGAAAATGATTGAAAAGTTATGTAGGTTTATTTATTTTCCATCATCAAATCATCTGCCAAACAATTTTATTGAGTTGAATGGCATTACGCGAGTTTCAAACAATTCTTTGCTATTAGAGAATATTTTTGTATGATGATGCAATTTACGTTCCCTGAGACAGCAGATATGCATCTGCGCAATCGTCAGCATTTCTTGTTTTATCCGCCAACGTTTCTTCGTTTCCAATCCCATATTCTATACAAAAACTGCTTCTTTGTATGTATTTTACTTATCTATAAAGTTTGGCTCAGGAGTTCATGGACATCCTACATTAAGTTTATTTTTAATTTCTGCTATCATAGTAATAAATTATGGAACACCTAATAAATAAACTCATGGGCACCTAGTAGTTAAAAAAAAAAGAAAGAAAGTAAGCTTGCGGATATTTTTGCGGAAAAATTCTTGATATGTATTTTACCTATCCTTAAAGTATGACCCACGACTTCAAGGGCACCTTGAATAAAGTTTTCACCCAGGAATTCAGGTGACTCTGCATAAATTCTGTATATTTATTGTTATTTCCAGCTACATTTTTAATTTCCGATGCCATATTTCCGTACAAAAAAATTATTGATATATATTTTATCTATCCTTAAAGTTTGGCCCAGGACTTCAAGGGCACATTGTCTAACGTTTTTTTTCAATTTTTGCTATCGTAATAATAAATTGTGGATCACCTAGTAAATGAACTCATGGACACCTTGTAGATAAAAATAAAAGAAACAAAGCGTGAGGATATTTTTGCGTGATGGCGCAATTTACGTTCCCTGAAAAAATAGACACGCATCATGTACAGTCGTCAGCAGGTACATGATGCGCCTACATTTTTCATTTCCGGCGCCATACTGCTATGCAAAAAATGCTTCTTTGTATGTATTTTACCTTTCCTTAAAGTTTGACCCAGGAATTCAGAAACACTCTGTATAAAGTTTTTTTTTAATTTCTTCTATCATAATAATACATTATGGAACATCTTGTTGATCGACAATTCCTAGATACCACGTAGATAAAAAAAAAATAAATAAAAAAAAGAAGAAGAGAGCGTGTGGATCTTTCCATCCGTGCATGCTCATTCCTCTTGATGAACTAGAGCCAGCCATATGTTAAAAATTCACAATTAGAGCCGCCGTGGATGGCAAAGAAATGTGTCAGATCATTTAGAGAAAAGAATGGGAAAAATAGCAGGAAGCAAGAAGAGTTGATGAGCTGCGCTGCTCAAGCAGGTGATGCTAATGCCATTCATCATATTCATCCCACCTGACAGCGATCGCATTCGGAAGGATTCCTCGTTACCGCTCGTCATGGAACGCTGGATCCGTGAGAACTGCAAGAAAAGAAAACCTCAATTATATTAATAAAATACAAGGACGTTTCGTGATCTTTTCCCACATTCTTCATTCCCTAATTTATTGATATTTTATTAACTAATAACTAAACTATTTTTTATTGAAAGGATGAGCAGTTGTATAAAAAAATCGAAAAGTATTGATGCATAATTAACCCAACAGTAAAAATTAAATGTAGGTATGTATTTAGTAATGTTTCGAATGCCTCAACTTGCGCATTTATGCCTATAAATAATAATTTTCTTTTGGATTCCTTAACAGTTTCTCGGACTACTTAATTATAAAATGATGTCGATAAATTATATATATCAAGTTATTGCATAGACTAAATTCTAATAAATAATTTTAATTACTTTCGTTTCAACATCATGAATATATTTCCGTAAAATTAAAAAAAAAAATATTTGCATTAATTCTTTAATTTAATTTAGTTATAATAGCGTTTCCTTTGGAAATTACTAGAGAGAAAGGTCTCCTAATTGTATGTAATGTTCAGATGGAAAGGACGGAAGCAGGATTAGCACTCGGCTTTCTAATATCGCACCCCATTAGCAGAAAAAATTATTATTGAAAAACAAATAAAAATAGCTCTTTAAATATCGTAACTAAATTAGTAAAAATAGTTTCACAATCTATCCAATAAATGAGAATCAATAAAATGAAAACGACTCATGAATCATGATAAGGATCAGGTCAACACCATATAAGAAAAAGTGAAATAATAATTTGTCTAAAACATGGTCAGTTCATTCCAATCTTTTGAAATAAAGTTAGAGTGAAATGATCAACTAAGATAAAGTGAGCAGATAGTAGTTGTGAAATTAATTGTTTTATTGATTTGCGGATTTTTTTTTGTTTGTATATATATATTATAAGCAACATTTTAAAATTTTTTTTTTATTTGGAAACATTTTTTGATATGCACTGATAACATTTTTAATTTTACATTTTGGCTTTGTCTTTCTAAATTGATTTTTTTGTAAATTGATTTTTCTTCAATATTTTTGCTATTAAAAATTAAAGCAAATTTTGTGATATTTAAGCCACTCTTACTACTGAGGAATATTATTTGTCTATACCTAGGTAAGTTGTGTTTATATTATTTTCTTATAATTTTGGAGCAATTTAATTAAAGTCTGTTAAAATTATTAACTTTTAGACACAACATTTTTATATTTTAAGACAATATTTACCATTTTACTGATATATTTTTTTCTTTTTTAGAAATAGGTGGCAGACACTTTTTATAATCTATATTTTAAATATATTAACTTACCCTTTAGAAAAGACCCGAGAAGTATTTAAGGGTGGACCTTGTGATTTTAAACCACTTTCTGATGATAAAAACGAGTCCTGAGAGGACACACCATATTATATTTTCAGCACTCTACAATAAATTTAGATGATACATGCACAAGTCAATGCCACCTGATGTACTAGGCACAAATTCCGGATGAATGCAGGAATTGATCTCTGAATCTTAGATGAATAATAAGGTTTATCGAAACCTATCCTTTTGATTTACAATAGATACAATATCAATATGACAAATTGTATTATTTCATCTTCTAGAGAAAATGCCATAATCATTTTGTGCCTACTTCTGCAAGCACATTTGCTTTGTAACTCTATCTTACTGTGTTTGTTCCAGTGAAGAAAACATTAAAAACAAAATTTTAAACAAATTATTTTCTGCGAGTTGATTGCAGAATGTCTCGAAGGCTGCTTTCTCGAACTATTCTGAAGCAGCTGCCTCAGAAATTCTCTCAAAATGCTATCCGGTGTTGTGAAACACATGCAGGTTTACAAAACAGAAGCAGAAAAATGAATTGTTGTACAAATATTGCTATTGTGTTTACTATTATTATACTTAGTTATTTTTTTTATAATTTATATTGAATAGTCTATATATTTTGTAATTGTAACTATTGATAGAAGTTATATACATTCAATTCATAATGCTGATTGACTTTTCTGTAATTCATCGACTGTAGACAGAAGAAACTGAGTACAATTCTAAATTGAAAAACATATATAGACGATTGCAGTTGATTGCAGATTCTATTCGCGTTTCTATTCCTCATTTTAGAACAACGATATCTTTGTATATGAAATCGTAATTTTAAGCCGCGATCAAATGACGAAGATGGTACCTTCTTTTGTAAGCCCCTCTCCAGACATCTTACAGGAGAGTTAACCTGCTGCAATCCAATTACGCTGGATCAGCGAATTGGGTTAAGAACACGGAGCTTCCTAACCTCAAAGTTGAGATGTTATCATTAGACTACCATAGCCCTAAATAAGTCGTAATAGTTATATTTTGGAAATATATAATAGGTACGTTTAGAAACTTTATTATAAAATTTAATTGATATATTCAAAAACAATGATTATTATGATAAAATAACGTGTATGTCATGATATTTTTAATAAAACTTTCATTTAATTTTGTAGTCATTCCGTAATTATTTGATGTAATTATTCCGCATGTATCTAATAAAGGACATGTACGTACGTTATCTTTTCCGTGAAATATAGACAGTGAAAAGTCTATGCCTCTTAATAGGAACTAAGAGGCATGGAATATTTATGTGCTTTACTGCCTTTTGATACGTCATTAAAATATGATTCATGTTAAGACTTTTAAGAAGAACAAAAAATTATTGATTGTTTTGAATTTCTGATACATATAAATGGAAAAAAATATGCCTTATTATTAATGACCAGGTTTAAAATTTATGTTGAATTCGGTTCAAAGAGTTGATTAACTGGTGTTTTCAAAAGCAAGAGAACCACAGAGGGAAACTCCCTGTACGAAGCAATTAGTTAGCCATGATATATGTGCGCAATTATGGACAATTATACAATGATGATTCGCGTTTCTATTCAAACTGAAGCCATCAAGCACTTCAGAATTAATAAAGTGAGCCGTAGTTCCGGCGAATGATAGTGTCGGACACAGCAGATGGCACCGTTAAACGCGCATGAATATTAAAACATTCCGACAGCTGCAATACGAGAACTATAACATAATGCGTGTCTAAATTCTAATTTCATTTTCGTCATTAAAATAGTCTTTAAAATGTTAATGTAATCTTGAAATTACTTATGTTGTTTAAAGAAAAATTCATGTCATTTAAAATGAAATCTTAGAATTTTTGCTAATAGATTACTATTTTATTTAAGGGATTTCTCTTATTGAGACTTTTAAACGAGAGCATAATAATTATCCGCATTACAGCTTTGTATTTCGAATATTTTGTGTATTTTAGATATATAATCCTTAGGAATTTGCTCTATTTCAATATGAGAATGTTTTTATCTCCTTTTAATATCTCTTATTTACTTTTTCTTATCTTTTTAATGTCTTTAATTACTTATCTTGAAATACTTTAACATACAATGCGCTGGATCTAAATCGACGAAATTTAGCCCCATTAAGAAGGGATTTTCAAAATTTGGATTAGAAATTTCATTTATTAATAATTTATTGAAATTTCGACATTTCTCAATCACTTTGAGCATATAATAGCAAAGCAACCACTTTTTTAGAAAATTAAAGAAAAAAAAAGCTTTTTAATAACTTTAGTGCTATTTCTGTAATTTGTTTTTAATTTCAATATATCTTTCAAAATTAGTCTCACACAATTGACAAAAACACTTCTTACAATATAATAAAAAATGGGGATAGCAATACATAGTATTAAATTACCGTATTTTCAAATGACATGCGCAACTTGACATGGATTGGTATCCTGTGGACTCGTACTTGTGAATAATCACATTGTTAGATGTGTGATAACAGCAAAAGAATTACTCCTGCCATGGCGTTGCATCTGGGTACATTGAATGGTTCGCTAACTTTTAGCTGGGAATTGTAGTTGAACCCTAATAGCCATCACCGACTATGATATAATCTCATCCGCAGGAGTTATATCCTGCCATTGGCATAAAGCAATAAATCCTACTTTACTCACAAAGGAAGTGAGAACCAACTGCAATGTTAGAAGCTTCCCGTCATCGTTTTTAGGGCGCCCCCGCGTTAGGGGAGATATGCAATTCCCCATGTTGAATTTAAGATAAGGGAGTGTTCTCAACAGGGCTTTCTTGCATTGTCTCGAATAAAAGTGTTTGCTTGACATTGAATCTATCATGTGATCCTTGATGAGTTTTTAAACGACTCATTCCTGGCATGCGTTTAATAACATTCAAAAATCTAATTTTGTGTGTTAAATACGTTATTCTCAACCAATTAAAGCCGGCGTCCTGGCATAGGGGTAGCGCGTCTTCCCCGTGACCTGGGAGTTCTGGGTTCGAGTCCCGGTTTGGGCATGGTTGTTCTTCATCTGTTCTATCTTTGAGATGTGTGAATGTGCCCCCCTGTAAAAAGGGGTTGTGCAAGCGAATGTGATGCGTGAGTAGCTAAGACGTACTCTTGGCCCTAGTTGGCGCTACTAAAACAAGAGACGCTGACATCGTCAGTGAGCTTGTCCGTGGCAAGTGCCATTATAAACAACAACAACAACCAATTAAAAAAATTTGCCATAGAGCTACAATTGCAGTAAAAATAATCACATTTCAAATTCGATACATTTATGGCATTGCATTTTTGAGTTATTGCGTTTACATGTTTCTGAAAGTACAGACCGACAGACGTTTAGCCCTTTGTCGCATTTGGCTCACACTTCGATAAGTATCTATGCTATGGAGGTAAAATCTGGTTACCTAATTTCATCCATCTAGCTATTTTCATTTTGTAGTTACCGATGAACGCATATGCGAACAGCCGGACAGACGAACTTTTTCTGAATGGATTTTGTCAACATTTGATAGAAATCTACAGATTTGGTGTAAAGAACCGTATACCAGATTTCATCCTTCTAGCTTAAAGCATTTTCGAGTTATCATTGTCGCACACCAAAAATTTATTTTTCGAAATGAAGGAGGTTCAAAGCGTGGAAATTCGTCAAAATTGGCAAGTGCGAATTCGTCAAATTTGAATTTTTTTGACGATTGCATACTTTTTTTGTACTACGTATGCGAGAAAATAAAAAGGTAATGATTTTACTGCTGCGTGATTGAAATAAAAGTATGGATACTATCTGTATCAGAAAATAACATAGAAATGAGTTCCTTTAATAAAAAAAAAAAAAATCGTAACTAAATCAAAACTAAAATAATATTGTAATTATAACCGCACTGATGAGCTTCAGGGCTCTGTCCATTCTACATCAATTTCCTTGTGTTTAAACGTCCAGATAGCCACTTGATTGGACGCATATAATATTCTTTTAAATATACATTCTTGAGCAGCAAAATTAGAATGTCCTTCGATAAGACGTTGCTCTTACTCCGTCCCTGACTAATTAATCCTTCTCAAGATGACGCTTCGGACACGTCTAACAAATTAACGGGGGTCGAAGGTTCTAAAGTTCCTAATTAATCAAGCCATTGCATTTGTTAGAGAATTAAATATCGCGTGAAAAGCTGCACCTCCCAAGAATCCCAAAGATTCCTTTACATATCCGAGCAACAATAAGCAACGAAAATGGACTGGCCATCCATTTAAGTTAACTAATTGGTACGTCAAAAGACCTTCGAGGGAAAATAGAAACACGGTTGATTAATACAATACAAATTTGTTCAAAAATGTTGTTTTACGAAAGGGTTATTTGCAAAGTAAAGGTAAAAAAAAATAACTGAGAAGATGAATTAACAGAGAATAAGTAAAAAATTTTCTTATAGAGTGTAAAATCGTTTTATCAAAAAAAAAAAAAAAAGTCTGCGAAGGTACATAAACTTTCTTAAAAATAGTACCTATTTGATTGATAAAAATTCGTTAGAAAATTTTTTGTTCATTTGATCATTTCTTTTTATTTGTCAGATGAAAAAAACTGCCAAAAAATAATAAAATTTTTGGTCAAAAGAGAAGCTTCTGGAACAAGCGGTAAATCGGCGTATATGCTTTTAATATTTAATATGAATAAAAGTCTGGATGGACACACAGAAACTGTAGTATCCTAGCTTTATTAGTTACATGGAATATTTTAATTAAAGATATTCTTAATTTTAATATTATGTGCCTAAATTCATTGATAAAATATGAATCAATTATTGTATTTACATAATGAATTGCAAATATCCTGTTTATGAGCATACAGGTGGCATATGGAAGTTGTACCATACAGAAATTAATTATTCATTTGATAATTTATTTTTATTTAATAGAAAAAAAACTACCAAGCAAAAATAAAATTATTGCTCTAAAGTCAAATCTCATGGAGCAGTAAATCTTGTATATGCTTAATATTTAATATGAATAAAAGTCAAGATTGTTGCACAAAAATTTTTACATGCTGGCTTTATTTTTTTATGAAATATTTTAGCCTAAAAATATTCTTAATTTTAATATAATGCGCCTAAATTCACCGATAAAATATAAAAGCAATTATTTTATTCACATAGTGAAATAAAAGAAGCTTATTTATGTACATGCCTATATTAACATAGAAAAACAACTAGAAGTTGTAAAATATAAATTGAAGAATAAAGCGATTATTTTTTTTAAGTTTACTAAGTGAATAATGACGGCATAAAAATTGGCAATAATTTTAAATGTCATTAATGACAAAATGCTGTTTCCTTTTTTTTTCTTTTCAGTATCATTATTTTTGATTTCCGAATGCAAAAAGAGCCGCCGAAGTTGTAGTCGAACATAAAATTTTTATGAATTTATTTGTGGATTCTTGAATCATAAAAAGCGAAACTGCACTAGACTAGGCGAGTTAGAATTAGAGTTGTTTTTTGGTAGTGAATTATCCAAGTGAGACAAACAAACCATATTATATGATTATAACAAAGAAGTATCTAATATGATGCAGATACCATGAGGAATTTTCATTACGTTTTATATATGGGTCAAAAAGTTGGAATTATATAAGCTGGTGTGTAAAATCCATCTTAAAGCCGAAGTTTTTTTGCTTCATTTTCAACAATCGACGAAGATCGTATCTTAAGATGAAATCTTTGATAAAATATATCGAATTGTTACTGTTATCTAAAATTTATCATCCATCTCCGTTTGTCCGTTGTCATTTCTGACTTGGATAGTGCATTCGATCGTCCATAAGACATTTATTTTGTATATGTAAGCAAAATAATTATATTTTTTCATATTTTATCACTGTATATTTTATAATGTTAATTAAATTAATCAGAAAAACATTTATAACTAGACAATTATTAATATAAATTTTTTATCATGATTATATTGTTACTATACATAACTTTTAACATGCATTATAATGCAACACTGTGCAATTAAGTACGCTCCATGCTAAACATATTGAGCTTATAAAAATATCTACCCCTTACTGGTTTAGATCGAAAAAAAAAGTGTTTTTGTTTGTTTATGTTTTAAACAAAATACATTTGGGAACAATGCCTCATATCTCTTCCCATCATCTCCATTCTTGACATTATACCGTTAACTGAATAGGCTGTGCCGATGTGGATTATAAAATAATATAAAAAATAAAATGAAAAAGCGTATCTGGTGAAATTAGATTGTATCAGCTTGATTTTAAAATGATATTACAAAACATTTTACTGCATTTTTTAAAATTATGAATAATAATGAACACTTTCATATAAGATGAATTTAAAAATTGAACGAAATACAAATTAGAAGTGAAAGCATAGCTCCACAACAAACGGGTTAATGATACGATATTCCATTAATCTTACAATGTTACAAATCTTAACATGCGACAGCAATCCTTCATTAACAAAAACATCATATTGAGAAGAGATAAATTCATTAAAATGTACACTTTTACAAAAAAGAATTTTTTTTTATATCCTCAAATTGAAACCTTTTTCTTGACTTCTTGACTAGTAAATAAACAAAAGCATATATATATATATATATATATATATATATATATATATATATATATATATATATATATATATATATGTGTGTGTGTGTGTGTGTGTGTGTGTGTAATGATATTTTAATTCTAATTTCAATTTAATTAATTTCCAAGATTTTATCTTAATTTAGCCCATAATAACTTCATTCTAAAAATATTCTCTTATTTTGTGATCCAATTCCACTTTCGGTTTAATTAATTCCTCTGTAAAAAATTATGAGCCATCAGTACTACGTCTCAAATGAAAGTGATCCCTTAGGTGCCCTTGAAAAGGTGTCAAAGTTCACCACATGTGTTGAATTGGCGCCGCCAGAATCCTATGTTAGACTAGTTATCATTTGTTCATCCCTTTTTTGTCTTCTGCTTTTGTGCCGCACTGCACCTTCTTGTTAATATTTATGCTTTCCTGGATGGATATTAAAGAAAGGATAAAACTGAATTAAAAATACCAAGTCTCTTCACTGTTTTGAACCTGCATTCTATTTAAACCAAAAATGTTTTACACACACACACACACACACACACACACACACACACACACACACACACACACACACACACACACATATATATATAAAGATCACTTAGATGGGGTTTGTATGTCAGTGAATAAAGCAAAGTAAAAGGAAACACCAGTTAAGAAGTATAGCACAAGACAAATGGAATACAAATTTATAATAGCACAGCGTAATTGCTGCATGAGAAAGAAGGATACATAATGTTTGCAGCATGGTGAATGCAATGGCAAGGACGGTGCATAATAATAAAAACCGTTTGAGCATTTAAAGCAAGTGTATAATGAGCTCGCCTGCTATGTACATTTCACATGTTACCATTCACGCTATTGAATTAATGTGTTATTGTAAATCTGTATTCCATTAAATTTGTATCGTAAATTGTATTCTGCTATATTTTCATTTACCTTATTCATCGGGTAGCCGTCGATTTTTGTTCTTGCAGCCCTATATTTCGTTATTAAATTGTCTTTTTTCTGTATACTTACTTGTCCATAAAAGTTGTAAAAGTCTTTTGGGGCCTGCTACCTGTACTAATAATAAAAATGAATGTGTCTCTCTCTGTGTGAACGTGAATGTATTGGCGCTTTTCAAGTAAGATAGTTTGACCTCGAACTACTACATTTGGCGCATATATACTTTGGAGGTTGAAAATGTGCATTTCGAAACGAATTTTTTAAATTTTAATTAGAATTTTAAGTAATTAAAAATTAACTGAAATTTTGGTACCTTTCTATGATGATCTTTGATACTATGAGTAATAAAAGTACTTTTACCTAAAGTCGTGAAATAGATATGCTTTAAATCAAAGTAAAATAGCTCTTGGCAACTCAAATTGAGACTTATGTCTGTTTTCATTCAAATGCCTTTTCACTTGAAAGAGAAGTTATATGACATGTTTCGTATCGGGCAATTTTTAAAATTGTTTGTTGTGCAATCAAATAATACATTCATCGTGTTAGAAAAACTGTTCCCCAATACAGACCTCTTCGCTCTCGAGAGCAGATTTTTTAATTTCTTAGGCGTGCAAACTACAATCTCACCTTCTGAAACAATAACAGCTTTGCAGTAAACTTCACCATGAGCGACAAAGCAGAAAGTAAAAGGCGTTCCCGAAGTCACTGGCGTGTTCAGGATATTTCCACTCGAGTGCCGTGGTTGAATGCGAGTGCATACTTTTTGATTCAATCTTCCCTCACCTTTTCCAGAGTATTCCCCCTCCGAAGAATGCGTCGGCATCTGTAATTAACGTGTGACATCCCGTTCACGCCCTCTGACGAACTTTACTGAGTTTCCAGCAGCAAACTCGTGTGAATTACGGCAGGTAAATTAGTTTTGGCATCGTGATTCCACTTCAGCAGTTTTTCAGGATTAACTTGTTCAAGTTCCCGAGGAACATTAAAAGGATGGACATTGATGGATTCCACAATAAGTTTAATCAGTGGTTCTTCGTAAGTATCTGGGATGTATTCATGGCCTGCATGGGAAAAAAATATATGTGGGGATAATCTTTTGTTTACTAACTGAGATGTCATCTTTGGGATGTTGGATACTGGCTTCTTTTTAAAGGAGAGGTTGTCTCTTAAAGTGATAAATGCTGTTTTAAGATATTCGTTGTGATAAGTATTCCTTTTGCAATTAATTTAATGGGTTGAGGCTTCTTGGAAAAGAAATAGAACTGAATGATTTGTTGGAGATTTGCTAATAGAAAACTTATTTAGAGTTAAATGATTTGAAAAAGTTTCCTAAAAGAGCATATAAGAAATAAAAAAAAAATACTTGAACAGAATTAAAATTCACGAAATATATTATAATAAATTAATATAGTAATATATTATTTTTAACAGTAATAAATATTGTAAACAGTATTATATAATATTATATAGTAATAGACATATTATTGGAAACAAGGTAAATGTTATTTTAAATCAAAGATTATAAAAATAGTTATTATAAAGGATCTGAAAATGCGAAATCAATTCTTATTCATTCAGTATTAAAATGATTTCTACAGAGAAAGAATTTCAGAACTTTGAAATGTTATGAATCCATGTTATAGGTATTTGATATAGAAATTTATACCATTCGCTACAACTCCATTTCATTAAAATAAGAGAACTTCTCAAAGATATAACAAACTGTAGCCTTACTTCTCCTTTGGTTTGTGAATAAAAATAAAAGTTTGTATGCAAATTTTATGTATTAAGAAACTTATATTTAACTAAACAATATTTTAAAGAATCATGTTCTTTTTTTTCAAGGAACTGTAGTTCTTTTGTCAATAACAATCGAACTGTTTAATACAGACATGATGAAGTAAATGATTTCAACTGTATATGTTAATATCGGTTAATCTTTGGTGATACATATAATCACTTCTACAAACAACTAAAAAATTCATAAAAAAATTGTCTATCAAAAGAATTATTACTCTATTTATGAGAATCGTAATTTATCAGTACAATTTTTTTTTTTCATATTTAAATTATTAGTCCACGCTACGCTTATTCACATACAAGTCGTTTTTGGCGACCAACTGGTTCGCTGCATTAGTGGTCGCTAAAATTTTCTCTTATTTTATATAACTTTGTCTTAAAGGCTACCTCAACATGTTTTTAAGCCTCACATTTTTATAGTCATATAATATTATAGAAGCCTTACACCATTGATGTTAAATATACTATGCATTCCCCTAATGTTCTGTTTTTATGCTAAAATTTGGAAAAAAAAATTTCTTGCTGAAACCAAACATATATATATATATACAAAAGTATTAGAATCAAGTTAATAGGAAAAACAAAAATCAAATCAAAATTAAACAAAAAAATTTATATATATATATATATATATATATATATATATATATATATATATATATATATATATATATATATATATTTTAAATATGAATAAATCGTTCAGGTTGTAGTTTTACATATACTACAGAATATTTTTTTTACGATTTATGTAATATCTTAAAGAATTATTTTATGAAAATTTCTCTAGTTATCTGGAATGTATAAAATACAGATTTCAACTTTAATTTCTAAAGGATTTAAACGATGCAAATAATAATATTTTATTTTGTTTCAGTTGATAAATGTACTTCTGAAAAAATTATAAATCTAAAATATACAGTCCTTCAATCCGATATCTGAGTATATTGTTACGAAATTTCCCGGGTTCGTTTGGATAGTGGAAGTTATATGGTGTGGAGAACGCCCAATCAGCAGGCGGCAGTAGAAAATAAAACAACGACATTTATTTACACGAAGACAGGACAGGACAGAACAAAGACGACAACTATTTACAGCATAGAGAAGGGAATTATCTTCAAGCCGAGACGTGCACACAGCAGCATACAACGAGACTCTACTGCAGACAGTAGCGCGCAGCTTAGTTCAGCACTAACTTGACTCCGTCGCTGCTCCGCTAATCTCTGGAAGACCAGGTCTTTATCGTCGATTCCGACTACTACCGGCAGCTGCAGGCTGCCTCCTTTTATAGGTCTCAGGCGGCGGGGCTAGAAGCCTCTCAACAAATCAGGAACGTTCGAGGCGTATCTCGGTTCCTAAAGGACGGATCGGAAAATTCTGGATGTTTCGGGTATAATCTATTTTGGCGCCAAAGTCGCCAAATGGTCGCCAAGTTTGTCGCCAAGCTCTGTGACCTCCGACGCGACACCCGGACTCCGTCCAATACAGATGACTTATAAAACAGTCTTTCTGATGATGGAACCAACTATGCTGGGAAGCAGCATCACAGATTCGTAACAATACTCAGTTAAATATTCTTGACATTTCAACATTGAATAAAAAAAGCGTTGCAATTATCTGTTCTCAAACGTTTGTCTTCCAGTCTGATAGAGTTATGAATATCATTATTTTAGGATGCTCATCAATTTCATTGTTTTAGGCCGAACGGCCTTAAAGAAACTCCCAGTAGCGTCAATAAGGTAGTCTGAAAACGTGATATTCTTTCATGATTCGAATTAGTTTTTCTTGCAAAAGAGTGGAATTTTTTTTATTAGTGTCTGAAAAATATTTTGCTTTAAAAGCCTCATAGGATCGAGATTCTCTGTAAAACTTATTTATTAATATTTATTTTTTTCATACAGAAACATGCTAAAAATTACACCTTTTGAGGTTTAGTTTGGAGTGAGTTTGGTTTGGAGTAAGTTAGTTAATTTGAGTTTAATCTTCTAATACGAGCGCTTATCAGCGTGGTGACAATTCATTGATTAAATATAATATTTTCATGGAACCATAACATTGTAGAACGTTAATTTTTATTTTATGTGAAATATATTCTTATAAAAAATATATTCAAAATATTTTTAAAAATAAAATACAAATTTTTAAAAAAAATGAAATATATTTTTGGAAAAATATTTTTTTAAAATTAAATACAAATTTTTTAAAAAAAAATATTAAGGTATTATTGAAAAGATAATTTTTGAATTATATGACGATGTAAAAAATCATTTTTGTGCTATAATAATTTAAAAAGTTATCGCCAAAAAACTCCAAGATATTGCAAACTTTGAATGAACTGAAATTAAAAAACAAATGGAGAGGCATGTTTTTACTCTCCAAATTATATACAAGTTCTAAGATTACAAAACGCCAAAACACAAATACAAAGATACATTAATTTTTATATAAATAGAGAAAAAAATATAAATGCCTTTTGTTTGTGAGAATAGAAATTTTCTCATTTTTTAAAAAAATATATTGATTCAGATTCATTATTTTGTTTACTATTTATTTACCATCAAAATGAGAATTAATTAATTTTTAACTTTTAAATATGAATGAGTCTTAGATAAGAAACTTGAATTAAGTTACCTCTTTCATTTACCTGGTGAAAGAAAAAGAAATACCTGTATTTGGAGTAGAAAAGAAAGGATAAATACTTATTTTCAATTGGCTATCGAAACTGTTAAGCAAATTCAAGCCTATTGTCAAAAATTTAGAGTGTCTTGATTAGAAGAGATTTTAATCTCGGACACATTCTTCAAGAAATTAAACTCTGCGGAAAAACCGGAAAATCCTTTCCAATTTAAAAAAAAAATCATGGTTCATTTGGTCCAATCGTGGATCACTAAGTATTTTTTCCACTCACACAAACTTTGTCACCACATGCCTTAGAATAATATTAAGTAAAATAATTATCTACAGATATTTAGTAATATTTTCTTGTTGTTTAGAAGTAACACAAAGATTTATTTAAAAAAAAAGAGCTTTATAATCTTGATTTGCAGTTAGATGATGAGGATTTCACCTGAACCCAGCATCTACTGTTCTCAATTTCTTCGTTATGCCACCGTAAGGGACATTTGGACCTCAACGTCTGAAAGTGCGACGAACCATTTAAATTGCTCAGACTTCCATACAGACAAATCTTAGAGAAAATAGCGCTTCAAAACTAAAACCTTCCTATCCTAAGAAAAATTGTTACCAGAACATTTAGTTCCACAAAAAAAGTTTTAATATATCGAATCTATACAACGAGACTAAAGAGTATTCAAGATTATACTTTTAGAACAATTAATTTTTCTCAATATTAATGAATTTTCGAAATATGTACATTACTAATTTATGTTCGCGTGTTAATGGTAATTGCTTGTTGTTTTGTCTAAATAGAGGTATTAATTTTTAATATGTTGCATATATATATATATATATATATATATATATATATATATATATATATATATATATATATGATATGATATGATATTTTTATAGGAAATCCCTCAATATCTATGAAAAGTTTTGAAGTCCCTGTGTGTTAAATAAAACTTTAGTTTCAAATATCTCCTAGAGTTTCAGTCAATAAACAAAGAAAGGTTTTCCAGTTTCAGAAAATTCAAAAGCAATTTGTGATCCCAAAATTCTTGTTATTTCCTCTTGAAACGATGAAGCACGCCATTTTTTCATATATTCATAAGTTAAAACTCTTCAAATTCTACTAGAAGCCAACATATAACCTGTTTTACAACAATGAGAAGGCAATTCAAGTCTGTCTCTTACGCATAAGAACTCTAAAATTTCTCAACAACATAAATATGCACCGCCAACTGATGATTTCTGTGATCGCTATACAGCCAAGAAATAAAATAAAAAAATTACAAAAAAGTTTAAGCTTCAATAAAAGTTTGTATTACAGCAGTACCTTCTTTTCGGCACCGCAACCTATAAAGCAGATTCAACTGTAAAGGAAAAATTTAACGCGTTCTTTTTATGACTTAAATCAAATTTATATCGACGCTTAAAGTTTTGAAACGTATCTATTTTTACTGTCGTTGCTGGTTATTGTGATATTGAATCCCACACCGATGTCGGAATATTTTTTTACTGTGAATTTAAGTGCTCTAGTGGTATATAAGGTGAAACACAATAAGGGAAGCAATAACATGCAAATTTGGTTTTTTAGCTGATGAACAAAATCCAATAAATTCCTTAAACGACGAGAAAGCTAATAAGCTCTGATTTTGGCTTGACATAATGATGCCATGCAAGCATAAAAAAATTGTCCTGGATTCAATTAAAGTTTGTCAAACGTGGTAAATAAAAAATAAAACAGTGTAAAAAAAGTAAATGAATATATAAATAGAGCGTATAATAAAATCTTTTCTACACGAAAAAAACTGCTTTGTAAGTATTAGAGGCGGGATGGTTTAAAAAAAGAAAGTTTCGACAAAATTAATTTAGTAATGACATGGCAACGGCTTTTATATTGAAATTTTATAAATCATTCATTTTGACTTTTAATTGTTGATTCAGCATGGAGTTTGATTTAATTTTGATTTCAGCATGGAGTGGAAAACTAATCAAAATGGTCGTATTTCAAGATACATAATAAGCAAGGAGCTTAAAAAATTTCAGGAAAATATTTAAGATTGAAAAGACATGATCCAAGAACAAAAGAATTAATTACAATCGCAAATAACAGCATTATTTTATTACAATTGCCCCATCAAAAACAAATTCCTGGAGATATACCTGAAATCATGCACTGCAATTCAAAGAATGGCTCTAAGAATAGCGCTTAGAATACCCATTTGAATTCCTAATACCAGCCTACTAAAAATAACAGGGCAAGAAATATTACTGAAAAAAATGAAGCTTCAGCATTTCAATTTTTTGCTAAACAAATTGGTAACCATTCATTTTCTCCACTGAACAATAACATCTTAAAGATTCAATGTTCAGTCGGTCGAAAAAGATGAAGAAATTCTCAGAATTAATTATATTTCAAATTTCTATTTCAGAGTATCTAATAAAATTACAAGCTTTTCCACATTCCGATTCCAACATTTGTAATGTGTTTCTGAAAGAGTCCAGTTTCCAAAACAAGGATATCCCAGATCCTATTATTGTTGCTGATTTCATTAGATACATCCAGAACATATTTCTGTATCGTTTCATCATAGCTACCGGTGGTCATTATAACAGTAATTCAGCTGCTGATCTGTTCTCTATCCTAAAATTTACTTATCGCATCCATCCATGAAATTTGTTTTCACATCTGAAGACAGTAATCTATCAAGCCTTGAATGATCTAATATTTCCAGAAAAGGATATTTTATTGCTTATGGACAGTTATTCAACTCTGAACTCGTTTAAAAACACCACTTAACATCACTTTCCATTTACCTAAAATTATTCAACGACTAAGTAAATTAAAGAAGCATTTGATTATTCATTTTAGGATGCCTAATTTATTTTTTAAGTTTTTAAGCGATATCTTCCTTATCAAATGCCTTCATTTGCACATGAAAGAAGTTAAATATATCAAAATATAAATGGAATGCAGATTTAAATTTCCTGAAAAGGCTTCTTTCATGGTATTTAGTGGTAATTAAATTGGAAGACAAGAGTACCAAGTACTAGTATAGTTAAAAAAAAATCAATAATTTTTTTTTTGAAATTATCCTTATTGACCTGTTTATTTCCTTTCTTTTCCCTTTTATTTGTTTAATATTTTACTGGTTGTTAATTTATTGTTTCTGCAATTCAGGCGGGTTGTATCTAAGTAAATTACTTTGTAAATTTCATAAATAATATTTGTTTAAAAAGATATTGAAACTAACAAGAAAGAAACGAAACTCAAATTCAAGGTTTTTCAGAAAAAAAAATTAGAAATCGGAAATTAATTGCATGGGCACCAAATCATTTTTCTACAAGTGTAAGGCAAATAATCGAGAACCAGAAATTTAATATATATTGCTTAATCGAAATTACAGAAAATGAATATGTATCATGCCGTTTTTTATTTCACAAATAACACTTTTTTAAGCATTTTATTTAAAACCAATAAAAATATGTACCTAAAGCAAAACAATACTAAATAAATCGTAACTTACTTTTTTTGGTCATTCGGAGCAATTCTTTTCTGAACGTGAACATTAATATAATTACTCTTTTAAGAGTTTTCTGTTTGCCTTAGGTGTTGTCTCATGCATTTTTAAAAGAGATCCCCAGCTCTTTCGGAAGGATTTTGTTAAGAATGCGACAGGTAAAAGAAATGGCTACTTTGTATACACATGGAAAGCCTTCTTAGCCATAAATATTGCATCAGGAGAGGAAAAAAGAACAACGCAGAGCTTGTTCCTTACGGTCTCTGAACTCATTACGCTTAATGAAATGAATATGATTTTCACAATTTGTTTAGTTGCTGTATAAATAAGAAAGAGTTATTACCTTGAGTGTCATTTCACTTTCTTAAATGATTTGAGGAGTAAAAATAAATATATATATATATATACATATTCTAATTTTAGCTCTACACAGATTATATAAAAAAGAATTTTTTAATTTAAATTACAATGTTTGAAAAATACTTTTATAACAAATATTTATTTCTGCAACATTCGCAAAATGCCATCGATAAGCAAAAAGATTTTTAGCGATTTTTAGAGCTTTAAAATTTTGACGAATGACCTTGCCATTTTCGTATAGATTGTTTCTGTGATTACTGAACTGATATTTGATGGTAAATTACAAAAAAGAAACTTATATTGTTTTCTTACAAAATTTGAAATTAGCTAATTATTAATATAAATTATTAATTTGCTAATAATTGTTAATTATAGATAATGCTAATTAACAGAATTGGCTTGCTTTATTTTTTACGATGACATTAAACATTTCATCATACTGTTTAACCTTTTATTCATTGTTTTGAGCATTCCTGAATTTTTTTTTATTGCGATTCAAATTTACCGAATGTTTATACAGATAGATATGTATTTTCGCTGGGAAAAATTAAAATTCCTGAATTGTCATAAATAATTATATTTTATATCATTCGAATCATTAAATATACTTTTGAAAAAAATGTGAAGTCTCAATTTTCAAACATTCTCCCTGTACTATAAATCATAATTAGTAAAATATTCTAATCACATTATCATTTTCAAAAAAAAAAAAAATCCACACTTTTGAGATTAAATTAATCGAGTTATGAAACTTGTTTGCTCTCTTTACTCCTATTTTTACAGCAAGTGATTGTTTGTTGATTCTTTCGATTTTCTCTTAAAACGAGCCAGATAAATGGAGTTCGAATGACTGAATTTTTATGGTATGCTTTAAATTTAAGCATGCATATTCATAATATTGCAAATTAAATATCAGTATACATACCTATATTCAGTTTAGGTTTAAATATTATAAGAATTAAACACGATAGAGTTATTTACCAGTTTCAGTTTTCTTTCATTGTCATGCTAATGGATTTCATTCTTGCTTTTTATAATTTTATTCCCGAGTATCGCCATTTTTATATTCATGACGATTTTTTCATTCCGATTTAAATTCCTCATGTTTTCACAAAAATATGCTATCCTTTTTTTTGGACATGACTACATGGGCAAGAGTTTCTATTTAAAGAAAAACGTTATAAGAAACTTATTCTCAGCAGTCAAAATTATAAAAAATATTTAGCACATTCCAATTTTTGAAATTTTGTCTGATGATTCAAAATGTTTGCTAGTGGCTTAGTAACGTCAAACTACTGGGCACTCATCTTATAGGGCGCCACAGAAACAAAAGGTAAGTATTCTTTTTCGCCATGTTAATTTCAAAATTATGCGGAATATTGTTAATGTTATGCATAAAGATGCCATAAAAAGGTAAAGAAAATTTCATATGCTCATAAAAATAAAAATTGGATAGCAGCAAAACAAATCAGTCTTTTTCAAAGCTTTCTGTAAGTCTGCTGTTATCTGAGTAAGAATAAAAGGATTTTTTTTTTAATTAGGCTTCTTATGATCCTAAGAGGGGCATATTATGAAACCTTTCTTAGTAAACTAATCAATATAGTTTCAAATTTAATTCATGCTTTAAAGATTTATTTTAGGTTAATTTTTTATTTTGATAACTTTGAGAAAAGACGTGCTTTATTATTAATTATTTTTTATGATTTGTGTCTACACAGTATTCACATTTTTTCCACAATAATATAAAGCAGGTATTCATACTATACTGTAATAGCTAAAACTAATACTATACTGTAATAGCTAAAACTAATACTATACTGTAATAGCTAATATTTAATGTGTATAAATTTTACCTTTTAAAAACTTATTTATCTGATAAATAGGCTAGCAATATCTTTTTAATTGAACTGACATCCTGTCCCTCAGCCCAACGCCCTTGACAACTACCTGGTTTATCTTATCTGAAATCCACTGAAAAGACCGCTTTGTTATTTAAAAACGGGCCATATTAATTTTTCTGAATTAAATTGTATACAACTTTATTTTTTAACTCTAATGATTTTCGGTGTTTATTTTTTTAAATCTAAAATAACTGGCTTATTGTATAAAAGAAAACAATCAACAATTTAATGATGCGGATGTGGCTACGTGAATTTTAGAGTATTTATGTTGATTTTAATATATAAATGATGGCTGACAATACTAGCGACCTTCAAGGTCTTATACCCTTTCGGGTAGGCGGGTCGTCGTGGGGCTGACCATATAAATGATACGTGATAATGCCGGCGATAATAATCTTTGTTCTTTTATTTTTCTTCACATTTCTATTGATAATCAATGAACCTAATAATAAAAAGAATTTAATTGACTAAAAGTAAAAAAAAAATGAGAGCGGAATTTAAAGAAATTAAGTAATTCAAGACCAAGATAGAATGTCCTAGAAAAAAAAACTGATGTTACTACAATGTTTTTCCCAAGAAAATTTTTTACTCATGTTGCGAATAATTTTTCCAAAAATATGTTATCCGTTTTAGACAAGAATACAGATAATTTTCTGTTGAAAGAAAAGTTCAATTCTAAGGAAATTTATTCTCAACAATAAAAATTGTAGAAAATATTTTGTACATTCTAATTTTTGAAGTTTTGTCCGACTATGTAAAATTTCCTAATTCATAGTAATGATTATAATTAATTAATTATTATTAATAATTTTATAATTCAGTTTTTCATATTTTCTGCTTATCTTAATGAAAGATTGGTTAAAGGTTTTAAATATCAATTTAAAGATATGCCATCTAGACAAAATCAACATCTAACTCAAAAATATTTTATAGATCCATCCATACTAAAAAACAAGTTTTTAAAAAATAATTTAAAGAATCAGATAAATATAATAGATGGATTTGAGAAAAATGATAGGATAAAGTTAATTGCTCCTTGAAAATATTTGTTCTATTTTGCGCATTGGCGCACTCTTTTTTTTTTTTTTTTAAAGATTCACTAAAAAAAACTGCCTGAAATTAAACAAACGTGAAAAAATTTCTCTTAAGTTGGAAATAATTTAGAAAAGAAAAAGTTTTTTTGGATAAAAAAAAACGAAAAAACAATTAATGGAACTGTGAAGAACAGTAAAACTTTTCTTCCATCGAAATTAATTTTATTTTTGAATAAGTGCTGATGTGCCATAAAATAACTTAATATCTATGTGGTAACATCATTAACAAATAAAAAAAAATTATCGAGAAAGTGTAGCGCTATTATCATTATTTCTTGCAGTGCTAATAATAAAGGAAAATGTGATTGTATTTATGTTTGTTGGAGCTCTACACGTCCAACTGTTTGACCAGAAACTATCATATTTGTCAGGCATATAATTTGGAGGATAAATCTGTGTACCTCGGAATGATTTTTAAATATTTAATTAATTAAACAATTTACAAAAAAGATGACGTTTATCCATTATAATTTCTGAAATGATCAAAGAAAAAGCACAGTTTTTACATCTGCTCATTTTTTAAAAAATTATCTTTTTAGTAATACCAATGTTTTGCCACCTTAGCTTTTCTATTTTTTCAACCGATTTCCCCAAAAAATATTGTTTTGCAACTACATATTTATATTGTTATACAGGGGAAATATATTTGTACAATAAATTTATACAATATATTCATACAATTTATTTTATATAGTTGAAATGAAACTCGAATCGTTCTCATTGTTGCTACTAATATTTCATTCTGGCTTTCCTCCCATTGCTTCTGATAAAGATAAGAAGGCTGATTCATTTTTACATGTTGAGAAACTCTGTGGATGAGACATGATTATATTTCAATTTCTGGATATTTTGACAACCGCAGCTAAGTTTACATTCAGAGTAAGGTAGCTTCAGTTCTTTTGAATATTTTTGAAGGTTTTCCTATTTTAAAACGCTTTTTTAGCACGACTAACTTTTTTTTTCATAATTATGACAAGTTTAATATCTTCTTTACTACATTAGATAAATTTTCATTCAACGGCCCTTTAATAAACCAAATAATGAAATGTATTCCTCAAAAAAGAGAGAAAGAAAGAGAATATCATCTATGGATTCTCTTCTACAAAAGAGCCCACAGTGGTTCAATAATATTGAGGTCAGCTTTAGCCTTACTGAGGGGATGTTGCAGCTGATTCTGTGTAAGTGCAAATGCATGAAATAATTTATTTTTTAAGGATAATAATGAAAAATTAACCATAGTTAATAATTAATAAGAATTATAATGATAATTAATAGAACTTAATTATAAGATAATTAATAATTGATAATAAAGAGATAATTAGCTAATGTTGCTTTTTTATTTCAGATACAGCAATCTGATGGTTTGGATTCTTTCCATGAATCAACGAAGTCATGCAGTACTTCCTACTGGAATAGGATATCGAAAGAGACTTTCTTCCCACTGTTACTGTGTCGCTGAAGTATTCCTGTAAACTATGTATTTTCAACATTTCGGCAGTTTATCGTCTTTGCTCTTTTTAAAATTTACACTACAACAACAATATTGGGAAATTTTTTTCAATGTCATTGTTTTTTTAACCTGGTACAATCTCTGCAAATTACGTGATTTAAAAATCTTACCAAACGCAACGTGAATAATAATACATAGAGTTCAATGATCTACAACAGAATTATAGATTTAGAATTACCGAATTGGCATGTAATTATTTAATGGATAGTAGCTATTCATTTAAAAATAGGGTTATCAAAATATTAATTACATTTTTAATTAAATGAAAATCGATTGAAATATCAGTATTTTCCCTCAATAATTGGAAGCTTATCATGCAAAGGAAAACTCTTTTCGTTCATTACTTTAAAATTCAAATTTTATCTTTTCAGTAATTACATTTTTATTTTAGTGCAATTATCTCTAATTTTGATGAACTTTTCAAAATTAATTTTGAATACAGTTTATAACTATGTTTTTCCTTGTTGAATAGAAATTGAAACAAATTTTATTGTTTTATCAAATCTTTTACTTGCGTGCTTTTGTTGGTTTTATATAACATTTATGAATTAAAAAAAATTTTAACATTAAATTCGAAGCAGTAATTTTTCTCTTACTTTTATTAGTGTGATAATGCTTCTAGGCTCAGTGACGGATTCCTGATTAAGTAGATTAGAGTCCTTTTTGGTCTAAGGTCACCAGACCGAGAAGCAGCAACAGACAGGTAGATGAAAATTGTTATTTTCTTTATGCCAAATAAATAAATTCGTAAAAAATAAAAATTTTATTAATTATAAAATATTAGGAATATATTAATATTTTATAAAATATAACTAATCAGATTCTGATAAGATTCATTACTATCATTTATTATAATAATAGTTATTACAAATTATGCTAATGATAAATTATCAGGAATGTATTAACAGTTTATAAAATATAATTAATTGGATTCCAATAAGCTTTATTATGTTGATATAGCTATTACAAGCTTATAAATACCGAACTTACCTGCATTGACCAGTGGTACAATCATGTATATTATAACAAATAAATAAAAACTTTCATTTTCTCAAAGCCACTGCAATAAATAAACTATAATAAATCATCAGTAATAAAAAAACCATTAGCATGTTGATATTAAATTTAAGTGTTCGTTTCTTTAAAAAGTGCAATAAATAAACTATAATTAATCATTAGTAATAAATAAACTATTAGCATGTTGATATTAAATTTAAGTGTTCGTTTCTTTAAAAAGAGGCCCGTCATAATGTACACTGTATAGAAAATCACAAAATGCATAAATTCGCCATTGTCTAAGTTGGCTTTATTTATTCAAATAACATGATATAGAATGCAACAGCTAATGCAATCAAACTAGACGGAGACAAAGTAAAGAAAACGAGCCTAAAATATTATCATGTTATTGTATTTCAGATTAAAAATTCGAAATTTTTGGTTGCTTCATTAAATACTAAATAACTTTTGATGTAGAAAAACATTTAACTTTTTTTATCATGATCGCTAATTGTAGAAATAAAAAAAAAATTAAAAATTAAAAAACTCCGTTTTTGTGAGTCATTGCTTTAACACCCTTCGCAATGAATGACGAGTCTAACTCGCGGATCGAATTATTGAATTTTTAATTTTAGATTTTCAAGAAAGTGAAAGTATAATGTAATTTAAATAGCGAAAAACAATTAAAAACACCTTAGTATCTTAAATACGTTTATTTTCTTATAGAAATTAAAATAGTAATAAATATCCCCAAATTTAATGAGTCATCTAATTAAGAAAAATAATTTCGTAGTTCAAGGGTTTAATGAACCTCTTTGCTTCAATTATATCGACATACATCGAATTATTAAAATTCCGTAATGCCTTGAATTTTCTTATGAAAATGCAAGCCACATCTATATTCTACAAAACTTTTTACTAGCTGTCTGGAAGATGTTAAAATAGAAGAGTGCCTCCATCTTCCCAAACTATGTAAACCGAATAAAAAGATCTCGTCATATATCTTCCACTTCCCGGAAAATTTTCCTGTGTCAGATAGACTTCCCGAGAAGATGCAGTGCCTTAATGCTTTAAGATATAAATGCGCCTGGATTTCAGGAGGAGTCAAAGGTTGGAGGGCACTTCTTTTACAACTTTGATGTCTCCCGCGTGCAATTTCAACAATTCAGAAGCATAGTGAATGCGAAGTGTACATACCCTAGGGTTTCAGGAAAGTAGAACTCGTCTCATGCTCCTAAACCAGAAACTGTTTATTTTGAGACCGGATTCTGAAGTCTGGATTGAGAAGATATATCTTTTTCTTCTATATTTTTCATAGCAGCGATGTTGTCTAGCAAGGAACTTGTATCTCAGATATAGGAAATTAAGTATCTTGAAAAAGTTCAAGTTTTATTTTCTTGAAGGGAGTTCCAAAGCTTTCAGAATGAATTATGAAGATATGGAGGGCATGTTTCTATGAATGGAACGATATTTTTGTGAATCATTGATTTAAAGTATCTCTAAGACGTCTCTGGTGCAAAAGCTTTGTCCCTCACGCTATCTTTCAAATTTATTAATATGTCTGTATTGCAATTGGAGTTACACAGGAATATAAATCCCTTTTCACTATATTATTTATATATTGCAAATATATAAATAATATATATTTTAGCATATTTATTCAGTATATGCTAAAATATGTCGATTATATATATATATATATATATATATATATATATATATATTATATAAAAATCATATATATTTTAGCATATTGATATATATTTTAACATATTCAGTATATTTCCGAGACTTATTAGGAATTTGTTTGAGAGCATAACAATTTTTAATAATAATCTTTATTATACTAGCATACAATTTTTTAGAAATAAACAATTTTTATTATACTTCAAAATTTCAATGGTATTATTAATCTGTAACTTATAATGATTACATAAATCAATAAATTAATTTGATAAAAGCATTAATGAATTAAGGCTTTTGTATAATAAAAATAAATTTGTAAATGGAGAATGATTAGAATAAAGAAGTAACAGGCAGATCTCCCACATCTCCGAAACTTATTCCCCTCGCTTTCTTTCTCGATTACTTTTTTGTGGGAACCATTTAAAAATATGCTCATAGTTTTAAATCCATTACTGATGTTTAGGTATGGAATCGAGAGTAATCAGTATGCATTCAAATATCAACTGATATCCATAGCGGCATTTGATATTTCATACACTGTGTTATCAGAAATACCTCGATAATGATGATTAACAATCTGTGCAATTCCCATGGATGTGAAAATTCTTTGTATGTATAAATGAGTTTATCTTACGTTATGTAATTAATTATTTAGACAAAAGGCATTCAAAGCTAATATAAATAGTTGAGGTACTTTGTAACTTCAGAAATACGATTATACCAAAAATACACTATGGGATTTCATTGCATTAAAAAAATAACAAAGAATAAAATATTTGTTATTAATCAGAAGACAAAAATGCATTTATCTAAGTTGAATGTTATATCGTTGAATTATATCTCAGAAGAAAATTCCAAATCTAGAGACAATATCATCTATTTCTTAATATCTCTACAAGCATCCCGAAATGATCGAGAAGCTGCTGAGTGAATAAGTTCTCGATTCTCCGGAGAGTAAGGTACTAGTAGCTGGTCCAGAGACAAAAGCACTGTCCGATGACGGATCATACCTTCTACCCATGGGTGTATTGATAATGGCTATTTGTAACTGACACCTGTAGCTGATTTATTTCCCTCGAGGGCCAGTTATTCAAATTCATAAGACGATTTTATATGTTAGAGTTGAGTGATTCCTAACGAATTTCTTATTATAATCGTTTATTTCTGTATGAAAAAGAATTTATGCAAAATAATAATGATAATCTTCGAGATAAATATTTAATAGTGGCAATGATTCTTCATGAGCGAATAATAAGAATTAATCTTAATTATTATTTGTAATGAATATTGGCAACAAATATCCAAAACACAAGTAAACACATACAATACTTTTCCCCAGACAGAAGTTAAGGTTGGATTTCTTTGGATCAAATCGGGTTAAATACCATCTGAGATTATAGTTATTTAGCATTGTTTATCGCAAATAACTCTCTGCAATTTTCCGTTGAATTTTTTATCGTATGTTTTTTCTGTAATATTCAAATGAATAAACTTGATGAAATGCAACTTTACGAAAAATGTTATGATCCTGCTATTTATATACATTATTACTTCTATGTTATGATCAATAAAGATACATCATATCGTAAGGAACCTGTAATTTTTTTTTCCTAGCACAGTTTATCTCATAGTAAGGGGGAAAAAAAAAGAACTTCTCTGATATTTTCATGGCTGCAGAATGGAAGCCAAATCAATGACATTCGGCTTTGGAAACAATTTGGCAATTTGGAGACTTTGGAGACAAAAATTAAGATTCTTGAGAATAAAAGAATTATGGTGATATTAATATTAAAAGCCGAGTTTTGGTGATCATTCTAACTTTTTTCTGTTGAAAAAATCTCTATTAATCGCGAGGTTAAAGAGATTTGTCTCTAGAATATGACCATAAAACGATTTTTCTAGTTACCATAGAATTTTGCCATAGAATTATTACCATAGAATTTCTAGTTACCATTAGAATTTACTGAGCGCTTTTGTGCTGTGCTGTTAACAAATCTCTTAACGAGTCATTGTTTCATATACATTGTTGATTACTGTAAATGCTGACTTTTAATAGGATTGTTTTTGACTCCTATGTTTACTTTGAAACTATGTTTTGACTTTCGTGTATTCTTGTGGAATAAAAACCTTTATCTGTTATCAAGCTTGTTGACCTACTCACCAAACACCCACCATACGATTCCTATAAAAATACACGCTAGAAATTCTTTGGAACAATTCGGATAACAACACATTTTATAGTTAACAATCAATGACAAATTTCTCAAATAATGCAGCACAACTGCTTTAAAGATACAACACCAATTAACAACAAAGAAATATTTATATATATCATAATATTATTTGTAATATTTTAATTTTAATGAAATATTTTTATGCTGTCAAATCACTTCTAGTTTAGAGAAGAGTAAAAAAAACTATGGGGATATTTAAAAGCAGCTATTTTAAAAATAAATAAATATTATTATATAAATTGTCTTAAATAACATACAAATGG
The DNA here is from genome assembly GCF_947563725.1 of Argiope bruennichi. Classification (NCBI taxonomy): domain Eukaryota; kingdom Metazoa; phylum Arthropoda; class Arachnida; order Araneae; family Araneidae; genus Argiope; species Argiope bruennichi. The sequence goes on along the minus strand of NC_079151.1, from coordinate 142,840,058 downwards.
GAAAAGGTCATTACCATTGATTTATAGTATTGAAAACTTATTCACAAGTTGCTTAAAACTTGAACCCAAGATCTGGAAAGCTCAATTTCCAGTTACCAAGACTGGAATAGAAAGGAGGGAAATAAATAGGGGGCAATAAATTACAGAAGAAGGGGCAAATTATGTGATCAGGGTTTAAAAGGAATAATAAATCACTTTTTCAACTTCGTTAGTTAAAGATAAATGACTGGTTAAAAGAGAGAACCAGAATTAAAATTAATTATATTCTAAGAGTTTGAAAAGCGATTTTTAAAGAGAATTCTCTAATTTGATTATATCTCATTCTTTATGAGAAAGAATCAAATATTAAAAGCAATAACGAATAAATAAGAACCATCAGAGTGACATCTAAAGGAATTTCACAATCAAATAGAGTCACTAATAACAGTGAATGAGACACGTGATATATGTCGTCCTTGTGAACCATTTGCTATATTTTATTGCAGTGATTTAACAAATAATTTCAAGTGTACTTAAAATGAAGATAGTAAAATCTATTTGTATATTATTGCAGTTATAGTTTAACCACAAAAAAATTGGATTTATTTTTTATAATTAAATTATATTTTTGGATATGGTACACCTTTCGTCCATTTATTCAAACGCTGGATTAAAAATTTAATAATTAATGTATGCTAACAACATGTTAAAGAAAACATCTTTAAACATTAAACATTAAAAGATATTGGGCAATGCATGCTTATAATTTTAGTTTCAGATATTAATTAAATTATTTAGCATTAATCCCTGATTGTATGTTAAAGAAGACTAATTACTTTAAAAAACTATAAGATGTAAAGGAAATTTATCTAGTTCCTTTAAATAAAGAGAATAGTATATATTAAGGACACAGATTGTATAAACAAAAGATTATAAGGATAAATATAATTAAAGCTTGTCTGAATACTGAAAATTATCTTTCAATAAGAAATATTTATACAAATAGCTTACAGTCATTCCTTATCTTAGTCGTTGCATAAATTAGTATCAATATTTTTTCATTTAATAATATTTATCAAAAAAAATTCAAAGATGGGCAAATTAACCATCAATTTTCATTTATAGCAATAATATAATATTTAATATTATTCTTTACACTCATAAACGCTGTTTTATTAAGATTTTAATGAGATAAATTTCAATATTTATCTGTTTATCTTCTGAGCTTAATGTGAATCAAGTAAACCAAATCTCATTAATTTATTTCACTAATTAAAGCAAGTTCTAAATCCTGGATTTGAAGAACATAATTCATACTGCAGAATTTTATATATCTAAATAAGGATCATTCATTTCTATTAAAAATATTTAATCGAATAATCTTATGGCATTAGTTACTTGTCCTATTCGTTATATTAATAAAAAATAAATATTTTCTTACTTAATTTTATTTATCGAAGTATTTACAAATCTATGTTGTCCAACAAATTTAAATAGCAGCTTTCAGTTACAGCCAACTTTTAAGCCCCAAATTTATACTTAGGATTATTATGAAATAAACTACAATATATGTATATATTTATTTTTAGAACTAACCTTGAATAAAAAAAATACTCATCAATTTAGTAAACTTAATTAAAATCTCTTAATCCTGAAAAATTATTGCAGGATAATTTTAACCATTTAAATTCTTCTTATTCGAAAGTAGGTACTAAATTACTATTTTATTATCGAGGAATATCAAAAAAAGAAAAAAAAATATTCTTTCTACAAATTAATTGTATTTATTTTATTCGTACTTCGCATATACTAAAGCTTCCATGGTGTTCTTACTCCCTGTAACCAAAATATTGTTCTTCCACCGATATTTACTAATACATCAAATGCTCTAAACTAAAGGCAAGTTAAACAAGATAAGCCTCGAGCTATCTTTTCGTCCGGGACGGGAACTTTCGTTAATTAATATGTATAACCACCGGCAATGTGAGCTCTTTTCATTATGGTGTGTTGACAAAGTGTGCCTACAATTTAATTTCTTGTTTAAATTTTCTTGCTCTATCGTTATATTTTATTCTTTTTTGATGAATTTAAATGATATTCCTTTCGGAGCACGTGAGGTGAATTTGTTTGGAAGATCATATTTTATATCGAATGAAGAAGAAAAATCCTTTAATGCGCTTGAGAGTTTTATAACTAATCTTATGATGCGTTACTAGTTTGTAATTTTAATGACTCAGTATTTACTAATTAAAATGTTTTTCCCCATTTTTGAAATATTTAATGACATTCTACCCAATGAATAGATCTCTGTAAAAGAAAATGCGAAATCTTCAAAATCAGTTTTGAAAACAGATCTTGTATCTAATTAAAATTTTAATCTTTAATTGCTTTTTTTTATATAAAAGTTGTTTAAATGGTTTTAGATAAAAATGTGGTACATAATTGGTGTTGATAAAAGTCAGAATCTCTAGTGCTGCAAAAATTCTTGGGCAACAATAACAATGGTGACTTTCATCTAAGTTCATGAGGAATAATCTCTTGGGAGAATGTGAAAGTACGCTTACATTAAAAAAAAAAAATAATTAATTTTTCTCTTACTAAATACGTTTTACATTTGTTTAATTTTAGATTTTAATATAATGATGCTTTATTAAAATTTTATTAAATGTGGAATAAAATAAAGATAATTCAAATATGGATCTCACTATGTACAAAGTTATATTACTTATAACTAAGTGACAATTATAGATGTAATAATTAGAATGTTGTAATTCAAAATTAAACTTCTTTGACTTCATGTTATGTAATTTAATTCTTAATCAAAAATAAACATGTTATTGAATCTATCCTTTGAATAATCCTTTATCTATAATTAATGAAAAATTTATTTTTTTCTAAAGTTATTCAACGTTAACATTATTGATTAGTAATTGTGATGTTTCTAATACATTTGATAATTTTTATTGAACATAAAATGTGCATATTAATAAAATTGATGCTACAAATTCATGAAAGCAAAACAAGAGTGATTTAATTTGTTTTTATTTCTTTAAAAATTTCTTTCAGATTTCAAGAAAAATCAGATTTCTTATTATTTCAAGAAATGTCAAAAAATTGTTCAAATAAAAAGATGATAACTTTCCCATTTTAGGAAATTTAATATTTGCTTTATCTAAACGAGAAAATCTTGATAAATCGCTGTGGATTTTTAAAGTTATTATATGAATTAATGAAATATTGATTCAACTCATGATTCAATTCATGAATATATTGATTCAGTGCAAACTTATCGGATGCTCACCTTAATCAATGACTAATAAATGATTTTTCTTTCTCGACTTTTTTTTCTTCTTTTCTTTATCGTCAAAGCATATTTCTTCCCTCTTATTTACATTTCAAATTAATTTTACATAATAATGCATTCCCCTCCCCATCAGTTTTAAGAATAATTTATTCTCGGAAAATGAGTCATGACAACAGAAAATGATATTGCTCTTGAAAGTGTGCAACAACTCGATCACCATAAATATCTTTCAAAAAATTTATTCACATTTTAAATGAAATGACTCTATTTTAGTGTAATATATATCTTTTCGAATATTTCTGACATTTTACATGCAAGAATAAGTTATTAAAATGCAAAAATATATTTAGAGCAAACGTAGTTGCATCTGTATTCAAACTGAAATCAATGAGAGTATTTTCAATTCGTCTCTCTATATTAGTATAATATGTCACGTTTCGTGCTTCGTTGGAGAGATTGTGCTAAAAGTATATGGAATTTTTAAAAATTATTTTACTGTAAAGCTAAATAGGCTTGTTTTTAATATACAATAGAGCCTTATAATATCTCTGCCTATGGCTGAAAATTGCTCTAATCCTTCGTTAAAAAAATCTAAGGGAAATTTTTAAAAAGACTGAGAGAAAATCTCAGTACAGAATCAACACTCTAAAATTCCATATCAATATATGTGAATTGGGGATTTTACCATTCAAATATAAGAGTTCTTCAATAAGCTATTTGTATATTTATAGGCAAAACATATATTCAATCACTGTTTTTAAACTGACGGAAGCCATTTACAAATGATATTTCATTTTATGTGTGAAAGCAACAAGTAGATTATATTTCGTTGACTTTTAAACTGGAAATAAATTATTCAAACATCAATAATCAACTGGATTTAAGATGAGTATCCATACCATATATTCAAACCATGTAATACCATATGAATATCCATACCTTAAAATAAAGAAAAATATTATTTCTATTTTAAGTATAAAAGCAACAAGTATGATTATAATTCATTGACTTTAAAACCAGAAATAACTTATTTGAGCATCAATAATCAGTTAGATCCAAAATGAGTATCGATACCTTAAAAGAAAGAAAAATATTACTTTTTGTGGCATTTTCTATTTTGATACAATTGAAAGAAAATAGATATTTTTATCCTTAATTGTTCGATTAGAGCAACCAGAGCTCCAGAGGTTCGCCCATTACTACCGTTTTCTTTGCATTCTTTATACACCCCAATCCTTTTTCTTTACATCATTTTGAAGTTTCAAAGCGAGTGTCCGTAGATACACCAGTCTGCCCTTCTATTTTTAACAGCATCTTCTAATAGCTTTTTACTTAGACAAACAACTAAATGTCAAGCTTGTCGACTTCAGCGCTGCTTTTGTTTTGTATTTCCTTTAAAGCAGCACAAAAAACCACCGTACATGCTCAAACTTTGTTCAAAGACTTTTTTTTTCCCTTTCCATTTGATACTGTATTCTTATTTTTCGGACATTTTATTTTAAAGGCTGACATCTAACGCCGTAATGCTTTTTCGTTGTTTATTTGTTTTTACCTTTCTAACACAGCAGCCTGAGAATTGTCAGAAAAAGTTAGGGAAGAAAAAAACCCTATGGAAACGCCTACTCTTCCTCAAGGTCAAAGGGGTCAATAACTACCAAACACGGATGGAAATGCTTCGACGACCGGCACTTTTTTGAATACGAAAAAAGAGCGGAAAGCATAATTTATAAAAACGCATGGAGTGCAAATTTTTTTTTTTCTGGCATACCTAAAGTAGCTTTTTTTTTTTTAAGTTCACATTCCCGGACGATAGCTTGCTGTGTATCTGCTGCCTTTTGAGGATACAGACAGACCACTTTGTGCCACATCAAGTGAAAAGCGAAACATTTCCCTTGTCAGCTTAAGCGTTAAATCAGAAAAAACAGTTTTCGGTGTCTGATACACCGGAGGTAAGATATGGGGAGCTGTATGTATTTAAATGCTTTTGCAAATCGCAATTCAAACACTTATGAAGACTTGCAAATATTGCATTTCCAAAAATATTCTAAAATGTGAGAACTTGAAGTATCTACTACAGCATTTTGAGAATTTTATCTGCAGAATTTTGAAAAATCCAACATTTTTAGATCCTAGGGTAAATAAAGGTAAGCAAGCAGTAAAAGCAGTCTTTATTTGGGTTTGAATTTTTCTAATGTGCTTTATGTGGCAAATAAATAATAAAGTTGAAATTTATTATTTAGCTTAGCTTTATTGGTTTTGAAATTTCAGGGGCTCTTCGAGAATAATGTTTCAGCTCTGCTCAGGTAATTGGAATGTTAATTGGGACGATTGGACTCAACTGATTGGGTAACTGCCTTCACTCTTCGAACTTCCACACCGTGCAGCCAAAGATTTTTCAATCATGACTGATTCAATGTACAGTGAATTTAAATATTAATAAACTGATAGATTGAACCGTGACCATCTGATCTGGATGATATGACGGTTCCATCTTACTTGCCTATAAATTAGGTATGAAACAAGAAACATTTATCACAGAAAACAAATATATATATATATCATAAAAGTCGTTTGGAAAGTTGTAATAATTAATTTAATAATTAATAATAAATATTGTTTAAAATAATAAATTAATTTTTAAAAGAAATTATAACTAAACTTTAAGAGCATGAGCAGCTGTTGATTTCCCTTTAGGGCAACAAAAAATTTGCATTGCTTGAAGAAATAATTATATAATTGACAAGTTTCAAATTTGTCTGCTTATTTGTCTGCTTATTCAATGCCGTTAAAGGCATTGAAAAAGCTTTAAGGTATTTGGAATTTAAAAGTAAAAGAAAAGAAAAAAGAGCTGGAGTAAAAGCAATAATTTTGTAAATAATTTGTTTTGACAGTAAGGAAACAATTTATAAATAAATCGAAAAGTTAATAAATAAATAATTTGCATTTCTTGCATAGATTCAAAAGTGGTGCTTCAAGTTCTTTAAAAAAAAAAAGAGGCCTAAAATAAATAAAAGCATTTTACATGATTGATTAATTTTTAATGGACATTTTGACACATAAATATTTTTAAAAGTTGCCATTTTTACTTTTAACATTTATAAAATGTATGCTACAAAAAAAAATGTGTAAAACGGTTCAGTTGGCTCTACCTTTGTGATTTTTATTTGAGGGATTATTTGAAATATTCCGTGAACTCCTTAAATTTTCCCTCCGTATAAATACATTCACTCTATCACCCATTGACAGCACAAATTGAAATATTCAAAGATGCAAAGGAGCAAAGCAACACTTCCCTTATCATTAAAAACATAGTTTAGCGCTCTTTAAAATGGTGTAAAATTGAGTTTCTGCAATAAATATTTTCAAACAGCAAAATATATCCTAATTTTCATTATTTAATCACAAAAATTAAATATTTTGAAAGCTGGAAAAGGCACAGTTGGAATAGAATTTACCTCAAAATGTCATGTACAAATTTCGGATCGCTACCGTTTACTGTTCTCGAGGCCCATAGATAAATACATGTTTCACTTAACACAAACATATTTTCTGTTTTATATTATAGATTCGCTATATTCTAAATGGATATTCGCAGAATGCACCTGACTAATGTAATATGCTTTAACCAGATGCATTCTTTGTAAATGAGTTCTAAATATTTATACTTTCAAGGAGATTACCCTGCATATAGAGTAAACCATATTTATTAGAAAAAAAATACCTACATTAATCTTTTCTTTACTGAAGGTATAAAAAGATGTCATGATCTTGATATCTTAGTTGTTCAGCAAACATAGCAATATGTTACAGAAATTTTAATAACAATTTCAGAGTTTATATTTTTAAACTCCTAATTGTACACATTTATTAATAGCGGACTACGATATTCATTTCTGCTTAGTTACAAATAGTGTTAAATAAATCCACTGTTTTCTTCACTCATAAAAATGAAAATAAATGCCAAATTAAAGCATTCAAATATAAGCTAGTTATTTCTTTAAACTGATTGAAAAGTACAGATTTAAAGCTTTTTCTAACATGCAAAATGAGCAAATCAAGCTTATGAGAAGTTGTATGATTTCAGGAATGGGCAAAAAAGGAAGGTAAAAACAACAACATTAAACCTCATAATTAAATTCAAAATAAGGCTTCAAGATTTTAAATGTTTGTAAGAAATTGTTCATTCGCTTTCTTAGAGTTTTTTCATAGATAAGAATCAACACATAATCATATGTAAATGGAGGCAATCTAGGTCCAGTCGTGTTTTGTTTTAAAGACAGAAGCGGAATATTTCTTGTTTGGAACTACTAATCGGTGCAAGTATTTATTTTCATTTAAGGAAGCGAATATTCTTCATCAAATTCAGAATGACTAATATTCATTTCTGACCAGTTTTGAAATTAATCACTGCGTATCCAAGGTATCTGTTAAAAAGGGGAAAACAGTAAAAAAGAGATGGCTAAAAAGTCGGAGAGGAAACATTTTCGAAATGAATATAAGTTTTTATTTAAAATGAAGTGTTTCTTTTTCTTTACTTATAGAAAGTGTTTTACTATATTTACTTTTTGATTATGCTAACAACAGAATTTGACACATTTGAGGTACAGATTCTTCTGTATTACGCATAAAGGAATTCACCCCAGAGTTCTATCTGGTATGAATGTATCTAAACTTTCTAACAATGGGATGAAACTGCATCCCTACCCATTTAGTTTCATGGAGAGGAAGAGAGTTCCACAGATATTTTAAAGGCTACTTAGCGACCATTTTTCGACTCGACGACGATTTTTGCGACAAATTCGAGAATCTTGCTGATATCTCCATTAGGACTCGATCGTTTAAGGACCTGTCAGGGACACTACAAGAGGCCGAGAGACAAAGCTAAGAGAAGTCAATATCGATAAGTTGAGAGTAGTCGAGTGAATTTTCTTTTGGAGTGGTGATCTTCAACGATTTCTCTCTAAACGCTTTGTGCTATTGCGGTTATTTAATAGTGTTTTGCTGTTTATGCGTTGTTATGTTTTCTTACCTGTATTTCATATTTTCCTGTGGAATAAGCCGTCTTTATTCATTACTGAATCCGTTGGTCTTTTCATCATGCACCCACGGGATGAATTTTTCCGTGGCAATATTTTTCCTTCTAAACTAGTTTATCTCATTTCTTGTTAATAATTTTACTCTATTGTTAAATTCTATCATTCTAAAGGTTAGATAAATTGTCATCAAAAGAAAACAGGATAGGACTCCTTAGAGTGGTCAAAAGGGACCAGCAATCTTTATGCACTTACAATTGGAAAAGAAATAGAGACACTTTTGTGTTTCTTCATAAAAATTCCTATTTTAAAAGGATAATTGAGATTTCACATGTTTGTAATGGAATGATTAAGAACTGTTGGAAATCTGAATTCATTTCACAGCTATCTTGGTCTGGAAGTCCTTCATTTAAATAATTTTGCACAAAAAACTATTCAGTTGATAGGACTGATGGCTGGAAAGATGGAATTAAAATCAGAAACTTAATGAAATAAACAAACGTAAATAGATCTGTGAAAATGTTGCATTGTATTTCACTGTTCCGCATGTAGAAATAAGTCGCGTCTAACAGCATTTGTTCCCTAATTAACTGAAATTAAAGAAGAAAAGGCTTTAAAATAATCTGGCAAAACTCAGCTATTTTAAATTATTTTCTTTTAAAAGCAGTTAAATAATTTATCGAAGTGTTTTGCTAAAGTCCATACAAAAGCATATGCTTCAGAAGAATAACTCGCGAGACTTAAGTACTGAAAAATCCTCCTGAGACCGTAAGCTTAAACTTGACGCATAAATATTCCATTTGTAACTATATATATAGAAAATAGTTGTTTTCAACCCCACTTTAAGTACTTTGAAAGGTAAAACTCGCAAATACTTTATGCTCCTTTTTACCTCTCTACTCGTGACAGTTTAAACCTCCTTAAGTTTCCTTTCACAATATCTTTAATTAAACGATTTATGTTCTGTCGGGTCACTGTTTAGTACCTGCCTTCTTCCCAGAAAAAAACTAGCACTTTGAAGGACTTATTTATTTTTAATGATAATTACGACTTCAAACTATTGGATTTTAAGACCAGCCGTTTAGCCTTGATGTCAGATATATCCCAAAAGAATATGAAAGTACTCGTTTAATTGTGTGCCTTTGAAAACAACAATTTAAGCAGAATGTTGAAATGCTGAATAAAAAGTTGGCAACTATTGCTATTTAATCCATCGATTTATGTAGAATTGTTTTGTTCATTTGTGCAAGATGGCATTATTTATTAGTCAACTAGATTAGGGGTTTTTTTCTTACCAGTATCAGATCAGTTCTTACTTATAATTAATGCATATTATTATGGAATGCGTTTGGTAAACGTTCACTTCTAATGATAAGTACTGATTGAAAGGGCTTATTTGCTTAAAAAAAAAAGATAACATAAAAAGTCAACTAAAATGGGATTAATTTCATAAGATTGTCATAGGTTTGTTTTATTTGAACAAGTACTTTTTTAGGTTGATTAATATATCATTTTTATGAAATTAAAAAAAAAAAAAAGGAAAGAAATAGATTTGAATCTTTTGTCTGAAACACCATAGTAAGATAATATTTTTCACTTGATTAATCTATCTCCAGTTTCATTTGATTTGATTGTATCAGCCATTGTATTCGTATATAACTCCATTTTATTTGTCATGCAATTTCAGAAAGAATGCTTGATTATAAACATTATAATTATATTAAAACATTAGTGAATTATGAGCTGAAATATCTAGTCACGCAAAAGATTAAATACGCGATAGTATATTCCAAAATTATTGAGGAAAAACTAATTTTTAGTTTTGTTTTATTAATAATAATAATAAAAAAAACGAATTTGAAAAAAAAAAACTTATTTAATAAACTTCTACTAACCGCCGGGGGGAGCACCACGAAATGAGGATGAGAGGCTTCCGGTATGATGGTTGGATCTCGCCACCCTGGAGGGTACACAAAAAGGTGGGGTATCTGGCTCCTCCCATCGATGACGGGACGCACTTCCTTCGGGAAGAGTTGTACCGTGGCCGGTGATGGTCCTTAGGACTCGAACACAGTTCTCTCCAGTGTTGCTGTTGCGGCAGTCTGGTCATTCAATTTTCGTTATCCTTGTGTCTTCGGGTGGGTCGGAGAGTCAGTGATATGATTTAATAAACGTCTACTATCCAAGAAGTAATAGCTTGATAGACTTGGTAACTCTAAGTCGAAGTGTTGTCGTTTAGTTTATTATTTTATATAATATTACTTTTAAATTTTAAATTTGCAATTTTAAAATTGCATGCACCCAAATTTGTGCCAAGTTCGAGATCAGTTTCTACTGTTAAACTGTTATATGAATAATGCTTTATAATGTGATAAATGTGAGAAGCTCGCATTATTAGTATTTTAAAAGAACTTGTAAATGATTCTCGCCAATTTGTGCCAAGTTCGAGATCAGTTTCTACTGTTAAACTGTTATATGAATAATGGTTTATAATGTGATAAATGTGAGAAACTCGCATTATTAGTATTTTAAAAGAACTTGTAAATGATTCTCGCCAATTTGTGCCAAGTTCGAGATGAGTTTCTACTGTTAAACTGCTATATGAACAATACTTTATAATGTGATAAACGTGAAAAGGTCGTCTTCTTAGTTGTTTAAAAGAACTTGTAAATGATTCTCAGGATGAAAATGTCTTGGGTTTAGAGAAAGGCGTATCTATCTTGCTAGCAATACTTGTACTTAAATAAATAGAGCATATGTTGTAGGTGCGTTAAAAGTGCAGAGGTTAACGTGACATTACAAAAATAGTTTTTTTTTTTTCCTTTCGATTTATCAGCATTTCTGTTTTTAGTGAATATTACGCCTACCGCTTCCGTGATAACTCAACAAAACTTTTGTAGTAATTCATAATATTAATACCTAATAACTTTTGTAAAAGTATAATTTTGTAATTGGCTTATCCTCACTTTATGATGGTCCCCTTGATATCTTGTACAGGTATGTTCTCGAAGGCAGTACATTATTTTAATAATTACAGGAGTTATTTATCAGTCAATTGATTAACTTAAAGTAAAATTAAATTTCGCACAATTGATGCCACGTGATTGAGAATTTCAGAAAAAAAATGATTTTAAGATACTAAAATACGATATCTGTAATAAAAGATGCTAATTAAAGACTAAAACATAAAAAGCAATTAATGTAATAAATATTTTACAAACGCTAATTAAAATGTGTTTAAAATAATTTCATTAATTTTTTTTTCAAGAATTTTTCAAAAAGCAGCAAAATTTTAATATATTTACCTTTTAGAAATAAAATAAAATAAATGAAACCTCTCTTTTATAAAACCTGTTTTTATAACATTTATTTTACTTATTATTTGATAGATTTTTGTTTAGTGAAGACATTAGAAGTGTTGAAAACTAATGAATTGTTTTGAATACTGATAAAATGACAAATTTAATACCTGGAAAGAATTTAAATTTTTGATAGAGCAGTATGAATTTTAAAATTAAAAATTATTGTTAAATCATTTCAGTCGTGAATATTGAAGTATTAAAAGCTTTTTACTCTCAACAAAGTTAAATAAGCACATTTTTTTAAATAAAAAAAAAACTAAATCCTCTTTTTTAGATACTTATTTCTACGACATAATTAGAGGGCAATTATTTGCAACCAAAATTACGATCTAAATCTCAAAAACCAGTCACAGTTATCTCCGAATGTATCTTCCATGCTATTTAGCTACATGAAGATCCTGGAAAGAACACCGCAGACAACAGCACCTGATCTCCAACAATTCCTTTTGAAGACGCGTATTTATATCAACATCCCAGAAAAAAAAAATATTCTCGAAATTCCATCGGTGACGAGAAAGCCGTTTTGCTTCCTTTATCTCCTCCATCGCATTTCTTCGCTAATTATAAGGCCACAATCTCTCTTCAAGAGCAAAAAAAAAAAAAAAAAAAAAAAAAAAAAAAAAAAAAACTATCGTTTTGTTGAAAAAAAAATCCCAAAAAATCGCTGGTTTCAGAAAACGCTCACCCCGATTAACAGCAGAGGGTACTTCTATCTAAAAGGTCCTCCCCATTCCCATTGTTCCGATATAATCATGGAAAATTTATCCCCCCTACTCCCTTCTTTTGCTCTTTACACCCCAGGAAGCGAAGAAGCTCGAAACACAATCAGGTAACGAGCGAAACCTTCGCTTTTTCTTCGTTTTCTTTATCCAACCTGTTTTGTTGCGGTATCTTGGGATTTCATCACTGCCCGCTCTATTCACCAGCCAATTAAAGGAGGTTGGATACTGGCCCCTTGTTCGAGTCGAATGCAGTATATTTGTTTTGCTGCTTCTCTGCTTTTCTTTAATGTCTTCTTCCCTTGTTTTCTTCTTCTTCAGCTTCTTTTTCTTTTACTTACTTTCATGTCTGCGAAAGGATCGTGGTCAGCATGTTCTATTTCTGATTTGAATGGGGAACTATATTTAAGTTCCAAATAGTCAATATAAAACAAGAAAGCTGGACTAAGGTCTTTGATTTAATTCTAGGTTAATTTTTAGCAATCTGTTATAAAACGTTCATCAAATATCTGTTATAAAAGGTTGAATAAAATTTAGCAGTCTAGAGTTTCATTTAAATCATTTAAAAAAAAAATTAATCCAAAAATAGACACATAGGATAGACCAAATAAGGCAATAGACCAAAAATAGACATCACAGAATTTATGTTAAAATGTGAGCAATTTATATATTTTAACTTACTTTTTCACTAATAAATTTGAAACGTGCAGTGCAGTATATAAACATATATAAATACCAGTACAGAGTCTCCTATTTTAATTCGACACTTTACGGACAGCTGCTTCTATGATTCACCAGGTCATTGTTGCGTTCACATTATACGTGACTTAAGATGAATGGAGGGTTTAGTATTTTATAAGAAGTGAGAAAATACGTGTTATAACAGTGAGTTTTGATATAAAAACTTTGTTCTTCTAGTATTGGTGAGCAAAGAAATGAGTTTCGGTCATCCGGCTTTCTTGTTATTCGGCCTGCCCTTCCGCCAAATTAGGACTCGGATGTCTACTGCATTAACATATTAAATGCAAAGGAACACTGGCATGACAATTGTGATAAAATATATATTTTAAAAATATTTATTATAATCAGTGTTAAATCGAGTTAGATGATAATAATTTTATTAAGTAATAGTTTAATAATAACTTTAGTTTAATAATAATTATCTAGAAGTAAGCATATTATAAAACAATATTTGCGAAAGCAAATTTTCTTTTCTTTCACTGAATATCTATATCTGAAGAGGGTGGTAGTTAATATATTTCAATTGATTTGAATGGAACGCTTTCTTAAGGCCTATAAAGGAAGTATAAAGATAAACACAAGAAATTTGTATATGTATCCATAACTTTTTAAATTTAAGATTAATTTTTAAGGTTGAATACAGTTGCGAATGAAGCGCTCAAAAAATGGGCAAAAACACCCTTGGTACATGCTTGCCATAATATACAAGTAAACAAGAATATTGAACTGACGATAGTTATTATAAAGCTTATGTTCTTTACTGATTTATTGTAATAAATATGATGCAAATATTGTTTTATTTAACCTTGTTCATTGCACAAAACTAAATGTTTTAAATGCATGACTTATGGAAGCAGATTTTCTTAAATTTAATTCCAGATTCCATCATTACCTGTTCTATTCATCAGCAAGACTAGGTTGATACTACTTTTAGAATAATCTAAAATATTCTAGGTAGGAATAATAGAATATTTTAGAATACAATGATACGAGTTAATTTAAGATAATAAAAAAATAGGGATAGTTAAAATATTAATGAGATAAAAAAAAAGGAAATTAACTGAGATTTAAATTAAGTTTAGAAATATCATTACACACATACAACTTACATTTTGTTTGGAATATTAAATTAAATGCATTATGAATGAGATAGATGTAAACAATTTTAATTGAAAAGAAACTATCTTTGTTATTTGTTTTGACAATTTGTGTTATATGTCAAAGACACACTTTCTTCATATTTCTTCAAAGAAGAAAAAAAAAAAAAAATTAATGGCTTAAGATTTGGAAGCTATCGAAGCCAATTTATAACTTTGCAAGCATCATGCTGGTAATCCAAAACAATTATCCAGTTTTTCTTTCAAAGAAAATGAAGGACAATCAGTTCAAAGAAGCCATACTCCGCCTTTTCATAAACTAGGCTGTTCCTGAGATAAATCCTTTAAAACAAAAGCGTATCTAAAAATTAAACAAGATACTTACATACTAGTGAGTATGATGTTCTTTGTAACATTGAGTTCCATAACCTCCTGTTGGAAATGACTCTCGATATATAAGTTGTGTGTGTAAGTGTTTTTAAAATTTTTTTGTGTGCAGAAACAAGCAATTTCTATTATTTATCTCATATAAAGATTTCTATAACTGAAATTCCAAACGGTACCTTGATAAATTATTATTTAGAATAATAAAGGTACAATACATGGAAGAAAAATAACAAAAATTACTGATTTCATTTATTAATCTCCTGTGAAAAACAACCGAAATAAATAACATGGTCCGTTTGCGGCTTCATAATGTCTTTCTTTCTTGTCTACTTTAAGAACATTATATGTTTTAGGTTTATTGCGATGAAACACTATTTTCTATTTTCATGACTTTCGTTGGTCTAATCTAATCTTCAGATTAGGATATAAAATCTATTTTATTTAAAATGTTTTGACATGAACATGTTTTTTTTTAATATTACGTAAAGCAACGTTTAAAAAAAATTACAAATAAATTCAAAAACAAAATCATATTTTAAATTAAATTGACAACATTTGATTAGCATCGCAATTCTTATAATATATGATAAAATAAATTAGGACTTACCAAATACCCAAAATTTAATAAGCCTACGGCTTTTATATAACTTTTTTTATTAAAAAGCATTTTAATGAAAGCATAAAAAATAGAAGCAAAAAATGAATAGTCAGTCTTTTACATAGTTGTGGCACGATAGGGAAAAATAACACGAAAATATACATCTAAAACTGTGTTAAGAAAATTCAAAATAACAATTAGATTTTTTTTCTTCTTATTAAAAGATATTTTAGAAATGTTGGCGGCTTAATACGATTATCTATAAAGCAATAAATTCTGGTTTCTTAAAAAGATAAAAGCATAAGAACCTCTTAACATTATTTTACAACGAAAAAATGATTAACGAAATTATTATATAAATAAAAGCACTGAGAGCCTTTTTGATTAAGACATAAATTTAATAAATCACTTCCTCTTCAAACCATTTTTTTTTAACAAAGGAGCACCGGAAGACGACTTTTACAAAGTAATATATGAGGTTGAAAGCCTTAAAAACAAGAACTTAGGGGTTTTATGGAGATAAATGAGGTTGGCTAATTTTTGCTGCCTAAACATTTATTCTGGTAGAATTGAGAAGAAATAACCAGCAACCACGAAATTCACTTAAGAAATCAACATTTTTGATGTTGCTTTTTCCATATTACAAGATATGAAGATTCGCATTTGCTGAAAGTAAATTCACTTTGACCGAAAATGCAAAATTGGAAAGACGATTACTAGATTTTTTTTAAAAATCTTAGTTTTGAATAAAATGCATCCTTTTCTTTGTTGGTAGTTTGCAAGGTATTAACGAGTTAGAGGTTATCGTACGTAGGTTTATTAAAGAAAAGGGTTTATGCTTAATAAGGCATTTGGGAATAAAATCCTTTACGAGCCTATTGGTGTTGACATTTTTAATAAACTTTTAAACAGGATAAAGGATTTATTATTTATTACTTTTATTACTAATTTTATAATTTATTATTTATTACTTTTATTTCTAATTTTTATAATTTATTATTCATTACTTTTATTATTCATTTTTATAATTTGTAATTTATTTTTAAATAACTTATTTTTATTATTTATTAGATTTATTATTTAGTATTCATTACTTATTTTTGTAATTTTATAATGCCTAGTAGTTAATATTCCCATTGCATTTATTTGATAATGAGTATTAAATAATTTTCTGTTATTTATGTATAAAACGATTCACATTATATATCAATTGTGAAAAATGATCTTTTATTCTCGAATTACTTTATGCTTCATTTCAATCGGAAAGTAGACGATGAAGGTTACAGACTGTTTCTTTATTATCAGAATTCAAACCTTTTTAAACCATTTCAGTCTGGAAATTCTAAATTTAACGTACAACTTCTTGGAGTAGGTATAAAAAAAGGCAAGAAAAAAATCATTTAAAAAAAGCATAACAAGAGTCAAGAGAGTTTTTATTTTAAGAATTGTTTTAGTGTACTATTTGAAATGTGTTGTATTTACAATTAAGATTTAACTTCACAAGAAAGGAACGATTATTTCATTTTAAAGTGCGTCCCTTTTAAACTCTGCTATTTTTTAATGTTATATAATTGGATATACAAAATTATACTTTTCTTCGTATCGCTCGAAAATTGCTTTTTTTATTTTTGCTCTTTGTTATATATATATATATATATATATATATATATATATATATATATATATATATATATATATATATATATATATATATATATATATATATATATTTGTTAAATCAGAAAACATTTCTTTGATTCACTCATTTCCCGGAATAATTACACAAATAATGAAAAATAGCTTGAGCACACATAAAACTTCAATACTGAATGGTTATATTTCCTGTTCTTATACTTGAAGTGTTTAGTTTCATCAAGAATGTTTTTACATTTGTTAAAATTTAAGCATTTTTTTTTTCAAATTATACTTTGTATTTTTGATTAGATGACGAAAAATTGCGGAGACGCATTGCACAAAGAACGGCAGATTGTATGTCTTTTAAAATGTGCGTTATCAAATGTAAAGTTACTCATTTAAAGGAAGCTACATAAAATATTTAATTGAAATTTTTAGCAATCATTAATCCCGATGAACTAGCTAGTCTCCAAGACGGCAAGTATATATATATATATATATATATATATATATATATATATATATACAAAAATTAAAGCAAACAATTAATTAATTAATTGTTCAAAAATAATAAATTTGTATTTTCTGGTAAAAGTTAACAATTTAAAATAATTATTATTAATTACCATCTATTATTATTGTATTAAAATATTTTAAGTAAAAAATATAACAAGTAAATTATTTTGATGATAAGGATTGGCCATTTCAAGATGAATTTTAAAAAACAAAAATATAAGTGTCATAAACAGATATTATTGCATAGAGCAAGTTTTTAATGTTTCAGCAGTCTCTTGATCACAACGTACGAATTTACCAATAGATCAATAATAGATCATCGGGCTCAGCTAGTTTCCAGTTTAGAGAATGATTTTCTAAAAAGCAAATATTTCCATGGAAATATTTATTCACTTTATAGTTGAGATCACGGTATTGTTATTCTAACAAAGTAATCCAGAAAAAGGTAAAATGTCGCTTTTAATTTTGTTTATTTACTTATTTTGTGCAGAATGAAAACGTATTTATTTATTTTCTCGCATCTGATAATTTTATTCAAAGGCGGAAAAATATGTCTGCCTCGTGATATATTTTCAAAAGTTTCTAAAATTACAGAGCGGCATTTGCGCATAGAGGGGAGAAATTTCATCTATTATCGCTCTCTTCGATTCCTGAGAGTTAAAAAAAGAATGTTTTGTAATAAAGAATGACAATTGCTCCTGAAAGAGATAAAAGATAGCAAATGAAGTCCGTGACCTGAGAGTGTTTTCAAAGTCTTTCATAAGAATTGAAATTTCTTCACACAAAACAGGGTAAAGATTTCCAAATAAAGATATCTGGAACAAATAAAAATTTCCGAGAATGAATGCAAAGCAGCGAATGGAGATGGTAAACAACTTTTAATATCGATAACATCGGGGAAACAAAATGGAGCTGTTGATCGTTTATAAATATTATGTTCTGTAATTTGTGATCGGAAGCGAGTTGTGAAATAGAATTTAAAAAATGGTGGACCTTATCATGATTATAATTTCCAACCATTACGAATAAAAATTGTTGGCATGCTCTAGAAAATTGATCTCAAAATTTAATTGCCTTTTCCATAAATAAAAGCAAATTTTTCATGCCAAAATTGAATTACTGCTTTTAGAAATGGAAGCGAACATCTGTAAGACTATGAAACAATGCTTGAGGAAACAATACATACTATACAACAGTGGCCAGTAAAAATGTGTCATCCTAGACTTCGTCATCTCTACTAATAATAAAATAGAATATGTATCTCTATATGTGAATATGTGTTGGCGCTCTACAGAACAAGTTATTTGGCTTAGAGTTATAAATTTGGCGCAGATTATACTTCGGAAGATGGATTAGTTTAAGTTATCCTACTCATCTACCCAAGAAAAGACAGATACATAGCAATAATTCTGAAATATATAAAATATTAAGATTTATTTTTGGGGCAATAAATTGCTGTTTGTTCACTAGAAACTAGAAAACAACGAATCTCAAAATGATATGAGATTCTGCGAATGTATTCACTAAAAAATTAAATTTTCAAATAAATTGTTCAAATAGTAATCTACGTTTTGAATATGAAGGATTCTTATGAAATCAATTAGCACTGTTCTAAATTATTACAGGTACAAAAATATAGTTCAAATATAACATGACTAGTGTGCAATAATTTCCAGGTCGCATATAGTTCAATATTTTTTTATCATAAATTAATGTAAACATATCGATTCTAATTTTAGAAAAGTAATGTTAAGTTTACAACCGCATTCGAATCATTTTACTTTAATTAACTATTCATGAAAATAATAACAATGTTTCCTACAAAAAATTGAAATATTGGCAATTTCAAGTAACATCCAACAAAAATATATCACGATTATGCTGAAAGCAGACTTTTATATATTGCCTCTAAAGATATTACTTAGGCTGAAACACAAATATAATCATTTCTCATGCTTATTCAAAAGTATATTACAAGATGTAAAAAAACTTTGTCACCTTTGTCTTTTAAAAGGTTTTTGTAGATGGTTTATTGAGGTTTATGCGAAAAGTGAGTTATTTGCCTGCCAAGAAAGCAAGAGTGTAGTGATTATTATTTATTATACTCAAGAATCTTGAATTTTAAAGTTTTTTTGACGATTAATATTTGTTTAGAACGTTTTTTTCCGCTTGTTCGTGTTTTCGAAATTTATTTACATCATTAATTTATTCAAGGACACTATTTAAAATAGATCGTGCCTGCGAGCAATAATATAATATTTTTTCTATATTTCAGTCAGTTATATTTCTATTATTATCTTTTTCTCATGAATTTCTTTCGAATCTGTACTTATGCCTTTGTAATATATCTTAATAATACCGGATGTAAAAAAGAACAAAGATACAAGGAACATTATTTAAATCTGCTTTTAAATATCTTTTTTTTTTCTTTGTGGTAAATTGGCAGATATAAAATCTCTTATTAAGGTGAAGAAATATATCAAAAAATATGATAAATAGTTTCCTATAACATCGATGCAAAAGCAATTTATTATTGTTTTGACTTTTATTTTGTGAATTTAATTATTATTCTATAAACATTTTTATGTAGGAATAATTTTTTTAAGAAGCAATAGTAAACATTTATACATAAAATTATAGTTTCGTATGCCATACTTGTAGATTTGAAACCAGTGAAAGATATAACGGTAATATTATGTGTTCTGATTAGCGATACTTTCAGTTTTAATACTATATTGTAACGTTATACTGTGCATTTATAAAAAGATGAAATTTTTTTCATTTTAATATGCTTTAAGAAATAAAAGCAACATTTTTCCATTATAATATTTTATGAACAAAGTGTATTTTGAAAGTAATCAAATTTATAATATACTAAAGAAAAATATTTTATCTATTAAAATTTCGGGAAAGAAAATAACTTTAGATCATTCGTAGCGTCGTCTTAAAATGAATTGTCTTTATTTCCAATTTTTGCCACCTTTCTCCCAAAACATATTTATGGCAGAAAAATAAGAGAAAAAGAAAGTGCTAAATTGCCGAAATATATGAGAAAATTCAAAGGAACATATACTCGCAAGTTATTTTTTGAAAAATGACAGTAAGTTTCCTATTTCCTTTTAAGGATATTCATGGCTAAAAATTGAGGTTTAGATATAGATATAGTACATAGATTATGATATCCGAATATGGTGACTGGCAAAGCAAAAACAGAAATATAAAACATTATAATGCAATATACGAATATGTATGATTTAAAATGTTGATGATTTTTCTTTATTAGACATAGGAAAAGATGAGCATTCAGCCATTGTAGTAGCGAGTAGACTAACGTGATGAAAAAACTAAGGAATTCTTTTTTTCCAAAATCTATTAAATTTTATATTTTGAAAGAAAAAAAAAAACTTCGAAACTTTTTATAGATGTCCAACTGATCTGAAACATAAAATAAATAAATAAATGAGATGCTATTGCAAGAATTTGTGTTATGGCTTTTAATGTTTCCTTGAATAAAATAAATGAATGCAGTGAATTGAAAGATGAAGACCAAACTGCAGCCACGTGATTGCAAAAATGATACTACAGGAGAAGGAATAAAGGATACAGAAAAGGATATTACAGAAGAAGATAACGTGTTCCGTTTATATTTGTAATGTATTGTTCATTTTTCTAGCGTTGTCCGAACGAGGACAAGGAGGTACAGATGCTTCTAGCGCCTGTCTTCAAAATCACCACGGGGATAGCGCATTGGTACGTTTATGCTGCTTTATGAAAGTTTAATGTGGCATGATGTCGAAAAACATGTCCAGGCACCATTTTTACTTGCTGTGTTGCCAATAACAGTAAAGGTAAGGTATATCATATTTACCTGCAGGTGCCAATTGCCCTCGCAATGCCGGCGTATCTTAACCCAACTCGTTAAATTTAGTGCAAGTAATGGAAAAAAAATCTACTTAAAAGGCAAAAGTCATTTCATAGTCTAAGTTCGTCTAAGTTTCATCGTGATTCATATGTAATGCAGAAGAAGAATTGCGAATCAACAGTGAGGTTGAAGCGCAACTCAATACTACGCAATATTTCAAAATAATTAGGCTAGGCTGATACCAACCTGATGTCTATTTGGCTGAGTGAATTTAACAATTACTGAATAAACAAGGATGCGAACATATAAAACATTTAATCACAACACGCACACAAACACAGCGTTACATCAAGAAGATTCTTAATACATCTAGTGAAAAGTGAAAAACAAAACAGCTGACGTCATTTATGCTCGGTTCCGATTGGTTGGCTAGGAGATGCCCTTCAGAACAAAGGTAGTACTAGGAATTTAAAAATATTTATAAGCAGCAAATTATATATTTAAAAACAGAGAAAGAATGTTTTCTGTGATTAAAAAGTTAAAGAATTTCTTTTTCTTTTATCTTCATTTGTAGCTTGATGAAAAAACAACGAATGATGAGTTGCTAATAAACTAAAAGAAAATAAATGTAAAGTTTTTAATCAATAAATTTTTGTGAACATGATTTTCTGTAATTCTAGCATTTCTTTGCACCCTCCCGCAGGTCGCGATGTCCTTTACACAGATAGCACAGCCTGTCGCATAACATTGTTCAATAATGCGCTTTATTATACGATATTGAACAATAACAATAATAGATCAATGTCATACAATATTGAACAATATTTGTGTGCTACTAGGGTAAGGAAAACTGCTTTATAGATTTCCGCTGATCTTGAGATTCATAGCAATGTAAATGAATAAGAATGGAATGACTAAAAACAAACGAACGAAATAATTTTAACCACTGAAATTTTTTTCTTAATTTCTGATTTATTAAAATATATTACCTTAGTTTTAAAACCATTTGTCAAACGATTTGGGTGTTTTTTATTTGTATTATTTTTACCGTTCAAAATTTTGAAAAGAAAGAAAGGAAGGAAAAAAAAAAGGTTATATTTACGGCAATTCGAAAATGTTCCGTTCGAAAGAACATCTGCAAAAGCGAAAGAAGTTTCCGCCTGACCGAACGGAAAAAATGTGTGGTAAAAGAAAGCGAAAAACTCCACCTAATGCGATACCCTTTAAAGCCAGGCAACTCGAATTAAATCCATACTATATATCTCACTGGAACAAAGAAGAAGAGAACATAATAAATAAATGCAGGTCCACAAGACATTGGAACGTTTTGGAAAGCCATAGATTCTCCCATATGGATCTTCTGCGTTGGTAGATAAATCCATCACTCCTGGCACGAAATCTGGACTTAAAAATCTTCCCGAATCCCCAGTGGCCGGCTTCTCAAAGTTGTTCCTGTTTTGTAACCAGCAGATGGTCCATTTTTCTTCATGATCCTCATCCCTACAAGATTTCTCACTCTCAACAAATCTTCTCTGGGAGTAACTCTCCGCTAACTGAGCAGAAACAATTCTTGGAGGGCCCATTAATGGTTAAGTGTTGTTCCGCGCCAGTGTCAATGTTTGTCTCGGCATACACGTTCGCTGGTTACCGATATTCAATTTAAAATGAAAGCATTTCTGCGACTTTTTGCTTTTTCTTCTTCTTACCTTTTCGGATTTCTTGGTTCTGCTTGCCAGATTTGGACGGTGATGGAAAGTTTGCGGCAAGGTAAACAGCGAACAAAGATATCCTACCGCTGTTTTCAAACTTTTAAAAGGAATCGTGCTCTCTTGGAAAGTGCGAAGAATTTAAGGAGGCTTGATTTACTAGCTCTGGAAATGTTCTTTTCTTGTGAAATATCGAATATATCATTTGGTTCCTAAAACAGTTTTTTATTAAATAGGCATTGCGAAATTACCCAATCATACTATAATTTAAGTTACAAAAATCGACATTTTTACTCAACACTTCATGCTAATTAATATATGCAGTATTTAAATACATTTAAATTTCTCTTATTTCTACAACTCTTGCAAAAATGGCTGTGGTTGTTATATTTGATTTTTTTATAGAAGATAAAAGCAAAAATTAAAATAAAAACGATGATATAGATATTTGAGTTACTTCATCGGTGTAAATATTTGACTTTTTTATTTTTGATAAGTACTCATTTATAGAATACTTAAAAAAATACTGATTGAAAAACTATATGTTATTTCCAGTTTTTGAGATTTCTAGTATTTAATTTCAGTACTGTTGGCATGCAAAGAAATACATTTAAAAAAAGGCGATAAATATTATTACCAAAAATCATCATCTATAAACTGATTTTCGTTCCAATTTTTTTCTTAAAAACTGCAGGTTACACCATAAAAAATTAATAGAACAAACAAATAATAATAAAGGAATGAATGAAATACCCAAAGTTATTTTCTTTTCTTGCTTATTTTTTTTTTTTTTATGAAGCTCTTTTAATTTGATTTTTTAAAACTTGGGATCTCTAACTGGATCCAAAGTAGTATGACAATTTTTCAATTGCATTTTATTCTCTTTTCATTATATACATTCTGATTACATATAAGGATCATTATCAAATTGATTTAGGTGAAGTATAATTGAAAAGTGTTTTTATAACATTAGCAAATTCATTTTGAACATGAATAACCTATTTCTCAGCCACATAGTACAAACCATTACTTTGCCCAAATCGTGCACTATTAAAAATGGTTATTTTAATAAATAGTCTGAATGATCTACAGTTCTCGCTTTTCCATCTCAGGTGTCACTATTTTTAGTGTTTGACACAAATTATAACTTTTTAATGTTTCAATAATTTATATTTCTACCATGCAACAAACTTTGCCACTAAGTTAATATAAAATATCCCTTATGTATTATAATTATTTTGTTATAAAATATGATTCATGAAGCTTTCTTTTTTACTTATTTAATTAAATATTTATGCTCAAATATTAGCATCCATTGCGAATATTGATATAAATCATTTAAATTTTATTAAATTTCAATGAATTTATTAATTGTATGAACTTTTGTAAGTTTTAATATTCATTAAGTTTCAATGAAATACAGAAACAAACAAACAAAAAACAAGAAACATAAAGTAAATCAAGGGAAGAAAGAAAGAAGAATCATGGGAAAATGTTTCTGGTCCAATAAAAGTTTTACTTCTGGATGTCTTCTAATTCTAATTAAATATGTATGCCGAATACTTTTCTTCAGGATGATTGGAATGTGTCACACATAATCAGACTTCCATTTTCAAGACATTTTTCTGTATAGTTTTAATTATATCTGCTATAACATTTCAAAGTATAGACAATAAAAAAATTACCAACTAAAATGTCCTCATACTCGCAGTAGATGCGAAAATGTAAAGCAAGGTTTCTTGTACTATAAGCTATAGCTCCAAATAGAATTGAATAATACGACAACAAATTTTAGAAACTTTCACAGTTCTTTTATCTTCTGGATCTTTATTTGATCCTTCAGATTTACTTTAACGGTACACTAATTTCAAGTCTACTTTTTATGCAAAATTAGAAAAACATCATATCTACTCAAATAAAATGAAATTCATTGAAATTCACTAAACAATTGTTTAATTCGATTTCTTCTAATGAATCATTCATTAAGGATTGATTGTCAATTTTTTTCTAATCTATCGAATAATGATGATATTTTCAGAATGGAAACAAAATCGTAAAAATTTCACTATTGTGGAAATTTTTTTAAAGAAACTCTGCTTGCGAATGATAATTGTAAATTAAAAAAAATAAAATTCGAGAATTACACCCAATTCAAGTGACACAGTTATTTTTCACCTATCAATCGATTTATTTTTTTACATTGCAATGAAAATCATCAATCACTACCTCAGAATCAAAAGCAGCATTCATTTTCAGTGATCAATATTTCAGCAAAGTCGAGATAAATATTACTTGCTTGCATAAGATAAGTCTACCTTAAATTCCTCCCAGTCAACAAATACTTTGTATATTATCAGTTTCTATTTGAAAACGGTAAGCGATATAAAAAATGAAGAAGGAAGCTTCAGTCATAAATATCATTTGCACCCCACCTATAAGTGCACAAACCTTAATACAGCAAGCACCCTGTCGTCATTGTGAACCGTAGCGACTCAGTGATGCCATTCTCCACCAACATGCATTTCCCAGTCACAATTTCTTTTTTGAACCTCAGGGGACAATAGACCCGAAACGATCAGCATCTGCTCATCCCATAGAAGAGCCCATTCTCAGGGGGTCAGTATATTTGCCAATATGCTTTTATACTTCATTGTCATGTCACCCATGAGGCAGTGGATCCTCAGTGAATTGTTGAGGAAAAACGTGATATTGTGTACCCTTCTGATCGGAATCTGTTGTCTCATGGGTGGTTGACCAGGTGCACGGGCCCAGAAAATGCGCTGAAAAGGACACCAGTGACTTTTCTTAAAAGCACCAAGTCGCTCCTGAAGGATCCGCCTTTTGAGGGGAGGAAGTAATCTGTTGGCTGTTGGGACTCACTGGTATTTACATAAATGATTACTGTCAGATATTCTAGGACATTGAATGCTGTATAAACTTATTGGTTCCGGTTGGTTTTGGCACGAAAAATATGACCAAAAGAAATTATTTCAAAAAGTCAATGGCCTTTAAAGTAAAGTCAATATATGTATATATGTGTGTGTGATGTTTTTTTATGCATGTGCCTTGAAGAATGTGAATAATTTTTTTAAATCTAAATGATTCAATGCAAATTAAAACATTCTGAATGCTAAAATCTAGATAAATAATAATACCAATAGTCTGTACGGTAATCTCTGAAATAATACACAAACTCAAATTTTTTTACAGTCCATTTGGATACAGTCAAACGATTGTGAATCAATTCTAAAATATCAACTGTATATCATAACTGCTTTCGCAAACTGCTACATAATTAAAATTTAAATGTTACTGAAAATAAGGAAATAAATATAATTCTTTCTATCATTCCCAGTTCAACAAGATAGCTATTTGAAAAGATATTTCCAAAAGTATTTTTTCTTCAGCAACGCGCTGGGTACCAGCCAGTACTTAATGGTTTAACAACGTCCATGAGTAAAAATAGAAGCATTTTTTGTTAATAATATATTGTTGCAAAATATACTTAAAATATGTTGCAAAATGCTTTATTAAGAAATTATTAATGTAGTTAATAATTTACTTAAAACTAGAGAAAAAAACTGTATGTAAGTAAAATCAATATTTAAGAAAAATTAACTTCTGAATTAAAAGTGACGTAAAAATGTTATTTTTTTAATGCAACTAACTAAAAATCTATAATAATATTAAAAGAATAACCCCTTTTTAAGTGAGAAATGCACAACCTAATAAATAAATATTTACCAAATACCAAATTTAATAGATCTTTCGGATAAAGCGCTTTAAACGATTTTTCATTCAACATATCAGAGTTTTTTGAAGGCCGTTATAGTCTGATTGGTAGGACATTTGTTTCGAATTTCTTGGGTTGTGATTTCGAGCCCCGCAGACCGAAGACTCACCGTGTAATTCGTGGCTGGTGCGCGTAAAAATCTGTTGTAGTCACGAAGTCCTCCAAGTCGTGGCAATACCACTGGATCAGAGGTAATCGTTCTCTGATTCAGGTCTAAATTACGATCTGTGGATGAATGAATGAAATACGCCCTGCGGAAAAGGCTGTGACGTATGAGTAGCTAATATATACTTTTGGCCCTAGATGAAGCTCTTGAAACAAGAGACACTAAAACTTGGCTTAAAATTGCTGACTTCATCAGCAGGCTTCTTTGACATATGGCATAAGTAACAAAAATTTTGTGATAATATGTTAAACCATAAACAACACCAGGTTAAAAAAAATTATTCAGCCTTTTTTTCTTCTTGAATTATCGCAATGCAAATATTTTAATGGTAAAGGAGATTATAATGATTCAATCCAGCACGAGGAACTGTATTAGAATGGTATATCGGTAAACTGTCTCGTAATGAATCAAATATTAATAAAATTATGGCTGATTGTGGTCGGTACAGTGGTCCCATAGACATAATAAGAAAGACATGAAATAAATAAAATTTTAAAAATGTATTCAAGAGCACTAACTTGTTGCAGAAAATGTATTCACTGCCTGCCGTTTTATATAATAGCCGATATTTAAAAATTTTTCACCCAAGTGTTTATATATCTTGGACGTTAGTTCATTAGAACATAATCTAATGAGCAAAAGTAATTTCTAAGAACATAATTTTGGTATTTCAATGCCATTCATTTTCCATTTATCTTTTGCATAAGAAACAATTCATATTCTTTTTTCGTTCCCCACGTTCGGTTTTAAGTGCAAGTCGAGCCAGGGGAAAAAAAAGCGATATCACGCTACTAACGACAATAAATGATCTCTTACACCAGCAGCGTGATAACAACAAGAATCTTAAAAGCACCCATTAAAACGCCAACTTTCCTTTGGACGTGCCGCTACTGGAATTCTTGACTATCGCTCCCGCATTAAATTACTCCCATTTGCGCACATCAACGCTTTATCAAGCTAAGTGAGAAAGCTGGTGCTTCTTTTTGCACTCACAAAGCAAAGCTTTAAGATATAAAGAAATAGCGAATAAGAGCCTAATCAAATAGATATTTGAGCATATGGGCTCTTATTTATGTGGGGCAGTCTGGCATTTTAGTGTAGATAATGATATAGTGATGGATTCATTTTATTTTCTAGAAGAGGAATTTGTTTCAATTCTTTATCAACGCATTATTCTTTGTAAAAATAGTATTCTGTGTATCAGATATGAAGTAAATAGGATAGAAATGAATGTTTTGTAATAATTTCGTTTTCTTAAACTTGATTAACGTTGAGATAAATAAACTAATGTGAATTTAAATAAATTAATGGAAATAAGCAATTATTTTAATATTGTGTTTGGAAACTTCACGAATGCAGAATTTTAAAATAAATTGAGAAAAATAGAGAGTTATAGGCTTTAAGAGGTTGAAAAAGTTGTATTTGTCTGCCTCTTAAATGTCTCTTTATTACTAAAATCTGCTAAAGAAAGACAGTTGGAGAGAAAGATCTTCTATAACAATATGGGATTATCAATTTCAAAATTACGTATTATTCTTTGTAAAAATGGTATTCTGTGTACCAGATATGAAGTAAAGAGGATAGAAATTCATGTTTTGTAATGAAATGAATGTCCACTGTAAATTTCGCTTCCTTATGCTTGATAACTTTGAGATAAATAAACTATTGCGAATTTAAATAAATTAATACGAATAAGCAATTTTTTTAATGTTGTGTTTGGAAACTTCATGAATGCGGAATTTTAAAATAAATTGACAAAAAATAGAGAGTTATAGGCTAAAAGTTGAAAAAGTTGTATGAGTCTGCCTCTTAAATGTCTCTTTATTAACAAAATCTGCTAAAGAAAGACAGTTGGAGAGAAAGATCTTCTATAACAATACAGAATTAATTTGAAAATTCTTCCTTGAAAACAATAATTTGTTTTGTCGAAGCTTTGAAGAATTTCGGAACACAAAAATGAAGATAAGCAACGGAAGAATAAATAAAAAATTAAGGGAAATAGCTGGTAAACTATGAGACACACCCAATTTATAAACAGACGGAGTAAGAAAACACTGAAATTGAGACAATAAATTTTAGAATATAAATAGTGAAGCTAGAAGCGATATTTTCTTTACACAAAATTAAAATCCCACCCTTGAAAGTAGCTAAGCACGAATTATATAAAAGTAATATAAAAGATATTTTGATGGTGTTTATTTTTAATTTCAAGATGTATTAAATCAGGACAATTTATTAAAATTGTTTAAAAGGAGGTGAAATTATAAAAGAAAAACTTACCAGTCATTAAAATGAAATGAGAGATATCTCTTTTTTATTTCAAATTTTCAGAATTTTATCGCAACAGGTATAGCTTCAAAAATATTTTCAACCACAACTTAATGCAATAATTAACAGTGGTATATTACTTTATTATGGTATTAATTTTATTAAAAATTAATATACGTTTGTCTATATTTTTTAGTAACTTTAATTCAAAATAATCAAATAAAAAGAATAAAATCCCCTGATGAATGCTCAAGAAACAATTTTTTTAATCGAAAAATCTATCTAATATTTTCTATATTTAAGTACTTATTTCTGCATATATCTATGTGTGTATATGATACTATCAATATCAATAATCGGTCAATGTCATAAATAGAATAATGTCTTTTATCACTTATTATTGAAAATAATAGTTTATTCACACTAAATAATACATACGCACTTCGAATTCTCTCTCTCACTCTCTCTTACATGCACACACACACACTTATATACATATATATCTAAACACACTTCAAATTCTCTCTCTGTCTCAAGCACACATATATAATCTAAGTGTATGAAATGTTTGCGCCTTTATTGCCTGGAATTTAGAACTTGAAATATTTAAGCAAATTAAAAGAAAAATAATAATAACAGGCAAATTTGGAAAATGTGAGGGCTTAAGTGAAACCTCTTTTAATAAACTAGTTAATTTAATTTCACATTTCAATACAATTTTAACTTCTTTATCATATTAATAATTTATTTAAAGTTATTATTTTTATTTTTATTACTTTGTGAAAATATGTATGCCTTATTTGTTTATGTAATGTGACCCATGACTGAATGGTTTCTATGATGATTTCAAACAACATCATTTAAGCAATATTTAATAAACACTGTAGCATCAAGTGAATATATTAAAAAGAATAGGAGAATGGCCAATTATACTTGACAAAATTATATTATTATTCTAATATTTTATAACTGATAGAATTGTCTTTTTTACAAATTTATTTATTTGGTTAACAAAATCTTTTTAATGGATATACCTGCTGCCATCATTAACTGAGAGGCTTTAGGCAACCTGCATAGCCTGAAATTCCCCAATGGAGAACATTAATATGTAGAATCGTATTTGAGATTAAATTAAGATTCAGATTTAAATACTGTTCATTTAAAATGACAAAATTTATATCTACACCATTTTAAAAACATAGAGTGATGAGTTCATTTCACGTTTATTTTAAGCTTTTGTGAGTTAAAGAAAGCGTATACATTTTAATATTGTAACGAAACTTGTTCGAACTTGGAGCGGACTCAATGGTTCAGTGCTAGAATGCTATGAATTGAAAGCGACAGTTCCCAAATTCGTATCTGATTGCTGGCAAGTTACCTAGCAATTGTTTTGTTATTGAATTATTTTAGGTTATTTCTTGTTTGTTCTAGAATGTTCTTATAATTTCTGCATCTTTCTGGAAGATTCGAGTCATTTCCTCTTGTGGACAAAAACAGGTGTAAGGTTTAATTCCTTGAATAAAGTCTCGTGTTGAGATGAGCAAGTGTTATCTTTGATTTTAATTCACACACTGTTTATCTACGCTAACGTCATCTGCGCGACAATATGGAATAAACATGGATCGTCGAATAAGAAATTTCTAACACAATATTGGAAACAAAATTGACGACTATTTAAATAATATTTATAAAATGAAATACACTCTAAATACTTTTATGAAGTGAAAAGGAGGAAAAAGAAAAGAAGGAAGAGAAAAAAAAATCACTAGCGAGTTATTAAATAACATTGATATATTTTTTTAATATTTCGCATTTTTTCTTTTGTGCACTTTCATTAATCATTATGCCGACTCATATTCTCTCTGTCTTTTCCTTTCTTTCTTTATCCAAAGGCAAGCAAAAACATACACAACCAGCTCAGAGTAGCCCGCATAAAATTTCATCTTTCTTCCTTTTTTTTTCTTTGTGCCTATATTTTCGCTCAAACCTACTATCTTTTTTTATTTTTATTATTCCCGTTTTGTTTTTTAAGGAAAAATTTTATGGAAAAAGTAGTAAAAAACCAGAACCATCTTTAACTTACTCTTCTGTACCAAGTGGCAAAAAGAAAGGAAAAAAAAATCCCTCATAAAAATACTTCTACACACAAAAAAGGGAGGAGATAAATCAAAAACAACAACAGCAAAAGAGTATCCAAGGGAATTTCTTATATATATATATATATATCCAGTACGGATTTCTGATGGTATACGGTGGCGCTTCATATTGGTGATCAATGCCAATAAAATCTTTTCTTCGCTCTTGCGACAAAAATGTTGACTTAAGCGGTTTCCGCACGTATAGGGAAAATAAGAAAAGCCCGTAGAGGGTAAAGCCGGAACCCTCTTTTTTTATTGTACCTTTTTTTTTTTTTACTCGTTGGGTTGAAAAAAAAAATGGCAGAGGAAATGAAAAAGTGCGTGGCAAAAGTGGATGAAAATTTCTGATGGATTCGCCAATCAGGGAATCTTCATAACGTGATCTCTTTCTTTCCTTCATTTTTTATTTTCCCTCTCTTTTTTTCTTTCCCTTTTATTCCATTCTTACACTTCGATTTTTCGAAAATTTTATTTTAAAAAATCGTTCATCGGCCGTTTTTTCTTATTTCCGTTTTAGACCAAAGCAGACGGGAGACGTAGAGTTTTTTTTTTTCTTACTCTTTTTTTTTTTTTTTTTTCAATCTCGATTGTTCGTCTTCATCGGACGATAAACGGGTATTTTATTTCGTTCTATTTCCCTGAGGAGCAGGACTTCGGATTCCTCCTCGCCTTATTTGGTTTCTTTTGTCTGTATTGTGTTTCATGCCCGCTAAGAGAGCCGTCTGGGTTTCTGATGCGTCTTTCTTTTACGCGCCAGGCGTAAAATTTTATTACCATCGCTGATTAAAATATATGGACAACAAAACTTTGCATTCCAGCTGAACTATAAGCTATTTCTGTTTATATGCAGATCTTACAAAGTAATGAACAAAAATAAGTAATTGAATTTACGTATTGGAAATACTAAGAAGCCATTAAATGAACGAGGAATTTTGAAGGAAAAAAAAAACAACTAAATTTTCTATCGATTCGAACGTCTACGAATCATAATCTTTCTCGCCACATAAATTAAGTTTCCAAATAATCTTGTTCGATACGGATGGCGGATACGGATAATAAATATGGTGTTTAAAATGTAATGAATTCACTTTATTCATTTACAAAAATTAAAGGCTTAAGATATATCATTAATTATGTTCGGTAAAAAAGCAACAATTTTTCTGTACATTCCACGAAAATGTGTTCACATGTTACAAAGTTAAGAAAATTTAATCATTTTGTGATAATTAAAATGTATGTTTTTAAGTAATATGTTGAAATTATCACCTTGTTTAAAAAGATACAGGAAGAGGATGATATTGGTGATTGTTTCTTCAATTCAAATTTCTATTTGTAAACTATTCTAACAAAACCAAAATATGCTACGTCTTTGTCCTCCCCAAAATGAAATACATTGCACTCTCGATTACCCGGACTAATGTGGCCGAAGGAAAGGCCGGATAATAAAAAAGCCGGATAATCCAGAGTTCTATGAACTCATTTCTTTGCCCACCAATACCAGAAGACAAAGTTTTTATACTAAAACTCATTGTTATAATACGTATTTTCTCACTTCTTATTGATTACTAAGACCTTCATTTATCACAAGCCATGTAGAACGCGAAAGCGACTACGGTAATGGTAACGTGTCGTGTTAAAATAGAAGGCTTTGTACTGGTAGTTTATTTGTGTTTATTTACTGCTCTGCAAGAATTTATTAGAGAGAATGTAAGTTAAAGGATATAGACTGTCCACATTTTAACATGAATTCTGTACACATTACTGTGGTATACTTAATTAAACATTAAGCATAAGAACAATTTGAGAATCCTATACGTACTGTGCAATTATAATCTGTCGCAGCGGAAACAACTGAGGTCCGTTACACACTGATGAAACAATGAACAACAAACAGAACGCTGCTCTTTTTCCGTCACAACTTATATATTTTGCATACGACACATGGGAGGATCTTAGCAGACTCCCGCTTCCAACGCCTTGACAATGTTGCTAATGTAATGCCTCACCTTCCTCAATTAATTATGATGAAGAAAACTAAGCCGCATACTCGCAAACCGGATAATCAGGAGAGTATTGTGTGCATAAAAATGAAATGTCACAAACTCACGGAATTAATATAGCAATCTCGTATTCTAAATGAGTGAAAAAAAGGCACAAATTAATACGAAAATGCTTTTGGAAAAAGTTTTCTTACTATAATGAGCTTACGTATCCCATTATGATTTAATAAATATACTAATGTCGTCATGTCACACGCCATAATACCCGACTTAATAAAATATTTCAAAGACGGATTAGATACTTTGCGGACCTAGGTAGTTCACATTATGAATACCCATTTTTATAAATTTATCAATTAAGTTTCGAATTTCAATGTATTCTTAATATATTCATGATATATTTTAGATTAATGTTTTTATTTTAATACCTTTTTGAAAATGTATTTATATTAATTCATCTGCTAAGATTCCGGGCTGTCTTGTATTCCATATTGGCATACAGTATCATTCAAGGTGATGATGTTTAGTGATATAAATATTCGAATAACTAGGCTGTATATATAACTAGGCTGACCATTTATACTTCTTAAAATGTTAATGCTATCCTAATACTTCAAAATTTCAAAGATTTGCATTTTTTTACAAATTTATTTATATGGTAATTAAAATCCAGCGTGGTTTTCAGCTGCCCCGGATGTAGGACAAATTTGCAGCTTCTTATTTAGATAAATAAAAAAAGGTTCCAAGATTTTCAGAAACTCTAAAGAACTTTTCGGTAAGAATAAATTTGCTATTGTATATAGAACAGGGTACAAATAAGGAAGTCGTGCATGCATATTTTATAATATAATAGGCACATTTGCTACGAACGCTCTCATATTGTACTTACTGATAAATATATATACATAACATTTTTAATATGCGTCGACATCATGAAGCTATTATTACGAAAACGATTAAAAGCAAATAATGAATAACGGCAAATAAAATATATAGAATGAATTAACTTCCAATTAGAACTAGAATGATAAAATAAAAAGCCATATTTTTTTATTAGAAAAAGTAATAAAATTAAAACTAACTAAATTATCCAACTAAATTATCCAACTAAATTATCCAACTAATTATCCAACTAAAACTTCATTCGCCTCATTTTCTAAAAGTAAAATCTTTTATTGCTTTATCAGTATCTGTAGAATTACCAACTTCTTGCTCAATAAACAAGATAGCCAGATTAGTTATCTTTTATTGTATTTTGGTGCTTTTTTTAAAAAAAATTTATTTGTCAGATAGTTAGACTTGTTGATGTTAAATAATTTTTAGCCAAATTTAGTTCTTAAAAGCTTCTTTTACAGCTGGCACCGGTTATGTCAATTGTAAGGAATATGCAGAGGACTATTATAATATTGGGGAGAGTATCTCCCAACTAAGATTTCACAATAAATCATAATAGTGGATCAACATTAATTAATTTATTTTCTTTACCTATGCTATCTTTGAATATTCGTAATCTAGCTAATTCGAACTTAAAGTCCTCTTCATCAATTTCGGCAGATGTGTAGTCTAGATTGCTCTCAGTGTCGTTCGATTCAAGTAGTATAGCCAGCAAAATTATATGCCAGATTCTTTAGCTACTGAACACTCTCAAGAATTTCTGCACTTATTCTAGCTAATGCAAAAAATACAATTTCCATCTCAACTCATTTCAAGCTGGCATCCCGATGAGGGACAAAATAGCATCTCTACTTCCATTGTGAAAAATTTGCCTTCTCCTTTTACACCTTTGAGGTGACATGGAAATTCTAAGATCTTCACACATATTTTGATGAGGGATAAGTTAGCATCTCTACTTGCATTGTCAAAAATTTGCCTTCTCCTTTTACACCTTTGAGGTGACATGGAAATTCTAAGATCTTCACACATATTTTGATGAGGGATAAGTTAGCATCTCTACTTCCATTGTCAAAAATTTGCCTTCTCCTTTTACACCTTTGAGGTGACATGGAAATTTTAAGATCTTCACACATATTTTGATGAGGGATAAGTTAGCATCTCTACTTGCATTGTCAAAAATTTGCCTTCTCCTTTTACACCTTTGAGGTTTCATGGAAATTCTAAGATCTTCACACATATTTTGATGAGGGATAAGTTAGCATCTCTACTTCCATTGTCAAAAATTTGCCTTCGCCTTTTACACCTTTGAGGTGACATGGAAATTCTAAGATCTTCACACATATTTTGATGAGGGATAAGTTAGCATCTCTACTTGCATTGTCAAAAATTTGCCTTCTCCTTTTACACCTTTGAGGTTTCATGGAAATTCTAAGATCTTCACACATATTTTGATGAGGGATAAGTTAGCATCTCTACTTCCATTGTCAAAAATTTGCCTTCTCCTTTTACACCTTTGAGGTTTCATGGAAATTCTAAGATCTTCACACATATTTTGATGAGGGATAAGTTAGCATCTCTACTTCCATTGTCAAAAATTTGCCTTCTCCTTTTACACCTTTGAGGTGACATGGAAATTCTAAGATCTTCACACATATTTTGATGAGGGATAAGTTAGCATCTCTACTTCCATTGTCAAAAATTTGCCTTCGCCTTTTACACCTTTGAGGTGACATGGAAATTCTAAGATCTTCACACATATTTTGATGAGGGATAAGTTAGCATCTCTACTTGCATTGTCAAAAATTTGCCTTCTCCTTTTACACCTTTGAGGTTTCATGGAAATTCTAAGATCTTCACACATATTTTGATGAGGGATAAGTTAGCATCTCTACTTCCATTGTCAAAAATTTGCCTTCTCCTTTTACACCTTTGAGGTTTCATGGAAATTCTAAGATCTTCACACATATTTTGATGAGGGATAAGTTAGCATCTCTACTTCCATTGTCAAAAATTTGCCTTCTCCTTTTACACCTTTGAGGTGACATGGAAATTCTAAGATCTTCACACATATTTTGATGAGGGATAAGTTAGCATCTCTACTTGCATTGTCAAAAATTTGCCTTCTCCTTTTTCACCTTTGAGGTTCCATGGAAATTCTAAGATCTTCACACATATTTTGATGAGGGATAAGTTAGCATCTCTACTTCCATTGTCAAAGATTTGTCTTCTCCTTTTACACCTTTGAGGTGACATGGAAATTCTAAGATCTTTACACATATTTTGATGAGGGATAAGTTAGCATCTCTACTTGCATTGTCAAAAATTTGCCTTCTCCTTTTACACCTTTGAGGTTTCATGGAAATTCTAAGATCTTCACACATATTTTGATGAGGGATAAGTTAGCATCTCTACTTCCATTGTCAAAAATTTGCCTTCTCCTTTTACACCTTTGAGGTGACATGGAAATTTTAAGATCTTCACACATATTTTGATGAGGGATAAGTTAGCATCTCTACTTGCATTGTCAAAAATTAGCCTTCTCCTTTTACACCTTTGAGGTTTCATGGAAATTCTAAGATCTTCACACATATTTTGATGAGGGATAAGTTAGCATCTCTACTTCCATTGTCAAAAATTTGCCTTCTCCTTTTACACCTTTGAGGTGACATGGAAATTTTAAGATCTTCACACATATTTTGATGAGGGATAAGTTAGCATCTCTACTTGCATTGTCAAAAATTTGCCTTCTCCTTTTACACCTTTGAGGTTTCATGGAAATTCTAAGATTTTCACACATATTTTGATGAGGGATAAGTTAGCATCTCTACTTCCATTGTCAAAAATTTGCCTTCTCCTTTTACACCTTTGAGGTGACATGGAAATTCTAAGATCTTCATACATATTTTGATGAGGGATAAGTTAGCATCTCTACCTCCATTGTCAAAAATTTACCTTCTCCTTTTACACCTTTGTGGTTTCATGGAAATTCTAAGATCTTCTCACTTATTTTTGTGTAATTAATATTTCCGTCTGTCAGTTCCTCTCATTTCTCTATTAGTACTGTCTACATACTTTTTTTTGTCGAGTCGTTTTGGTGTTGCAAATACTTTTGCACGTCGTTCACTTCATATAGCAGAGATCGCCAGATTCCCAAGAAACAAATAAAAGGAAGAATAACTACATTGTATCTAGTAAGGATCTTGCGTCTGTTCTTCTGTTTAAGCTTTCATACGTCCCTGTCAGTCCTTCCAGAGTAGACAAAAAATCTTTGTATGATGTGTCATATTTACGGCATCGCCCTTTGCACTTTACAGTATACTTTGAAATTTTTTTTCATTTGTAGAACTTTCAAAACTTTCCGAAGATATGTGGACTAGGGAAAGAACGAATGGTAACATTCTAATGCACTAAAAAGATTGCTGAACTCGTCTCATCTGAGTCACTATGTAAATAAGCCAAATTTAACGAATAGTTTGAGCAAGGTAAGAATTCCACCTACTGATTTATTTATTTTATTCTTTGCCAAATTCCTCAAAGGCTTTCAGCCATAACAGTAACATTATCATCTGCTTGTCCTTTACAGTTCGTTAAATCGAGGTTATCAGCTTCAAATCGAGTTTAAAATTGCTTCAATAGTTTTTTTTTTTACTTTAGTGAAATCAATAAAAAATCCCACAACTTCCTGATTTTCAATCACTATTTATCTTAACACATGGCTTGTTTCTGAGAAACATCCGGAGTATTGTCGAATACAATAGAATAATATTTCGTCTTTTTCTTGTGTGATGATATATTCATTGACTTTTTCTCCCAAAATTGTATTATATTCATTTTGAATTTCTATGATACATAAGTAATTGAATATTTTTTACGTATTATAGATCTAACAAGATGTTCAGAAAGTACAGGATCGTACTTTGTGATTAAATGCTCCAATTTTAAGAATTTTTTTTACTGATGATATCGTGTTCTTTGTGACCACGAAATGGGCCAAATTTTGTTTCCGCAAAAACTCTTATAATATCAAACATCTTGATAGAACTTTCTTGACAACTATTTTTTTTTTGTTTCATTTGCCATAGGATTTTAAGCTTTCTTGTAAGTAATCCGTCTTTTTTAAGTCTGGTTTCTAACTTGTTCCATTTAGAATAATTTTGGTTTTGTAGAACTCTTGATTCACGATTTAAAACTTTTAAGATTTTCTTTCCACTAAGCGTTAAATCCATCAGATGAGAAAACATTGCTCCATGTTTTGGTTCACAAACGAACAGCAGCAAAAGCAAAACAATGATGTTTTGAAATGAGAATAAGCCATCTAAGTACATAAAACATTTCCGCCTTTAGTCAATGAGTGGTAGAATCATTCCCAGGAAAACAGCCTTGTCTCTCCTCTTTGATGTTAAAGAGCACGTCTCTGAATGTGTCACTATCGATGGTTTGACAAGGTTAATACTTACATGCTGAACAACTTGGGCAATACCAAGTTCCATATTTAAGCTTTAGTTTATATTGCAAGATATATTTACTAAAATTTTGCATTCACTATAAATTGCCGGATGGGGCAGCGCCCTTGATGCACTACGCCACTGCTAAGAAAATAAAAAGTTTTATTCTATTTAATTGCGCCCTAGGCAGCTACCTATTCTACCTATTTGGAAATTCGCAGTTGAAAATTCTTATGTCCATAAATCAATGAACAAACATAAAACTGTAAATTTCGTAATCAAAAATAAATTGTTAGATTTAAAAGAAATGACTGCTGATAAATATTCAAATGCATTGAATCCTTGACAATATGAAAGTCATTCAAGAGAGCATTGTAAAGTAGATGACATGTGTCAAAGAAAATGTGTAGATAATTTATTCTTTGAAGTATTATTGATTTAGTTTTATCCTTTGAAATATTAGTAGAAGAAAATCGTTCAATTACTCGTCTTGCTTATGAATTTGGAAATGCCAGAAGCTAGCTGTACGGTTGTGGAAAAACTTTTATGAGATTGGAAGGTTTTTAATGTTTGTTTGTGGTTGAATTCCTGCTTGTACTATTGTAAATAGTACTTGTACTATTTGTAAATAGTATAAGTAAATATCAATTTCTGAATACTATACACTCATTTATAAAGGATTTCAAAATTTTAATTAAAAATGATTCGGAATGTTAACATTTTCTTTCTTTATCTCACAGTAGTTAATTACATGAAAATCATTTTAAAACTACTTTTAAATTTAAAATAACCCGTTCTTTTAAATTAAAATCAAAATGGTTACACTACCTGTTACCCTATTTTTATATTAAAATTGTTATACTAATTTTATTACTGACAATCTTTTCTATAGTTTTAGTATATTTTTAAGAAATGCTTTTAGGAATATTTTGTAATCAGATTTCTCATTGTTTTAATTAGTTTTTGTACAATTTTATGTTGCAGTCATTTTATATGCATCTTTTTATGCACGCTTTTGTTTCTGTAAAATTAAAAATATGTTCTTTAAAGTAATGTAAAGAGCAGATGAATGAAATTCAAACTCTTATCATGCTTCAGACTAGAGGTTCGAATCTCTTTTAATTTTTATTATTTTTATTTATTGATTTATTGCCCATCGAATTAAACAGCTCAAATTCGAAACTCATTACAGCCAAAAAGAAGAAAACAAAAACAACCGCAAATAATTTAATATTTTAATCAGAATGAACTGCAAATTAGCAATCCGAGCTCTGACAGCGCGTTAATAAACACTGAACTCAAATGATAAACTGGAGAGAAAATCTCAAATTAAAAGAGTCCCCTACCAGATATCATCAGATGAGACTTCGGGCATTATCGAACTGATTAACGACTTACGATAGGCGTTACCCTAATGATTCGTAAATGTAATTTTAAACACACAAGAGTCTCTCACAAGATGAGCTGCTCGGTCTTGAGACTTCCCCTTCGGAATTCTCTTTTTTTTTCCCCATTTTACCCCTAGAATCAATCTTGATTTTGACCGTTATTAATGATTCTTAGGTGATGAAATAGAACTTTCGGTGTTAATGTCCGCACGTCTACGTGTGGGGATTTTTCACGAAGAATTTCGAGATAAGGAACTGATAATAGTGAACTCTTTTGGCCTGTTTTGAATAATCACGATGAGAAAGTTATTTATTTTTCTCCAGCTCATGGATTGCTAGGTGGTAATTTGTGTTTTTTTGTTTGTTTGTTTGTTCTCTTAGATTACGCAAATCGATGGTGTTAATATTTTGTACTATACGTGCTAGATCAATGATTTGAATTCAGTCAAACATTCTGACAATAATCTACAGAAGACAAATATTTTCTTGGTTCTTTATGTAGTTCGTTGACAGAAGAATAATCTCATAATTTTGATATATCTTGGTGATGAATGGGTGTCAAAAGAGAATTGGAAGAATTAAAGCTAATTAAGAATAAATGCACATTTAGATATCGTTGGAAATAATGTTTCATATCACACGTGTAAGTGTTCTCAATGCAGTCACACATTATAAAATTATAGCTCTCAAATTTTTCATTCTGTTTTTTTTCTTTGTGTGAGTGTGAAATTAAACAGCTATGAATTGGAACTATTTTTGTCATTAAACTAATTGATGTAATGAGTATTATAAACAAATTTTGAATTTAAACATGTGCTTCAAAGTATAAACCTCAATTCGATGCAAAAAATTAAATACAGGTCAACGCCATGAGCCAATCCATAGTAAACGCATTAGATATGATGTAGAATACTGAAGATGACTGATAAACATGAAAATAAAGTATTTCATTGAACTTTTAAACCAGATATTCGTGATGATTGTATGATGTCCTTTTTAGATATTCATGTCGAACTTTTAGTCGAACTGTTTCTATGCACTATGCTAGAGTACACTGAAAGCTTCATGCCAAGCTTCTCCCACTCAACCATATTCACTAAGCGCCTATATTCACCCACAGAGCACCCCAAATGGATCGAAAGGAAACTGGAAGATTATGCAGTCAAATTTCTTGTTCCCGTCTAGATGATCCTGACCATCTTGGTATTGAAGAAAGACAGTCGAATCTCCATGGCCGAATGGTCATGGCACTGGTCTCATAATCAAGAGACTGTAAGTTCGAGTCCTGATAGAGACAATGCGATTCATAGTATATGTAAATATTTAATTTCTTGATTTTATGTTTTCCTTTATTTCATGTTCCAGAAGATACTGGACATTTCTTTAGTTTACCAGACAAGTGTTCTGGAACTTTCCCTGCTAGTATGAAAGCAGAAGATTTGTCAGTCACTGTGTTCTGAGTTCAGAATTGAGTTAATAAATTAGTTTAGCTCTACTTCTTGTGTGTGTGTGTGTGTGTGTGTGTGTGTGTGTCATTGAGTTCCACTCTAGACTACCTACGTGATAGTATGAACAAGATGTTTGACTGATCTGATCTGATCATCTTCTCACATTAACGATCGATTTCAAGTTCGGCTTTATATTAACATTCTACTGAGAAGATATATGGGGTTATTGAGAATGCGGAATCGCTGACCTTTTATTACACCTTATACTGAGACGGCAGCATATTATCGAAAAGCTCACAATATGCGCAAACTCTTTCAAGCTAAAAAAATAATATGGTTTGAATTAGATTCTGAATTGAAGAATAGAAGATTCTAGCCCACTTTTGGATTCAAATTAAAATCAGTATTTCCCACAATCCCATAGCTGCCTACCATAAAATTAGCAGGGAAATATCATAGTCAACTTTTAATGTAATGTGGCTTGGCTGGGATTCGAACTCCCGATCTTGTGATGTGTAAGCGCGCACTTTGCCTCTGAGCCACGCTGACGCTGCGCAGGCGTTTCTTTTGCAACGATATACATTGGATGATTCGAATTTAATGTTATGAGAATTGATGAGGCGATAATCTTAAAATTCGTTTAGCTTATAATCATAACTTCAAGAAAGATTTCCCTTTACTCTCTGTAATCATGCAAATATCGAGCTTTGATTTTTATATTATATTCCTAGATTTTCTTGTTCTAAATATGAATTTAAAAATACTTTATAGCCCACGGTTTCTACTGCTTTAACAATTTCTGGCTCCTTCATACTTTAGGGGGATAGGGCAATGTTTATAAGATGCTGAAGACCATACTGTAGCACACTCTTTCCTCACAAGCATATCCAAAATTTTCTAAATGGATTTTACTTACCAAGTGACAAGAAATGATGATACCCTATATAACAAAAGTTTCGGATTGATGTTTTTAAAAAAGAAATATAATATTACTGACAGGGATAGTTAAAAATTATCGTAAATTTCTTCATAAAATAAATCTATACTGCTTAGTTTCCGTATTTTTTTAATTCTCTTTATTTTTATCTTTATCTGAGCTACTTCGCAGTCCATTCAGCCGTTAGCTGACTGTTTTTACATCAATGTCATATTGCCAGACAGCTTTTCTTGGGAGTTTGAGCACAACTGGCATAGATTATCCCAAAATATCAATCTCTGCATCCTAAAAAAATGTAATGCGATAAGGTAATTAAAAAAAAGTGATTTGAAATCAATGATTGGTTGGTTGGTGTTTTTTGGCGCAAGAGCCATATTTGGCTATGCTGCGTTGAAATCAGTGATATGGTGGTTGTTTAAACTGAGTCTGCTACTCTTCCAAGGTATACGAGATTAAATTGTTACAGCAGTGAGTTCAGTAACCATGGACTAATAGTATGGCATCTGCTGAAAACTAATGCTTGCTATTCTTCAAGATCTGTGCGATACATTTGTAAAACAGTGGGTTCAGTAACTAGAAATCAATGATATGGCGGTTTTTTAAACTGAGTCTCCTACTCTTCAAGATCTGCGAGATTCAATTATAACAGCAGTGAGTTCAGTAACTACAAATCAGTGATATGGCGTTTGCTTAATCTATGCCTGCTACTCTTGAAAGATTGTGAGATAAAGTTGTTATTGCATTGAGTTCAGTAGCGAGTGGCCAGTTATTTCATATGTAATATATTTGCCATATAACAATTGATATTGATTTTGAATAAGTAGAATAAAACTCTGAATTTTTCTCCATCTAGTGACGTAACATATGTGTTTCTACCTACTGTCGTTCACTAGAAATAATAAATTAAAAATCTGCTGTTTCTTTTTG
The DNA here is from genome assembly GCF_947563725.1 of Argiope bruennichi. Classification (NCBI taxonomy): domain Eukaryota; kingdom Metazoa; phylum Arthropoda; class Arachnida; order Araneae; family Araneidae; genus Argiope; species Argiope bruennichi. The sequence continues at coordinate 142,796,715 of NC_079151.1, read as the reverse complement.
AATAACCCTATATGAACAGGTAAGTACTTAATGCAGGTTAAAGATTGGAATTAATTAAAATAAGAAAAATCCAGTTGGAAAAAGTAATATAGACTAATTAAAATTATAATCCTTCGTCAATGTATTATCATTGAAAGATACATTGACGAAGGATGAAATACGTCTTGAAAGAGAAGTGCAAAAAATATATATAGAAAAAATTGGAGAGCAAATAGCAATTTTTCTCCAAAGAAATAAGAAAATATCAAAAATCAAAGCAACCATGTAAATTTCTTTAACTCCTCTCTTTCTCTCTCTCTCTCTCTAACAGAGTTCATTGCATTAACAGAAAAAAGAATCCCTCGTACATTTAACAGAAATATGCATGCATTATGAAAACATCACATAGACTGTTCTACTTAGTATTTTGAAAAATAACACAAATCATAAATTCCCTCGATTAAAACATGAATACAGATGAGCATTTCAATAATGAATTCCTTCGTGAAATTGTTTTAAAAGTCAGGGCTATAAGTAAGAAAATTATTCCTTTTCCATTAATGCATTGCGTTTTCACAAAAAAAGTCTCTGTAAAAGAGTTGCTTTAAAGAAGAATATTTTTTGTGCAAAATTAATTTGAAGAAATAAAATGCATTTTATTAAAATATACATAATCTATTTGCAGTACTCTGTAAGTTTGACTCTAAACAGATGATTTTGATTCAACGTGGGAAAAAATGGAACATTTATTTATATGAGAAATAAAGAGAGTAAAACATTAAAGATTTATGTAGACTTACAATCCCCGCTTCATGTAAATATCTTCTAGCCTCATTTTTAATTCAACCGTCCTCATCCATACTGTTTTTAAGAGGCTTATTCCCTATATGCTTTAAATACGCTTTATTATTTATGTATTTATATACTTTATTATTTATGTATTCATATATTTTATAACTTATGTATTTATATTCTTCATTATTTAATTCTTTATTTGAAATATGTTTTACCATTTACATGATGAAGTTTTCGTTGTTTGAGGCAGATAAGGGTTTTCTCTTTTTTCATTAAAAAAGGACGATTTTTAATTTTAAATATTAAAAAAACATCAGTAAATAAATATTTCAAAAATATGTATTTTCGGTACAACCAGAGAAATTATGGCCAATTAAAATTCATAAAACAGAGCCATTCCCATTTTTGGCAGCTAAAAATTACTCTAAGATAGTATAACGTTTTTTTTTAATTATTGTGATTAAATGTTCATTTTTTATGTGCAAAATTTATTTCATAATACTTTACAAATCAAAAATCTTTCAGCAATTTATAGCATTGAATTATTATTGAAAAAAAAACTGTGTTTTTATCTTTTTTGCTTTCGTGTTTTACAAAATGTAATAAATTGAGTTTTTATGAAATCTTATTAAGAAAATTTTAAGAGGAACTTTAATCGTGTTTAAAGTCTTCCCACAATATTATATTATGAATCATCTAACAAAAAGAGTTCAATTTCTTAAAAGAAAAACTTGTATAAAAACTTAAATGAAAAGTGATAATTATATTTATGACTTTATTACTTCACTATAAAACAAAGCAATAAAATAACAAGAAAGAATAAACGGGGAAACAGAAAGGAATGAAAAAAGGCCAATTTGCATTGAGTTTCATTTTGAAATGCACATTATCATTTATTATTTTCTTTTACCATAAAAGGTCATTAAGTTGCAATTTTTTTAAAAATTAAATAAAAAATTGTATTCTCATGAAAAATTCTATATGTTTATGATAGAATTTTACCTACATTTTTTTAAAACATGTTAAACTTGGAATATTTTTTTTTGTGAAATGCAGCATTAATGTGAGGCATTTTGGTTCTTTATTTCCTTCTATTGCAATAACCCTCATTAAAATCTGCTCATTAGAGCTCAAGACTAAGATAACAGTGTTATAGAAATATATTTATGAGGAAGCAATAAATGTAATATGATATATATAATAAGTGCTATAGACTCTCAATAATCCGGCAGATATCAGACTAGAGAACTTCTGATACAACAATTAGAGGTCATTTGTTAAAAAAAAATTTTAAAAAACACATTTTAATAATAAACTCTATGTTTCTTGAGAAATATTACAAAATATGTAAAATTACGATCCGCCTTTGACGACTAGCTAGTTCACCAAAGGTGATTCTTCAGGCTCTTAAACGACAAATACGGAATGAAGATTCCCGAAAGACGTAAACTCAGGAACTGCCTTCTAAAGAACAATATAATTTAACTTCCTCATTTATCTACCTTTGTATAGACAAAATCCTCTTTCATTCCCTTTTATATACATATATTAAGAGCATTTTTTTTTTTCTGGCGTCCTAGCGTAGGGGTAGGGCGTCAACTCCGTGATCTGGGCGTCCTGGGTTCGAGTCCCGGTTTGGGCATGGTTGTTCTTCTATTTGTGAGATTTGTGAATGTTGCTTCCTTGTAAAAAGGGGTTGTGCAAGCGAATGAGTGATGCGTGAGTGGCAAAGTCGCACTCTTGGTCCTAGTTGGCACTACTATAGAAACAAGAGACGCTCCCCCACCGGTTTAAAATCGCTGTCTTCGTAACAGCGGGCTTGTCCATGGCAAGTGCCATAAGAAACAACAATAGTATTTTTTCCCGTATTATTTAGACTTTATTTCTGTGTGTTTGCCTACATATATTTGTATATATATTTTTATGTATTTGTATTTGTATTTTGAATATTTTATTTTATTCAGTCATGCTTCTCCAATTGTATAATATCATGTACTGTAGTTTTCCGTTAGTATGTGAGTCATTTTGTTTTATTTTTTGATTGTATAAGTGCATTTTCTTGCTCCCCCCATTTTTCTTTGCATTCGTGCCTGCGTCCTTTATATTTGAAATTTGTTCTACTTATCAATTGTGTACTGACTTGTAAGTATTATGGTATACTTGTTGGCACGCAAGTTCGAGAATCAAATAATAATAATAAATAAATAAATAAAAAATAAAAAGGATATATACTAAGAAACAGCGCAGAGGTAAAAATTCTATTTCGGATTTAATATCTAAAATAAAAGGCAAACAATGATTTATCCTTTCAACATTAAAAAAAGCACACTTTTGAATGTTTTGAAGGATAGTTTGATTTTCCTCATAACATTACAGAGCGTTTATTGAATAAAATATAAAACTTTTATTAAAATTAAAAACATCATACAGAAATGAAACTGATGCTATTAAAAAGGTTATTATTTTTTTTTTTAGTTTTAAGATGGTGCAAACACTATTTTTGTGGGAAAGTAGTTTTGGAGAATATGACCATCGATTTCCATTGGTAAGTTATATAACCCATCTGGCGACGATTAACTTATTTTCGTACTCAATTAAATTTACTGTTTTATAATTTTTTTCAAGATCTTTCCTCTAATTGAATGGAGTTTTTGATAATATGGTGACCCCTTTCTTGAACTGCTTTTCCAATATTTTTAAAAACAATTAAGAAGCGAAATGTTGAATGAAGTCTATAAAAACTTTCAATGAAACACTTTGAAAGCTCGTATAGAAATTTCATTTGACTGTTTCCATTATAATAATTATTAAGAGAGTTTTCTGTGTCACTTATGTTAGCATTGTATATAACAGATAATATATATAATAAATATTGCAAAATATAATTTAATATCTGAGCAGATACTTTTAATTCATGTAGCTTTAGGGGACAGACATCGCAGTTAACTTTAAATTACCTTAAACATTATTTTGAAAGGGTTAGGTTATTGTAGAGTCTGGATTGGTCAAATGCTGGAGTGCGTGTGATAAGACCATTCTATTATCCGACATAAAAAAGTTGACACACACACACAAATGATTATCCTTTCTTCACAATAAAAGGGGAAAAAATAATTTGCCGAGATTAATATTTAGCTAGTGCATATTTTTCTCTTCTGTTTTCTAATTAATGATATTAAATAAAAGTAATCTCTCGGGTGATCTATTTCTCTCATTTCCAAAGAAGATCTTGAAAATCCGAAGCCTTCAAGAGCCAGATGATTTGATTAGAGGTAACTGGTTCCGCGAGGGCCAAATGAGGGCGAGGCCCGCAGATAATTTATGATCCTCTGCGGAAGATAGGGCTTTTGTTGTGCGTAATTAAACTTGGGGTGGGAGGAAGACTGAGCACCGTATCCATATATGTAAGTGTACTTGTTTTATGGGATCGTCGGACGACCCCAGCAAAGGAGCTATTTACTCACATAATGCTCTCCCACCCCCCTTTTCCTATTAAATGCAAAGAAAAGAAGTGAAAGGAGTGAAAATATGAAAGGTAATTTCCATCTCCTTTTACGTTGCAATTGCCCGAGTTCAAGATTTGCTTAGACTTTTAGGAATGTCAGTAATTTTATTATTTAAGTGGTGGGAATAGAATTATGTAGAGTTAGATTTGTAAATGTTTTAGTAGGGAAGTTGAGGAAGATTCAGGTAGAGTTCAGTAAAGAATTGAGATAATTATACTTCACCCTTGCAGACACAATGTACATCTCATTTACGAATATTGTAAATACGAAGTATACGAATACTGTAAACCAAAATATTCCACTGCGAGATTTCCGCATTTGAAATCGCCATGAGCCCGCATGTATAAACAGACATAATTCTAAAATACATTTTGGGAATTATGTCTGTCTGAGTTCGGAAATAGTTGGAAAGTTGGATTAACTGCCTATCCATGTGCAAGTGAATAACTCAGAAACGGAAAAGGCTTGATATATAAAATATGGCCAACGATATATTTTTTTTAACCAACAGAAGTGCTAATCTATGTCAAAATTTGGACCAAATCCATCAGAGAATAGATGATTCTGTTTGTCATATTGTATGAATCAAACAATATGAGCAAGATAAGTCAGTCCTAACAAGCTGGAAAAATGAAAAATGGATACATCAATATTCAAATAGTAAATTTGTATCAAATTTTAGATCCGAAAGATCGAAATAGCTAGAATAGGCACATCTAACTAAAATGCCTGCTTTATTCTGAATAATATTTTCATTGGCCGATGGAAAACTTCCAGGATCCAATATCATACCTGCGGCCCCTTCTCTCAGTGTTCTCACTATTTTAATGAATGACATCCGGACCTGACTATATTTTTCCGTCCTTTCGCGATACTTATCTTTAAAAAAGTGGCATAAACCGCAAACATGTTTTATCCCGTGCCTGCTAATTTATTTCTTTCAGGCACAATATACTCCAGAATTGGCATTTCTAGGGTTTTACATCAGTTTAATTTACGTATGTGGAAATTTTTATTGAAAAACAGAAAACAAAACAAAAGAACCGAAAAAATACAATGTTAAAAACTTCAATATTACATTACAATATAGAATATGTCGTAATGCAACTATTCAAAATGTATGTGTTTGGTTCTAAAAATAAGTTCATGAAATTTGATGTAAATTTGCTTGGTAAATAGCTTGATTGGGAATATCGATGAAACATATTATGCCGGGCTTATATCTAAAAAATTTTTAAAAAAAGGCCTTGTTATCTTTTATAAAGTGCACTGAAATTTTTGTACTAATTTTGGGCATTCTGTTTTTCCATTAGATAATTTCGAGATTCTACAAACGTTTGCTAAGTTGATTTAAGTGACAGTTAGTGGGATAATGAAACGGTTCGCCAACTTCTTTTTAGCGACAGTGACGAGAATCATTGATGTGCAATTGCTTGAAATATGATGTAAATAAGCCGTGACCAGTTAAACCCCATTCCGACTGCCCGTGCGCCTCTTGAGACTGGCCCATTTCCCCCTCTCTTTTGGTTTTCTGAGGTTCTTTGATGTATCTTCATTTTAGCGACAATTTGCGGGAAGCTCCCAATCGACGTCCACAGGTAGGGGATATCAATCGGAGATTCAGATGGCAGATTTACAACCATATCCGTAATGGCAACAGGCCATCGGAACGGGGCTTTATACAGATGATATCTTGCCTGTTCCATGTGCTGGTTTGAGAGAGACTTTAGATATAATTTGAAAAATATTTTTTTTTTTTTTTTTTTTGGTAAACCGTTGTCCTATTCTTACTCATCACTGAAGATTGAAATTTTTGAGCATACTCTTAAAGAAGCTTCTTGCAGTTGGACATTGTGATTCGGTTCCTACATATGTGGCTTTTTTGGTTAAAGAATCTGATGTCTTTGTAGCCCACATGAGGCTTAATCCATCCTAATTGGAAAAAAGGGTAAGTGAGTAAAATTGTTTTTGTATTTCTTATGCTGTGAGGTTTCACATAACAAGTATCCAGCATTCGATTTTTTTTAATTGTTTGTCAAATAAAAATAATTGTTCTTAATTTCATATGGACTTGTAAATTAATACTTAAAACAAACAGTTCTCAAAATGCATTTTGTTCAAAAATGTTATTTTGCAATGAAATGCTTTTGTCACAGAATATTAATTTGATATCATGACTAACTTAAATGTATTTTTTTTCTGTGTAATTTCAATGTGTGAGTTTATTGATTGGGATGACTTTAATAGACCTAATTTCAAATATTTAACAGAATAGAAGCTTTTTCCTGATAAATTGTTTACCCATTTATTAGGATTAAATGCATTATTACATTTCGTTTATGTAAAAAGAATATGTATCTTTTCTACATATTTACATTTTCTGTAGCTTTTATTTTTATATCATATATCATAAATGAGGAAGTTTTCCCCTAAAGTATGTTTCGCCATGTTAGTAGTTTGAGCCTGTCCCCAAACGGTGCCTAATTTTCACAGGATGTAGTTCTTGAAATTCTGTGAGAGGGTGACGAACTTTTAATTGCGGTTTAGAATTCTTTAGAACTTTTTGATGATACTATACGTTTTGGCAAGAACTCTTGTCCAGTAATTGGGTCATCCCCCGAGCCATGTGTTTTGAGACTGCGACGGTGGATCCGAAGAATAATGTTTTTGGGACAGAAGAGAATTTTTGACCATGGAAATAAAAAAGACATCTGACGATGGAAGGCTCCGAAGTAGAAAAATTTTGCTTGCCATGAGCGTTTCCCACGACCAACATAAAGAAGCCTAGAAGCCAATACACACTCAATTTAAAAAACGATATGTTTAATCCTATTAAATGCGTAAACAGTTCATTAAAAAAGTTTTCATTTTGTTAAATATTTGAAATCAGATTTAACAAAGTCATTCCATTTATTTATCTCCCATTTTTAAGATTTAAGCAGAAAAAAAAGTTGTTAAAGTTATACATAAATAATTAAAAACACATAAATGGCGCCAAATTAATATTCTGTGATAGAAGCACTTCATTGCTTAGTAATAATTTTGAGCAAAATACATTTTTAATTCCCTTTAGATAAATGTATTAATTTACAAAAATTCAAATTAAATTAAGATTTGTTATATTTATTTGGCAAACAATAAAAAAAATTTAAATTGCTGTAAACATAGTTGCAAACACAAATCATTCCCATTAAATTTTTCTTTTATTCTGCTAACATTGATTATGTTGTTTGCTTGCAAACGAAAAAACATTCTTTTTATGTTAACTGTGTAGATAAAGAATACACTTTTAAAAGGGAACTGTACGATATTATTTTCATTTGATCAAATTTCACTTGTTTCTCAAAGAACAAATTAACAGTAAATGTGTACTATATGCTAGAGGATTATGTAAAGAAGCATATGACTGTTGAAGATTTGTACCATTAGTTGAAATTTAAAATAAAAATGGAAAAATAATCCCATTTATAATTACATAAAGATTAAATGACACGACTGGAGTTTGGCTTGGTTGTAACTAGCTATTTTTTGTAACTAGCTGGAAGCACTGATTACATAAAATTTTAGTCAATTTTTTTTGTACTTATTTTTAATGCTTTCTAGCAAAGCATTTTTAAACTTTAAATTTTGATAATCGTATGATTCTTGCTCTTTTATTAGATTTAGAGAATTCTGTTCACTGTGCCATGAGACCTTTTCATTTTCTCTCATCTTGGATGTAATTTGTACTTTTATTTAAAAGAGAAAATATCTACCCTTTACCTAATCCAGTAACATGTTTGCTGAATCGGAAAAATAGGCAGAAGAATCTTTCATTTCTGAAGTTCTGTGCGTGCTGCAGATTACATTTCATGATATATATATATATATATATATATATATATATATATATATATATATATATTATATTAGAAGGTTACACTATAAAATTTTATCTGATTTAATAAAGGAACATTCCAGCTTACTTTAAAAGTAAAGCAAAACGTCAAGATAAAACTCTAAAAGTATTTAAAATACCCATTAAAAATTATATACTATATTAGAAAATACCCATAATAGCTTACTTTTGAAATATAAGATGTAATTTCCATAGTATATAAAAGTTTTATTATAAGTATTTCTGTGACATGGAAAATAAGTCAAATCTTCAAATTTCGATTAAGGTTTGACGGCTTTTCAAACCCGGTTTTAAAAAACCGTTTCTTTTAAAGTAAATTTGTCACATTTGAAAACCGGTTTTAAAAAACCGTTTTTTTCAAAAAGTAAATTTGTCACATTTGAAAACCGGTTTTTAAATTAAAAAAAAAAAACGGTTTTCCCTAAACGCCTGTATATTCCTGCTCTTCAAAAAAAAAAAAAAAAAAAAAAAAATTGAATTTTGGGACCGATATAGCAGCTGAAGGCTTAGGCGACGAGATATCAATTTATTAACTAGAAAAGGTATATATGAATTTCTGTAAAATGAACTAAAAAATTTAAACATTGAAATAAGTTTGAAATTATTATATGCTTTAGAAGAACGAAATCAAGAAAGAAGTAAAATTAGCAACTCTTTTGCTGTTTTTGCACATTTCTAGTTCAGCCAAGAAATCTAGTGTACTTTCTTTAGCTTCAAAAATCGAAATTATTGAGTTATTTGGAAAGATATTGTCTAGAATATTTCGGAATTCTTATGTGGAAACCGATTCTGATGAAGAGAAAATCGAAGAAACTATTCATCAGAGTAATACTTTTTTAAAAGAAACCAGGAAAAAATCAATTCATTTCTTGAAGACCCTGCAGAAAAACTTAAAAATCCAAAGACACTGAAGCTGAATCTTCATTATTTGCGACAACGAATAAAAGAACAAAAAAAACTTAGATTTGTTATTTGATGCCATGAAAACTATAAAACCAATCTCAGTTGCTAGTGAACGAGTATTTTCAATTTCAGGCAATATTGTGTCCAAAATAAGAACAAGACTTAGCCACCGTCCAGTGGATATTTTATGTTTTTTAAAATCCTATTTTCTAAAAAAAAATTAAAATTAAAGAAAATAATTGAGTTTTTTTGAGTTTTGCTTGAGTTTTCGTTATTTGTGTAAATAATATGTATATGTAATTTTTAATTTTTTTATGTTTTGAATTTGACATTGATTTCGTTTTTTGTTATTTTAAATGAAATAAAATACTTTTCCCTATTCTGTTTTTTTTTTTTTTTTGACAAAAATTTGGAAACCGGTTTTTTGGACAATGAATTCGAAAACCAATTTTTCAAAAAGTTGGCTTTTGTATAAACCCTAATTTCGATCATCGACAAGGGTAAAAAGATCAGAATTAAATGCTAGTAGCAATCAATGCCAGCAATGAAAACAATTTAAGTTTCAAACACTGATTAAAATTTAAGATGATTTCAAAATCACTTTGCCATAATATATATATATATATGTATATTAATTTTAAGATGATCTGAAAATTATTTCTGTTGTTTAACATTATTAGTTAATTAAAATTCTGATTTAAATAAAATTTTGATTAAAGTTATTTAAATTTAATTTAATTAATTAAGTTAATTAAATTTAAAATCCGTTTATGTGTGTACATTCTCACAATTCAATGTATGTGCTAAATTTAATAGATTTAAGTTTAACAATCTTTCCTGCAGAACGTCAATACATAAACACACATACGTGCACATGCAGATGCACACACACATACACGCCCACACACACATTTTCATACATATTAATAGCAGGAATACAGATTTTTTCCATTACATAAATTACGCTTTCATGCTCTAAATTTTGCGGAAAGCTTAAAAGAGTTAATAGTTAAAGGAAATATTCATAGTAGCCATATATAGATAGCTGAAAATTATTCTTTCTGTATTTCACATAAATATTTAGAGTTGGAAATAGGTTGGTAAATATACTATGCTGGAAAGAAAAAACAGACTGAAAGCATTTAATGTCAGGTTATTAAATTTTCTCCTGCAAACAAAAAGCTTTACCACTTTTCAAATTAGTTCATAATTATCTAATGATAACTTCTTGAAAGAATGGTGATATACGAAACGCATGAACTAAAATAACTCAAAAATATTCTTCTTTCAACGTTGAAAAATAAGTGTAACTAATCATTTAAAACACTCTGTAAAATTCCTTATCCACCAACATATTAAAACAAATATTATTAAGAATTAAGTTGAAATATCATTTTTAAATCTAATATAAGTATACCATTAACTGACTTCCCACACGTAGGCACACCAATAAATATGATTGAAAGGACCATCGCGATAGCAACACCGGCGGGAACTAAGGTGAATCCTAAGGGCCATCACCGGCCACGACACAAACCTTCCCTGAGATAGTACATCTCGTCATCGATCGGATTTAGCCAACCCCATCTACATTTGTATTCACCAGGGCGATGAAAACCATCCACCAAACCATTCAAGCTTCTCATTCTCCTTTTTGAGGTACCCCCTCCCACCCCCCACCAAGTAGAAATAATAAAAGTATACTACAAACCACAAACTGGCTACTTCGAGCTGCCGAAGGCACACGGAAAAATCTGAATGACCGGAACAGCAACACTGGCAGGAACTGTGGTTGAATCGTAAAGGTCATCACCGGCCACGGAACAACCCTTCCCTTAGGAAGTATGTCCCATTATCAATGGGAGGAACCAGACATCCGCCTTTTTGTGTACCCACCAGGATGGTAAGAGCCAATCACTCTGCCGGAAGCTTATCGTAATAAAAATATAAAAGTTAATTTCAGTATTTTTATTAATTGTTTTAGAATGCATACTACAGAAAGATCCAATTACAATGTCGTTGAACAAAATAATCGCAAATAGAGAACAATATAGGGGATGCACACAAATGAAAGAAAATATACACGTTAAAGAATAATAAATCATACACAGATGCACGCCAATGTGAGCACACTTTGTATAATTTACACATTAAGAAGCTATTACACTAACGTAGAATATATCAGCTATTATGAATTAAAAAGTTAAAGTATTTAATATTAAAAATTTATTTAAAAAAACCCTCAAAATCTGTGGAATATTTATTGAAAAGCTTATAAAATGTGTATGAAAAATATCATTTTAATTAAATTTAATTAATAAAAATATTCCAAAAATAATCAAGCAAGTCAAAACAAATACAGTTAAATTAAAACAGATATGATATTATTTTGAGATCTTTAGACACATGCTGACGTATCTAATTAAATTGTTTTTGCGAAACATTTACGAATGCAGTTAAGAAAGCCTGAAATGGTTTGGTACGAAACCACTCATTCTTTTCTCATCAACTTTGACAGCTCTCGAGATCTAGAGAAATCACTTTTATTATTCCTGAAGACACTTTGATCGATAAGAAATTTCGCTTTATTGACATTCGTTGAAGACTGAATGTGAGAAAACGCGGCTGGGCGCCGTAAGGGAGGCCGATATCAATTTATTTACAATATTTTTATGGTAGAAGAGCGCCAGTGAAAGTACCGAAAAACTAATCCAGTAAAAGTGTCTCTGAATCGATGATATTCTTCTAATTAATATGGAAGTGAATGGTTATCTTAGCAATATTGTTTATTTAGGGATTTTCTTTTTTGCATAAGAAAAAACAAAGTTAATTTCGCCGAAGTCGTTTTTTATTATATTTTATTTTTCACTTAAGGTATCGCATTAAATATCTAAACGTATGAACGTATCGATTTTTTGTAAAATTTTAATATATGTCGCGGCGCCAGACATTACGCATCAAATACATTTAATAAGGAAGTATATTAAAATCATATTTATAAGTCGTAAAATAAAAATAAAAATTGGCGCAGGAAAATTATTTATGGAATTAATAACCATATATCCTTACATAATTCAGAATTGGCAAATACGATAAATCATTGTCTCATATTTTGTTGGAAATGAAGTTACTAGATTTTATATTTTAATGCGCATTTTTTATTAAAATGTTAATGTTTGGTATAACGTAAAGCATTTGGCATGTTAATTAGATAGCTCATTGAACAGCGAATATAGTGAAATACAGTATAACAGAATTGAATTTTTCTGAATTTTTTTAGATTGCTTTCTGAACTTTCAATTAATTTCTTTTCTGTAACGTTTCACATTCAGTTTTTTTAAACATCGCATGTGTTTGTGACATTTTTAAAGAGTATCGCGGGCATTTCTTTTAACTAGTAAAATATAGAATTTTAACTATAATATTTTATTTATGATGCCTTTGATACTTTTTGCTATATAATTTATTTATACAAGGTTTATTCCTTTTGGTTATAGTATAAATCTTGAATAAAATATAAAGCTAGTTGTAGCAAAATGGTTAGGTTCCACAGCACTTTGAAGTCTTATACAAATCTGTTTTGCTATATCCTGATATGAACTTGAATGATTTGACAAAGAACTAATCATTGTTTGAAGCGAAACACTAACTCAATTTTCTTTTACATCAGAAGTGACTGCGAGGTTATTTGAACAGTTAATACTTTTCACTTCTCTTGAAAATCAATGTTGTCTCTATCGACGATTGCTGAGTTTTTTTATCTTCTCCGAGACCCATACCTTGTAAAATTTCTCGGCCAGTACACGGTCACCAGTGGTATCTAGTACAACATGTGTCTGTTCAACTATCATATCTCATTAGAGCCAGTTTTACTCGTCAAATAGTGTTCAAGTAACTTCATCGATGCATGTATTGATTTAACTACTACAAACATGAGAATATTATTATGCATATTATGCATTTTTTAACATGCATTGTAAACAAAATTTCTATATGAAAATGTATTAAAAAGGCAAGGAAGTAACCTTTCACAATTTTGTTAGGTTTAGAAAGGCAGGAGCAATAATAATACATTATAAAATGAGAGATTCCAGATAATTTGATTTCGTTTTAAAAAAAGGAAAAAAAAAAAAAAAAACCTTTCGACTCGATTTTTACATGATTAAAATTTTAAATCATGTATAAAATTGGTTCCTTCTACAACAACTCGTATAAAAGTAGGATTTATTTACTTAAACGGAAAAAAAATCCTGCCTATCGGAAAATTATACAACCATAAGGGTAATAGACATCTAATTTTCAAATTACTAACCAGCTAAACAGCAAGAAAAAGAAAATAGCACAACTAAAGCTGTTTAGCTGTTATGATTTAATTACTATGCATGGATATGATTTGGACTTAAAAAATAATGATCAATGTTTTATTATTAAAGTGTTTATAATAATTTTTTTAAAGCTTTCTTTCATGTCCGAAGTAAATTTTTATTTTGAAAATATTGAAAAAAACATTCACAAATATACGATATTGGAAAATCATCATGAAATCATACTGTTATTTTTCTGATATTATCCCTGATTCTTCAGTCCATATAGCAAGAATTTATTCTTATAAAATAAATAATCATATTAAAGAAAAATATTTTTTTTTCTAGTTTATATGCAAAGTCAATAATTATCTCATGATTATTCCTTTATTCTGTGTAAATGATTTTTTTCTGCGCCAGTGTATATTAAAATCTATTCACGTGATGTCATAGTCATTTGACAGATGTAACTGCGCATGTCATCTAATACGTAATCGCACATTGTCCCTTGTTGAGCTACTTTTTCCTCTTGCATCTTGCAAGGAGCAATATCAATTTTAATATGAAAGTGTATTCTCATGAGCATGAATCGCCTCCACTGCTTTAAAAAGTTTTTTCGGTAGCATAAAAACTATTTTACATTTTCTTATAAAACAGTAAAAAATAATATTTTATATATTTGTTTTTTATAATCAAAATTTATACTTTTATAACTAAAATATCTGCAAATGCTTTCAACTACTAAATACACATACAAACAATAAGAAAGAGCTATTTGCTTATACAATATAATTTTTAAGACATTTATATATTGAAATTAATTCTTCGTATTTTACTAATTTATTTCTTCATTTTTCTTTTTACATTTCGTTTATTTTTAAAACTATTTCTATGGCCATTATAAAAATGAAAGCAAATCTGATTAAAATGCATATATTTTTAGTTAATATATCAATATTGTCTTTCTCTGAATCACGAATAACCTTTTAAAAGAAAGGGAAGATAAAAACATGTTCACATTTCAAAACAACAAAATCACTAATGAACGAGACAAACTCTTACAATGGAACAAAATAAAATAAAATAAACCCTTTCTTTATCCCCCCCCCCATGCAACCTTTCTACTAAATGTCGAAGCTCAAGGTTAAAGCGACTGAAACCAACATTTTCTTTTTCCCTGACAGCTTCTTATTCCTCTTCTTTCTCTTTCTTTCTCCCCCCCCCCCCTTTTACATCCAACATCTTTGAGTAGAGCAACGTTATTCATTTATGGCATATAAGCCTCTTTTATATTAATCTGATCTTCTGATGGAAGATCAAAGAAATAAAAAAATGATCCTCTTCCCATTCCTTTGCCTTTTTTTCTTTCTTCCTTTTCTTCTTTTTCTTTGCTGGCAGCAGCCATAAAAGTGCCACAAAGGACGGCGGAGGTCTTTTAGCATATGACACGGACAAGAAATCTTCCAATCTGTGATAGTATTTCAGAGGAGGGGGAGGTAGGCCAATAGACACGAAGCATTTCTGAGACCTATTTTCAATGAAAAAAAAAAAAAAAAAAGGAAGTTACGGCTGTTCAAAAGGGGAGAAGATGGGTTTTATATGCTAAAAGGAAAGCAGAAGTTGGAAGATGATGGATCTTTTTTAATAGGTAACGTGAGATGGAAAGGGTTTCTTTTCATACATTATTGAATTTAATAATTAATTTTTAATTGATATAATGGAGATTTCAGAAAGAACGCTTCTAAAAAGCTAAAAGAAACTTAGAATTTTGCAGGTGTCATAGAACCGAAAAGGAGTAGCTTTTAATTAATTAGCGTATTTAAATTATCATTTAAATCTTTGATTCAATAATGAAAAATATATATTAAGATTAAAATGATGCAAAAATTGATTGATGAGCCTTAATCAGAATATATGATTGGAACTTGAACCACCAATTCATCATTATTAATTGTTGTTACCATCTCCACTCAAATTTATTTTCGGGTTGTGTGCTTCTTTTTTCATAATTTATTTTTTTTATCAAAAAAGTTGCATAAGTAAATATACATGGAATATTAAAAAAAAATCAATGCAGATATTGAATTCAAATTTACCTCCTTAAGAAAAATGAATTAATTAAAACACTGATTTAATTAATTTTTAACTAAGAAATTAGTTTTTATTGAATTTTTCCGCATTGGAATATTTTGTTCTAATCGTCTAGCAAGCTCAAGTGCCTTTACTTTATTAAAATGTATTTTTTATCAAGTCGTAATATCAGGATCAAAATTATTCTACTTTTCATTAATATAATTTTTCAAAATTAATTGAAAAGCGACTCATCTGATTTGTTGAATAGTGTATTGAACTATATCTGGTCTAAATGCAGGGAAACAAAACAAGCATTCTGTATTCGATGCTGAAATTGAAATATTCCGTGAATCTAAGATTCCACAAAACAAAACAAAACAAACAAAAAATACAGCTGAAGCAATAGTGGTTTAAAGATGATTATATCCATTGATAAATACTTGGTGTTAAAAATATTTATTTATAAAATTATAATCGAAACAAAGCATAAAGTTATAATGCAAAAGGAAAAAAGAGAGAGAAATGCAGGAAGTGTAAAAGGCAGTGAGGAATCCTCGTTACTGAATGAAGCAGTGGAAGTAGTCTCTCCAGAATTTTCTTGCATGCTCTTCTATAAAGATGTTATCTCTTAAGTTGTGGAACTTAGGCAAGACAGAAAACACTTTGCATGGCATTGGAGTGCAATAGTTACGAAATATTAACATTTTGGTGTGAATTTAGCCTTTTTGTTGAATCTATCTTATGATACTAGCCGAGTCTAATGGCGCCAAAGTTGTGATTAATACTGCAACATCTGAAATTTGTGTTTTATATACATTTTTTCCGAACCGATTGTAGCCAAAATTTGACACAGATTTTGTTTTAGAGCTATTGCGTTTAAATTCATCTGAAAGAACAGACCGACAGACGGTCAACTCATTCTGGATTCGGCTAAAAATTGAGAGGTGATTGATAGATGTTAAATTTGTGTATTGAATTTATTTATCTAGTGCTCTTCGTTTTATAGTTAAGGTGTTAACTTATATTTGAGTAGATGGATAGGCAGACTTTCCTTTAATGGATTTTGCACAAAATCTCAAAAAAGTGTAAAGATCATATACCAAATTTCTTACTCTAGCTCAAAGCGTTTATGAGATATTTTTGTCACAAACAAGTAGAAGGGCGGAATTATAAATCCAAAAATGTGATTTTCGAGCTTAGAAAAGAAGGAAAACACGGAAATTCGCAAAAATCAAGAGTTCGAATTCTTTGACGAATTACAATATTTTCTCTATACTTATATAAATAAAAAATAAATTTTCGTATACGAGTAAATAAAAATTCACAATAATTATATCATTTTATGCATATACACTTTTAAACGTAAGCTTTTTTATGTTTAGTTACAATTTTTGATAGTTTCTTCTGAACCGTATACTTCGTGAATTTTATTGCCTTTAAGTCTTTAATATTTACAAAGAGGTTATATTAAGTCCATAGTTAATAATATTCATCAAATGTTATATATATGTGGTGTGCATGTATATCCAACAAAACTGTGCTCACTTCTTCCATTCAATGTAATGCTATCCCACAATGTTCTAGTGTTATGAAATTAATACTTTCCTTGGCGTTACTGCGACGAAGAATAGTCCCTATCTTAATATCCAGAATTATTCACCACAGTAATTCCTAGTGTGCTCACCAAATTTGTGGAAGACAAGCTACATTAACCGAGTGAAGTACATTGATAGCAATTTGGGACTGCACACATGTCACATGGTCAGAAAAAGTTGTCAGAAGGTGGTCAGAAGAAGTTGAGATTGCACAAATATGGTCAGAAGAGACATTTTTTGCTCAGTATTTCACCAGAGATCGGAGAATAGCCAGAAGTTTGTGAACACTATGCAAGTGGTATCAAGTTGTCAATAGTTTGTATGCAATGGCCTTGAAACAAATCCAATTTGTAAAGATGCTGCTGCTCCATTGTTAATCAGTCCAAACTCTATGCATTTTTCACTGTTCTTAATGCTCTTACAGATGCATGAGCGAAGTATCATGATGCATCCTGTTTGTGTTATTCAAAAGCTCAGCAAAATATTGGGAGAGCAGGTTAGTGGAGCGAAGTACTTTTATAGCTGCACATATATCTTCTGCGATGCATAATTGTCAGAAAAGTCATTAGGGACATTTTTTCCAAAGGCAGTGGGGAATGGAATCGAAATAGAAAGAGGAATGGAGTTATTTAACTGCTATCAATCTATTTCAAACCGCTAATCATTTTTTATATATTTTGGATCAGTAATGACTTATCGGGCACAGATCACATATGTGCATCGATTTTCAAACACTAGTGTATAGTAACTGCGATCTCACATAATAATGTTCCACGCTCATTGGTAGTGATATCTCTTATTTACAAAACGAGTCAACGGTTATAAGTTGATATAATATTTCTTGGCTGAATATCTTCAAATTTTCCCGTTGCTGTTTTAGTGCTTCAGAAGACCCTCTACGTAACAGAAAACACGATGTGCCAATCCAAACTCTTCCACTGAGCTAGCAACATTAGATCCCATCTCAAATTTTTGATACGATTCTATCCATCCATTTTATTACCCCTCATGAATGTAATCATTCATATTTGTTTTGCAAATTATCATGCACACAAAGTTCTGTAACCTCACTCGCAACTTTAATGGCCATTTACTTTTTAATGTTGCCCATCCTTAAGTTTGGTCGGTAAAGTACTTTCATGCTAAATTCGAGATTCAATTTCAAGCTTTAAAATCCGTGTTCTTTTAAATCATAAAACCTAGGCTAATAATAATGAAATTCACGCTTCAAAAATCGTTTCATTAATTAAAATATTTAAAAATGTAGACTTAAATAATATGTTCAAGGAAGATCCATATTATTTTCACAGTATTTAAATCAAGTGAAATACTCCATATGTTAGATTTCATGGAGTAACTTATATAATTAAAATAAATACAATCTGGTTTAAAAGAAATATTATAAAGAAATAAGTCAAGATTTCAGAAATGAAGAATCTAATGCATAATATTAAGGTTTGCTTGGAATAACGTGAAACTTTTAGCATTTTATATGGAATGTTAATCATTATTGAAGTAATTCTTAGGTCCTGTATCAACGTGGAAGGATTCCTGGAATCCATTTTCTTTTCGATCAATTGCTTAAATTCTTCCAAATCTTAAACTATTTCATTGTTTCGAAGATTGTTCTTTGTGTAACAAACGATTTTAATTCAGATGTCTCATTCCTTTATTTCATAAAAGAATTAAAAGCGACAGTATTTCATTAAAGAACCTTTTAATTTGATTCGTTTGCAATTCAGAAATGTTCAATTTATTCTTTCTCCGTCATTTTAATTCAATATAAATTTCCCCTCAATAGAAGTGAAAAAGAAAAAAATAATATTAGATTGAAACAGAATTTTAAAAAATGCCAAACGGTTTCAAAAACACAATTCATCGCACGCATGAAAAAAAAAGATTACGTAAACGTTGCCTGAAGCTTCTCAAAATTTGATTATAATAAAATGAGTCACAATAAATGGCCCATGAATAGGAACTTGAATTCATCTAGAAAATGAAAACGTTTTGAAAAAGTTTTAATTTGGACATTAATTCATATAGTTATTATTCCAACTAGAAAAGGTTTAAATAAATGAGATAAAAGTAGATTTTATAATTAAAGTGATTTATATTTTTTTTCTTAACACTTGAACAAATCGTCTTTTCCTAGCTTGGAGGTTTACCATTGCTTGAGAATTCAGAAAGAGCAAGGGACATAGATAAAGGAAATTAAAGCTTTTAATCATTTCCCGAATTTAATTCATTAACTAATTTAGAGTGGAATTTAGAGTTATTTAATTTAGGGAACATTTGTTAATCATTTTCTGTTTGGAAAAAAAAGACTTCCTCCTAAGATCACAAGGAAATTATTTGCATAAATCTTTACAGGTTTTGATTTAAAGGTATTGTTTATTTATTCCCTGAATTATTTCGATGTTAAATATATTTTCCCAAGTATGAAATTAATTTCAAGATAACATGCATAATAGTAACAAAAATATCCCTTAATTAAAAGTTTTGTTGTTGTTTCTTTTGTTTATCAATAATGGTTTAAAAGAGTCCAAATTTCAGGAAATTTATTGAATACAGTTTTCAATTTTACTTTAATTATTTCATATTTGTAAGCACCTATGTTTTTAACATATTCTTCACTGAATTCTTAATATGCTATACTTTCGAAATTTAGCACATTTATACACTTTATTTTCAGAACTTAATTATCATTTACTTAATAAGTTAAATTTTGAATAGGTTTTTTAAGTAATTAAGCATCAATTTTTGTTGGTTTTGAGAATAACTAGTTTCAAAATTCCATAGTATTTATTATAATGAATTATTTATTTAATACAAAATAATTAAAATAAGAAAAATGTTCTACTTTTTAACACATTTATAAAAGTGTGTTGTAAAAATTTGTTTTTGTTTAAGTTATTCTTGATAAATGTGCATTGAAACATAATGTGATAAATGTGATATTCCATATATTTATTTAAAAAAAATGTTGATCACTTCTTTTAAAGAAAAAATCGAATATATCATAAATTTAACCGTATTTAGATTAATGAACCGTGCAGAAGATATGGTAGTATATCTATGGCACGGACCATATTAAGGATATTTATTTGTTCCTCTCTAGCCTTCAGGAAGGATTTTGTAGGAGACTATTCTAAACTATGACTCTGCACGTGATTCATTCTGAATAGTTTAAACGAGAATGGAAAATTTACTATGGAATTAGAGTTTTAAGTTTCAGTTGATAATTTAATATAAACTTCTATGTCAGTTATTTGATAATTACTGTTACTATTATCTTGTTGACTAAGAATTATATGTGGTTTAATTAAAATATAGGAAAAGATAATAGTAGCAATTACAGTATGAATAAATGTAAATGTATTATATATGGCTAATTTTTGCTTTCTCCTACACATACAGAAAATATTATAATAAATATGTATATATGTAATATATGTAAAAATAAAAATATGTGTTTTGCTATTCAAATTATAAATTTTTATATAGTTTCCGACATGATGTTTCAAAAAATGGTAATATTTTATGCATACACTCTATTTTATTAATTATTCAATGAAGTTGCAAGGGTCAAATGTGGGAAGACGCCTTTTTTTAATATGCATTTCACTATTTTAATTTTAGATGAGAATGTTACATGGAGGATACTAGGTGTATCTGTTTATATCAAAACTATCATGCTTAACAGTTAAAAATAATCACATTTATTTTATTTAATTTGTGTTAATTGCTTTCTTAGTATTTTAGAAGGGGAAAAAAACAAAGTATTTTCATCAACAATGGCATAATTTGATTAGCATGCAATTGAGTGCAGATTACCTTGGTATAATAATGAACAAATAAAAATAAAATGAAGAAATTCAGACATTTTGTCCTATATCATTCTGATATTAGCTTCAAACGAAAATCACCAAAAGTAAAGAAAACTGAGACTCACCGTCAGTGCAAAATATATACTTCGAATAATTGTGGTGGATTTTTATTGACATCAACCACGACCGTTTAGTTCATTTTTTCATCTAGATTCATTTGTTTTTCTCAGGTTATAATTGGCATCTTTATGTGAAGATATTGTTGAGGGGATAACCCTTTCGGATTTTTTACAGGTGACGGACATACAGAAAACTTATCCTTCAAACGACCGGACACATTCCAAATACGTTGAATCAAGATATAGGAGGGGCCTTGCGAAAGCTCCAGGGAGAAGAGAAACACTTCCACGCTTTTACCTGAATTAAAACTTAAACGAACTTGAAAAGGTCACACTTAATATTGACTTTCAGGGTTTTAAAAAGGCAGAGAGGCGCGTTATCAGGGGAAAGCTGTTAGCATTATTAATGGTCATATGACTTGAGAGATATGATCTCTACACGTTCATTAATCAGGCGGCTAATTACTTCGATGTCAGGTCGCAAAAGTTGTGATAGTTCTTCTCGCAATTATCAAAAGTATCGAGACACGTCGGGTTTGGCGAGCGTAGCAGTTGCCAATCGTGAAATGATTGCGCCTCAAACTTGGCTGCTCTGTTCATTATTCAGCAACTGCAGGGGCGCACTCAACTTTTCAGTAACCTACATGCATAAAATACAGCAAAAAATGAAGGAAAAAGTAGGAAATGAATTAAAAGATGGCGATTTATTTTTTAAATATGGTAATTTTTTTGGTTAGAACAGACCACTCAGTTATCTGTAAACTGAGAAATACGACATGTAGTAAGCATCATGAAAAAATTATTCGTTAGAGCAAATCGCAAAAGTTAGACTGACAAAATTCGGCTCGTATTAATTTTTGGATAGCGAATGCTCATTAAGAAAGAATATTTGATTAAATTTTTATATATTTATTTGATATTTTGATTAAATTTTTGATTAACAATTTAATCAGATGTTTCACCAGCATAACATAAAAGCCTATTATTGGACAAAAATTATTTTAAAACCAAAAAATTTACCTTTCAGCGATATAAGTTTCATATTTGTTCATTTTTCCCTTCAAATTGAGTAATTATTAAAAATGTGTTAAAGCATATGCTACAACCACATATCCATTGTTTTTATTACAGAATTTATGTACATACATGTTGCAAGGATATTAGATACCTTTTATGTGTACGTTACAGCTATTATGTTTAAGAATAAAATATTATGAAAACAGACAGATCAAACTGGAACTGTCAACATGCTATAAGGTTCCGGATTAAAATTCTAATATCTTTTATTGATTTATTAATTTATTTTGCCCATCCTACACACGATTTAGCCTTTTCGATATCTTATGAAAATATCATTACTTATTATACCTACCGTATGATTCCCCTTATAGACAACTAACAGTTAAATTGAATGTATAAATCATTTATTAACTATAGCAACTAAAATAATTAGTTGAAAGATCCATCAAAACTTTTGATTAATAATTTCTTTGTAATAACAAAATTCTTAAAATGTTCTAAAAGGACTTAAAATATGAAATTCAAAGCTTCATAACTTAACCAGGTTTTGTAATAGAAGAATGATTTCTTTTTTTTTTTCTAAAACCTTAATGTAAAAACATCATTTGAAAAAATATGACTAATAGTATAGTAGGTTTGTATAAAAATTACATTTTACAATTTAATAAACTCTGTATTTATTGATTCAAACGATGCAAAAATGGTTCTTTATAACTTTTAAAGTATTTTATAGTTTGACTAATATGCCTAATTGCGACGGTTTAGAAATTAACTATTAGATTCCTGTTGTTACACTCCCACTGAGGGTTGCTTCAAAATGAGGATGAAAAGCTACCGGTCATGGTGGTTGGTTCTCACCACCCTGGTGGGTACACAAAAAGGTGGGGGTGTGGTTCCTCCCATTGATGACAGGATGTACTTTCCACGGGGAGGGTTGTACCTTGGCCGGTGATGACCCTGAGGACTCAACCATGTTTCCACCAGTATTGCTGTTGCGGCAGTCGGGTCATTCAGTTTTTTCCCTTGTATCTCAGGGCGGGTCGAACTAACCAATTTATGATCCCTATTATTAAGAAAAATTAATTTGTTTCATTAGAAATGCTCAACTAACTAATAACTGTATCTAATAACTGTAACTACCTAATAACTGAAAATTTTAAAATATTAAATATCCATTAGATTTTGCTTAAGCACATGGTAAATTAAACAAAGTAGAAAAATATTTACACGAAAATTGCCAATTCGTTAGCCATTTATTTTTATTTTCACGAGCGGCATTTGCTATTCTACCATCGACTAAACACAAATCTAATTTAATCTTAAGGATTGCAGGGATTTTCTGCAATAAATATTTTGACATCTAACAATAATTATTTAGAAAAAATTCTTTCAGTTGATATCCTAAGATTTTTTCTTTCTTTTGAAGCATTAAAGTTATTGCTGTATTTTTAAACTTGTGTGTTTGAGATTAGAGAGAAAATGATACATTAAAATAGTTAGCCTATAAAATACTTCCTTCATACGAATAAAGCCTTTAAAGCAAGTACTGTATCATAACCCGTTCCAAGAAAAGAACTAAATAAAGTAATATATGACTTTTTTAATAAAAAAATCTTTTTGGAAGTATATGCAAATATATGGCAAGAGGAAACGTGTCATATGACTGATTTGCCAAGGAAGAAATGTCCGAGTTATTTTCCACTTAGAAAAATATGTCGCTTAAATTTGGCTTTATTCCCAGTTTATATTTTTTTACCTTCTTCGCTCTGCCTTTGTAAAAGTCAAAGATTGCTGAAACTCCCGCGGCCAAAAGAAGTGGGAAGAAGTTTCAAAGTAATTATACCCCGAAGCGAAGTAGGACTGTTCCACGTATGCAAATGACAATGGAATTCTAAAATGCAAAGAAAGAGTAATCATTATTTTTTGCGTTCTTTTTCCCGCTGGTTTCAATTAAAAGTTTTCTCAATGATCATGCTAATGAGTGGAGATTAGGCTTAGATCTAACTTTTTCCTTTAGATGAGTAATTAAAATCTCTGTTGGAAAAATCCGGACGAATGCCTAACGGTGTAAAAAGAATTTTTCGCAGAAAAAGAAACCAGGTTTCTAATCTCTTAAATTCTAAGTTATTGAAATAACTCGTGGCGACATGATTCAATGATATTTTTTCGTTTTCGGCTTGTATTCTTTTAAGTGCGTAGAAAAGAAAAATTTGAATCCTGGAGCTAAAAAGAAATTAAAGTTTCCACTGTCTAATAAAACTTTATAGCTGCTTATGCTATGTTTCTGTAAAAAAAAATTAAATTAAATACTGAAAAATAAGTCAATTAAACGTCATGAAATTCATTAGAGAGAGCAAAATCCAATTTCTTATGCAAAATAGTTATTTCACAAGTAATAATGACGGAAAAATTGTTACTGCATGTTTTTAGGGGTTGTATTTAATGATCTTCTGCTATTAATAGATGTTATAAAGGAGCTGTTTGTTTTTTCTTCCGATCTAAAAAAAATCAAGACGTATTTTCAGACGTTATTTATCTCATATTAAAGGCATATTCATTTCGGAATATAACGAATTCTCGTTTCAAAGAAGTTCAACCTTAGTTCAATAAATCATTGCGCGCGTTCACTACAATTCTATAATTTAGGCATAAGGAATAAAATTAAATAATGTGAATTAGTTGATATATGGTCATATAAGAAAGACTGTTTCGAAATTCATTGCACAAATTATTAAATAAGAATGAAAAAAATCTATAAAAATCACATTAGATAGTAAGACTGGAAATATCATTCGGATAAGTTAAACGGTGCGGTTTTGAGTTGTAGTTAGATTTCAGCGCTAGTTATTTAATGTGTAGAAAACAGGTAAAAGTTTGTTGGCATAACTTCTTGTGTAGAGTAGTTGATGAGTGTGTAAGTATTACAGGACGATTGCATGTAAAGTGCAGAAAACATGCAAAAGTTTGATGGGCAAAACTTCTTGTGTAGAACAGGTGACGAGCATGGAAAGTTTACAGAACGATTGTACGCAGAATGGCGCCCGAATAAATTAGAACCGCATTACCAAATGCTTACGAATTTACTGGAGGTTTAGTTCGGATACAGAGCATTTCGTAGCAAGTATAAGTAATAACTATAAAAGTGCAAAAAATCTCTACATGTCTCTACATTTTGTTTACTTTTCAGCTTATATGGGTAATTATCAAATCATGCATTCATTCTTATGGCAATCTTTTCATTTTTGGGTTTTATCTCTTTACTAATAGCCAGTAAGCCGAATTTTATGTCATCTTGTATTTTGTTTTTCAAAGTAACGAATGATGTAAAAATACTTCAGATTCAAATCGTGGAAACTATTTATGTCATTAAGAGGTACTTAAGATTTAATAAAATAGAACATGAAACTTAGCGTTGTGTAATATTAAAAATAAACAACAGAGAATTACTTTTGTTTACTTAAAAAATTCATTAATATGATACATCGTCTGAATCCGCTGAATACCTTCTCTCATAATTAATTTTAATCCAGAAGAAGTTGCAAAACTTATTTCTTTTTGTTACATTGCAGAAACTTTTTAACGTTTCACTTTGTTACTTAAAATAAAGAGAAAAATGCCGTAAACAGTGGAATTCAGCCAGAGAGAGAGGTTTAAAATTGTTTCATCTTCTTTGTTTGCTGCAGGAATGTCTTTGGAGAAACAAAACCTTCTTTTTCATTAAGTTATTTCATTTATATGACAGAAGCGTCTCGACTTCCAGACATCTCTAACAGCTTAAAAGACTAATGCAGACACCTGGGAAATGGAAAGAAAGGTAAGTCATAAGGTACATTCGGTTTCTTTTTATGTTTGAGGGAGCTCTTTCGGATTAGGGTTTTGGTGTTTTCCTTTCTGGAAATGAGTCACAGTGCAAAGAATGCATCGGATACAATGTGGTTCTTAATCACAATTCGTTTTTAATTGTTTGAGAACGCAGTTTTAAATGAGAATGTTTCTTTATTCATCCGTTAAGATTTTTTTCTTTGCATGAAGAAACATAATTTAATTATTGCTTTCTCGAACAGAGTATAAAAATTCTCTCTCTTTGTTTCTAGACAAGCCAAAATAAATTTGTGCAAAGAAACTGTTAGCAAGTAAATAAAGCATACAAATTTTGTACTTCTCTAATTGCCATAAGGTGATGTTTACCTCTTGTTATTTATTGTTTAAGAAGTAAAAAGTATGTGCATAAAACATCCGTAAAATTAAAAGGCAAATACAGACTAATTAAATTCACTGATGGGAATGTCTAGAATTTTTATTATTGTAACGATATTTTTACTGGAAAGACAGAAATAAGTTGCGTGTAATTAAAATAAAGCTGATAATAAGTTGATAATACATGCTTTGTGTTGAATCCCCTTTTTCAATATCGAACCAAATTCTTTTACGTTTTCATTCGTTACATGAAAAGTAATTATCCTTGATGTCGAAATCACATGATGAATATAAATGCATATCTCATTATCACTTAATGTCTCATGGTCTTATGGAAGGTATACAATGGATTTCATATATATATTGAAAATTAGCGTTAGATGCGAATCATTATCATTTTTTGTCTCAATGACAATCTTTTCATTTTTACAATGCAATGTGTACAGTGGATTCTATAAATACACTGAAAATGAGCATTAGATGAGAATCATTGACATTTAATGTCTCATGATCTTACGCAAGGGGTACAATGGATTCCATAAATATATTGAAAATGAGAATTCATCCCATTCTCAAGAGAAAGCAATTGCAACTAAATATGTTTATTCATTTAGTTTAAAACATATCTTTACATAATAATTATTTTAATATTTATACTGAAAAATTTCTAACTTCCCTATTGTAATTGATTTCAAGCGTGGGAGAACTTGATGGAGAAATTCCAGCATAAAAAAGCAGGATTTTGGTCTCCCTGACTGTACAGTAATAGTGGTTTTGATCGGCTAACGATTACTTCACCTCAGATTGGAGGTACTTCTTTGTCAGATTTCAGAGAAAGAAATGCACAAAATGGAATTTATTTTGCGTAGTTCACAATTTTAATTCTAATTTGTGCTTCCATTCGATCATTCAGTTTCTCACGATGTCTTTGTCAATGAGAGGAGTTTCTTTTTCCTTTTCCTTTCTTTATTTTTGTAGTCATAGTTGAAAGAATTTTTTATAAACGAGCATAAGGAGTATAATGAAAATAAATTCCTTTTGTTCTTATATTTTTAATTAGAATGTTAAAAAATATAAACTTTTTTTCTTCAATACAAATAAACAATAAAGATAAAATCTTACTCAGTGTTGGCATCTAAAAATTTTCTCGCCGCAATAATTGCATGGGTACTGAGGTCAGTTACAAAATGTTTATAGCTGTTCCATATATTTATCCATAAGCCATGTATGTATAGAATGAGAAACGACCCGCAATTGGAAATGAAATCAAAACGGTGGCACTTCTAATCCTAATACTCAGTGTTCTCAGATGGGAAATGCAATGTACTTAATTTTCTTATTAATTATCTTTGAAGGTTCACAAAAATGATCTTAATAATGCAAAAATGTGAGATATACACGAATAATATTATCTAGAAAGTAAAATTATTTAATGGTGTTAGCCTCTTTATTTTATTATAACGTTTTCATTTCTTTATTATTGTCTCAAAATAAGCAGCTTATTCAATGTACTATTATTAGTATTCGAAATTCTCAAGAGCTTTCATTTTAAGTTTGTAGAATTACAACTGCTTTTATCTTATTTATTAATCTGATTTTAAATTAAAGTACTTAATATTAAAAATTTTACTCCCTGACTGGCAATTGTATTTGAAGAAAACCAATAATGTCTTGTCAAAAGTAAGTTGAGCTATCTTGTCAAAAGTAATAAATTTACTCGTGAGCTGATGAAAATAGTTAATATTGTAATATGCGCATCTCTCATAACTCCTAATATTACTTTCGGAGTAATTAGATTAAATTAACTATTATAATTATTGCTAATATTATACGATATTTAAAAAATGCATTAAAATGGAATGAATGTCGCACCAATATTAACCTCATAGAGAGCTAGAGCTGATTTAATAGCCTTTTAAAATATGAAACATAACAGCAATAAGATATAAAGAATGGAAATAAAGAATATAACATAACAACAATAAGATATAAAGAATGTAAAAATTCTAAAAGATACTTAACTTTTTCGTCTTTCAAATATATGAATTTTGTATATTGCGGCGGAACTGAAAAGCTAAAAAAACACTTGGTTATTGTGTCCAGAACATGAAAAATATTTCCTATATAGAGCATGGATTTAAAATATCTTTCTCTATACTTATAGAAGAATAAAATACATTCACCTGTTTTCAAGTTCTGTCATTTAGTTGTCGCCAAGAACTGTTTGGATATAGTAAATATATTGTATTTGCTTGTATAAGGTCATACATTGTAAAATATTAGAATCAAGGTATAAAATATCAAATCTATTTCCTTGCACTGAATGGCGAAATGTTATTTATTACCAAGTATTTGATAAAAAACAACGAATTTCTAAAAGTAATATCGCAGAGCTTTACTTGAGTACTTTTTCTTGTCACTCGAAACTTCAATATGGAGACTGCTTCAAAAAAAAATCTGAAAGACATTGCCAAAGTCTTCTCCTGGTCAACTGCTGAGGTAATCTTAAAATCTAGAAAAATTTCACCAGTCTGACTTTTTTCCCTTCGCTTTCATCTCTCTTTTTGAGTAAACCTTACACCTGATCACTAAACGCAAAACGCAAGTTCTGGAGAGGCACTGGAAAAGTCCATTTCCTTTTGGAAAAAGGGAGGATTTGTGCCCGAAAAGAATATTGGTCCCACTACGTATAACGGTTTCCATCAGCTGTTTGGTTCCATTTCCTTTCGCCCAGCTTAAATCGTGTACTGGCTGCTGCTTCGCTTTTTTTGCCAGCGTTTTATCTTTTTCTTCTTTTTCCCCTATCCTCACAGATCTAAAATCTCCCTCATCTCTCAGAAACTGCACTCCGGGGATTAGATTTGGGGTGTGAGAGGGAATTTGGGCTTTTCCTTCTTCTTGCAGCAAGGGAAAACAAACCTTAACCATCTATATTCATCATGCTAAATGAAATAAGTAAATGGTTGGTGGTGAAATAAGCCTTATAGACCGTTCTTTTCTTCCTGAAAATCTAACTATAGTATTCTGTAAAATATATAGCTATTTGACTGGAGCTTTGAAACATCAATAAAAATGCTTTGTTCAATTTAATTAATGTTTTGTTTTGAATATATTAGGACATATATTTTTAGGATGAATGGACTGATATTTTAATATTATGAAATATGATCCGATGATGATTCTGTCGCCTAAACCTGCACCTCCTCTAGGGGTTTCCCCCCACTTTCTAGGGGTTAGGTTTGGAGGGCATTTCATCACAACTGATTTAATTTTCAAAAAAAAAAAAAATGCATTCCATCTTTTTTGTTTAATTTAGTTATATTAGCATTCCGTTTTAAAGCGCCATTAGGGCTATTTTGGAACGGCCCTTGTAATTTTGAACTGTGGTCAGATGACGTGGAAATACCTCAGCTGGCGCCTGTTTCTTCAAACTTCCATGACACCCCAACTGGAGGGCGTTCTTTCCCGACGGCTTTTACGGGCACCAAACCTTTTCACATGACGATTCTTCGGGAGAATTGTGTCTCGAACTGAAGCCCTCAGCTTTCGAGGCCGAGACCTTACCACCAGGCCAACGCGCCTTCCGAAAAAGTCTTCGAATTGAGAACATTAGAATTAGTCTAAAAAAAGAATAGTCATGGACAAAAGAATTCTCAGTCATATTTCAGCCATTTAGCGAAGCAAGTAAACGGATGCTGGAAGATTAAATTTTGTCTGTTATCATTTAGCTTTCTATATTTAACCCTAACGTTGTATGAAACAGGTTGTTAATTTCTCTAGAAATGTGAGTTATTATCAAAAAGTTTTGATTAAACAGATAAATAACCCTTATGGATCTATAAGAGGTTGAATGTTTTGCTATAGATCTTTTGGGTTTTATTCGTGGCCCAAAGATGGTATTTACACCAGCATCCATCATCTGAAGTTTACATCAGCTAGAGGGGACTTTCTGGGATGAATTCCTTGCGCACAACCAGTTTTTAGTAGAATGGAATCTCGATCCTAGAATCTGCGATGAGGTGCTACTAAGAGAAAAGGTCAAACGAAGGAAAATCGTTGAAAATTCAAATAAAGAAAATCAACGCCAATTTATATTAGTATTGCTAATTAAATTTTTATAAAATGTTTGGTGGGATAAATTTTGTCCTTCATTTAATTTCTGTTTCAGAAATGCAATCACAATCTTGTGTTGAATGTAATGTTGCTTGCATAGAGAGTGAGGATGTTAAAAGATATTTATTGAAAAAAAAAATTATGAAATTGCTATAAAGAAAAAGGAAGCTTTATGATCATGTTGATGAATGAGGTAAACGTTTGTGGATGAATAAATATTTTGTTTTCTGAGAAAGCGTATAATTATAACCATGTGCAAAAATATTATATGCTCAAGATTTGGAATGAAAAAAAATACTTAGACAGAAGAAACTATAATGAAACTAAATCAGTATAAAGAAAAAAGTACAAATATTTGCACTTCAAACTTGCCTTTGTATAAACTGGTTTTGGTAGTATAAATAATAAAAATTTTTAAGCTAAGTAAACAAAACGATGAGAACTAACATGAAAGGCAATACATTTAAAAAAAAATTAATGTTATTTATTCTCAGCAAATTTATGCTGCTATTTCCTTTTTAAAACAACTTTATATGTTTTTCTCATAAAGAACATTAGAAATAGTGAGTATTTATTATAATTTTTTAAATAAGACATTTTTGAAAACCTGAGATGATAAATTGTATTTTTGAATTGGGAATTCATGAAATCTTTAATTTTGATTATTCTTGGAAGTATTCTTTGAATGCGCATTTGAAAGAAAATTGGATTATATATTTAAGCAAACATCTATATTTTCCTCTATTCCATCGGAGTAATTCATTTCTTAATATCAAAATTGCAAGTAAAACTATGCTAAAATTTTTATCTTGAATATGAAAATCCGCGGAAAAAATGAAGTTTCTCTACTCTAAAACAAATAACCAGTGCATTCTTTTACGAATTTAGAAAATGGAAAATATTGTTTCAAACATAATGCAATATTTGAAGGTATTCAATGCCTTACTTAAATATTAATTGAAAGAGAAATAAATAAATAAGCACTTATTCTTTCTAGTATAGTTACTTTGAGACAGACAGCAAAGTATAAAAAATATAAATCTGCCTTTTCATTGTAAATTCACAATTTTTCTTCAAACTTTCTTGAATTCAAGTTAAATTTTAATTGCACAATATAAAAATATAATTTTTATAAAAGAAAGTAATAATTCAAATTCAGAACACGTAGAAGAAATCCCGCTGTCTACAAAAAACGTGAAATGAATGGTAATATATGTTTCATATCATACATAATTAGTTTAATTTAGTTTGCTTGAGTTAATTTTCCCTATCGAAGCAGAATTTATTATTTTGGTGACAAATTTCTTAATTTCGAACCATGATTAAATAGCATGATCTGGAAAAATTAAAGAGAAGGGAAAAGTTTTATATAAGTGATGATGCTTTACCACTTTATACTTAATTCCCTTACTCTTCTTTTATTTTTTATGAATGAATGAAATTGAAATTGAAATTTTTATAACAAGTGTTAGTATCTATTACATTACGCATCACTTACAATTATACTTACTCCTTTACACTTAAACTACAGCTCCACTTTAGGTTAAACATCATGCATATTGACCATCATCCAATTCTTATATGACGAGGAATAAATTACATTGACACGTTGCTCCTTAAAAATTGAGAGAAAGTCAGTAAAGAACATTGTCAAAAAATTACATAGAAAGGAATGCTGCAACAGAATATGATATGCAGATAAGCGGTGGTATACAATTGAGCCGGCATCCTGGCATAGGGGTAGCGCTTCTTCCCCGTGACCTAGGCGTCCTGAGTTCGAGTCCCGGTTCGGGCATGGTTGTTCTTCCTGTTCTATCTGTGAGAGGTGTGAATGTGCCCCCCTGTAAAAAGAGGTTGTGCAAGCGAATGTGATGTGTGAGTAGCTAAGACGTACTCTTGGCCCTAGTTGGCCCTACTAAAACAAGAGACGCTCCCTTGGCTTAAAATCACTGTCTTCGTCAGAGAGCTTGTCCATGGCAAGTGCCATCATAAACAGCAACAATAACAACTGTAGTCATTTTAACATCATATGTCGCATGGTCGAAAATAGTTTTGGGCCATACATAAATTCATGCAAATTTCAAAAAAAAAAAAAAAAATCATCGTAAAAAGAGTAATTCTCGAAAGAAAAAAAATGTGGTCTGCAGAAATGTGTTAAAAAGTTTTTAGAATATTTTTCCCTTTAAAAACTGATAAAAAATGACCGATAGATGGCGCTCACATGTCAGACGGTTTATGCAAATCAAAGCAGCTATTAAACACAAATCTGGAAATGGATCTATCATTCGATGCCTGTCGCTACTGGATAGAACAATAATGGTTAACTTTTCTATAAGAACGATGATTCCATGACTAAAGAATTGACAGAGTTCCGCATAGTGAAAGGAATTAAGGCGAATAAAAACCCTATTTCATTGAGTGGGATACTGAATTTAGTAAGCCATTTTGGCTACTAAATTCGTAGGAGTTAGTGGATAATCCACGAAATGGCAGCCCATCAGTCGTGAAGATAGCGTCTCTGTTGTACAAAGTATCATGGGAAATTTAACAGAGCGGATATTAATTGGAAATAGCAGTGCACTTGAAGATGAGAGACTTCTGAGGATTTCAGAAACGTTGAAGCATTCTACACGGTACTTGAAACTCCATCTGTAAAAATAATACAGACATTTCACCAATTATTATCAGTAGATTCCGATGAAAGGCAAGATTTTAGAACATGGGAGCTTGCACAAATGGAACGTGATCCACAATAGTTGCTGAACATTAAGTGGGTAGATGTAGACCACTTTTCAGTGCACG
Source organism: Argiope bruennichi (assembly GCF_947563725.1). Classification (NCBI taxonomy): domain Eukaryota; kingdom Metazoa; phylum Arthropoda; class Arachnida; order Araneae; family Araneidae; genus Argiope; species Argiope bruennichi. The sequence goes on along the minus strand of NC_079151.1, from coordinate 142,763,584 downwards.
TGAATGTTTAAAACAGTCGTATCTAGACGACATCAAACCCTTGTGAGTATACGATCAAACCATAACATTCTCCGCGCATGTGTGATGTGATTTCATCGCGTCCTTTATAATGGGCCCTTTTTTTATGAAGAGCGTTGTCTTGTTAAACCTGTTCGTTAATGCGGAACGCTTATCTGCAGCAATGGAATCTATCATTCGCTTTGCGATACCATATTGAGCCTTGTTTCCAGTAAAGACTGCGTTACCTTCCGTCAGTTTCATGCGGGATAGTGCCGCATCTCGTGTTGCTCTTTCCGTTAAGACGTTCCTCCTAAACACATTCACTGAGGACTGAGTGATAAGCCGAGGATGTTAGATTAAATGGTCCTCACGATCGTCCGACTTTACTCCAGTTGACTTTTGGATGTCAGGTCACCTAAAATTTCGTTTCTGCCAGGATTTTCAATTTGGTGGAATTGAAAGATGCCATTCAGCGGGTCATTAGTGGCATCGATGCCAATATTTTACAATAATCTGTAATGAGCTTAGTTACGAGCTTCTCTTTCTTAATACCTTGTGGTGACGGGGATGTTGGAAATCATTTGCTTTAAAATAAATAGCGCTTTATTTAGTTACTGTGCTCAGTCTTGCGTGTGATCGCCATCTAAAGATCATTTTTAAATAATTTTTTAATGGAAAAAAAATGCAAAGGTTCTCCAAGCAAATTCCAGCAAACCGCCATGTTTTAAACATTACTTTTTTTATCATTATTTTTTTAAAATTTGCACGAATTTAGGGCGCACTTTGTGTATATATATATATATATATATATATATATATATATATATATATATATATATATATATATATATATATATATATATATATATTGTTACGAAATTTCCGGGGGTTTTGGATAGGGGAAGTTATATGGTAACGCTCAATCAGCAGGCGGCAGTAGAAAATAAGCAACGCCGTTTATTTACACGAAGACACACAGGACAGCACAAAGACGACAACTATATACAGCACAGAAGACGATTATCTTCAGCCAAGACGTGCAGCATACAACAGCATACACATGAGACTCTACTGCAGACAGTAGCGCACAGCTTAGTTCAGCACTAGCTTGACTCCGTCGCTGCTCCGCTAATCTCTGGAAGGCCAGTTCTTCACCGTCGATTCCGACTACTCTTCTCCGTCGCTTCCGACTACTCTACTCTGGCAGCTGCGGCTGCCTTCTTTTATAGGTCTCAGGAGGCTCTCAACCAATCAGGAACGTTCGAGGCGCATCTCGGTTTCTAATGGACGGATCGGGAAAATTCTCGATGCTTTGGGTATAATCTATTTAGGAGCCAAAATCGCCAAATTCGTCGCCAAGTCGTCAAATGGTCGCCAAGTTTGTCGCCAAGCTCATGGACCTCCGGCTCGACACCCAGACTCCGTCTAATACAGATGACTGTAAAACTGTCTTTCTGATGATGGAACCAACTATGCTGGGAAGCTGCATCACAGATTCGTAACAATATATATATATATATATATATATAAATTATGTAAATTACATCATCAAACAAATATATGTATACTCGAGTTTATATGTTCCGTAAAGATAGAAAATAACTTGATATGTAAATATTTGGCAAATTTTCATTTTGGGTTTCTTCAAAGCATGAAATAAGTCTATTGCTTTTATTTTGTGCCTTATTTATAAAGCATTTTTGATTAAAGTTTCCTCCAAATTTTATTGAATTCGAACAAATATAAATCGTACTATTACATTTTCTTTGACATTTCTTTCATTTTTTTATAAGTAGTGCTCTAGGAACTGCAATCCTATTTTTTTTCCAATGAGATACGATGTTTTAATAACCAATCGTTTCTTTTTGGATTTTTTAAAAAGTCTACAACGTTATTAATATGGATATTTTAATTTAAACAATGCAATATATACGACAATATATTGAATTGTTTATAGGCAACTTTTTATCAAAGATGGTTTGGTTTGGTTTGAGGTTTTATGGCACAAGAACCAATATGAAAATTATACTGCGCCAAACAAATATCAAAGATGGAATTGAAAAACATTAATATTAGGGATACGAAGTGTTGACTAACTATAATTTACAAAAAAGTTTCCTCTTTTATTTATAAAATTTTCGAAATATAATCGACAGATAAATTATGACGACAGATAATTATCAAGAAATATTTCATGCGATCACATTTCAGATTTAAAGTTTTCAGACAAATGATATTTTAAAAAATCCACCGATCCCTTTTAAGTTAAAACCATATGTGACACAAGATGTATGAACCCAAGGAAAAAAAAATTCCATTTTGTTCCACGAAATTAATTATAACTTTATGCTCCTTCCAAAATCTATTCGAAACTATACCCCAGAGGCCCTTTCTTCAATAGAATCCACCCCCAGATACAAAATAAACAGAACAAAGGGAAGAGAATCGATCTCAAAATGTACGTTTGAAGGCAAGCAAAGCAAAAACAAATGAATGAATGTATCCCAACTTAAATCTTTGCAAAACAAGATTGTTGAAGATAAATTAAAGAAGGTGGCACATATGGCTTGGGTTTGGGGATTTCGAAGATTTGTTATTTCGAGATTTAGTCTGGATTTCTACAGTTCTCTTGATTTATTTTGATACTCTTGTTTGATTCATTTATATTTTTTAAGCTGTGGTTGCATTAGAGATTTTTCTTAAGGTGCCGGCGGAAGGGTCTGTTTTGGTTTTATTTTCTTGAGATTTTTGGTTAAAAACAAATACGAGTTGAGGTGATTTACGATATAATCTCTACAGTGATTATTGTTTCCTTCAATTTCCACGTAATGCTCCTTCTCCCTTTTTTTTCTTTGCTTAGTTTCGATCGATTATCCATATCTGTGGATTGTTTATAACATCATGGTCGTTACTTCCATTAGTCGGAAATATATCTTGCTCCTCTTTCTACAAAATGTTCTTTATACCTGACAGATAGAAAATCTAAATGACACGGATCAAAAGTAAGAGCCACTTTGTTATAACAAAAAAGGAACATTCTTCTTTGAACAAATCATTGATAATCATATAGAGTAAGAAAAAAAAATTAAAAGATTCTCAATCTATCTTTCTGAGTTAACTGTTTTTTACACGGCTGTATCAGCAATATTTTATTTATTGCTTTTGAAGGATTCTTGTTTCTAGTTATAAAAAAAAAGTGATAAGATGTTCCTCCAATGTGCGTTTCCAATGTGTTCCATTTATAACTAGAACCAATTTGTTCTTCCATTTATACCTAGAACTAATAGTGGTAGTCGTTTCACCATGATTTTAACAAGAAAGCAGCAATCCTTATAAGGAAGTTACAGTGTAAATTTAAAAATTTTAAAAGAATGCCGAACAGCAAATGCTTACTGAAAGAATCTTAGCCATTACATATGATCTTAGAATCCTAATATTAGAGTTATTATTATTATTTAAGCAGTTCACCAAAATTTGAATGGAATCGAACCTGTTGTAGAATAAAGCACGCAACATAATCTAAGTAGAGTTCATGGAATTTATAAATAAGTAGAATTCGTGTGGAATACGTATGACCTGTATCTATTACAACCGGTATCGGTACAAAACAAATACTTTTTCAGTACTGCTTTTTTTTTATGATGTGTATCTAAATGCAACAATATGCGTTTGATTGCTAAATTGCTTTGTATTTTCTTTACAGGGCATTTTATATTAATTTTAATCAGTTTAATTTTATTAATACTATATACTGTGGATTAACCACCCAATTTTAATGTCACCGATTTATTCAGGAATGCCACTATTATTTAATAGATTACTCATTAATTAAATAATTAATTATTAAATTATAATTAAATCAATTAAAAATGCATGTCGTGTAGCTAACTGAGAAACTTTATATTTCTCTATCATTTGTTCCCACATTTTTATTCTCACATTATTATCCATTCCCACATTATTATTTTATTGCATTATAATTGTGAAAAATTCAAAAAAAAAAAAATGACTAATATTCATGTTTCAGGCTTCTCTGAGTACAAAAAATACAATTTGGAATTTTAACTACTAAACGCTTTGAGCTAGATGGTTAACTCAAAAAAGCTTTGAGTTAAATTATTCAAATTTCGTACATAGACTTTATGTCAAATTTATATACTCTGATAATATTTTGAAAGACATCTATTAAGTAAAATTCTAGATGTGGGATTGTCTAATTCCAAAGAACACGCTAAATATAAGATGCAAATTAAGGATCTTATGTGCATGCGAATCCAGTGACTTGAATAAATGAAATTTTACACACAGTCTTATGACTACAATTGTAGTTCTTTTTCAAATTTTGGTTCCAGTTGTTCGGAAAAAAAATGTCCAAAATACATAATAAGTTTTATGATACCTGTGTTTGCTTGTGGTCTTTGAACAATTTTTTTATGTTGATTGAACGCTGGCATTTAGTTGTTAATATCAGCAATCAATCAACATTAAAAAAACGCCAAAAAATTGGTAGTTGGATTCATTAGAAAAGCTAGATTCACAACAAGGGTTAATATTTATCAGCTGTTATTCATTAATGCTCCAGAATTCATACCCAAGTTTCTGTTTTCCTTACTGTACTATGAAGCATATAGCTCCCATATGAGGGACTCATGCGTGAGAATTTAGAGCGTTCCGCCAACTCATAACCTTGCTCAAATTGCATAAGTTGATTTGGAAGAACAGGGATAACACCTTTATTTGGGAACATCCGAGAAAGTTTCTGGGAGACCATCCCCACTAGTTGACGTTGCCACTGATTTTTTTTAAAGTAATATATTCTTGCTGCATAATATTACATTTCAGCATTTAGTTTCAGAATATGAGCCAATTAAATGTTATGAGATAAATAGTTTGACGATATTGAGAAATCATACCAAATGATTAAATTATATGTACATCTGTAACAAATAATTCATACAATAAATCAATAAATGGAAGATACTTAATTAAATTAAAATCTTGTAGTCATTCATCTAATATATAAATAAATAAAATTGCAGGTTTATTTTAACCATTCAAACATACTGTCTTCTTCAAAATATAATTCTTTACTCAATGTTTAACTAATCAAAAGAATTTGTTTGCCATGTTCTGAAAACTCAGTCTGGAATTATTTTACTGAAATACTGAAGGACAAAGAATTTTCAGTTAACTTTCTCGTTTCTTTGAAGTATTCTAAAAACAGTTGAATACTGTTGCGGAATTCTTAAACTATTAAAATTTGAACGTTAAATACAGAAGTAAAAGCAAGTAGTTCCAAAAACAGAGGAAGTAAAAACATTTTTATTCGCAGAAACGCTTTTTCTTCCAATGATCAGAGAGTTCGATAATGAAGCAGAAACGTATTTTGTTCCTAAGGTAAGTATACTTCCCCAAATTACACTCAAGAAGTTTTTAGAATTTCAAACGATTTTTTCAGAATTCCATTCTGATCCTTCTTATCGAACCAACAAAGAACGAGATGAAATTGTTAGAAACAATTACCCCTGGAATGCGCTTATTTTCTTTATATTACAAATCTAAGCCTAAATCTCTCACAGGAGAATTTTCCGGAAACAAGCCATCAAAATCCTATTCTTTTTTTCTTCTTGTGAATATTAAAGACATTTTTCTTCTGGTCCGTTTGGAAATAAATTTCAGCTAATGATGAACGAAAGAAGCAGAAGCAAGAAAGACGATCCTTATTACAGCAAAGCCAGATCAAAGGGGGAGGATATTTTTTTCTTCCAAGTAAAATGCGATATATTTCATAACTATGAGCAAAACCAATTTAGCAAATTGATTGAGAAGGCGGTATTTCAGATAGACGTATCCAATAAATATAAATAAAACATTTCTATTGAAATCGATGCTCTGATACTAGAAGAAAATGAACTGTAAATATATGAGGAAGTAGCTTCTTTCGTTCGTATTTTTTAAAAAGCAAAATGGCGGAAGGGCAAAACGATCTATTTTAACGAGATTACAATTTCTTCCTTGTATAACAAAAGAACTAGAAATTGAAATGCATGCTCATTTTTAAATGCATATTGAAGCATTGCAGAGTGCCCTTTTAAATGCAGGAGTTTGAAATCCGCTAGAGCTTGAGATAATAAGGAATTTAAGAGAGGAATGAATCAGGACCTAATAAGATTTTCTAAGCCTAATCTCTTGGAGCAAAGAAGATACAAATATTCAATTCTTTTGAAGGATTTTCATATTTCATTTAAATGAATTAATCCTTTGATGAATCAAATCTGAATCGGAAATACTGATTTTGTTTTGGTGCATATAACATCATGTTTGTGAAAATATCTAAAACAATATTCTATTTGTAATATTATATATCAAAATCTATACCGAATTCGGCAGATATTACATTGAGCTGGTAAAAAAAATTAATAATAATGATTAACTTCTACTTCATTGTGATTATAAATATGAAACTAAACCTAATTATAACGAAGAATGATAAGATCATGGTTATGGAAGAATGGTTTTAAATGCAACGAAATTCATTCCTGCTCTTCCATCTTGTAACAATAAAGCTTTTCACATGCTGTAACACCTAATTGGGAACAAGTGAAGTTTTCTATGGGATTTCATTTGAGTTTTATTTTCTCTGCTATTGATATTATTGTAACACTATAAAAAAAGCCATTATGTTGCAAAATTGAGGAATATGCGTTGTTCTGTTCCTGATGACTTTCATATACATTTACAAGCACACTGTATATCTAGAAGTATTCAGATAAAAATTTGAAAGAAAAAAAATTACAAATATTTGATTATTAAGGAAAACTGCAGAAATTCCTACTAATTGATTTTGATTGATTGATTTTCCTACTAATTGGCAGTTTTGTTTAATGCCTTGACGATATTATTACACGGAAAGATTTTTTTTTCTCTGTAGCGGAACGTTGTATGAATGTAATACTAATGTTTCGTTCGTTTGTTTTCGCATCGTTGGATCGATATATATATATATATATTATGTGTGTGTGTGTGTAAACATAATTTTGCTGACTTGTGGCCGAAAAGAAGAAATCTTTGAAATTTTAACTTCGATTTATTTCATCATGGAGGACATAATTTGTATAAAAAGGAAGCAAGGATAAATTGACATTTGTTTGCATCACTATACCAGTGCAAAGAGACTGAAATTTTTCCTTTCAGTGATTTTACTATGAGATTCTGATAGACATTTCTTTATCACGTGTAGGTTTAGGTAAGGAAATCTTGGTTTGTTTTTTTTTGAAAATATGTACAAGTTTTAAGGATTTTTATCCCTTTGTTTCTGGCTTGAGAACGACAGAATCAGCAATTTTGTTAAGAGCGTGTTAAGAGCGAATAAGTTAATATTTAAATTAAATTAAGAAATATCATTACACACACACACACATAATGGAGTTTTTCGTAATGCGTTTGACTGGTTTGTAGTTTATTCGTAATTCTGTATATGTACGTGTATGCCTTTCTTTAAAGAATATGAAATGTGAAGGACAGAGCTTCCAGAAATCTCATATGACCAAACAGTATTCTCTTCCTGAGTAGACTGTCAACAAAGCAATATTTCTTTGAAGTGCTTGTAAGAAGTATTCCCTTATCGTGTTCGCAGGGAAATAGTGTTCCACTGAACTGTCGATAAAAAGCATCGCGTCTTTACACTGTTTATGCATAGAATGAATAGAATTACAAAAGTATTTTGCTCTCTAGAATAGATGTGACGCTTTTATACATTTTTTGAATTACACTGATGTAAACCAATGCCTTAAGTAACTAACATTGTTTTATCTGTTTAACAGGAGATTTTTATAAAATTATTCAAAATATTTTCATAAAAAAGATTGCATTTTTAATAATCAAAAATATATAAGATACTCAGATTGTTTTTACACAATTTAAAATGTTGTATCATCGTAAGTAAATGAATAAGTTCATTAAATAGTCTGTTACGATGCTAAGCTTTTAACCGATGTATATTTTTAAACATTTCTTTAAATATGTTTGCATAATATAAGATATATTATTTTTCTTTTTCTTTGGTATTGCTTAGGGCACATGCAGTTGAGAAATATATGGAATATCATTCTCTAAATATTCTTGTTCAAATAAATTCAATAATTATTCGTCTACATAATTAACTTCAACTTTTCAGAAAGCAACATACATTTCTGGCACTACAAATACATAAAATTTCTAAATTGTATAGTCACAAGTTTGTATTTTAGTTACGTGCTGGCTGTTTCTACAATCAATGACATTTATGTTCTGGAATCCTATCCTGTTATTGGACATTAATTAGAATTGAACTTTAAAGGAACTTTTATTTTCAAATTCTTTGAAAAATACCAAAGGAGGGTTTTTGAGAAAAATTACAGCAAAATTTTGCACAATAGGTATTTTTAAATCTACTTTCTTTAGATTTATCTTTTTTTGCAGTAATTGTTTCCCATTTCAAAAGCACTGCTTTGTCATTAGAACTTCTATAGCACCCATTATTTAAAGAGCCTTTGAGCTTCAACAGTATTTATTTGATCTAAACTCAATCTTCAATAATGATCTCAGTGGAAAAAAAAAAGAAAAATTGTATTAATACATAAATTTTCAAACATTTTTATTTTGTGCATTAAAGTCCTGTTTTGAAGCCACATGGGACATATATTAAGAAAGATCTCATCGTTTTAAATCGTTGTCAGACGATGAGGACGACATCTCAGATAGTAGCTATCTCTTGTCGGCTGTCGAACTTTTAACCTCCGAATCTGAATGCGTATCGAGATCACTAATTTAGTGAATCTTGAATTTATTAGGAAAGACGACCCCATCTTTCATTTCCATTCGTGCCCCTTCATTAGTCTTCTTAGACTTCTTTATTAGTCTTCCCCTTCATTAGTGTCCTCTCCTCTCATACAACCCCTCAATCAACCACTCCATCGCTCAAAAAAAAATCTTTATTGATAATGATTAAGATTATCTTAAAACTGAAATTATTCGAATTAATTTAAGTTTTGTAAGATTTATTTTTAACTTTATATTTTATTCCTTCTTATTTGTCATCGTATTTATTTTTAGTAAGCATATTTCAACTACATATGGGGAAATACAGCATATTTTTCCTCCAACATTTCAAAGTTAGATATATAGGGCAATTTATATGAAAATTCTATTCAAATACTTCTACGATTCAGAATTTTATTCCCATTGCAGTGATCTGAATTTCAGTTGCTCTGTGGGAAAATATAAATGACGGGGGGACACAGGGAATTTTTTAGATATAAACTTTTAAGAATTATATAGAATTGTAAAGAAAGGTAGAAAAATTGCGCTAAATACCTGTGCATAGCTACTTATAAATTAAGTGCAAATATTGCAATAATTATGCATAAAAAATAACGATACATTTTATTATGTTATGTACATTATTTGCACATGCTTAAGAAAGATAGCATCATAATTCTAGTTATATAAGAAAAAAATTATTTGCTGCCATTACTAATATTCCCTCTGTAATTCAATTTATTTGAATTGAATTTCAATGTATTACGTTGTTGTTTGCATATTGTCACTTATTCCATAAGTTGAGTGCTATTTGAATGAAAACCCGATATGTTTAAGTAAAATGCATAGGAATTCCTATTATTTTAAATAAAAAAAAAGAAAAAGTGTGTGTGTATGTGTTTTAATGTTTCCGAATATAGTACTATTTCACAAAAATGATGTAAATATTGAGCAGAGCAATCAGTACCATAACAGTTGTAATTTGTGAACCTACGGAATCTAAATAATTTTCTTTTTACAATTTCTTCTCAATCTCCTAAATTCCTTCGTGAGGGAGTCTTCAAAGAAAATTAAGACTTCAAACATATTCTTTATATGTTTAAAATTCAAGAAAATTCGTTTATTAAAATTTGAGGAAAATTCATCCATTATTTCAAGATGCATTCGACAAAACCTGAGGGAGTGGACTCGCTAAAATTGTCTCGCATTTTTTTCTAATAAAGATAAATTCATGTTTTAAAACACTTTTCTTCCCAAGTGAGTGAAACAAAATTTGACACAAAACTACAGCTGCAGGCAAGAAATCAGTAACAAATTGTATTTAATTTCAGGCGTTTTGGATTTGTCGCATCTACATGCTTTTGAAAGTACAGACAGTTCGTTCAATTTCTTATTGGATTTGGCTCAAAATTTGACAGATGTCTACAATATAAACGTTAAATCTCTGTATCGAATTTTGTTAATCTGATTTTCTTTGCTTTGTAATCATCGTATTAACTTATATTAGACCAGCCGGACAGACACATTTCCTCTGAATAAATTTTGCTCAAAATTTGACAGAAATCTGTATATTTGATATAAAGACAAGGACAGAATTTCAATTGTCTAACACAGAGTTTTTTTTAGTTATCTTTGTCACAGACTGACAGAAAAACGAGAGGCCTGATTAATAGATAAATAGACATAATGCCAACAATGTGCGTTTTTCATAAAACTTGTCATTTCATAAAAATCTAGAGTTCGTATTTTTTTGACGATTACAAGATAAATGTACCTGAGTGCAAGAACTGTGAGTAAATGAAAGTTTTAAGCAAGGATTGAATCACAAAGGATGATGGGAAAAGAAAGTGCTAACAGGGAAACTCTGAAACATTATGCTGCACAAAACATTATTTGTCATTGTAGATGCAGAAACATTTCATAATATGTTTGAGCTCCATCTTTTTTTTTTTTTTTTTTTTTTTTTTTTTAAGAATTAAAATAAAAAAGGAGTAGAAAAATTTCGGCAAAAGAATAATATTCTAATATATCTTCAGAAAATTCATTCCACTTCCTTTTTATTTTTCTATTAAAGCATATAAAACACCATTTAGCGCACGATGTTTTCATTTAAGCAAGCATATTCAAGAAATCGTTTTCACTCTATACCTAGCCATTTAATATATTAACCATTTATCATGGAAAATTTCTTCATCATTCGAAGAGCATTTCTCATTAAAGGATTTTGGGTCTTCATGTTTTTATTGTTATTTCAAAATATTATTTCAAATTTGTCAAACATTTTTATTGATTTAAAACATTTTTTTCCAGTTGTTATTTCAAAATTCCACATATTCTGCTACAAATGATTTTTGACATATGACATTTTGATGTAACCCTACGAAGTATTTAAAACAAACCTGCTGATGCTGCAATTTTCAGATCCCTTAACTTATAAAGTGATAATCTTGTGATGCGATAGTAAACCTTAAATTTAATGTAATTGCACTCATGTCCAAAATTAAGGTCACAAAGATGTTTTTCAAAGTAATTCTAAATGGCTACCAGTAAAATTTAAACAAATTATATTTTATATATTGTGAAGGACCGGCAACACGATATTAACCTTTGCTGTGGGAAAAAATATTGTTTAACATTAGTTTTTGAGGAACTACTGAAATTAGACCGTTTAGACATCTGGGATTTTTGCCTGCAATTTTGTGAATATTGAATTAAAACAAAAAAATTTAACATGTTTTCAGTGAGAATGAGTTCTCATAATCTTTTAGACGATTCATTGAGATGGAGAGCCGTTGGCAGGCTTGAAGATGGGCAGTCTTAAGCAGAGGTGGCTCGATGATTACAAGTGGCACCGAAAGTGGTATCCAGGTTGTGGAATCAATTCCAAACAAGTGATACTGTAACCAGGAAGGCCGGCCAAGGCCGTCACAGAATAAAGACGCTAGCTCAGGATCGCTATTTGGCATTAAGCGCCCGACGGCATAGGCTGACAACGGCTCCTCAAATTGCTCTTGACCTTGCTGCTGCGTCTGAAATAAGAATTTCCAGACAAAATGTATACAAAAGTCTAGCAGAGAGGGACCTTTATGCCCGGTGACCAGTTGAGTGTGCCCCTTTGGCTGCATCCAACAGAAAAGCCCGGTTCTTGTGCTGCCTAACATAGCAGACTTGGGCACAGCAAGAATGGGGGCGTGTTCTTTTCAGTGATGAGTCGAGATTTACCACACAGAGTGACACTCGTTGAATCTTCATCTGAAGAGAGCGAGGAGCTCGCTATCATCCCACCTACGTAAAAGAAATCGACAGACTTGATGGCAGAGGAATCTTTGTTTAAAGTGGCATATTGTTGGCCAGTCGTACACCACTGCACGTCTTCGATGCGGGTACTGTCAATGCACATTTCTATAGAGATGAGATCCTTGAAGCCTATGTGAGGTTGTTCCGGGGTGCTTTTGGTCGAGACTTCATATTTATGGACGATAACGCGCGTCCACACAGAGCCCAGATCGTTGATGATTTTCCTGAGGAAGAGGATATTCGACGTATGGACCGGCCCTCGAGGTCTCCGGATGACAATCCTATTAAACATGTTTGGGATGGTCTCGTAAGACCAATTGCACAGCGTAACTCCCCTCCTAATACCCTCCAAGAGTTAAAAGCCGAGCTTTTGGAAGAATGGGCTTTGTTGCCCCAAGCATTTATTGACACCCTCATAAACAGTATGAAAGCTCGTTGTAAAGCCTGTATAGCAGTGCACGGTGGTCACACTCCATATTAGACAGGTTTTTCCGGAGATAAATGCTTTATCTCTGATTCATAATGTAACACTTTTTGATATACCCTGTTTCTTAATTCCCAATTAAAATCTTTTCCATGTTGTTATGTGTCTAGGTTCTTTCTTCCATTGTAGTGTACCTCTGTGCCAAATTCATTGGCAACACAGTGAATAGTTTTTCATTTTTTTCAGATTTTATGTTTGTGACCTTAATTTTGGACATGAGTGTAGTATTAAACTCTATATATCCATAATGACAACTTTAATAGATAAAGATTGAAATCTGATCAGTATGATATGTAATTCATTCAGTATGATATGGCATGTGAATGGTAACCCCTAGTCGAAACATTGTCAGTAGACTAAAAAGAGGCAATGGAAAAAGAGGAAGAAGAAAAATATTTAATATTTCAAAACTATTTACTGATATCTTTTAAGGTCTGTGCTGAGCTATCTATTGATAAGAAACCTCATAGATAATTCTAATGACATTGCTCTACAACAGTTCGCGGACAGAGAAAAAAATCCAATAATCAATAAAGAAAAGATTACATATTGCAAAATTGATTTCACTCATTTTTAATTAAATAAGTTTCATAATCTTGAACTGCAGCAAATTCCCTGGCATCAGGTTTAATAGGGTCGTAGAGCAGGACGGACAAGAAAAAACGGCAGATTAACCTGGAGTTTTATGAATGCGCATTTCTTATCACAACAGTTTTTTATTGTACCCAAACCCAATTGTTATTCATATTTTCTCATCTCTTAATACAGGCCAGAACGTGCTTTAAAAAAGTAAATATTTGTTGTCTGTTTCATTGAATGTTTTAAAAATGTGTCACAGAAAAAAAAAATGTTGCTAATAGTTTAAAGATTTTAAGATATATTTTATAATGCTTCACTCAACTGCAGGAAGCATAAAATCATGTGTTTTGTACAGTATAATAAAAGATTTTTAAAGCAAGAAAAACATGAATGTAAAACATAGGCTTAGTAACATAAGTTATTGTTCGTTTTAATATTTTTTTTGAATTATTCTGAATATTAGAAAGATCAAATAGTCAAAATATTTTTAAATATATTACTTTGTTATCTTCCCAGGTAGCATAGAAGGTTGCACAATATTATAACGATATTATATTATAATATTCAATACTATACAATATTTCGAACGGTGTTTAATATCATTCAATATTCTACATTATATGTATGTTACTGGCGTTAAGATGACGATCTCCACATTGATTTTTCTTTACCATATCCATTAGTGTAAAGACTTTTCAATGGAGCCCGCCAAAGAAGCACTTGAAATCTGCGAACAATGTCCTTCCATAGTAAACGTTATTTCAAGAAAGCCGAAGAAAGGAATGAAAATTATCTTTGAATATGACAGAGACTAAATAGTCAAAAAATTTTTAAGTACATTAATTAGTTATCTTCACAGATAGCACTGTATATTGCCCAACATTGTGAGATATTGTACTATATTATTCAATATTCAACAATATTATACAAAATTTCGAATATATCATGTAACATTCTACAGTATATGTGTATCACTGGGGATATATTTTTCTTTACCATATCCATCAGCGTAAAGACTTTTCAATGGTCCCCGCCAAAGAAGCACTTGAAATCTGCGAAAAATGTCCTTCCATAGTAAACATTATTTCAAGAAAAGCGGAGAAAGGAATGAAAATTATCTCCTCCTCAACGCGTCTTTCGTGGAAGAAATAGCCCCAACGTAGCCAAGCGCGTTCGGCGAGAGAACCCGTACAAAATTAATTAAAAGTTGTCCCTGCAGAATTGCTGCATTCATTACTACTGTCGTTCCCTTGGCGTCGAAGTAATTTGTCTTAAGAGACCCCCTTGCCTTTCAAAATTAAGGTGACGGGGCGTAGAGAGAAAACGGGGGGGGGGGATTGGCAAGACTGAGAAGGTCACTCCTTGATGAGATGACGTCATGGCATCCTTTTGGACGGCGGTCGTTAAATTTACTGCTGTCGTCGAAGCTTTTAATCGAGTTATTTTCACTCCGACGGCTGTAAAGTTTCAACCCCTTTTGCCTCATAATAATGGTAAGCGGCTTGGTAATAAGGTTTGAAAAGCGGATCAACACATTAATTCTATATTCTGATATCGGGGGATATAATTTCGGTCGGGATGTAATGAAAATTAAAGCGGGACCTTGGCGACATATTGTAAAAATTGGTCTTCACTTTCCTGTCGAGTTTGTACAATTAAGATTGGATATAAGTTTCTTACGAGTTTTGGGTCAAGAGGATAATTTAATTTGCTTCATTTCGGTGAGTGAATCCCACCTGTAGCTGTGATGCATGTGCGTGCTTCTAAATTTATCATGACAAATTCTAGCTGTGGAATTTCTATGTACGGTGGCAAAGGAAAATTTTCGTAATATTTCTATTCTGTTAGAATTGATCTTTGAAATATTATCTGTTGGAAATGTCATCTGTATTGTTTTAAGAACTGTATGCTCCTCGAATTGAGTGAAAATTCTTAAATTGGTATCACCCAGTGTAGAATTTTTGAAGTCGATTTCGAAACTCCATTATATCGATGAAATTAGTACTGTTAGTAATTTGTAGAAATATAACATGGAACGGTTCAATATCATAGCGTACAGCAATACCATTAAGAACGGATTTTGTTAAAAAAGTTTAAAAGAAATGTTATGAAATTACCAACTTTTCTCTCTCTGATAACACAGCCCTTGGCTTCATGGTCAGAAATTTCGGGTTCAAGATTTGTTTGTATGAGAATCCTTTGTGTATCTGGAGTCAATGCAACAGTATAGCAAAAAGTATTTTTCAAAAAAATATAACTAAAAAGAAACAGATTCACCTTCAAATATTCTAAAATTTTTTAATTACATTTGGACGAATCACCTGCAGAACATGAAAACGAAGACAAAAAAAAAAAAAAAAATAATAATTTTCTATAAAAGCGAATAAAAGCTAATCAATATATCGAAGGCGAACTTTGTTTGTGTAAAGGATGAAAATTTACGTGGAATGCTTATTACTTATTTAATACTTATTAGTTGGAATACTTATTACAGAGTTAACCATATCTATGATGCAAATTTTCAAGTCAAATGACCACTAATTTCCCTGAGAGAAATTTTTACCCTGCTACTGAGCTGTGAGCGAATTTTGATCTTTTCGAAGGCAATTCGATTTTCTTCCCAACCTCATATTACTGACTTATTAAGAATGTATGGCCTCCAATGACGAGAGAAGCGAAGCTAACGTAGGAAAGGAATAGGAGATGATAGGATGAATAGTAGATGAAAAGAAAGACGAATTATTTATTGACAGCTTCATTGACAAATGCAATATTTACAAAAACTATTCAAGATTGTGTCCATCGGCAGTGATACATGCTTGACGGACGTTGGGGAAGTGATTTGCCTACAGGTTCACTGACGCCAGATATTTCACGCACATTCGCGGTAACTGTGGATTTTCGAACAATGATATCCTCGTCTGAATTAGATGGAGGCACATAAACAAAATTCTTTAGATGTGACCATAAATAATAATCAAGGTTGGATAAATCGGGATTTTGGGGTTGCCAAAGGATTCGTTCACCAGACACATTCCATCACGTCTCAAAACTCTCCATTCTTTTCCCCTTCCATTAAATCTATTTTCTTTTTTCATGCATTTCTTATTCCTTGTGTCAAAGCCCCTCAACATCACTTGCGTCCACGCATTCCTATAAAATAAATTACAGTTACACTGTTTTGCACCAATTTTTAAAGTTTGTATTATGAATACGAGATCACCCTATATTCCACTATAAATATCTTCTAGAGAAATTGTCCCTGAAACCTCTGAACAATAATTCATAAATCAGCCACCATACAGCTGTTGTGACTTGTTGGCAGAATCGCTATATTTCTTTCAAGCATGGAGGCCTGTGCAATAAAAACTAGATTCTGCTACTAAGCCATCATATCCACAATAAAAATGAGATAAGTTCATGACGAAATTTTGCGATTTCTTTTCATTGTGATCTTTCGAACAATTAATTATATATTACTGTTTGTGAGCCTCTTCACGTCATTTATGCCCATACATTACTGTACAATAAATGACAGTTACAGTGCTATGCACCAACCTTTGAAGTTTCTACCATGAATTCGGGATTATTCTGTATATCCACTACAAATATTTTCTAGGTGAATTGTCCTTGAAACCTTTGAACAATAATTCACAAATCTGCCATCGTATAAGTTTGTATTTACTGTGGTTTGTTGGCAAAATCGATGTATTTCCTTAAAACATAGTGTCCTGAGCAAGAAATAAACACTTGATTCTGCTATTAAGCCATCGTATCCACAATGAAAATGAGATGAGTTCATTACACAATTTTGCAATTTGAATGGGCAATGGGTTCATGGCACAATTTTGCATTATGCCATTTATCACCCATAATGCCTCTGCAATAAATGATAGTTGCAGTTTTCTACACCAACCTTTAAAGTTTGTCCCATGAATTCGGAATCATACTGCATATTCACTACAAATATTTCTGAGTGACTGTCCTTGAAACCTCTGAACAATAATTCACACTCTCTTACCATACAAGGTTGCAGTTGCTGAGGCTTGTTAGCAAAATCCTGTAAACATGTTATGCTGAAAAATAAACACTAGATTCTGCTACTAAACCATCATAGACACAGTGAAAGTTATAAATATCTACCCTACAAAATGAAACTGCAGATTTCAGCCTATGGCATTTCCTCTTACATAATTCTTAATTCTTCTTTTCATTCTTAATTTTTTTGATCATTACAAAAACTATTACAAATCTGATTACAATCAGAAATCGGGATTTTTATCCAACAACCTTATTTCTGAAATTAATATAATAAATCATATTTATCATGCTCCCCAAATCAAATTTGTAACAAAAAGTGCTTAGGTGAAACATTTGTCTCCCGTTTTCGATTATAAATAGTCTGTTCCGCAAACTTCCTCTGCAGCTTCTGTGTCTTTTTGGAGGGAGACAATAAACCTAACTCAGGCGTCGTCATAAACAGCTCGTTATCAATCACGTAAATACCGTCCTCCTTCGCACGAGACGTGCTTATCAGAATAATTTAGTGGGACTTTAATCAATAAATACTAACGTTTTATGACTCGGGCGATAAACTGGAATGGCAGAGATCGAAATCAATTTCTTTTGGATGGCTCAGGCGAAAGAGGCAATTTTCTGCCTCTCTCTGTCTCGAAGAAATGATTTGTTTAGATCAAGAAATAAATAAAATAGAGGGTATAATCGCTTTTCCTGTCTTTTGCATCGATAAAACTTTGCAGTTCTTCGCTCATTTTTATCTCCTTACGTTTCGGCGACAGTGGCATATGCCTGCGTGGGTTTAATAGGAAACGGGTGAATCTCATCGTCTCAGATTTTAAAGAAAAATTTTATTGGATTTTAAAGATAAACGTTAGTTTTAAACAAGAAAAATCATTTTTTTTTGTTGTTGTTACTCAAAATGTTATTTTCTTGCTGCATTGGAAGTTAACAAGAAATCTTATCCGCTTTCTCCTCCTCCCCTTCTTTTTTTCAAGATTAGATTTATACGATTTTTAAGTAAGACAGTTTTCAATGTGAATTACGTTTTACCTTTTGATTTAATTTAAAATCATACCAATACTAAGTTACATTTCTTATAAAGTGCTAAGAAAAATAAAACATTTGTCTTGTGTGCGTGTGTGCATAAGAGAAAAATGAAAAATTTCTTAATTTAAATTCTACTTTAAGTATGATATCAAATTAAGCTGAAAAAATGATGCTAAAGAAAGAAAGCTGAAAGAAAGAAAGAGAAGAATCAGAATTATCGCGTTTTTTACATTACGATACATTATCCTAAGAAATAAATTTGGTTTTACCTATTTTCTTTGTTTAAAATTATTCAGCAATAAACCAAATTATATACATTAAACACAATTAAAATCTTTGTTAAAGGTTGCGAATTCCTAGATTTTTTTTTTTTTTTTTTTACTTTTTTACGAATAATCCTTACAATTTCGAAAAATTAGCTTTGACTTAAAACATTTTTTTAGAAAATAAAGAAAAATATATTCTCTGAGATTCAAGTTCTAACTAAAAAAAGCCCAAATATATCGGTATATCGATTCACAAAAAAAAAAAAAAAAAAAAATATCAATTCAAGTCGCAAAAAATAATACATATCAATTGATGTCACAAAAATAATACATATCACAAAAAATATGCATAATTTCTTTTGAAAAAGGAATGAAATCATTTTGAGTTCAGTAGTGTGCCTCATACAATAATGCTTTTTATTCAGCATTCCTTCTAAAAAAATATCTTTATTTGATTATTCAAACTGAATTTTGCAAAAAAATATTTTTTGTTAATGAAATCTGACTATTATTATTTTTGAAAGTTGAGAGTCTTTAGAAAATAAAAAATAATATATTCTCTAAGATTCATGCTTTATCTTAAAAAACCCATCATATCGACATATAGATTCATATAAAAAATAATACATATCAATTCATGTCACAGAAATAATACATACCAATTCATGTCACAGAAATAATACATACCAATTCATATCACAAAAAATACGTATTCTTTTGAAAAAGGAATGAAATTCTTTTTTGTTCAGTAATGTGCCTCTTAAGATTATGCTTTTTACTCAGTATTCCTGCAGAAAAATTCTCCTTATTTGATTATATAAATTGAAATTTATTTTATTTATGATCCAAATCCCACTTATTTATCAAAATTGTGCAGAAAATTATTTTGTATTAATGAAATCTGATTATTATCATTTTTGAAAGTTGGAGTAACTATTGCTATAAATGTGTTTATGCAACGCACAAATATGTTTGCACTACATAATGCACTCATCAACTAAATTAAATGCCAATTATTCAATAGTTAACGAATGTCATCAGTATTAATTCTACTGAATATCTTTCATTGCAACTTTTGCTTGAATGCCAAATGTGAAGGCATTGATATGTAATGTTGAATAATTTAATAGCAGAGTAAAACATTGAACGCTGTCCTAAACTTCTTGATGACCTCGAAGTGTTTACGTATGAATAACTTTATATGAACCTAATTTGTTTATTCTTTACTTAATTAATAATTAAGTTATTGATTGGTTCGTATGAAGGATACAACTATCATTGTTTCCGTCTGCCAAATGAAACAAAATCACTGATTTGTTTATATAACTGCGTGAAAGCGCAATTATCAAGAAAGCTCTTTCGAAGTTTCTGACTTTCATAGTTTTATAAGCTACCACAAATACATAAAAACGCAATGGAGCGCGTATTCTTAATTAGTGATAATTAGATCCGCGTGCTTATTCCTCGAATTTATCCAGGAAGTTTCTTAAGGAAATTATCGAATTCTTTTCATTTTCTATGTCTTGAATATTAAATATACGATATTGGATTACCTAATTGTTAGCACCAACAAGTGTGTTGATTGAGTTAATATCTTTTGATTCCTTCAAGGATTTATTAAGAAATACATTTCATTTGCATCAATTCTTCGAACAAAGGTTTCTTTGGGTGAAAATCCAACTAACGAATTAATGTTAATTAGACAAATGATATTTAATAACTAATATTATTAATTATGGAGGAAGATGAATCATTTCAAACTTCATTAGTAGCCTTAAAGTTAATAAGCATGAAATCTAATTAAATTCTGAAATCTAATTTCGTAATCTAATGTATACATTAGTTTCATTTAATTAATTCTAGTATTAACTATAAAATAATAAAATCCATTAAAAAAACAATTTTTATCTAGTCGCTTTAATTACGATGAAATTGAAATTAAATTGCAATGACTTGACATAAAATTAAGAACTGTAATGAAACCTTTTTTGAAATATTTTTCTTTTCGAACTTAAGTTATTTTTCTAAAAAAATTATTTTAATTTGTCTGATCGTTTAGATATATTGAAAGAAATATTAAGGCGGAATTTATAATCAATGCTCTGTAGAATTAGATAAAGAAAGAAATATTAAAAGAATACTATTACCATATTACTAAAAATTGAATACAAACCTACCAGCGGTGTTATTTAGGGAACAGTAATATTTCATTTCAGTAATTAAATTGAATGCATTGCATTGATTTTTTTTTATTTGCCCCAAAAGCCAAGATGTATTATTGATCTCCTAAATGGTAAAACCACAATTAGATTATGAAATCAAAACATTGGTATTTTCAAGCAATTTTAAATTTATATTCAAGTTAATGAGAGAATTTGGAAGTAAACTTTATTTTTTTACATTTTAATGTATTTTAAAAATTTTTATGCATACCCGTTAAAAAGTGTTTTTAATGAATCGTTTAAATGTAATAAACAACAGTAAGTAATGAAATAAACAAACTAAACACTGTCAGTACTAAAATTTTAATTTATCTTACTATGGTACATAATCTGCCATTTAAAAATTAGCAATTTAATACATTTTATTTTGCATCTGAAAACATTTCTTCTATTCATTAAATACTTTAAAAAGTTATTAAAAAAGTTTATGCTTATCATAAAAAAATAAATTGAAAGTTGCTATTTTTATATGTTTGGCTATATTTTTAATCAATAACTCTTATTTTTTTCAAAGTGTTTTTAACAGTATATATATATATATATATATATATATATATATATATATATATATATATATATATATATATATATATATATATATATATATATTCGTATAATTTTATGACCCAAAGAAATTATTTTTCTTATAAATGGACAAACAAATGCATGAAAAGAAAATATGTTTAAATATCCCAACTATAGCTGTTATAAGGTGTCTCTGAGCACTTCATATGTTTTCCAGACTTATGTCGTTTGTGCCCTAAGCTAACTCTAGAGATGGTGTCCATCGATTACGTGACGTATAATCATATTTCTGATGCCCCAGTCTTTTTTCTTTATTGGAAATTCATTAAATTTCAGCTTCAAAAGAACAATAAATTACATTAAAAGAAAGATTCCCAGAGACAGCTATTAAATGCTGTGGAAGAAGAAGGCATTAAAAAACGAAGTGGCTCATTGGGAAAAAACAATGGATTTAGGAAAATGCCGGGACTAATGACAACATAATGTAACATGAGGGATTGTCCCTTTCCTCACTAATGTTACCATAAATATCAGTTCTTGGAACAATCACAATCAGCGTTGAGATTGAGTGATAGCAGTTGTTTGCGTTTGTCTGCTAAAGTGAGGCAAAGCACAGATGAAATCGGGCCGAGGCTCATCGTAATTTACCAACAAAAGGGAATGGTGGGGGAGTTCATTGTCGTTTACTGGAGGGTGGAAAATGTGTCCAGAATCTTAAATGATGGAGAGGGTGTGGTGCTGAATTCAAGTCACTGGTGAAATCACGTTCGATCATTCCTTGCATTAACTTTAATCTGTTTGTTTGTCCTGAGGACCCTAATTGGGGAAGGTGGAAGGATCTATCGAAAATCGAGGGGGAAAGAAAAAAGGTTTTGTATTAAAGTAAGTAACATTTCTGAGAGATAACCTATTTTTAAGATTAATTATACATTCTTAATTACCATTTAGAATAATTAAAATGATAATGTGTTTGGAATATAGAACAAATTACAAATAAAAGTGTTGATGTACCAGATATATATAGCATTGATTTAAATACGTTTGCTTGCTCTGAGAATAATTATTAGATAAGGAAAAAAAATGTTGAATGTTTTTCTATTTTATGTGCAAGCGGGATGTGCTCTTTGAAAACCTTTTTATGTATGTTCTGTGTATCTTCGGGAACGTTTATTTCAAGTCATGCAAATATCTTATAATCTCACAAAATAAACTAATATCGTTATTATTATTGATTAGCTTTTTTAGTTATTTTCTTAATTATCTCATAGTTTGTTGAAAGAAAATTTTCTGGTATGAAATAAGTAAAAAAAATATAATAGTGAACATTTGATTTTTTTTTCTGAAAATACAAAAATATCCCCATAGAATTTTAAACAACGCAGGTAAAATGTTATGTCCTATTATAAATTGTACAGTAAATTTGTTAATGATTAAAAGTTTACAAACAAACAAAACAATGAAATCTTTATCCGTTTTATAATTTGTAAGTTATTTCAATATTTTTGTGAGATATATGTTTCTTAAAAAACTTAGTAAAAGAATTTAGAGATGTTACTTTGATTGTAAAGTATTTATTATTCCAGAATTTTAGAAATAAAATTCTTAATTCAATAAATTCTTTTGAATTGATAGTTATAGGTAACAGAGATTAATTTCTACTAGTAAAAATTACATTTCATTTCTTAATCATGAGATATTTATGCATCATTTACTTCGATATTAATATTTCACAATACACCAATGTGCATTTGGAGTTTTATTGGATTCTCTTAGATTTTGATTTGTGTTCTTGGATTCTTCTTATTTCTTACACCTTGTAGTTTGAAACCACCGTGTAAACCCTAATTTTTACTAAATAAATTTTGTTTTCCAAGACATCCAAAAAGTCGGAACATATTAGAATTCTGAGAATGTAAGATTTTTTTTTAAATTATACCTTTAGATATTTTTTTTTTACAATCTATAACTAGAAACTTTATAGGTTTTTATTACTAATTTAAGCAACTGTACATGCAGATCGAAGATGCATAGATTGCTGTTTCTGTAACAAAAAATATCAATTAAAATGAACAAAAAGTTATAATTATCACTATTTTCTTTCCTCCATAAATTAATATTTCCTCTTTCTTATGTTAAAACTTTGGATCTTTTTCAGAATTTTGGGAATTTAGAGAACTTTATCGAAAAGCTTTAGCTTTAAGAGTTTGAATTGCTAATTTTAGAAATGAAACAGAAAGAAAATGGAAGAAAATTCGATCTATTATTTCGTTTGATAATATTTATAAATAAATTTAAAGAAATCCATGCAGCAATTATTTATGCATTTCACTTTTATTATTCATATAAATTAAAGCAGAATTCTACATTTTTCCCTAACTCTGCCAGAATTAAAGTGTCATTTCTCTGTTTCTTGTACAAAAACATTTTTGGCTATGCTATTTAATTCCTATCGAAAACAATATCATGCTGGCTCGCTATCAAAATTTAAACAAAAGATAAATATTTAAGAAATAATTTTCACATTATATTATAAAACCAAATAAAAAAACTTCCAGAAAAATTCTTTTAATAAATTATTTTTATTATCCTCTTTTTTAATAAAGAATAATGTGGCCATCAGTTCCTAAGTGGGAATGTCCATTAATATTAAGGTGCTGATTTCTATGCAAGAACTATATTGCTGAGGAGGACAAATCGGTTGATTGTGTGTAATTGATTCGTGTAGCCGAGTTAATTGTAAGAAGATTTCCTTTATAAATATAAAAGGGAATTGTTAAATAAAATTTTAATAAAATTCGAATTCATTCAATGTGTTAAAAATCTATTCAGATCTAGGTTTACGCATTTTCATAAAAGAACTAATGGGAGTGATCTCTTCAAAATTTCCTCGTATACATCTCAATAATTTTTTTATCTCACTCGCAAAGCATAAAATTATAAAGCCACGAATATCTTGCATGGCATTCGTGAGTAATAGTTACAAAATATAGATATTTGGTTTGAATCTCGCCGTTTTACTGAATCTATAGCGATAATATATATTTTGGACACTCATTGGTTCTAAATTTTGATACTGAATTACAGATGCAGTCGCAGTCACAAGTTTATATCCTGAATTCACATAATGCAAAACAAGAGATTAGAAGAAGATAATGTAGCGAATACGTAAAGTAATATACTGAGTAGACCGATAGATCTGTCAGACCGTTCGGCAAATTTAGTTCAAAATTTGATAAATCTATATTTTAGATGTTGATCTACTCGAAAAGACATACAGACAGACTTCGCGTGAATGGATTTCGTGTAAATAGATAAAATTTGATAGAAATCTATCCATTTAATAGTAATTCCATATACCAAATTCCATTTGTCTTGCTAAAAACGTTTCTGAGTTATCAGGCAGCAGGCAGACAAAATACCAGAAAATTAATTCTCAGACTCAGATAGTTCTTGAAGGTTTGTCAAAATCTAGAGTTCAAATTACAATTCTTCCTCTCTACTTCGTATATGATAAAGTTGAAATTTTTTTTAAATTCATCCTTTAAAGAAATAAAATTACTAATTAAAAGTTTGAAAAGTAATTTTTATTTGCCATTAAATGATACTTTCAATGCTGTATTGGTGTATGGCATTTCATCTTATTGTTCATATAATTTGGGTTGTTATTTATGCGGCTATTTTAAATTGTTTATATACATTCTACTTCTATTTTTATTATAAGGGCAAGGTTGGAGCTAGTGCCCTTACAGGCTTCAATCATAAAAAATAGATTTTATAAAGGGAATTGTGAGTCTTTTTTTGCAATTTTATTTTCATTTAATTTATATTATCACATTTTTTTCTCTTGAATGTGATGTAAAATTCGGAATCATTCATTTCTTTCACTCTACTTTTTGAAACACAATGGATATAGGATTCTTTGACATCTTTCACCGAGACGAGTGTAAATTTTAATATATATTTATACATTATCAATATGTTTTTATTATGTTATTATGCATTATTTTGTTATTATTATTATTATGTAGTATTTTTTGTATATGATAAATCGATATTTCCTACAATTTCTTCTAGCAATCGTCTTTGGCCTTTGTGAAGACAAAATTGTCGTGACTGGTAGATAAATGAATTTAAATACAAAGTTACACAGCAGACGATCTAATTTAAACTGTCAGTCTCTCTTGGTATAAGTAATTAACAAACTGATAAAAAAATCTATGGAAAAACTAATTATGAAACGAATCCAATTCAGTTTAGAAACAAGAACCTTTTTTTTTTTCTTTAAAAAATACTTCCTTCACATTTACAGATAACGTGATTTAGTTATTAATTTAATCAGACGCATTTCTTCTTTGCATCAAAGTAAGCGACGGAATTTTTATTAATAATTTTTTTAAACAAATTTGACATGAAAGTAAGTAGACTAATTTTCTTTCGAAAATTACTATTCGAAAGTGGCTTATCATTTTTCTAAGATAAATTTTTAAAAATTACACTTAAGAATTTAAAAAAAAATATTTACACTGATTGGAACATCATTTTTTTTGTGTGGCATCATCTATGTGGAACTTCATTTACTTCCACGAAGGAATACTCCATTCAATTGGAGGGTTTTGTTCTCACGTGCATTGAAAATATCTCAGAAGTAATTAGAAAATGAAGTTAAATATTAGTTTTTCTAATAATCGTGGCTTCTAATATAAGCCAACCGTTTACTAATTAAATTTTGTATGTGTAAAGAGTAGTGGTTTATGCAAAGCATTCAAAGGCATTGAAGTTCATTTCACAGACTAATTATCTTTTACAATTTTTTGAAAAACATCCGCGATATGATCACTCAAGGGAAATACTGTTTTGACATTTCAGAAAAGTAAACACTTTTAAAAAATACTTCTACTTTCACTTTAGAAGTTGATCCACCTACCTATGTTGATGAAAGAAGTAGACTAAAATATATTTATACTACTCTAAGCGTATTAGAAAATCAAAGAAAAACGTATATAAGCTCTTCAAAATGTGATGTATAGTTTTTTTTTATGGTTGACAAAATAACCACAAAAAATTAATACAAGAACTAATATAAACATTTTTTTTTCATGAGAGAAATTGAGTTTTACGGGATTATAAGAAGCTTTAAATTTAGTGCTTTTCATATACCAATATATGTATATACAAGCGATTCTTAATTGTTTATAGAAGAAAGAAAAAACACATTCAAAATATTTAATTTCAGCAATTTCCTTTTTTTCATATTTCTTTTAAACAAAAATATGGGTTAATTATCTTTTTTGAGATCCTTATTGTAGACTATTTAATCCGAGTTTAAATCATTAAAAATATATAACCATGACATCATCCTGTTATGTTGGATTAACAGGGTAGTGTCATGATTTTGTTTATGAAACTCTAGGAAAACAATGTTTTCACGGGCTGTATCTTTTTTAATCATATCTCATGAAATGAATTGCACCACAGTTAACATCCCAATATTCAAACTTCCACGCTTCACCAATATGAGAATATTAGACTCTGAACAAAATAATTTATCGAATGGAACCCACGAGAATGATGAATTTGCGCTAATACCAAATCATGGAAATGGAGTCTAGACTTTCCGACAAGCTTCTGTTTCATCAGTTTCTATGAGAATCTGAAAAAAAGAAAAAAGAGCGAATCAGAAAAAAAAAGAAAGAAAGAAAAAAGGAAAGAATCAGCGAGATTAATCTCTTTGTGTCATTCTGGCATATATCCTGATAGAAGCGTTAATGGCAGACTTCCGTCCCGTTGACGCCTTTTGTTCAAATCTTGACACTCATTTACAATTTAGATGTTAAAACTGTGCATCATTTTTTTCTAGATCTGTCTGTTTTGCAGTTATTGTGTTCACTTGTACACCAACTGAAAGACAAACTTCCTGTGTATTCGTACAAGATGTGTTCAAAATTTGACAGAAATCTACAAATTTATATAAAAATACACTTCACCTGATTTCATTCAACTCACTCAAAGCCTTTTTGAATTATCTTTGTCACAGACAAACAGACGTAGGCATCATTTCAATATTGTGAGTTTTCGATTCCGGGAGGGGACGACGAGGAGATTCATCAAAATCAATTTTTGATATTAATAATACTTTTTTCTTTATATACTTCTCATTGGAGGAAGTTGAAAAAATCGCAATCGACTTGTCATGAGTATAATGAACGACATAAGAAAAATATGAAGGTGCTTTATCATACAAGTTATTAAAGATTTCTTAAAAGTATTTTTTTGTACAATTTAAATAATATTTCTTTAATTAAAACACAATACTTTTCCCCCATAAATTTTCTTTATATTTGCCAATGTTGAGCTATACATGGGAATATTAATTTCCATACTAGTAAATGACACATGAGTATTTCTTTACTTAAAGTCTCTCGATAGCTGGGTTTTTTCTTTTCGTCCCTTCCTGAAGTAGGTCGATGTTTTATGAAATAACTGAAATGTACAGTTGGATGGTAACATATATACAAATGGACAGATTTATCTGAATTCCGCGCAGAAACCGGATTTCTCCGAATTCATTGCCTCTCCACATGCATTAATCATAGACTTTGCCGAAACAAGCATTTAGTGCTCACAAACATGACAACGCGATTCATAACTCAGTCTTAACGAATGAATTTTATCTTTTGCAGCTTTTCCGAATGTCACAATGCATCAATAGATAAATAATGATGCTGCGAGTCGACTCATATTTTTTTGCCGAATGTCAGTCTGGAGGAAAGCGAGCCGTCCAGAGAAGTTCGCCCCCTGGGAGGAGATGAGGTGATTTATCGGTTAATTTACAGTCGTGTGTATGTATACCACTGGAAACAGATACACGGGTAGTCACGGTATAAGGAGGAATTCAACAGGGTGTTCTTTGTATCGCTGTTTCTTTCTTATGTGAGATGAATATTGAGTAGTTTCACTGAGACAGCCATTCGATGGTTTTCTTTTTCGATTCATTCTTTCTAGTGAATCGTAATGGTGTCATTGCGTTTTGACAAGTGTTTTTTTCCCTGCGTTCTCCTTTCCTTATATTTTAATATGATGATGCTTTTCGTTGGCATATTTCTTGTAAATTGAATCAGAAATTATGTAAAAATTGACTAAAGCGCTCTATTGTTAGATGATATTGCAGTCTAAATTGGATTGAAAGCAACTTAAAGAGATTCTGAAAATTTGAGTGTTTAATTGAACAAAAAAAAAAATGCTTTCTTAATGTTTTTCCACAATAACTTCAGGGTGTATATTATTAAACAAAATCGATTTTAGAGCACTGTAAAATTTAAATATTAATCTTTCAATTGAAAAAAGTTTGATTTCTTTGGAAATTATTCTTTAATTTAAATAAATTAACAAAAATTGCTTTGATATGTCTAATTTAATAGATTTTTAACCACTCATTTCCTATTGTGCTTTAATAGTAGAGACGATTTCTCGACATAACCGTTATATAAAAAAATAAGTAAATTTTAAGATTTAATGTCCCAATACTTGTTTGCGTATGGTTTTTTTTTTTCAAATTTAATGTGTGCACAACTTGTATTATTTTTTATATGATATCATGGGTTAGTAAATTTGATTCAGGAACAACAGCTAAACATGTAAGCGAACATGTAAATGCTCCAATTTACAATGATTACATTATTATGTTAGAGTGTTATGAAGCAGAGGCTAGAATGAATTTGAATTTTTTTATTGCTGTATTCCACAAATGAATAGCAAAGTCATATCTTATCATTCTTAAATTTATGTACGCCTTGATCCTTTTGAGTCTGGCAGCATGGAAATAGAATCTCCTTAATAAGTGGACTTTGATACTATAGCATTGCTTTAAAGTAGTGATAAAGTTTAAGTAAAAAAAAAGTATTTGCCTATATATATATAGAGAGAGAGAGAGAAGGAGAGAGAAAGAATCTTGGGATTGATTTTCGTTTTCTTAAAAAAAAATTACAATATAAAAGTTGTGAACTTTTATTTACTTCATATTACCTAATGCAAAATTTAATATTATATAATCATATAAAATTTAACTATTTATGAAGTCTTTATTTAAATTTATGAAAGCCTTTTTATATCTGTGGTTCTGTTTCCAAAATTAACATCGATTTTCTCCTATTACAATTTTTTTAGAATTATGATTTCGAATATGAGACATTTTTCAGAACAGTCTTATATCAAATTATCTCAAAATTCATTGCTTATTTCAATGAAATTTATTTAGAAAATTTACTTTGAAAATTCAAGTGAATAATAATACAATTCTCCGTTCTCTTTAAATTTTGAAACTGCTTTAATATTCATTTTTAAATCCTTAGCAGTAACTTGACATCCTGTTTACATTCCAATGTCTTTCATGTCACTTTTCATTTGCTATATGTGTATTTTGTTGAAATCTTTAACCCCATTCCTTATTCAATATACCAAGATGTCTTGGAAAATACAAAAGATGTGGGTGCAAAAAGTGTATTTTAAGCTCATGTTACAATTCTAGTAATAATTTTGAAACAATTTTATTAGTATTATTAAACAGTTAAAATACTCGTAATCTATAAAAAAATTCTGTATGACGCCTTAAATTTATTTCAGACTTGCACTTCTGACGACAACGAAATTAAGCCTAGGATTTTCTTTGATTAATTTAATTTTTCTAAGATTATTTTATTCTTTATTAACCCCTTAATTTTCGAGACCTGAACGTACTTTACTAGATTTTGTTTTAATAAACGTGGAAAAACATCATTTAAATATTGAAAGCAATTACCATTTTAATGCAAAGTTTTAAACTTAGTCTTTCAAAAGGCTTAATATGCAAGAATGACAAGAAGTTTTGGATCCTCGAAACTGTGCCGAATCATGTTTTTTAATCTAGAATTTTGAATCATATTTTTTAATCTAGAATTTTGAATCATGTTTTTTTTGTAATATTTAATTTTGAAGCACGATTTTTAATGTTGAATTTTGAAGCATGTTTTTTAATCCTGAATTTCTAATCTAAATATTTTCTTAGATGACATCTCTTCTTGTTTAGTGTTGAATTTTACATGGACTATCTTAAACACTAAAGTGCCTCACCTTTTTTGGCATCTTTTCATTGACTTTATTCACAGTTAAATTTTTAGGAACTGATGCCTCACTACTCAGGTGAACATTTTATGCATCATTACCTTTATGAATACAAAGTGTTCACCTGAGAAGAGATGTACCT
Source organism: Argiope bruennichi (assembly GCF_947563725.1). Classification (NCBI taxonomy): domain Eukaryota; kingdom Metazoa; phylum Arthropoda; class Arachnida; order Araneae; family Araneidae; genus Argiope; species Argiope bruennichi. The sequence continues at coordinate 142,733,107 of NC_079151.1, read as the reverse complement.
CCTTTTTTTTCTTTTTTGTGCAAGCTGAAAAGAGTGTCCTATGTAATTTTATAAATTTTGATCTTTATAACCTCAATATGACGAGTAAACATACAAATTTTCAAGTTCAGGGAGGGAAATTAATATATGAATTCAGCAATGCCGGATTCTATTTTTTCTTTACGTTCCTTTTTTTTTCTCACTTTCATTTCACATTAATTTTTCTACAAGAAATGACAAAGGTTGTATTTAGAATAGAATCGAATTTATTTTCGTTCCACAGATAAGGAATCAATTTTTGGATATATAATCAAAATACACTTTCAGGATTATCAAGCTATGAATGGCATAGCAGATTTATGTACAGATTTCCCAATGTTTCTGGAAATATGTTGGGGAAATCTCTTACTATTTTGATAAATTGCATTCGTTGAAATATATTAAACATGCTTAAAAGAACTTTGGAGCATAATTTAGTGAATATAAACAAATTGAATATGTATAGTTCACTGATGTATACATATAGTGATACGTTCACTTATGGGAAACGTATAGTTAAACTGATGGTTCAATGTGAAATTCTGAAGCTTTTTATTTGAGTTCGAAAGCTGTACGTGAATAAATTGTTCAAAGTATAAATAAAATTCGAATGTTCGAACTATATGTATATTCGAAACTATTTTTAGGACTTTTTATAATATAAATAAGCTGAGCCACCTGGAATACAATAGAAAATATCTTACCCACTCCATAAGTTATCTGCGGCGAATGACGTTCATATGTAAACATTTTAAATACTTTTTAAAGACTTTGATACATTCTGTATTAAAGACTAAAAATCCTTGGTAGTTTATAACTCTGTTTTTTTTAACAAAGTTTTTGAAGAGTAAAAACATATTCCAGATACCTGTATTATAAATAGGATGAGCCATCAAGTGTATAATAGAAGCAGGTTTACTAATGCCCTGTCATATTTGATAAAAGTTGCCAACATTGTTTGAAGAAATGAAATTTGATGCATGGCTGCTTTAGCTTTAAAAAAAACATATTTGAAAATAAGCATATTGCCATAATTTTATTTACACTTCAAATCGTCAATAGTGTTAACCATGTATTGCATATCAGTAATTGCAATTTGTTCTCAATGAATCATAACATTCTTTTAATTTTAATAAGTGATGACGATATTCTCAAAATTATTATTTTGGAACAGTATATAAATGTATCACTCTTGGCAGTGCAAGAATTTGAATTTTTTAAGAACGGTAGAAATTTCGGAAGTGTAAAAGATTTTTTTATCTTTTACTCTAGTCAGGAATATTAGTTTGGAATTCAATTTTAAATTTCAAAATTTGTTTTGCAACTTTCCTTATCTTCTACTGACCAAAAAAAAAAAAAAAAAAGCCGGATAATAAAATTTTTGAAAAGTTAAAAAAAAAAAAAAAAATCCAATAAGAGCTCTGATGGTGGAAATTCTTATTGTTGAATCTTTAAATGCATTTTTATGTTCTTTACGAACTACCCAGTTGAATGACATGATTTTATTGGCAGTCATGTAATTCAAAACATTTTTAACATTAATTATAACAAAGGAAACTTCGATGCTATTGTATTCGAACCTTTTTATGAAAAAAAGAATTTATTCAAAATTGCCTCGTTAGTTGAAAATTAAATTAATTTTTGTCTATTATTTAAACTATTATTTATAGTAAATCGATAATTGCAAATTATTACAGTAAATTTATAATACCAAAGTAGTATTTATGATATTTTATTCATTATTATCCCAGCTTAAAAAAATAATATCTTAGCTTTTGCTATTTTTGTAGACTTACTGAAATGTATTGCACAAAGATTGTATATAGGTTTTAAGACACATGTAATATTCAGTTAAATATATTTCTTCAACTGAAATCCATATTGAGAAATAAAAAAAATACTCATATTTCATTTCTTTACATCCAAAATAATAACCGAATACTTATTTTTATCATATAATTTAATATTAATTATATGAAAAAGAATATACAAAATCCTAAAAATTTCCAGCGTATGAAAAAAAACACATTTGAAATTTTTATTTGATGATACGTTTTATTTGTTACCTAAATAAAAATCTATTCAATTTCTGAAATATTGAAGATAAGTTTTTTGATTTCTTGCCATAATGTTTTGGGCGATAAGAGCAACGAAGGAAAACTTTCAAATAAAAATTCAATATTTGGTGTACTATATATCCCCTCCACCCTCAAAAAAAAGTTCCACTTTCTGTTTAGAATAAATTTGTGATGTAAATTCCCATTAATTATGTAAGCCCCTTTTCAACAACAGTATTATAAATTTTGTCCCCAGGCAACTTCATGAAATTGAGGTTTAAAAAAATTAAGGGATATAAGAAGTGACGTAAATTTCTTTTTAATAAATAAAATACAAAAAAAAACCCCTATTTATTTTTTAAATGATTTCTTACACTTTTCTGACATAAAAAAAAATTAAATTCAGTGAGCTTAAAACCATTATCTTAATGAAGCTTCATATTTCTTCCAAATATGATAAATTTATTTCTTTATAAAAAATTTCTTTAATTTTTTTAAACAAAAATATTTTTTTTACAAAAAAAAAAATTAACATTTAGGTACACAAACTGCCTTTTAAGATATTTATCTTTAATCGGTAAATTTACAGTATTGATCGCAGCTCTTAGTTTAAAAGATAAGTACTCCTTAAATGGCTTTTAATATTCCTAACATGCCTTAATTCAGACTCCTTATTTTCCTTTAACAGTAAATAAAACTGAATAATGTTCCGAAGTATTAGAAGGGAAAAAAACATCATTTATGGGTCTTTAAGTGCTCAGAAAAATCAATTCTGTTTTCATCATTAACTATTCCCACCCTCTAATCAATAAGTCAATAGTTTCTTTTCTTAAAGCCCTGTGATTGCATTCATTATCATCCTTCCAAAAAATAAATGTCACCTTCCTCTAAGAGCATTTAAGACGAGTTATTCAGGGCTATAAATTCTCAAATGATATTTCATTGCATCCTATCAGATCAGAGGGAATGAAATCGAAGAAAAGTAATTAGAAAAGCCAGATCTTCAATGAATGACGATGAAGAGCATATTAAAAAAAATCCTATCAAAGAAAGCAGGTATTTGGCGATAAGGCTTTAATTTCCAGATTGAAGTTCGCTGCTTAAACGCTTTTTTGCGAATGAATTAAATTTGCAATAGATTTAAGTTTACCCAAACATTATGATATAAAAATCTATTAAAATGTATTTTTTTGTTAATAGTATTGCAAGAAGAGTTATTTATTTGCAAAAATGATAGATTTCCTTTATGTAATATATCAAATTGGATAACTAAATAAGGCAGGCTACCTATCAATAAACCAACAGAACGATTACATTAACATCAGGTTAAAAGTTCGCGGCCTTTATGTTCACTGTAAAGCATATTTGGGACACTTTAAGCACGAAGTTTGGTGCTAAATTTTGGGAATGCCAAATCAGGTGTTTTTCAACATTCAACCAAGTTGCTAGGTTCTTCGTAAAATTTCTCATGCGTAACTTAAAATAGGATATTAATATAATTAAAAACTGGAGTGTATCTGACCTTTCTGATTCACATGTATAGAATCCAAATGATTGGTATATGTTTCTATAATGAAGAATCTTTATTTTTGGTACTGGTTTAAGTGCAAAGCTTAGAAAGCTTACGTATTTTCTTTATGGAAATTTGTTATTTAATTTAATTTTATGCGCGTAGATTTTACTAAATGGTAAAAAATATGTGAATAGGGAGAAAAATATCAAAAATGAAAAAAGTTTTTTTTTTTACATTTTATATTTGTCACTTTCAAAACTGTATTTAAAACCTAAAAATTAGAAAATCCCAATACGTTTTGAAGCAAGATATTTTGGCAATGCAATTTTCATTTAGCAGACATTCTTCAATTAATATTAATATTTCTGCAACATTGTTAATGTCATAAATTGATATTTCTTTAATCTCAGTTTCAATACAAAGAAAGAAAGACGAAAAATTGAATGGAACATAAAATTTCAGAATCTAACATGAAGCTAGTTTGAGATTTCTCTTAAAAATTTTCTTTAAACTGAGTATATTTTTTTCGTTCAATAATTTATCAAATAGTTTGTCTATGGAATTAATATTTCTAAAATGATAAAATTGTATATTTTGTACTTTTTTCCCATTTTGATAAGATACAAGATACACAATGCAATTTCAACTCGAGATCATTTTGAGCCATTTTCAAAATATTCATAGAACTAACTATATTTATATAATATTCAAAATTTTGTAAAGTTCTTTTTAAGTCCTTACTGATGACATTCTAAACCACATTAGAATAATAACACACGATTTCTTTTTTAGATTTCTTTTAAATAATTCATGTTTCGTCTTTCATTTATCTAAGTCTAATATCTCAATTTAATGATGTTGTTGAGGATTTTTACTCATTATTGATTCCACTAATGATAGAAAATCTTACATTGAAACGTACCTGAACAAGCTTTACGAACAAGATACTATCCACATAAAGATGTCATACATCAAAAAGCGACCGTTGTCGAACTTAGGGTCCATACTTGCTGACATCATTTGTCATATGCTTAACGAGCGGATTCAGTAGATAAAATAGAACTATTTCGGACAGAAGAATATACTCAGTGGAATGCATTCATCGGCTTTGGATACTTCGGTAACAGACAGATTCTTCTGATATATCTTTACTAATACAAATGATCGCACTAAATTCATTCTGAGAAATGAATCGATTATTCCTCGTGACCATGAATTAGTCATCTACAGTGAAGAATTGATAATGATGATGCAACGAGAATATAATAAATGGATCTGTTCTTGTTTCGATGTTTCTTTCAAGAAGGCATTGAGATAGACATCATTTAGGAAAAGAATTGTGGTTGGACAAGACTAGAAACTATCTTTATTAAGTATTTCTTCATAAATCATTTGCTGGCTTCTTCTGTTGGAGATTAAGAGATTATTAACCCAAAATTGATTAATGGCACAAGTCTATTAGATTATAATATCATACGAAACACATACTAAAAGCTTGCCAACAGCAGATTTTAAAATTTTAGTTAACAATAGCAGTAGTTTGGTGTAACTGAAGGGCATTTCTGGATTTCTAATTGCAGCTGCAGTGAATTTTTCTGGTTAAAAAAGAACTGATAAAAAAATATAGTTTCTTTTCATGTTTTTCACGGATTTTGATATTTTTTATTATTTGAAATTTTGAATATTATATATTGAGTCCTATTATATTGTAATATGTTTTATTATTCAAGTTTTTATTTTTTATATTAAATTTTTCATTCATTTGAATTTTTATTTGGCATTGTTACAAGAATTGGTTATTTATTCTTAGACTCACTTTTTATCTCTTGAGTTTGTTTCAAAATTTTGCAATTTACAAACTGCAAGATGATTTTTTTTTTACATATAGTATCATTCAGTCCTTATATTAATAAACAGTTAAATAAATACACTTAAAAGCACTCGTAGGCAAATAAATCTTGAAATCATGTTGTTACAAAATAAAAGTTTAAAATCGCAAAGTAATTCAAAATGATGAATAATAAAGGCAATAAATATCAAGAAATTTATTTTTTTAAAGCAAAGAAAGGTGCTTAGATTCCATTTTTTTCTCCTTTGGTACTTAAAATACCTATTAAAAATCAATTATTATACCACTTAATATCACTCCAGATAAAGCATAGGTCAAGAAACGTTAAAAACAAACACTAAGAAATAATGGTAATAATTTTAAACAATCATGCTTTTTTTATCTGTAACTTGAACTAGAATAGGAAATTCAAAGATTTTATGTATCTACACCCAAAATAATAAGATGGCAAATATACTTCATAAACAAGTATTGTAAAAAAATTAATTAGTTAAGTATAAAATAAAAATAAATGAAAAGCAGAATTTTCTTTCACTAAGTTAAATATAAAGAAATTCAAACATCATACAATTAAATTCAAAGCAATAAATTTATAATTCTTTACTATAAGGTCCAGTTTCTGAAATTCACAATTCACAGGAGCTTGATGACTGCCCAAAATATGAAAAATAAATCAGTGCCATCGCAGTTGACTCGCAATGTACTTTTATTAATATTGAATTTTTAAATACTATTTTCCAAAGATGCATAAAAAAAAATATTTTAATACTTGGTTCTGATTTAATATTTCAAATAAACTTAACTTTGGAGTTTTAAAACAATCTACCACACATTATTTTCAACTAACTTTTACAATCGAATGAGTTTAATCTTTTTTCCAGTTTTCAACAATAATAGTATTTTATTCTTAAATTTTTTATTAGAACTTTTTTACAAGGAAATTCAGTAGAGGACGACAAAAAACAATCATATTGGCTCTTGGTTATACTTTATTTTTTCTTGGTTTGTATAAGGATTGTAAACAAAAAATTTGTAATGTGTGTATTCTCAATGAAAAGACGCTATTTAATATTTTCAAAACTAAATTGCATACACATCGATTATTTGAATTAAATTTTATTACATACGTGTGATTGCACCTCAAAAAAATTAGATTTAAGACACTTATTTATAATAACATATCATAATCTTAAAAAATAGAGATGAAATAATTTTTAAAACAATTAGAAATTGTTAAAAAAATTAATGAAATAATTAAATAAATAATAAAATAATAATTAAAATAAAAAATGCCTTTTGTTTCACTAATTTCAAAGTTTTTAAAAAACTTTCTGTACCAAATCGTTTAAACTATGTTTCATCTACAAAGTACTCTTACTTTGTAGGTCATAATATTTTTGTTCATATTAATCATCCGAAAATAATGCTCAGCCTCGGTGACAAATCAATGACTTAAACATATCACTAAGAATTAAATTTTTCACTTGAGATAAATGTTTAAATCACAGAATTTTAAGATTGAACTTCAACATTTAATAATGAATCAATTGTAATTTTATTTACATTTGAATCAAAGCAAAATAACCTTTTTATGATTGTATTTAAGTATTATTTTGCTTTTTAAACTCATTTCTTGAATTTATTCTGCATTATAATTGACTCATTTAGTGAAATTGCCAATCTCATGAGATGCTATTTTAGTCAATAGAATTCCCCAGCGTGATATTTTAAACCCTCGGTTAATAAGCTATTTCAAAACTCATTATGTAATAGGATGGGAAAACATCGTAATGAATTCAATTTCAGGAAATGTTTTGTTAATAAATAAAAAATAAAAAGAAGCGAATGCCGGCTTGGATGAAAGGAATGATGCGTTTAGAACGATATGCAATCTTATTCTTTAATATTAAAGAGGATTTTAAGGCATGTAAGTAATTTCCGAAAAGAAATTATACTTGGCTGTTATGCTGAAAGTTCAGTTGAATTGAAACTTATATATGATTTGCGTTTCAATAGCTTATTCACCGTGAAGTTCAAAATAAATTCAACAGATAAATTGAACCGATATTCAAAATTATTAATTTAAATAAGCGTACTTAAAAATTTGTGATCTTCAATAAAATGATAACAATGAGTTTTAAATTTTATATTGAAAATAAATTATGTGCATCGCAAAATATTATGGATAGAAACGCAGACAAATTACAACATAAAATTGATACATATAAAAATCATTGTTTTACTAAGAAAACAATATTATTTGAATCTAATATTAAACAGAATGATTATGATCATATTTCTAAAACTTTTGAACGTAACACAGAATAAGAATCTTAACCAAATATTTCAAAATATTTTTGCTATTTGAAAATATGCCAATGTTCTCAAAATTCAAATAAAAATAAAATATGCAATTATTAAAATATTATCAAAGGTAAATATATGCTATTTACATTTTCGGTTTCTTAATTTTTAAAAAATAATTACGAAAAACTTTACTTTGTGGAAAAATTATTATTCTTATAACTTTATTGTTGACAAAATGAAATAAAAGAAAAACATTTCATGAGCAAATGATTCTGATCATTTATTATGATAAAATTTTCATCGTGTGTAGATAATGATTTTCGTTTTTATCTTCAAATATTAAATCAAACATTTCATAGTTGATGTTTCAGCTTAATGATATTAACGTCACATTGTAAAGCAACTTTAGGGCTATTTTGGGGCGGACCTCGTAATTTTGAACCGCGGTCAGGTGACGAGGACGACACCTGAGCTGGCACCCCATATGGATAATTGGCCATGCTACACCATCGGGAGGACGTTTGGCATGACGGATTTAACGTGCAACAGACCCCCTTACACGAAGCTTCTTCGGTGGAATCGGGTCTCGAACCTGAAACCCTATGGCTCACAAGCCGAGACCTTACCACCAGGCCACCGCGGCCACTTCATAGATGTTGGAGATGATGAAATGCCAATTAGTGGGCATGGATAATTGGCATGTAGTGATTATTTTTAATATCCCCATTTATTTAACAATTCACGTAAGAAAATATTATTATAATTCTTGCGAAGAGTTTCCTGACTCAAAGATTTCAAAAAATATTCATCCAATGATAATAAATGATATTTCACATTCTTCTTAAATTTTAGGCCATTAAAGTTCGTGGGAGTTTCCCGCTCTCAGATAATAACATTCGAATCATTTATGTTTTCAAGATAAATTTTTTTCTAAAATCAAATTCAATGTATATTAATTATTTAGAAATCCTAAAAATCCGAATTCACGAAAAAAAATTTTTAATCAATATTTTCTGGTAACAGTATTTTCGAAATTGAAATGTCAATTAAAATCAATGTATTTATTGCTATAAAATTAATTCAGTTTCAGAAAATAATATGTTAATTATATTTATTACTATGCACTGTACGAAAAAGCTATATTTCCCCATAGTAGCATTCAAGAGTGCCACCGTGCATGCGTGATAATATTCTTAAACACTTCTTGGAGTACTATCAGTATTTGTCAAGCGATATAACTGTTTGTTACAGAATTTAAAAAAATAAGTTGTGTTATTAAGATGGAAGAAAATTGAAAGCAAATTTAGGGTAAGATTTTATAAACTCTCGGGATTAAAATAACGCCATTCGTGAAATAAATTTACGGTGAGTTTTGTTCAAAAAATTAAATGTTTCCCCACGGGGCAGATACTTTAGGGGTGAAAGAGATATGTTTGAATATGATATACATTGCGATGGCTAATATTTTAGCTTTAATATTTTCATCTAAGGCACCTGCAAATATTAAACACACAATCAGCGATGGACAGCAAAAAATCACTATTCTTTACTGATGGAAGAGTGTTAAAATAGTATTGAAGAAACGATTCGAAGCATCCTACATAAATGTTTTCCTCAAAAAAAAGTTTACATTTGTTTCAATGAACAAAAATCAAAGAGAATCACATATTGCAGAAATATCTTTTTATCTAATGAGAATTGTTCACATTTTTTTAATCGAGGCTCTGATGATGAAATATAAAACCTAAACAGAAAGCAATAAAAGGCGACACGGAAAAAAGAAAATTTTCACTTCAATCTTCTTCCATTTTCTTAAAAAAAAATCTTTGAAAATTAAAAAATTAAAACAATGCTTATTACATTTTCCAATATTAAAGATATTAATTACAAGGAATTTTTTTTCGACTAGGCAAACAATTACTGATTAATATTACTGAATGTTTTGAAGTGTCTCCGCATTCGTAAAGTATATCGAATTGAAAGCAATTATTGTTGTAGAAAAAAACAATCTATCACTTCTCATTTATTGTTTGTAAATTTTCGGTTAAAACCACAATTCGTGTATTGAATCATTCGCCAGATTCAGCACCCATCAACTTCTCTCTAAACTTTGAATTTGGGAGGAAGTTAGAAAGGATTATGCTGATCATTTCTGTAACACGTATAGTAAAGTCAGAGGGGCTTATTGTGAATTAAAAAATCCAAAATAAATAACATTGTAATATTCCAATCCCACTCCACATACCCAGTTTTAAAAATTCTTTGAAAGCTGGGGCGAAAATATCAAAAATCTACTAGAGTTCATGTTAAAAATAACCTTCTTATTTTTGCGTATAATGAAGATGAATGTGTATTTGTATGCGTGTATTCGTTGACGCTCAACAGGCCTCCTTTGACACAAAGCTACCAAAAGTGGCATATATATTGTTACAAATCTGTAATTTTGCTATCCCGCACGAATAGTGTCATTCCTGGAAAAACCGTTAAAACCTTTGTAAGATCTGTCTGTGCGTGCTGAGCTTGGCGACCATTTGGCGACTTGGCAATGAATTTGGCGAGTTTGGCGACTAAATGGATAATACCGGAAAGTTCGAGAAGTTTCACGATTCTTCCAGTAATAACCGAGATACACCGAGGTACGCCCTGATTGGTCTGAAGATTCTAGCCCAGCCTCCCGAAACTATAAAAGACGAGCACTCTGAAGCTGGGAGAAAGTTGTGTGTGAGAGGAGTCCGAGTCGCCGACAAGTAAAGAAATTGGAGGATTAGACAGCAAGCAAGCTGCTGAACTATAGCGATTAAATGCGTTACGTTATTATGATTGATCGACGGTATTTTGTTGTAGAAAATTTTTTTGTAACAATATACATAGGTGAAAATGTGCACCTTAGAGCTGGTTTTTTTTAATTTTAATTAAAAATTAAAAATGTTGTCATTATTTCGCGATAATTTTTTTAAAATATTACAGTACAAATATAATTTTCTATCATCTTAAAATTATATATATATCTATATTTAATTAATTTTTAAAACATATTTTAAGCATATTTCCAGTGAAAATTCTGAATAAATATTAAACGATGTATCATAAACAATAATACAAAAAAAAAAAAAAAAAAAAAAAAAAAAACGAAACCTTATGTTTTCTGATTTATGATAACATGGCCGTAAATGTGTAGCACCCTATTGACAGAACAGCGAATTTCAAACCGAATTTTCACCATTTAGTCATATGGAATATCAGTAACAACGCGACCTGATTACCAAGACACGAGTTACACAATTACCGATATACATAGTATGATGTTTCTTGGTATACGCAGTTAAGAATTTTCGGCATTCTCTTCGACTGCATGTTCTGCTTTGTGACTCTAATTTTTAGGGTGTTAAAAGAAATTAATCTTATAATCTCTTGACATATGTACTTCATAGTTTTGGGTGTACAGGAATAAATAATTTTCATCAAAGTATCTGTCTATTTGACTATTTTTTTGTATTTGCATAATAATATATCCAAGTCTAAAGTGTCAATAAAAATGGGAAAACAATTATTACAATAATATTTGTTTTGAGTTGATTGCAAAAACGGTAATTAAATTGGAATGAATGATAATCAAATCCAATAATAAGGGAAGCTACTTTACTTTCAAATAAAATATTTCCTAAATTATTTCATAAAATTTCATGAAGAATGTTCAAGAGTATATGAGAAGGGTACCTCTTTCATTCATTCTACCTGAATGGATGCATGATTAAAATGACTAGTTAGTCTCAAGTCTGAAAAGGGTGCAGAATGAACTTTTCTCAATTCAATTTAGCAAAACTGTTTACTTGAGCGACGAGTTTATCTCCGGGAGCAATTTATCTCCGGAGATAATCCCTTTGTGTAATCTGTCTAATCCTATTGTTTGAGTAAAACTAATATTTAGAAATGCAAAACTATCCAACGAGTTAATTATTCCTCCAAATAAACTGGCTGAAATTCTTTTTAAGGAGGAAAATTAATTTGAAAGAGGCGGCACCATTCTTGCAATGGTTATTACATTGAAATTGCTTAAAAACTAAAACAGGGAACAGGAACATAGATTCGGCGTGATTAGTAATGTTTATTTATTATAAATACTAATCACTTATTACCTAATTATGGGGAATTCATCTTCAAAGGAATCGATATAATTAAAAAAAATTTTTGTTATTTGGTATGTTTATTTTATGAGATATATATATATATATATATATAATTCCTAATTCTAGAACAGCCTTCTTCATAAAACTGTTTGAATTTTGTTTCTAAGCTTATTATTTAGAAAGTTACATTGGTCTTTATATTTGTGTAATATATGTTTTAGTGTTTTGTTACATCTTTCAATGCGATTTCCTCAAATTCTAAGTTTTTGGCAGAATTTTCCTACTGAAAAACCGCAAATTAAATTCTAACGCACGCTTTTTCTGTTCAGATTCAGTATATTAATTTCTCAACATGTTCTGCAGCTCCTCAACAAGGGAAAAAGCATCCTGTTAATTAAAAAATAGTCTACAGTTATTTTAATGTTTCGAAATTCAAAATTTTTTTTAAAAAAATGAGAATTTTACGTTATTTATTAGTTGAATCTCAATATTTAAACATTGGATAGAAGAAGTATTTTTTTTTGTTGTTGTTGTTCAGAAATTAAGAAATATATTTAATAAACTATTTGCAAAATTTTGAACAAATCACTTGATAAAGTTGCTTTATACCATTTTTTAGCCAAAAAAAAAAAAAAAAAAAAAAAAAAAAAAATCCAAATTTCTTTTTAATTATTATATTTTGGTTTCATTGGCGGTTTTTTAATTTTATGCAGAAATTAAAAAATATTATCATTTTAAATCATTTTCCAAGAAATTCATTCCAAACTTATTTATTTCATATATTAAAAGTTATAATTGAAACAATTACCAAATAAAGTTTCATTAATAAAAATAACATTATGTCTATTTTTCATGCTATTATAATAATTAATGCACCTTATTCTTGGAAAACATATTTCATCCTTTTCAAATAAATTAAAAAAGAAAATAAAAGGTTTTAACTTCAACAATTCCGTGAAACATTTAATCAAATATTTGATTAATATATTTTTGATGAATTTAGTTTCCGAGAAATTTACTAGCAGAAAAACAATTTAAAAATTTATTTATTTTGTTAGTAAAAAATCTTCATAATTGATTCTAATATTTTAATGAATTACGATCAATTTATGGTATCTAGTTGTGATTATTATAAATAGAATGATATTTTCATCTAGAAATTAGCGACTATCAGTCGTATAATTTTCTTTATCAAGTGTAGATTTTTCAAGAAAAAAAATCTGTTCAATCAAATTAAGAATTCAGAAGTATTCTTTTTCTAGAAATTAAAGACAAGTGAATTATTAATCTGTTAGATAAGAATAATATTTCAAGATATTCATGAGAATACTAAGAATGTTGAATTAATAGCTAGCAATAATTGGAGGATAAAGGCAGAAATTGAAATTTTTAATTATAAAATAAAATTAATTAAGTTATTTTAATAAATTAATAAAGTTATGTCTTTTTGACAAAGAAATATTACTCTTGGCCAACTCTTTTCTGTGGATGCTAAATAAAATTTAAAAGTTTCCGGTGAATAAAATCGGGATATAAAGAATTAAACAGCAACGCAACTACCGTTATAAATTATTACAGTTCATTTTGTCATTTATTTCTACAGATGTTCAAAGCGTATTTCTTCAATTTTCCTACAGTATGAAATACTACAATAATGTGTATGCTTTATTCATTTTTTTACTAGCTGGCTTTGATGAGTAACCCGGTTAGATGGGATTTATGGGTGCTAAAAGTTAAATATTTTGTGAAACTGTATCTTAATGATTTCTTCAAAAAATATTTTTGCATTACTAAACATTTACGACATGAAATTTGCACATGCCAGCATGGGGTCTATTTCTAGGTAAATGAGATTTCTGCATTTATTACCTGTCATTAATTTTTTTAAAATAGTTAATGAAATAATAAATATTTATGTCAAACTTCATTATTTTTGGTTGACTTTACTTCATCTTGCAACTTTTGAAATATTTATTGCAAAAAAATAGTTTTATATACAACTAAAAGCGTAAATATTTAGCTTTTCATAGACTGCGGTTTAAATATTATAGAATGTATCGTTAAATTTCCATTGATTTTTAACTCGTACTTGTTAGTGCTAAGCCACGTAACGTTACTGGATGACGTAAAGTTTTTCATTTCTTTATAATATCCATATTACCTTATATACAGCAAAGAAACAATAATTATTTAATTAAGATTAGAATAGTAAATACAAAGTTTTTTTCACAACTCTAAGGGATATATATTCCGAAATCCAGTTATCCAAATAATCAGTTATATTTCAGAGAGATAAATTGTTTATGTAGACTTATGTTCTCGAACAAAATCTAACTGTGTAAAAAAGTAATGACAAAGAAACCATGAACTTTGGTTGATATGTACCAACAATTTATTTTACAGTAATCAGATACATAATAAATTAAGGATATCTATCAGATTTTATTGATCCAGATCAGATCAAAGGATTAACAAAAATGCTTGATAAATCGAGGACATTAAAAAAACGCATTTGAAAATTTTTTGTACTGCATAAAATATTACAAAAAATGAAAACGTAAACTGAAAATTATACTATGTATGCCAAGTGTTATAAAATATAATTCAAAATGTGACAAATAATTTATTTTTAATGCTAGCTCATTGTCTGTGACATCGGCGCGCATCCATTTAAATTCTCTTTACATTCTGAAAGTATCATTTGCAGGAAATTTCATGTATTAGAGAAATCACTTCCTACAACATTTAAAAGTAAATAGTTTTTAAAGATTTTTTAATAGTCATGAAATTAATATGCTATAGAAATATTTCTTTTTCCTCCTAAAGAAACATCCTTTTTCCCCCGTCGATTGTCCAATTATCTGGTTACTCGATTTTATCTGCTTCTTAATCTTCTGCTAAAGTCAAAATTAAATCATATTAATAAGTCAGTATGTTGAAATTATCTAAAGCAAATTTCCATCTATAAGATTCATTCTGAATAAATTTTCATTCAAATATAAGAAGTGCCGTCTAAAATGAAAGAAAGAAAAACACTGTTTATATGAGTTTTTAATAATATATACTATTAATAACATGAATGTGTGTGTATGTGAGTGTGTGGGTTGTTTACTTGTGTGTGAGTACGTGTTGGCTCTCTACACGCCAGATCTACAGGCCTCTCGCACGCCATTTGACCTACATCTATCAAAGCAAGAATATGTGTATTTTGGAGAACGAAAATATACACTTCAGGGCAATTTTTAAAATGAAATTAATTAAAATTTTGATTAATTAAAAATTAATCTTAATTTTTTTAGTTTTCTGTTATAAATTTCAGAAATATTACTATATGAAATGTGTTATGCACCTCTTTAAAATTTAGAAGCATATTTTTAATGATAACAATTTAATAAATTGGCAGATTTTTGATAAATTTGGCAGATTTTTAAAACTATATTTTTGCCTCATTTGTAACAATAGGTTGCGTTGTAATCCTAAAATTCAACACCGTTTTCACTATTTCATCCAATATTTAATAGTTTAATTTTTTCCCCATCTTTGAAAACCAAAGAAGAAGGATTCTGTTTAATATCTGTGTTGAATAGAAAACTTATAAAAAAGTAAAGTGAATAATATTATGAAATTTAGAATTTAAAAAACCGGGTATTTACATTTTTAGTGGCATCTGATAATATGGAATTGTCACCATTAGAAAAGTTCATGTGCACATATTCAGGACTTACGTAAAACAATTAAAATAATATAGCTTTAAGATCAAGCAATTTGACAGAATCATAGATTTGGAGTTACATCGAATCGTTTTATCTGAAATCAAATATAACCAATATTCACGATGAACTAGCTAAGTTGCCTGAGGCGAATAATATAATAGTAATAATAACAATGAATTACAAGATACAATGGGTCTCTCCACTCGTTATTCACTCTAATTACAACGAAAATAGACTGTTAAGCGATCATCTCAGGCTTGATACGCAAAACTTGACAGTTTTACTTGCTACAATAAGAACGGTGAACTTTCTAGCACAGTTAGAGTAAAAAAACAATTACGATTGAGCTTAAATGATTTAGTCTTGATGATTTAACGAAGATCAATGATGCATTTGTTGGCTTTGAAAAAGATAATTTCCTTTTGTTTTAGTTCATATTTAGAAGACAAATTCAAAAATCAAATAAAGCTAACGAAAAAAAAATTATGGAAGTGAATAAATAGTTTAAATAAGATTTTAAGCATGTGTTCAGACGAATTCTGAAAAAAAAAATCATTTTGATTTATTAATAAAAAATTTGCTGTCTTTCATCTCAGCATAAATATCATAATTTTAAAGATTAAAAATAAGTCCTAAATTAATTTTATTTTGAAATTTTCACTTTAGTAAACGCAGAAGCTAAAAATGAATCTTTTCTATATAACAAAGGTACTAAAACTAAGAAAAATATTTTTAAAAACTGATAAAATTAAATTGGTGCAATATAGCTCGAACAAGTTGTTTGCATTTGGAAAATTTAATCACATGATCAATCCATTCGTGTAGATTTTGTCAAGTTCTGTAATGAGTATGCAATTTTTACAAGGATGTACAAGGAAAAATATTTACATAGATATCAGCGTTAATACTATTGAAAGAAATCATTAACGCATCTAAAAAGGCTGAAAGTAATTATTTATCAAAAAATGCACACTTAAAAAAAGCCCTGAAGCATGAAAAAAACATACTAGTAGAAAATTCAGTCCCCAAAAATATTAAAAAGACCGACATTTTAAATATATTTATTAAAGATTAAAATGTATGATAAATATGTATAAAATTCCAGTTTACTTAAAATATTTTTTACCGTATTGATGTACAAAAAATATTACACCTAAAATATTTTCTAGGGTTCAAATTTTAAAAAAATTGTAAATTTTACTTAAACATTTTTTTAAATTAAAAACATTTTTTAAAAATTATATTTTTATTAGCAAGTATTTTATTTATTTATTTATTTTGCATTTCATAAAAATGGTGTCTATTATTTTACATCTTAAGAACGCCAACCGATATTCGTGTATTTAAAAAAAATCCAAGATTGCATGAAAATGGGTTCAAGTATTTAGTTGCATTATGGAAACAAAAAGATTACATGAGAATGGCAGGAAATATTTATTTACACAAGTTAATGCATTTCGTATGACATCATTTTCTTTATAGACACCATATTCATGAGCACAATCTTTGACTGAGAAGAACGTGTCATTTTATCCGTTTCGTTTACTTTATTCAATGACTATTTCTTTTACAAAAGAATTCTACAGCAAAATTTGCAAATCCACATCTATAATGATGGATAAAAATATCTCGCTTTTCAAGATCATAAACCCATAATGAATCAAGAAATCTCCCACGAATAGAAACCCTGCTATAATAAATTACTTAGGATTTTATCAAGCCATCCTTATGGCCCGGGAATCATCAAACAAAGCGCTGTTATAATGAGAAGGGCGATATGCAAATTAGAACTATCTCATATTTTTCAACTCAGCTGCTCTCCCTGAGTGAGGATTTTTATTTCAAAACCCCAAAACATGCCAATTATTAGGTAAATTTTCCGGATATGACAAACCCGCTGGAGAGTTCTGCCTGAAGAGATAAGTCCCCGTCCAATATTTACTAAAAGTATCCGCTATACCCTATTTACATAATCCTGTGTCATTGTTTGAAGACCCCAATGAATCACCCCTGGGCTCGCGGCAAATCCACGGAACGGAGGTTCCCGGATCACGTTTCACGCGTTCACGCGGCATTATTTTCAAGCACTTGACTGCTGGAGAGGACGGTAATTTGATTAAGAAGCCCTGATTGTGATGTCAACTGGCGCGGACGGGGAAGTTTTGGGTTTCCCAGCTATGCTAATGAACGAAGGAGGTGACGAAAACTATAGGCGTTTTTTTTTTCTCACTCCTTTCCAGCGTGTATTTTTAATGCTGGATCGGGCGATAGCGTTTTTTCTTGTGGGTATTGTTAATAAAGGGTACTTGGATATTCAGTAGGTGCGTTGCAGCAAATTCAATCCTTTACCATGATGTCACTGAATAGATGGGGAACCTGGATATCCTGTAACAGTTAGCTGGAAATATTTTTTTCGGGGTAACATAGAAAAGAAAAACTGGGCAAAAAATTGCCCTGGAAAAGTTATAGGTTACATGAAACATGATAAAAGTTAGTGTGGAACTTAAAGTATATGATTACCTTGAAGATTTCATTAGTTATATTCTTCATTACATGAAACAAGACGAAGGCTGGTGCAAATTTATTATTTACCAATCTCAAGACCTCTTGACCTCTGTCCACTCGAGATATATTTTTTGAAAAGAAAAGAAAAAAAAAAAACTCATTTTAATTTGAAGTGTTGTGACTTGGTATACAAATTGTAATATGTATATATAGATATCCACATACAGAACAGTCTCGTATCTCGATATCCGTAACCATTCTGGTCACTGAACGGTTTTGATGGCATGTTACGGGAATTTTAGTAAATAAAATATTTACCGTAGAAAAAAAATAGCTATGTACAGAATTTACAAACATATAAGAAATGATAATAAAATGAAACCATTTACAAAGATTTTCAACTTTGACAAATTATTTGGAATAATAATATGCAGAAAGTTATTATGTATGTAAAAATCACATGAATTCTGTGTTCGATACACATATACAAAGAGATAGCAAAAAGTAAGCATAGCATTTTTTCAAACAATATGAAACAATTTGAAAAATATTGTCTTCATCCCAAATACCGACCAAACCCTGAAAAACAATGCAAAAACATGTGTTTCATATTTTTCTCCCATTTTATTCATATATCTTTTAGACACCTTTCTTCTTTATTCCATTCACTTTTAGATTTTTTTGTTATATATTTGCATGAATTTTCTCTTTTGTGATATATATATTTGTATATTATTTGTGATATATAATTGCATATTTTTTGTGATATATCATTGTATATATTTTTGTGATATGTACATATATGTTTGTATGTGTATGCATTTGTAGACGTAATATGCAGGGTGATTCGCATTGAATGGGTCAGAAATTATGCATGCCAATAAAAACTGTTTATTATTTAATTTTAATAAATCAAATTTATCATGAAACGATAAATACCTAACTTTTTACAGCTATTCTATACGTGCCTCTCAGGTGACACGGGAAATATCTATGTCATATTCCCATTCATTCTACACTCGTGATAGAATATTTCTTGTTGATGAGTCCAGCTTGTCAAGTAACACACATCACACTGTTGTTTGAAGCACATTCTGTTTCACTCAAACAGCGAATTGATTTTTCGAGACTTCATGAATTTGCTTCACGAATTTTTTGAACCACTTTGGTTTTGGCGGTGGTCCTTCCTGAGCTGGTTTTCTTACATAAGCACCACCGCTTCCTGAAATTGCTTCACCTACCATTCAATGTTGTTGCAAGAGTCCTTAAACAAATGTCATTCGAAAATCTCTTTGAATGACGATTGATAAAGATGTTTTTTCTTATTCCGAAATACAAAATGCTTTCTCTTGCATGAATGATGCCGGAGAATGATTTCTAGCAGCGATTTCGTTCATGGAAGAATTTAGCTGTTTCCAACTAAAACTGTTCTTTCAGAATAAATTTGTTTAAGCTAAATAAATAAAATACAGAATTAATACTATGCTAATTTTTTTTTTGTTATATTCTATATGAATCGTTCTGTATATATGTCACAATTATATCTTTTGTCATTTTTTTAACCAATTTATGCCAAGCTTCGGTACAATGATCCAAATAGGCCCAAAGCAGGAAAAGTGAGCGTGAGAAAGCATTCAGAACTTAAATAGTTTCAGGAAAGAAATTGATTCTGTAATAAAAATAGAGACCTATAGAACTCAGCTTAAATATATTTGATACAAATAATGAGAACTCTGTATTGCAAATGTATTAAAAAAATTCCTTAGAATCGCAATATTATCCAATAGGGCCTTTTCTTTTGAAGTTGAAATAACTAATTAGCAATAAATGAAAAAAAAAAAAAAAACTAAAATAATGAGCAATTATTTTATTTCCACAAAAAAATTTACTCTAGTTATTTTGAAACCTTAAAGGTGAGTTGTTATGAATAAAAGTTTATCTTTTCTTACAAACTAATTTCCGTGGAATAATTGCCTTGAAGGAATCGGCTTAATTCTGTCCTTCATATAACAAACAATAGTTGACTTAATGACTATATTTACGATAGCAAAATTCTCTTTTAAAATGCAAATATAATACTTTCCATTCTTTTTAACAATAATATTTTTATAACCAATCAACCTTAATAATAAATATAAAATATATTTATAAAGAATAAAGTTAATGCATTCATAAATACTTTAAATTCTTATGAATAAAACATTTTAATGCACTTCCATAATGTATCAAATGCATGATCTAATATGGCCCTTTTTTTAACTGTGTACCACACAGTTTAAACTTGAATTAACTAATTTCAATAAAAAATTTTAATGAACCACAAATTTTGGCAAAGAAAATGATCTCAGACAAAAATATTTAGAAAATGCTTTATATATATTTTCACCTATTTAAATTGAAATAACGCAGTTTAAACTTTCAGCAATAATTACTTTATATAAATAAAGGGAAATTTTATTTGTTTATAAAACAAATACTCGTGAAATGAGGTGCTACGTCGGATGCAAATATCTATTTAAATAATGGCCAGTCAATCCATTATTACGCGTTTCATGTAAATTTTATTATTGTGGAACGATATGAATTACAGCTGTGGATAGTGCTTCAAATACTCTAATTTCCAAATAGAAACTAGAGTATCTGAAACATATATGACATATCTGAAACATATAGGGCAGACGCTATTGTGTAAAATGTCCAAAATCTCATAAATATTTTCGGTTCTAACTATGTGAAATAATATTTTCAAAACACTTAATCGTTAGAAGAGGTCAGTTTATTTAGTTAGATTAGATTCCTTATCTCAACATTCGTCTTAATTGTTTTATTTCATTTTCATTGTTATAAATCGATTTATATTCATTTTATCTATTTTTTAATCAGGATTTGCAATTTAATGAATTATCTTCATAATAAAGCATAAAGAAAACCAAAGACATTATCGATATTAAGGAAGCATGCATTATGAGCATAAACTAATGTTTGTTCCACAAAATATTATTATAAACATACACCTACGGTATGAGCGCAAAGCTACGCTAATTAAGGAAATCTGTGTAATTATTTTTTTACCAATAATTTTATACAATAAAATGTTAAGCGGGGTCAAAACATTTACATTTAAAAATAATTGAATATCAATGGGAGAAATGCTACCTGAGTAATACATCCTTAAAGCAACAATGGAAAAATAGGATTTAATTAACAGATAAAGGCTTCGTATTGCGATTGCCCTAAGCTTTCTCTCTTTTTTTTATTAAATTTTGTTAATATTGAAAATGAAATTCTGTTTTATGAATCAAATCAGAATCTTCTATTAATACTAATTAAAATCATTTTTTTATGCAAAAGTTTACCACGACTGTACCTTTAACAATACTATTCTATGTAAAATACTAATAGACAAAAAAAAAATTATATGACATAAAGAAATCCAATCAAGTGAATTTTTTTGAAACCTAATTATTCATCGTATTCACGGATGAATAAGTTAGCAAGCACAAAATTCTCTTCATTGAAATATAGGAAAGTCTAGAAATAGAAATATATTACTCTCAATTAGAGCATTTTTCATTTACCTTGTACAGCTACTTATACATATTACATCTTTTGTTATCATTTAACCTTTACTCAAGCTTTTCGTGACGCATTTAATTAACTACAGCTCAAATCGTTATGAAAAAGAAAATGTATCGAATTTAAAAATAGATGATTAGTTTCATGATATTTCCACATTTATTTTGAAAGGTTAAAAGGCAACCCATTCAAGATTCCCTCAATTCCCTCCCTTTCATTTACCATCAAGCATAAAAAGTAAAATACTTTTAAATTAAAAAAATTACGAGTTTATTTGGGTTTATTTTTAAACTTTCAGTTTGTTGAAGAGATTGTATAAAATACTCTCGTATTTATGAATAGTTAAACTGAATTGATTTAATGTGTCTAAAGAAGTTTCAAAAATTTAGTTAAAGAAATAAACTGTTTTCCAAAAATCATTATTTAATGTTTTATTATTGAAAATAATTTTGTTTTTCACTATCTTTACTGTCGAGCATCCTTCAACTTTCGATTTATTTCGATGAAAGCTTTTTTATAAAAAAATTATTTTTGTGAAAGTTATCGATTTTATCATTATTATTTTATTCATTTATTTTTGAATCAATCGCAGATAAAATGGACCAAGTATTCACTGATTATTCATTTTCTAAAAGGGTAACAAAGTAAACTTTGTTTTAATTTGAATTCAATTCAAAAAACTTTGAGTACATTTATAATGGCTTAAGAAATTATAGTGAATATTCACATATAAAATCAATATGGATAAATGAACAAAAAGCATTCAAGGAACTAATGAAATAGTTATCAGAACTTAAATAAATCCAATCAATGTGAATAAATAAGAAAATTTTAGATTTGTCCATATTCCCATGCTTATGACCTTAATATGAAATTAAATACAGAATATAAATAAAAATCCCTTGGTTTCAGTTATGACGAATGCTTGAGATAAAATACCCCTTTTTTTCAAATTTCAAGGAAAAAAATTCCTAATAAGCAAATTAAAATTATTAGATTAAAAAAAACCACCTAGGAACAAAACCTAAAATTCTGCATAAAATGTGCAATAAAGAAAAAAAAATCTGTATCTTTCATGATGCTGAAACTTTGTTTTCAGAAGCTATCAAGCTACGACAATAGCTTATTCAATTCAGTCTATCCTAATCTATGTCAATAGAGTTCATCGCACTGGCTTCTGAGAGGCAATGGATATTCTTTCTGTTTTGAAACTCACCGAATTCGGAATTGAAAAAGAGCTTAACCTATTCAACGAGAAAAGAAGTCTCGATGTAAATGGGAAAGAGATATCTTATTCTAGCTTGGTTCAAACTGGTAAAGTAAAAGCTTTTCTCTCAGAAAATATATCTTCTTATGGAAAATTAGTGAATTTAACAGTTTAAAGATTTTTACTGACTGTAGCAAAATGAATAACATTGTTGATTATAGTGTTGCCTTCTAAAATAATTAAATATAATGGTAAATAAAGATTAATAGATAACACAGCAAAACAACCATCCTGAAAACAGATGAACGTATAAAAAATGAAAGATAAGATATGTGTATCTTTTCGAATCTTAGATATATACTTAAATTTCTAGAATCACTAAAACGTGACCCGTGAAATAATAACTTTATCGCTCCATAATAGATATAGGATGTTGCACTGAATGGAAGCTAATGAAGCGGTCAAGGAAACTGTCGAATGTTCTTGGAATCAAGAAATCAGGAAGGATGGAGTTACTGTGTTGAACACTAGATTATCAATTAAACTCAATTTTGGGAGGTTAGTGATAAATAAATGGTAAAAATAGATATTACTTGTTATAAAAACAAGATTTGTCTACGATATTATCCCTTAAGTGTATAATAACTTCAGCTCAGTTACATTAACGTCCCGTTTTTAAAGCAACACAAGGGTATTTTGGGAAGGACCTCGTAATTTCGAACTGGTAACTCTCTCGCCAAGTTTCCACATCACATTAGCGTGAGGACGTTTGGCCTCGACTGATTTAACGTGCACCGGACACGATTACATGACGGTTCTTTGGTGGAAACGGGTCTCGAGCCAGAAACCCACCGGTTCCGAAACCAAGAGCTTACCAGAAGGCCGCAGTGGCCCCGAGTGTATAATAAAGTGCTGCTCGGTCGGTTTCTTCCTAACTAGATACCTCACTTCATATGATGCTTTCCCCTTCCACCAAAACTGTTTCTATAGCAAATCGGCAAACTGACCATGTAGCCTTGACCAAGACACGGCATCTCAGATCATTTATGGTTAGTCAATTTTCAAAGTTGTCGAAGTTATTTCTGAAGTACTTTCCCTCTCTTGATTAACCTGGAGCTTATTCAAGATTTTAAATTCTGTTTAAGTGTAAAAAGAAATATGGAATTATTACAGTTGGCCACTATGAAAGCCAGCTCTTGATCGTGCCTATGATATGAGCTAATTATATTTTTGCGTTCTCCGCAACTTTTATTATTTTTTTCTAACCCGTAACTCATTTTAATGTTTTATTGTAAAAATTTTTAAAATTTGAGAGGAAAGTAGCGAATCTTCTGAATGGATGATAAGATAAAATAAAATGTTCAATAGATCAAAAAAAAATTTTTTCTCAATTTTAAAAACGATTTATATTTGGAGTTCTAATGGCTTCACCTTGGTATTTAGGTTTGGATGTGATGTTAAATTTTTAATTGCAGTAATTTGAAGAAACTTTGTGAAATAATAATGACACACTAACATTTCAATTGAAAAATTCCCCTCTTCTGCCCCTAACATGAAACGAAAATGATGCTATGAATTTCATCCTTTTAGGCCAACAACGCCAGTCCCTAGGGATATTTATGTTAATTAGTGGCTCTATCTTGAGGTGCTCTAAAATCGCATAAATTTATGAACCAAAGCACCACAAATCCATTGGTTTTTGTTGCAGACTTGCAATATATATATATATATATATATATATATATATATATATATATATATATATATATATATATATATATATAAGTTATTTATTCCTTTTCTCCCTCCCCCCCCCCTTTTGTACAGAATGTTCGAGTGCCATCAATATTTTCTCAAATATGACTAAGGTCGTGAAACTTTATAAAAAATTAGACATCGTAATTATCACAGAAATGTGTTTGCTGTTTCAAATAACCTGAAATATACTTCTTTATTTCAGCTGGAGTATTTTATAAAACGAAAATATATGCCTATTGCTAATGGTTTAAAAATGAGTTAGTGGACCAAGATTAGAGCGAAACACTGTATTTTCTAAAATGTGGAATAAAAATGTTTCTTGTAACTTTTTACAACGAGCAGCTTTATCTCAAATACGCAGTTGAAAAGTAGGTTCCGTATGCATAAGTGTGTCTATATAAAAACATTGATTGCTTTTACATTACTTAATCACGCCATATGGCCATTTCCTTTCCGAATACGAGCCGAACCTATGTCTCATTTCCAAAACTATGTGCACTCTTTCTTAAAACCCTTCTACTACAAGGAGCATGCCTCTACTTTGTTTCAGAAGAATATCAAACGAGAATTAAGGCACCAGATGCTGCTGCACAAGCACTGAGCGGCCTTGTAGACAGCACGAAATTCAATAGTGTTGTTACAACCCTTACATTGAAATGACATCCCAAACTGCCCCTCCCACCGGCTGGATCCACGCCTGCTACAAATCCCTAATAACACAGATAGGCTCCGCTGCCGTCCTTTTATTACGCAAATGTGACAAATGATACGATCCGGTTCGGAAGCACTGGGCTCGGGACGGCTCTGAGTCAGGCTTAGTGGAAATGGCGCTACTTTTAAGTCCCCCCACTCGCTCAGCACACATGGTGTCTGCAGAATTAGTCAATACGGCAGCACTTAAAAGATACACCCTCGCTAATCCTTAGCGTGATTAGGGGACGGGACGAGGAGCTCATTTGTAAAGACAAAATGGGACGCCAGTGATTTACGTTGCTGCAGTGTTAAAGGATTGTTTTTTATTGTGCGTGCTAAATTAAGCATGGCATGGTGGGAGTTGGATTCGGCGAATTTCATGAGTTGAATGCTCTTTAATCCCCAAATTGGAAGCGTGAAACATGAGATGGAGTTTTTTAAGATCGGGAAGCTAATCATTACACTCATATTATTCATTCTAAAAAGATAATTTGTGAAAAATAGGATGAAAAAATAATATGCTGAGGAGTCAGAAATTTTGCATAAATGCTTTGTTCTAATTAAGCTGTCTTGAGGAGAGAGTTAAATGGTGCGTAATTATGATAAAATGGTCAACGTATATTAATATTTATTGAGCTCTCACTTACATGCAAATTTCTTTGAAATATCATGAAAAAGAAAACAATAAAAACATTTGAAACGAATTCTTCATACATCATAAGAGCATATTGTAGTTTGATCCTATCCTAGCGACGCATTTACATTTGATTGTTGTACTTTTAAGCCATAAATTAAATTAAAACCTTTATCCAGTTAAAATTTGATAAAAAATTAACTCTGTAGCAAGAAACTGAGTTAACTAATTTGAGCGTATTAAAGCGTTAATATTATTCTATTGGTTCATAATTGAATACATTAAACATATCTTTTAAACAGAAGATAACTTCTAATTAAATAAGACAAAAGAATTGAATGATTAAGAAATAAATGTAAATTTTTGTAGCTAAGAGATTACACAATTTTTTTAAGTTGTTTTGATTCCACATCTAATGTATTGGTTGCTTACATGTATTTTTATCATTTTTTTTCACTTTAGAAAGGCATTTATTTAGAAGAATTGGTGCAATATATATCAATCAAAATACTTTTCATTAATTTCTACATTTTTTCCCCTTTTTCTTCCAATAAATCTTGCAATTGATTATTTTTGATAGAATTTGTTTGGACCTCTAGGCCGATCTTTGCAACTGACATCGAAATCACCACTCTTAAATCGTTGAAACCAAAGCTGGCAATTGGAATATGACGGAGCAGCATCACTATAAGTTTCTAAAAGCGTCGGATGGGCTTCGGCAGCACATTTCTACAAATAAAAAAAAATGAATGTCGAAAATGCAATTTGGATAGTTCCATGATCGGGGTCTTTCTACACTGAATAACTCAATAATACTAAATGGAAAACTTTCAAAATGATAACAATAAAATAATAGTAAATTTGTAAAATCCAAAACTATTGTCATTTATAAATACTTTGCATATTACCAATAGTTATCGATGATTAAAATGCATGCAACCACCTAATAATAACAATATTTTATTCTAACTATATTAAATAAAGGAGATATCTGCCTCACTAATTCTAATATTATACAATTTGGAGATTCATTTTCCACTTTCCCACAGACTTTTTTTTTTTGTTTATAAATAAATAATAAATGTAAATAATTTAGTTTTGTAAATGTACGTATTTGATTCATTAAGCATTCAATAAATAAGTAATCATTTACTGTTTGGTTCTTTTCAGACAATACTTTGGCTTTGAAGAATCGTAATGGAACATTTTCTGCTCAAATGACTGGACCCTAATGGAATCAATGCGACCTCACGAGATGCACATGAAATGTTACGGACAATTTAATTTTAGGATCTATCGCCCCTCTCGCAGGAAGTGAAAGGTTTAGGCGTCATGGCAAAGCCTAAGACGTAGTGGAGTTACATGTTGGATGGCATGGCCAATTACTGTTGTCATTTGACTGTGACGTTTACTGGATTAACCGCACTTGCGTCTCTGACTTCGAAACCAGTGATTCGTCGTTTTCGCATGATGGATGTGCCTACAAGCCAGATCTTTTTGAATATTCATTAATTCTTTCTAAGATGCTATTTGAAGATCGCATGTGTATCTTTCAAACATCGTGGTACATTTCCTGAATCCTTTATATTAAAGTATTAATTAATTTTTAATTAACATTATAATTTTTTTTAAACTTTTTAGTGAAGAAGAGCACCACTTATACAAAAAATATTTTTAAAGCTAAAAAGTATATTTTCTTTATTAAGGAATTTAAAAACTAAAGCACAAAAAAAAAACATTTTTATATAAGTGGTTCAGGAAATAAACCACCATGTTTGAAAGAGTTTATATCAAATATTCACTCAACATCCAATTCCTAACGAAAACTGATCGTCCCCAAATTAATTGTCAGTATAATAATAGAAAATGAAACCATTCGTTTTTTGATAGTGATTCTTTTCATAACCTACTGATTTTGTTTAAAAACTGACAACTGTTTAGTATTAATGAGTTATTTTGGGTGTTACAATACTGAAAAAAGCTGACAATTGTTAAAAGAAAACTTTTTGAACTTCAGTGCAATCTGATTTCAAAATAACTGCAAATTCACCATAAGCAGAAGAATAAAAAATTATTCCCAACTTTCTAATATTCATCACATCGCTCTTTCTAATATCTTTTTTTTAAAGAACATTGCTATAATATAATTGAAAATAATTAAGATATATTATTAACATTATGCAAATAATTTATAAAATATTAAACCTTTTGAGAACTATTAAGCGGAAACACTTTAAATTTGAGTGAATTCTAATTCACAAATAAATATTTTTGTGAATTCTAATTCAAAAATAATTATCCAATATTATTAACATTATATAAATAATTTACATAATATCAAACCTTTTGAAAACTATAAAGCGGAAACATATTAAATTTGAGTGAATTCTAATTCACAAATAACTGTTTCAGTGAATTTTTATTCCCAAATTTATCGGGATAAACAAATGAAAAAGCCATTCCTTACTTCGTACAGATCTTTTATTCTACTATCCATTACATCTCTCTTTCAAGTACCTTTTTTTTTCTGTTTTTCTCAAAAGGTCATTGCTGTAACAAAACCTTCTAAATGCGTGTAAAAAGAACTAATACGATCTTTCGATCCGTGTAAACTTATCTGTAGGAGTTCCGAAACAACTTAAAAGTTGTAATCATGTAGTGGATCAACCCAACACTAAGGACCAATGAAAGAGACCAAGTCCTTAGCTGCCGAGGCAAACCTCCCTTGGAGTAGGTCTTTGGGCATCTAATTCCAAGTTATAGCTGAATCTTTTTCTCTGGAATTCTTTCTTTTTTATTTCTTTTATTTGGCTTCTAGAGAACATGAAAGTGTTTATTTATTTGTTGTTTTTCTTTTTTCTGCCGCTGAAGTTGTTTTATTTTTTGGTTTCTGCTATCGCCTTGGATTAAGCTAATAGAGATGTTTCCTTCTTCGCAGAGCATTAAAGGATTTGTTTTGATTTTTCTGGAGGAGTTTCCGAGGATTATGGGTCGTATTAATTTAGTGTTTTTAAAATCACGCGATCGCAGGAATTTAAGGCCATCGAAAAGACTTTTCGAAAATATATTCTTTTGACTTCTGAAAATTGAAAGAATGCCGTTAGAGTTTGGTAAATGGTTACTTGCTTTTGATCTGTGACTTTGTAGATGTTTGCTGCAGATTTAGAAATGTAACTTTTATTTTAGTCTTTCAGAAATAATAAGCGTTATTTCACAAATGTCTTAAATAATTAATTTTAATGGCATGTAGAATGTTGCAATATGTTTCATCATTTGTTGTGGCTGTTTTAAAGAAATTATAATTCAGTGTGTTTTCAAATGAATTTATATGATGAAATATTCAACAGAAAATATTTCTTTAGCTATTTAATCAAAATTCATGCAAAGGCATAAAGTGAATGGAAGCAAGCGAATAAACAAAAGTTGAAAACATTAAACGTTTTGAAAATATGAATATTAAAATTATAATTTTTTACTAAGAATTTAAAAGTTGTCGACAGTTAATCTTAAAAATATTAAAACAGGTGTTTCTTAGAAATCATTTCAGAATAAAACACGTTTTATTCAAGTTTCCTTTTTAGGAAACAACCCATATCGAGAGCAGATTGATGTAAGTATGTTTTTGTATCAGTAGTAATTTATTTTAAAACATTGCTACCATTGGAAAGATTATTTTTTAGCTTTAAAATGATGTAAAATGCAGAATTTTGCTGTAATATTTAATTTTTAATTAATTAAAATTTTAATTAAAAGTTTTAAAAAATATTTGAGGTGCACATTCCAACTCTCGAAAGGATATATGATCCATGTTTGGTAGCTTAAGTCAAACATCTGGCCTGTAGAACGCCAACACACACGAAAACACATACACACTAATTTTTATTATTAGATATAGATGAGATTACTCGAAATCACACAATGAATTCATTTTTAAATAAAACGAATGGAAAACTGTAACTGAATGGAGTCGAACAGTGCTCACATAACACATATAATGTGTGCTGACTTTAAAATCTATTGTGAATCTTTTAGGAATGGAAATGGCTTCAGAGTTCAGTAAGATGACGGGCGCAGTTACAATTGCCATATGATTAGAACGTCACGAGAGTGGACTCCATTGACCAAAAATGATTTCTAACATGCAATGATAACGTTTGGAAGAATAATTTTCTTTCTTATCTCGCACGCATGCACTAGTATTCTATAAATAGTAGATGGGAAACGAAAGTGAAACATGTTGTTCAAAGGCTTAATGTTTTCTAAGCTCCTAAATAGAATTTTTTTTCTTTCAGTTATATACTTCAATGGTGAAGCCATTTCATCCATGAAATATTTGTTCTGAATAATATTCTTTAGAGCACAGAATGCGACAAAACTTCTTCCTTTGTGTCATTTCGTATTCTGTATGTAACTTTCCTTCAGAAATACAGCAGAGAGAACGGAAATAATTGTTTTCTTGATTAAAATTCACCAGAGAAAGAAATTTCCCCGGGGGTATTTATAGAATTCTGCTGTCTAATGTTAGTCTACAAAGCCAATGATTGCCAAAGAAAACAGAGAAAAATGAAACTCATCAAACAGATTAATATTGTATTTTGCAGAAACTAAACATCGTTATTATTTTTTTTGCTATACCACCTACTTGATTTGGAGAGAATTTTCTTTTCTGGTAGCATGCTATCGCTATTTTTTGACAAACTTTGCAATTTTGAAGCATGATTAAAGTTGTAGACTTAAAAACAGATAAACAAAAAAAGTTTTGATGCGTTTCAGTATCTGGAAAACAAGAAGATTCATTAATAATTAGTATAATGAAAAGGTCATAGTTGAGTGAACCATTCTTATACGAAAGATCCACTAGCCATGCAATTTACAAATCCCGATAAATGTTTACAATTTTATATCAATGCCGCATACCAGCAAGATTTTTAAGTTATGTTAATTATGAAAACTGAAGGAATAATACTATAAACTAACAATCAGAAAATAGCACGTTAAAATCATTATTTACCACATAAAAAAAATATTAACTGCTTTTTATTTCAATGCGCAGTTTCATGTGGAATGGAAAAGGGAAACGGAATTCTTAAAATTTTGAATAAGTATGAAATTTAAATTCGTAAAAAATATATAAGCTTAATGAAGAAAAAAAAAAAAAAAAAAAAAAGGTGACCTATTTACCAAATTTTAAGGAAAATTCCATGATAATGCACTTATAATTGAAACATAAAGCTTTCCATTGGCCTCTAAATTTCCACCTAATATAATAGTATTTTTATCCCAATTAATTTATATCTGAGAAATTTCAATTGCAGCGCACATTATAGGATTCAAATCGGGTTTCATACCCATAGTCCTATTCTTGAGGTTCCACAAATGGACCACTATTTGAATATTGCAAATTTCATATACTTTCATAAGTTTCTTATTTCATACTACTAAAATAATATAATTATATAATAGGATATATTTAACATTTCAAATTTTTAGTTGAACATTCTTCCTTATTAAGAATGTTGATAATTATTGACGAAATGTTTTAAAACAATGGGAAAACAGCCAAATTTGGACTTTTCACAATTATCTTTGTTAAAAAAGCTGTGATAAGCGTATCGCAGTTTACCAATAAATCTAATTCATTATATGATAAATTTGAATTTAATGCTTACAAATTCATTCAAATTTAAAAACTGGTATGTGGTATTGAAAACATGAGCTTTCTTAATAATTTTAAAAGTAATTTTTGTTAAAATGAAAAGGAATGCTTCTGTTAATTACATTCCTTTTTACAACTTTATTTTAATTACGAGCTTTATTTAGTCCTTGTTTTTATTTTGAATTGAAATTTTAACTTGTTTTAATAATAATCAATATATTAGAAAAGAATTATTCAAAATTATATAAGGTGGTATAAAGATGTTTCACACAGAATTTTCTAATAGTTACAATAAAATTTCTTTCTTGCTTCGAGACACATTTCCTTTTTTAATTTTAATTTTTACCTTTTCAAAATTATTTCATTTACATCTTTACGATTAACTGCATTTTATGAACCATTTGAATGATACCAAACCTCCCCTTAAATTCTAAAACTCCGTTCCTCCAAATAATTTCATTTTTTATTTCTATTTAATCATGCAAAATTGTAGGCTAAATTTAAATGTAATATAATTATCATGATATGGTTTTAAAATCAAGCAGAACTGCATTAATTCTTTGAGGTCAATGAGCAACAGGATTTACTTTGGTTTGGTAAATTTATAAAAAGTCCGTTTTAATTAGTCGTTAGGAAATAATTGCTTATGAATTCTGACATTTACTTGTGCCACTTTATTGTTATAATGATGGTAAAGAATAAAAATAATGTTCGAGACGTTAAATATGATAATATAATCAATTCTCTTCACGGGATAAACGCGTGAAAATGTACTCGGGCAAGTTCTCATACGTCGAAGTGTCTTATGATGTTCTATGACGCCACATTCGTTTTGTTCTTGAAAACTGCGTTATAGTTTGCAAAACTGTATTGGGACGGCGCATTTTACTTGCACCCCAGATCATGAAATTATCCCTTTTCATAAATAATTAGGAATTAACATGACTTCGGAATTAATTATTATTATTAGGATTATTTTAGAATGTTAAGATGCTAATCTTCAAGATTGCCCTTAGTAGATGCAGAGAAAATAAACAACCTTTTTGTGTAGGAGGTGGTATTTATTATGTATCATAGATTACGGACTTTCAGTAATGATGTAAACCGTTAATAATCAATGCTAAATCATGCAAGTATAACAAATAACACACTGTCAGATGCTGTATAGCATGGTGAGAAGCATTACTGCAGAGATTGAAAACTCGATGCATAGCATTTTCCATTTAATCAGAGGTAACGTAATATGTGCCAAATAGCTTTTATGAAAAGGATAAAAGATAAAGGATAAGAGAAGTATATGGATATAAGGATAATGGAATATAAAGATAAATAAGAAAGTACTATATAATAAGATATAATGATAAGAGAATATGAATATCATATTAAGCACATAATATACTCTCTTTTCAACAATTTATATATAGGCAATAGGGCTTTGTAACCATTCAATATATAAAAGTATTTCTAAAATTTATGCTTGTAGCACAGGTTGGCAAAATATTAACAGCACGTACTATGATATCATAATAAATGTATTTATCTCGAGGTACTTAAAAATAGTTTTTCATATTTACAAAACACATAAAAATCTTCAGTTTAAAATTCTTAGGCAGCTATCTAATAAATCAGCTCAAAATTTAAACAGCTCAGTAGCTTGAAAATTACCAAGAATTCTGAGAAGAAATGATACAGTAAATTTATACCAGTAAAAAAAAATCAAAAAATATATAAGAAATAAATAAAAAAAGGAAAAAGAATTCAGAATCCTAGTTCTCAAGAAAGAAAATACATAAATACCATAAGCTTAAAAAATGGCACACAAAAAATCCAAAGCTCCCCAAAGGACGAGCAGGAATTCAGATGATTGGAAGATGCACGACATATATGGCCCCGGAGTCAGCTTCAGTAGGATTGTGACCCGGTCTCAAACTGCATTTAACAGGATCAAGAACTCAGATTCTGATTTAGATCTATTCGCTGACGGCAAAAAGCATCAACCCCCGGGACAACCCCATATTATGGAAGTCATGAAAGGGAAGTATGGCAGTATACCGAGGACAACCATCACAAGAAGTACTGCACAGCGCCTGTCGTTGTCAAAAGAACTGTGTAAACAGCTGGATATCTACAAAAACCGATAGCAGACAATAGTTTCATTTAAATTTCTTGTTAATATTGATAGTAAAGCACCGATTTTAAGAGAACTTTAGAGTTAACTTAAAACTTTAAACTTTACTTTAACTTAAAAGTTACTATAGATGAAAACAATGGAAAACTGGATGATGATGAGAAATCACCAAGAAATTTTTGGCAAATAAAAATGTAAAGAATCAATCCAAAGTAAAAAGCACCCATTTATTATTACATTTTGGGTGAGGAATTAATTAAAATTTGACTTAAGAGCACGGCATTGTTTCAAAATTTGTATAATTTCGAAATGGCGAATCGCCAATTTAACAATTGAGAAAATTTCTTTTATAAATCTTAATTTATTTTTCTAAATAAACTAAGATGACGATCATCTTAGTAGTTGGCGAAATTATCGTGAAATTATCGACGAGACAGTACCGTGTTCTCAAGTTTTACCGTAATTAATAAAAATGTATTATAATATTTTTTTTTCATGTGGAATGCAACTTAGTTCACTGCTTGGCGATAGAAAAAAACTGAGCGATAAACTATCTAACATTTGAAGAGCTTGAAATATGCCATTGTTGAGGAACAAAAATATCTAACTGGAGATTATAGAAATCTCGCCAAACGTTAGGCTAAGGCAGATTGGTAATATTTTTTGGTGCATTTGAATTTTAAAATGATTGGGCAAAATATAAGAATCTTTTTTTCTAACTTCAGGAAGTAGTTTTCGAAGAATATCTGCGGTGGCATAAGAAAAATGCAACAAAACAAATTTTAGATACATATTCGTAATTTTTCAAAGCTAAGGAGGAGGAGCAGGAGAAAAATTACCCGAAATGTTATTTACCGATAAAAGTTTACAATTTGGTGCCTCTTGATTTTTTTGGCGACTTTTTTTTTTTTTTTGATGCCAAGGGGAATTTTTGAATGAAATTAATGGTTTTAGAGAGAATGTCTCTAGAAGATCGGCGCCAAGGGGAATTTCGTTCGGTAACCCAACAGTAACATCAATGAAAACAAAACATTATGAGAATCAGAAGTAGTGTTTCTTCGATGAAATTTGTCACCAATCGAAGGGGCACCCAAATCTACACTAGAACTTATTTACTTGCTAATCATTGGAATGAAAACGGCTTTAATGAGCTAATTCCCTTTGTCGCCAATATAGCAACCTAGACAATTAAGAGTATTTCTGCTAACAAGCTTTTGACTTTCTTTGTGTTGTTTTTTTATGTATTTACCACACAATATTTAAGAACCTAAAAATTAAATATAACGAACAAATATTTAAAACATTTAAAATATAAATCGAAGAAATAAAATATAATGGAAGACCTTTTGGATTTATTATTTTGATAAAAATCATCTTATATCGGGCGTTTTAAAATTGTGTTTATTTCATGATTCTTCATTTTAATGTAAGGTTTTCATTTCTAAGGAATTTTCAGAGCTTTTTCAGTGCTTTCTGTCTGATTTTACAGCTCCCTTGATATTTTGACATGTCACTAAATATTTAGAAACAGCAGAAGTGTGAAAGAATTTTTGAATGAAATTAATGGTTTTAGAGAGAATGTCTCTAGAAGATGCGTTTTGGGAATAATGTTCTTTTATCTTTTTCCTACTTATTTTTAGTTAATTTCTTCACAATTTTTATTTTCAATAGTCTGCGGAAGCAAATAGGTCCCAGTTCCGGCAGCCAGTAAAGACACGTGATTTTTTTTTCTTTTAAAAAATTAACAGGAGAATTCTCCCGGAAAATTTTTTTATATTCTCTAATGCAGATGTCATTACCCCCCCCCCCCCGGGTGAACCGGAGTTTAACCACCTTCTTCGCCAAGTTGCGATAACGCGCCAAAGCTAGCAATCTTTATTATGCACTATGATTGGACCTATGCTCTCTAGCTTTTAAACATTTCGCGAGACCGTTGTTGGCGATTTTTGAAAATTTCGCCAAGCAGGGGGTTAAACTCCGGTCGTACACCCCCCCCCCAGCACAAAAATGTGGACCTTGGACAAGACCTTTAATGCCCCGAATGGAGTTTTATTCTCAGAGCTCTACACATAAGAACTGTGTACTTCTAGTATAGTAAATAAGTCTGGTACTTGTGTATTAATTGCATAATTATTACAAATCCTTGAGTGAATTAACATGCGATCGTTGGAATTTTTTCATTTTTTTTTTGGTGAGCATGCGGTAAACAAAACAAAACACATATTTATTTTGGATGCCTTTTTTTGGAGCAGAGCTGCAATTGTATTCATACGATCACAAAATTGCATTAAGTCATTGCATCTTTGTGTTATTGGGATTAAGCCTTTGATAGATTTAATTCGAAATTTGAAAAAAAATCTAAACTTTAGATATTAAAAATATGACTTTTTTATTTAATTAAGTTGTTATGCTTTTGAATTATCGCGCATGTATTAAAAACAGTGGTCTGACGTACGGTCAACCCCTTAACGAATTTGGCTCCAAATTTGACATGGTCCTATATTTTAAATCAGTGTACAATATTTTTTTACTGCTTAGCTTTTATCATTTTATACTAATATTATTTATTTGTATTATGAAAAAAACTTATTTGAACGATTCCTAAACTTACTCTGAATGAATTTCATTCAAAATTTGACAGAATCATTTTTGTGACATCATTGGAATAAACAGATATAATTCTAAAAATGTGTTTTTCAATCTCGGGGAGTTCTCAAACGTCTCACCAAAAATTCATGCTCGAATTGTTTGATGATTGCAATCTTTTGTCTCTGTATACTTTATGTACGAAAAAGTAAAAATCTGCCTTATGCCTACAAGAGATATTGGAGCTTGTCCGAGTCTTATCGTTACTTAAATTATACACTTGGCAGTACTTTAAATAAAGCGCCAGAAACAGCGGTAGTGTGATGCACTATTGAATCAGCCACAGTGTTTTTAAATTAATTATTAGCAACGAACATCCACTTTTTAGACGCACCGTTAAGAAATAAGTTTTTGCTGTTTTCTCTATAATTTTTTTGCGAAAACCATTAGGTTTTATAATAACTAGATTATTTGTTAATGTATATTTCTTTTTGATTTTCATTTAGTAGTAATTAAAAAGCTGTTTGGTTAAAACAGAGCCTAGATGCGTTATTCTCAGATTCGTTATTCGTTTGAAATATAACTCGTGTGGCATTTTAAATATTAGCAACATCAGATTTCGAAGTCTTACGTGATATTAATTAGAATTTGAGACAATTTGACTGACAATAGGAGTTTTGGTAACAATTAGGTAACCACGATAGTTTCAGCCCAATTGTGGTAGGATATTCAATAGAAAATTGTGTTTTAACTTTACTATTATAGGTCCCTGAATGTCAAAATGAATTTACAATAGAAAGAAGAAGATATGAATGAGACGCTAAGAAAATTAAAGTTCACTTAATAAGATCAACGAGACTAATATGCAACATGGAATTTCTAAAAGGATCATTTCGATATTATCATCAAGGATTATATTGGGAAGGCCTAAAAATCTGACCAAAGAAGGTTTTTGTTTTCTGCTGTGTATATAGTAACCAGAGGGACTTGTCTCTCAAAAAGTTTTCTTGTGCTCTCTAACAAAGGTATTATGTCAGAGACCATTGCATGGCATTGGTGTACAATAGTTATAAAATATTAAATTTGGTGTGAATTTAGCATTTTTGCTAAATTGATTTTGTGATGCTTGACAAGTTTTTGAACAATTAATCCTTGACACTCAAAAAATCATATACCAAATTTGATATAATTAAGTCATTGCGTTTTGGATTATCGCTTTTACATGCTACTGAAAGTACAGATCGACAGATGGTAAACACCTTTTCAGATTTGGCTCAAAATTTGATAGACGATAACACAGGCACACAGATATAA
Organism: Argiope bruennichi; assembly: GCF_947563725.1. Classification (NCBI taxonomy): domain Eukaryota; kingdom Metazoa; phylum Arthropoda; class Arachnida; order Araneae; family Araneidae; genus Argiope; species Argiope bruennichi. The sequence continues at coordinate 142,695,466 of NC_079151.1, read as the reverse complement.
TATCTATATTATAGATGTTATGTGTACCGAGTTAGCTCTTTTCATTTTGTAGTTACCGTGTTTATTTATATACAAACAGAAGGACAGATAGATTTCCATTGAATGGAGTTTCCTCAAAATTTGACGTAAAGACCATATATCAAATGTAATCCATCTAGCTCACAGCCTCTTTGAATTATCTTTGTCACAGACAGAGACGTTTTCCAAATTCATGTTTTTTTAATTCAAGAGGGACTCGTCAAAATCTCGAATTTAAATTTTTGACAACGACATTTTTTTTTCTTTACACTTCGTCTAAAATAAAGTAAAAATGATTAAAAAAAAATTTCAATTAGTGCTTAAATTAACAATATGCATTTGACGAGATTAATATATTTACTCAAGAAATATTCTTTTCATTTAGATACATAAAAAATAAAGGTGCATCTATGCATATTTCTATAAAGTCAATTCGACTTAAAAGTAATTTAATATTCTATTAACCAATTCACAAAAAAACGTTTTGATAAAATTTGTCTTTTATTTATAAATATCATGAAATCCTTTCATAAATATAATATATTTTCTTTTATCTGCTAAAATCAACTAGTTGCTTTCGTTTTTAATCAACAAAATGTTTATAAACAAGAAAATCATTTTTTCCAGTACAAGTATATTAAAAGCAAATATTTCTCAAGAGCCAGATTTTAAATTGAGTGTATGCATTGGTTTCGAAACTAAACTAATACACGTATTAACCTTAACATGAAACATAACATTTTCTGTTTCGTAGAAATTATGAAATTTTTATTAAAGAAACTAAAGTGCGGAAAACTCAATTATTGCTGTACAAACTGAACGACTCACTCATGCGTTCCTTATTCAGTGATTTGAAGATGAGAAACATCAACAACTCGTCGGAAACTCAAATTTAGTTTTCGTTTAATTTCTTCTCTTCCTTTCGCTTCTTTTCCTCTTATTTTGGATGGCGGAAACTAATAATAATTCTCCACGTAAGGGAGTTCGTGAGGAGTTCCAGTGACAAGCAAGACAGATTGCCGATATTATTTTCTCGCTCCAATGCTGAAGCTTTTATATTACTTATTTCACTCCTCCAAATAAGTAACACTGGAAAAGTAATCTCTTAAGCTTAAGAAATAAAAAAATAAAAAAAGGAAGGCTTAGAAACACGTGTCCCAATACTTCGCAGTGAAAGTTTACTTCTGTGAAATTTAATGCTCTTCTGCTGTTAAAAGATAGTCTTCGATAATAAATTTCGAAGTTTGTTGATAAATTTAGAAAAATCGGACTTTAATGGTATAGTGAAAACTCGATACTTCTCAACTATGTAATGTAATCCGGTAATCAATCAGATAAGAAATATTCTGTCAGTTTATAAAATTAAATTAATTTTCTTCATTAATTCTCTAGCCACAAAGTTGTTTTTACAGGGGTATATAGAAATTATGTTCAGTTAAATAACTTTAAAAAAATTAAAATCCGCTATCGCAAATTTCAAGTTATCAAATATCACGTGAGAACATTATTTATTCACGTAATAACTTATTTATTTAAGTCATGAGGTATTAATCCCACAAAAAAATATCATATTCTCACATGACTCGTATTTCCCAATCACCAACATTTAGAAAAGTGGTGGGTTTTGGCTATCTCAAAATCAATCGAGTTCTAAAAAATTTTTCTCAGAGTCAGAAATTTTTCCCATGAAAAACATGTTTCAACCAGTTTTAAACAATCATGTGACTATCAGATTACGCATTAGATAACTTCCGACACCTCTCCTAGATCCCATATTAGCCCTGCCTTTTATTGGCTAGAGAGGAGAATCGGGTACTAGACAGACTTTAGCGCCACTTTGTAGAATTTTGCTGGCGATAAGTTTCCAAATGTGACAACTTTTTTTTATCAATGTCTAATAACCCGAAAACCGAAAAATTGAAGACTGAAAAGCGATAAATTGCAAATTTTCTTCCCGTGTATTTTGTGGCTTCAAAAACCTCAAATTAAAACAGCATCATGTTCTCACGTGATAAAATGGAGGCTGTTATAAGAAAAATACTTTGATTGGAGAATGAAATATAATACTAGGAGAATTGTTAATATAGTCGCCAATATTGTTGAAGCATTTATTTTAGCAAGACAGAATCTTTAGAATACCCATGCCATAGAAAATTGCCTCCTTCGATGATGAAGAAGTAAACGGAAAATGTGAGGAAAATGCAACGGCAGTGTCGCAATCATGAATATTTGATTGTCTTTAATTTTTTATTCATCTTCTGTAAATAAATCGTTATCAATCAGAGACTCCCGCCCATTTTTTTTCAGTCGTGAACACCTTCAAGCCTTTCATTGAAACTTCGCACCCACTTCCTTACTGTCGGATCATTTGTCGTTTTCTGTCCGTTAACTTCACAACTCTGTCTGCGAGTTTCAATTGATTTTACATAACTAGCATTAAGAAAACTCGGTGGGATATTCAATTTTTGAAAAACATTGAACCGATGCAATACTCAGAGATCTAAAATTGACTTCGACTCTTTTTCAATGAGTTAATAAAGTTCACATGCATTGTGAAAATGTAAAAATTGAAAACGGAAAAAAAAATTGAAAACGGAACTTAGTTTCTGGAAACCCTTCGTATATATCCATAAAGCTAATTTCAGCATAATCTAAATCTAATGCTTTCGAATTTTTGCAATAATTAGAATAGCCATTTATAGATAACATTATGGTTCGTATTTCACCTGATTCAGAGGAATGAGGATCGATCCACAGCTCGTTATCAAATAATTAATGTGTTTTTATGTAAAAAATTATTTTTTATAAAATTGATCAATTGAGAGTTTAGCTAATAAAGCGTTGTTCTACTATATTTTTTCATTTTCGATTTTAACATCTGATGAATTTCGTGATGGAATGAACAAATGGAGACAAAAGGAATAACTCAATTTTAAAGCTGAACTAGTTAAAATACAGGGTGTTCTAAAAAAGTGAAACAAGAGTTTATTTCCTTATTTATTCCTTTAGACATATGTAAATCTACATATGGCATATGTCAATTGCAAATTTTCATCAAATAAGGTATCCAAATGTATAAATATAATTTTGGCTTCTGTAGTCCCATGTGTCTAGATCAAGTCCCATGATAAAAATTAGAAAAAAAATTAAATGTTTATACGTCCCCCATAGCGAAAAAATGTCACGGAGTAAAATGTTTTTCTTACATTCATCTATAAGGACAGGAAGTGTGATGCTTCTATTTAAGGAAAAATGGAAAACAGGGGAAGAATGTTGAGTTTCTGATAATAGCATTTGAAAAATGCCAGATGATACAATCCAGCTGCTCCGTTTCGTCTAGATTCACATAAAGAGGGCATTTTATTAGATTATCTAGTTATCGGTTTCTAGTTATCTATCTAGTTAGGAAAGGAGTGATAGTCTCCATACTTTATTTTCTGGGTTCTCACCCTTAAAAAGTTTATTTAGCAAAATAACTATCCATAAAAACGGAAAATGTTATCGTTCTGTTGGGCATCTTTGAGTCTTGTGAGTTTTGCTCCATTCATAAAAGCATAAAAAAGTCTAAATAATTTTTTTGGAAAACAATATCTTTTTTTAAATGTTCTCTTTATCTTATAAAATATTAAATTATGAAAAATTCATGAACGATTTTTCTTGAAAATTTAAAATCCAAGAATAAATAAAACACATTTGCATTGATACATTTAAAATCAGCAGAAAATTCTAAGAATCAGTACTTTAAATAGTTTAATAGTCTTAAAATAGAACTAACTATTCTTGAGATTTTTATTTTTATGTAGATGAAACATTAACCTCCATTTATTCTCTTCTGACTTTCAAGTTAAAAAAAGAAAAATACTTTTATATTTTAATTACATTTTTGGGCTTTCAAATAATATAATTCTCTATTAAAAATTGAATGGCCCTTGAATAATTTTACTAATTTAATCGCCCACTTTCTTTGAATTTTTCAATTTTTAAAGTGAAAAGTCTTTGAAGGAATTATATTCATTAACTAAACATAGATAGTGTTTATAAAATTCTCTCATAAAATATTTTACGTTTTGTGAGAAATTTCCGCATTATTTTCGTCATCGCTGCGACCTTTTCATGAAGTTTGTAAGGGCAATGTACAAAGAATTCATAGTTATAAAGCATTTTGTTTAATTGAGAATATTTCACCATTCAATAATAATAAATTTATTTAAAATATAAATTTCATTTTTTTATAAGTAGAGAAGAAACAGAATTTAACTTTTGTTGTGAGATAGGTCCTCAATACGAGAGATTTGGATTTTAAAAAAAACTTAATTTTTTTCTTATGAAATATTTCATAAAAAGAAAATATTTTAAATCTAAAAGAAATGAGTCTGCGGAATGATGTCAAGAAGAAAATCTTTATTCAATAATAATAATAATAATAATAATAATAATAATGGGCAGTTGATTAAAACCAAGAGTTTACCTAAATGGTTGTGATACACATAATGCCATTCATTTGAAATATATTTAAAAATAGTTTTAAAAATTTTTAAATGCCCACTAAGATTTGCATTTTAATTGAGAAATAATTTATTTTATTTATGAAAAATTATTGAATGAATGTTCTAAGCAAGATACGAAGCTGTTTCTTGAGAGCCTTATATAGTAGAATCTTAAGGAAGTAGAATCTGGAAAAGTTCGTTAAATAATCTGAGGTAGTTTCTGGAGCAATTTTTCAAGCACATCTTTGAAAAATCACAAAACTGGCTTTAATGTAAGATCATTACGTCAAAATCTTACGTCGGATATACGATGAAGCAGTTACAATTCGCATTAACAACTAGTTCAGGAATACTTCTAATTTGCTTGCTACCGTAATGCCTCAATTAAAGCACCCACATTGATCGAATGATATATTTGTAATAATTGTATTTGATCTATAGTTGCTCTTTCAAGCCATGAGTTAATTCATATGAATATTACTGGCCGAGATCTTATGGATGGCAGCTTGAGGGAATCAAAGGTTAATGAACTTATATTTTAATAACAGTCCCTGGTATTTGCACTCATTGATTCAAAATATAAATTGATCGAATATTTAGATGTGATTTAATAGTGGTCGACGCTGTTTATTTTTCGTGAAAAAGAGGTAATTACATTTTTTTTTACCAGCTTTGATTTTTTAGACGATAAACCAGAGCTGGTAAGCGAAGCTTAGTTTTGATGCATTTTGATCGTGAATTAAAACATTTAATCGTAACTGCGGTCTCATCAATAAAGATTGATAGGTGAAAATCGCGAGTTAGCAAATTGTACAGACTAAGTCTATGGCAAAGGATACCGGCGTGCTCTGATTGGTTTAAGCCTTGGCATCTTTTTGGCAATTTTTGCACTCATAATAGTGTAGTTTTCGCTTATTTGGCTCAAACCTTGTACCTTTCATTAGTTTTATGGAAGATACGAGTGAATATCAACACGATCTAGATATGTTTACTCTAAATATTACTAGTAATACTGCTAATAGTAATTAATAATAATAATAAATATTACTAATAATACTAGTAATACAAGTAACTAATGTTGTTTATGCACAGAAGTATAAAAACTAAATGAAAGTAATTATTCAACATATAATGCAGCAAATAAATAATTCTTATTTTTCTATGATTTTCGTACCTTTATTCGATAATTTATGCAGTCATTGAAACTTGTTGCTGAACGTTTGTTACTTTCCCATCAACTACATATGGGAAGATGATTACTTGTCCAAAACATATAAATATGTAAGCTTTAACGGAATATGTGATTCCGTAGCTAATTTTTTTAATTATATCAAAATAATATTAAGAAGAAACACACACAAAAATATTTTTAATAAATTGCAATTTTTATATTTCCTGAATTTAGGTTTCACGATTTGATCTTTTCTACTGTATATGTGTTCCAGATTAATATTACATGTGAACCGTAAAAAATAGGGGGGCGGGAATAAATTCACAAATTTTATTTATTTTTATAAAAATATATTTCGGTATGGCATCTTTTTGGCGAAACATTGCCAAAAAGATGCCAAGGCTTAAACCAATCAGAGCACGTCGGTATCCTTTGCCATAGACTTAGTCTGTACAATTTGCGAACTCGCGGTGACAGCTTAGAGTCTTGGAAATATCGTTGACTTGTGGAAAAATCATTGAAGAATATGGAAAAGAAAATCTCCTTCTTTTTAGCTTTATTTCATGAAAGAGAAAATATTTATCATTCCACCTCTAAAGTTGCAAGAATCGAGATAGAAATAATAGATTTTGATAGTTAAGCTGATAAATCAAGTCCCATGTGTCTAGATCAAGCCACTGTGCTAAATTTTATCAAAGGTTTTGGCAATGTCCAAGAAAGGTGCATTTGTGTATTAGATTTCAAAAAAACATTATGAATCAACTACACATATAGCAGCTGGTTAACTGGCGTTTAGGTTTCTCCTGGGCTAAACTATTCGGCTGTGATGATATTGATATCAACATATTGCTCGTACAAGCGTTTAAGAAGCACGTATTAAACTATTAAATAGTTAGATGGAAAGGGTTTTGAGATAATTTGAGATCTGGATTTGATTTCCGAATAGAGAACCATAAGTATCCAAGGTTTTCAAAACTCTGTGAAGGAACTGTTCCTGATATATATGATAAACTTAAGGGAAAACTCCTTAAGCAAACGATTTGAAATAAGATCCAGGTCAGGAAATTTAATCCGTTTTATGGTAAAAATTAAATTACGTACATTTGAGGCTCGAGACGTTTATATGTCTAGTGTGTTGGAGTTTTAAACAATTTTTTAATTTACAAAACAATATATTAAACAAGCTTTTTTTTTTTTTTTTTTTTTTTTTTGGCTTGGCTATACTGAGATTGATTCTTAAGGCTGTTAGGTAAGGTTTTGGCTTTTTCATTTGGGGCCACGGCAGGGCTGACCAAGACATATTATAACACCGGATTGAAATTATTGAAGTTTACATAGAAGGCTTTTCTTCAAGTGTGTACGTGACCTGGGAGTAAATGTCTCAATGTCGTTTTCAAAACGCATTTGATTGAATTTCATTGAATCACAATTTTGAACATAATTTTCAAAATGCTTCTGGTTGAATTTTATTGCATCACAATTCTCATTATCCTTTTCAAAGCTCTTTTGATTGAATGTTATTGCATCACAGTTCTCATTATCCTTTTCAAAATGTTTTTGATTGATTTTATTGCATCCAATTTTTATTATCAGTTAAAAACGCTTTTGATTGAATTTCAGTGCATCACAGTTTCCAGTACGGCTCAGTTAAAAATCATCTAACGGTAAGAGTGAAATTTTTTTATGTATTATCATCTATAAATTACATTATGCAAATTAATGCTTAAACTTATTAGCTTTGATCAGCTTTATTCAGTTTTTCATAGAAGTTTCAATATGCTACAATCCACAGTTGCGTGACGGACTATTATTATTAAATTGACTATGGATCTCATTATACAAATGCATGTATAAATACAAATGTAATGATTCCATTCATAGATCGATACATTATCTAAAATTGATAACAGGTGAAAAGGGCGTAAACAACATTTCTAAAAATCACACAATTCTAATTTACATTGGAAAAAAAAAACACTGCATGTTTTGTTTTTTTTTCGAAGCAATAAAAAAAAAGTTATAACTTCAATCATGTCGTTTCACATATCAGGCATTCAATTTCATATCTAGTTGATGAAAACTGCTCAATTTTCCCTTCCACCAGATACTCTGATTTTTCTTTCTTATTCTTTCGAAATTCAAAAGTGTTGACAAATATCAGCGCAAGACATTTGAACCTTTTCCTGAGAAAGAAGCAGATGCCAATCGAAAACTAATTTTTCCATCACTCTATGATCACAGGATGAGACATCTAAACTTTCTCCTTCGTTCGAGCAAGAAGTTTTGTTTCCTGGCTTTCAGTCTGATTAAACTATGATTGTCTCGGAAAACGCAAAGATTTTTCCAATATTGATTTCATATAGTAACACGGAAAGTTTCGAGCTGAACGACTTTTAGGAGTTTATTTTTAGCAGTTCTATCGAAACTGACAGCTTACGTCTTGTTTTGTTGTTACCAAAGTGAGTATATAAAAGGAGATTGTATATATTCATCAGTTATAAATTTTTGTTCATTAGCAACGATTTACAACAAAATTATGTAACGTTTCCCTTTTTCTCGAAGCAGAATACATGCTGTACGAATACACTACAGTATTTTATCAAGCATTGAAAAAAAGTATGATAGAAATACAGACCTAGAATACTATATAGATTGAGAGAATTAAAATTATATAAAATTGCATATCCATATTATGGAGTATTGAAAAAAAATGACAATTTACGATGCTTTTATATTAAGAATAAATATTGCAGATTATTATTTTTTATAAATTTTACAATATTGCATAGTGTAATGTGCTGTTTTGTTAAATGCTGTGTGGTATACTGGTTTTAATAATAATTCATTAGTTTCAGTCCAATCTTGGCGCAGTTAAATCTTTGCGAAATCAGACCGATTTGTATTGTTACGAAATTTCCGGGGTTCGTTTGGATAGTGGAAGTTATATGGTGTGAAGAACGCTCAATCACCAGACGGCAGTAGAAAATAAAACAACGACGTTTATTTACACGAAAACACACAGGACAGCACAAAGACGACAACTATATACAGCACAGAAGACGATTATCTTCAGCCGAGACGGGCAGCAACGACAGAAGCATACAACAGCATACACAGCAGCATATAACAGACTCTACTGCAGACAGTAGAACACTGCTTAGTTCAGCACTAGCTTCACTCCGTCGCTGCTCCGCTTATCTCTGGAAGGCCAGTTCTTTACTGTCGGTTCCGACTACTCTGACTCTTTCGCTTCCGACTACTCTTCGACTTCACTGGTTCACCACTCAATTCACCACTGCCCGGCAGCTGCGGGTGCTTCCTCTTATAGGTCTCCGGAGGTGGGGTTAGAAGCCTCTCAACCAATCAGGAACGTTCGAGGCGTATCTCCGTTCCTACTGGACGGATCGGGAAAATTCTCGATGTTTCGGGTATAATTTATTTTGGCGCCAAAGTCACCAAATTCGTCACCAATTCGCCAAATGATCGCCAAGTTTGTCGCCAAGCTCTGGGACCTCCCATGGAACCAACTATGCTGGAAGGCCGCATCGCAGATTCGTAACAGTATTTTATCAAGCATTGAAAAAATCATAATAAAAACACGGATCTAGAATACTATATAGATTAAGAGAATCAAATTAAACAAAATTGCATATCCATATTATAGAGTATTGGAAAAATTTGACAATTTACAACGTTTTTATACTAAGAATAAATATTACTGGATATTATTTTTACAATATTGCAAAGTGTAATGTTCTGTTTTATTAAATACAGTGTGATATACTTGCTTTAATAATAATTCATTAGTTTTAGTCCAATCTTTGCTTCTTCCAATCTTTTAGTACAATCTTCATTTTTTTACTTCTTGCGATGAATATTTGCATATAGTTATGAAATTGAAGAAATAGAGAGTAAATAACCTCACACAGAGCGGAAAAATCGCGATACTTGTTTGACCTATAAAATAATGGATTCAATTTGTTCTGACCATACATGACAACATTGGTAAAATGGCTTCATTTACAAATGCTTACAAGGATATGTTGAAGCTATTATTAATATACATTCAATATTTTATCATATTAAAATTAATTACAATCTTTTTGTTTGCGCAGTTGATAATTAAAACTTACCTTTGATATTTATTTTATAGTGTCACAGTCAGCAGTTATTGCTTAAAATATTCATAATTCTTGGAAGATGAAATTGCGCTTTTGTAATTCATTTAGATATTAATTAAAATGTTAGAAGCTAAATAAGTTTTCTTTACGGAATATTCATAATGTTATTTTTGAAGAAGCGTGTAGTGGAAAAATTAAAATCTTGTAATCAAAGTTAATATGTCCAATAATATTTTTTTGTTATTATTAAAAACATATTGTTTTAAAATTGTAATAAAATAAAATATCAGTCATAATTCTTCTAAAAACTATAGATAAAACTATAGATGTGTGGCTATTTTGATATATGTTATGAATTTGATAAATAATATTACTTATGAGTAATATTATTTCTATAATATTGCTATTCACTGAAGTTGCTCTTAATACTTCAACATGCGTGCCCCTTGTGTTTTGATGATAATAACTTCATCAATTGAAAAATAATCCTGAACCAATTTTGAATCAATTAATTTATTATTTTGTGTTAACTTGCTATGCTTTTTGAAATTTTTCATAAATAAATATTTTAAGCCACGAATTAGATTAGAAGATTAGGATTAGATTTCGATTACATAAACTGTTGAAAATTATCATATGGATAGACATTAAAGGACGTGCTGTGATATAAATAATAATCTATGCAATCTGTTCAGTATAGGAAGTAATTTTGCAAAATACATTGGAGCAAGTGATTTTTTTTAAAAATCGCACTAAAAGTCATTTTGAGGAGAAATATGGCAAGATAAAAGTACGATGTTTGCTCTAAACTTATATGGTCCACAATGTATAGCCTATTCTATGAGTTAAAATCCCATGATGTAAAGAAACTGGGACATATTTTAGTTAAAGCAACTACACATGAATAGCGCAGACATTTGACTTAGCTATTATATGGAAGAACGGGTATAATGCCTTCTTTGAGGTCAAAAGGGAGTAACTGGCATACAATTATGTTTTGCTTGAAAAAAAACTTGTAGCAGTTGTTCCCCGTTTAGCATTTATGAATAATATTGATTAAAACCTCAATAGGACAATCTTCTTCTTCGGATTCATATCTTTTGGCAATATGGTATCTTAATCCATTAGTCTACTAGTGAGCATTGCGCTTAATAATAATGATACAATAAAGCTTCGTCGCGATATATCGCAATATTTAATTTTATTAGCAAATATGAACGTTGAGAATTTCTTAATTCTTGGCTTTATCTAAACAAATGCTGCACAGATAACACTATTAAGTGAATCTAGTAAAAAAAAAATCTCCCCCCGAAATCTCTTGCTTTATACGACAAGGAAATCAAGTTTTATTACAGCTTTAGGGCTCAGAGTCTCTCGTATTGTTTAATGAACATCATGCACTTTAAATTCAATCAATTTATTGTGGATTTCTTTCTTTTTTTTTTTCATTTTCTTTTCTTTTCAGATTAGAAGTATTCTGGTTTTGATAAAAAAAAATAAAAAAAAAATACGATACAGTGAGCTTTACTGGGAAGGACACCAAATTTTCTTTCAATAAATTGCACGTTGGAGGGCTGAGTTGCATACTGGATATCCTGCATTTTAAATTCAATTATTCAAGATTGAGAGATTCTGTTTTTATTTCTTTATCTTTAGAGATACAGAAGCCTTCTGGCATGATCTGGTATACCCTGCAATTCCAGAGCTGCCAGATATATTTGCAATCGTACTATTAATCTTTAAATTACGCGATAACGGTTTTCCAAAATCAATTATTTCCTGCACTCTGACCGATTGCTTTCGCATATAATTTAGAATTACGAATAATCACATTTGTAATGACATAAAGTTTTATAATCTGATTACTTACGGAGCAGAAGCACGTGTAATTGCCATCCATATTCGCGCCGGTTTCATATTAACAGCATAAATTATTTTCCCGAGATCCGATTTTCTTAAATGTGGTTATTTTTACCAACAGATCTTCCCCGATTTCCTGATTATTATGTTTTCTTTATCTATCGATTAATCTGACGATGCTAATCAAATCAATGGCTTGCAAATTTTGCTCTTCCGCCGATACGTCTTAATGACTTTCATCTCATTAGCAGATTCACGATCACTTAGTTTTGTTGATCCCAATCTAATCAGGAGTCTGTTTCCCAAATGACTTCGCATTAAAGACAAGACCTCCCTTTTCTTGTGTTACATAAGGTATCATTTACAGCTGGGGAGATTTGGATACTTAGTAAACTTCTGGAGTTACAGTGCCCCGATGGGTATTTCCAGCAAGCAATCACCCCAACTATAAACGGTGTCTTGTCTTGTTTTGTTAGATGTTGAAGGGCCCATCAAGGTGGATGGCGGTTGTTTATTCTTGGAAAGGAAACATTTAAGGCCTTTCACAATTACAAACTCATGAATGTTGTGGGTTTAAATTGATTGAAAACGAACAAATGTCAACAATAGATGTAAAGATTTGCTTGCGTCGTTAGAGTTACAGCGAATTCAATGTACCTCGAAGTTTATCAATTTACTTAAAGAGGTACAATTTGGTAACCATTACCTGGAAGACGATTTGCTTTTAAATTTAAGATACGACACAATCCATTTGTTATTCTCGTAACTTCTGAGAAATGCTCTTGGAAAAAAAAGCTTTTGAAGTTGTCAGCAGTATATTATTTATTATATTGTTATCGCTACTCATTTGCTAACTTATGTAGTGTGTGTATTAGGATTATAAACTGAAATGTCATTCTTAAAATTTGCATTTTCAGCAAAATTCTGATTAACTTTATTCATTTTCTTACCTTCAAATTAAAAAAAATAGGTTCTTACACCCTTTATACTCTATAAAATATAACTTACAGCTGGGAAGATTTGATTGCTTTTTTAACTTAAAGAATCATTGGGTTCCAGTAAACATTTATAGCCCCAAATTAAATTTTCCAAAATAAAATCAAATTAACTCTTCTTTTTTTTAAAAAAGAAAGTATCGAATCTGAACATTAACTATAAGTGGGGAATAAGGAAATTCTTAGCTTCTTTATTTATTATTTTTCTTAACAAAATTTTTTGTGTTTTATTAAATAAGTGGTTTATTTAGTAAAGTTTCGTTTCATTTTTAAAGTTAGAACTATCATCTCCATGATAACGCGTTTTGGTGCAAGAAAGTTAATTCGACATTTTGGCACTCATCTCATCTACACTCATGGTTAAGCTGGTTTATTCGTCAGGCGGATTCTTCAAAATATTTTAGATCAAAATGGATTATTTGCAGCCAGTAATTAAAAAAATATTGCGGGCTTAAGGTACTCAAATTTAAAAAAATGCAATAATATTTTAAACATTTAATTATATTTTCTAATTTTGAAATAGCTCATTGGTCTCTATGGATAATATGAAGTTCTTGATTGAACGCTTCATTTTTGTTAGTGTTAAAACACCAATACTGGTGTATGAGATATGTTTGAATATCAAAACCGAATGATCAGATTCTGTTCTCAATATTTCCCAAGAAGTTTTATCAAAATTATTGGACCATTCTTTCAAAATTATTGCACCACAATAATGTGCATGTGCCCTCAAAATGGTCATTTCTGAGTTGTAATATTTTTAAAAAACATAATAATAATATTTTAAAGTGCCTAAGATTCTTAACATTTAACATATTGTTGACAGATAAGCATGATTTCTTCAAATTAGTAATGAATCGTAGTATTTAAAGTTATGAAATACTCATTTTAAATTTAATAAATTATCTTAAGATCGAAAATTTGCCTATTGACTATTTACTTTTTTATCTTGTCTGATATTTTGCTTTACACATATAGCCACATAAAATCAAACACACACATTACTGTACTCATCAAGTAAATCTGTCCAAGAGAAATGAGAAGTTATTATAAAAGTAAATTGACTTTCTGCTTTCTTGACGCGATGATAATAGTCTTTTGATTAGTTAGATCTTATCGCCAATGACTAGTCTGATATTATTATTATTATTATTATATTTAGTTACCTATCATAAATATGAGAATGAAAAGCAGCCGTATACGTAAGGAAGGAATCATCTCCTTTTAGAGTACACTATTGGCGATATTCTCTGCTTCATTATCACATTGTCAAGAGCAGATCATACCTCTGTCTGATAAATCGTCGTTTATTATTTTCCTAATGAGTTCTATCAGCCAAAGGACCCAAATTTACTAATATAGGCGGCCGATTCATATAGCCTCCCCCGGACAGTGCGACATTGTAGAGTTATATTTTGTGCGAAACTTTGTCCTTGCATGAGATACTAGTAGTGTGTGTGTGTGGGGGGGGGGAGATTTGTTCTGCATGACTCTTAAAGCCCATTTAGCTAACCGTGGGGTTTCAATCAATCAACTTATGCTGTACGTGCGTGAGAACTCTCGGCTTCAAGGCCAGAGGGTTCCAAGTTAAAAACCTGATTACAGAGAAAATCCACCTGTATTAACTATCACATTTAGGTAATTATAAAATATAATTTCATGGGTCGAACGCCCTCATGGTGGTATTATGGGAAATTAAAGATGGAAAGAGAAAATGATAATTCGGATGTAGTTCTGATTATCCGACCAGAATTCAAAATAACTAAATCCGTTTCAAAATAACATTTGTGCTGTTTTCAAATGGAACATTAATAATAATTAAATAATGATGATTACACAAATGGTCACATATTTCAATCTTCGTTTTTTCTCGTCGTCTGTCGCATTGTTTTAAATATAATTTTGGATTCATTTTATTCAACTAAAAGCACCTTTAAAAATTTTATAACTTAATTTGTATTTCAATAAATGCATCATATACTAATATATTATAAATATATTTTTACGTATGTTTTTAGTAAATTCTTCCCATGAAAAAAATATTTCTCCATGTTATTTCACTGATATATATATAACATTGTGGAAGTTAACCCTTTGCACTCGAATGTCTTCCTTCAGTCACCATTCAAGACGGTGCATTATTTTCACATTTTATTAAGGTGTACGTACACACTAGAAGATTTTTTTTAAATTTTAACTTTAAAAATCCAGTTTTTTCACAGTATACCATTAATATATGTTTAAATTCATTTCAGTGAGAAAAAAACATATTACACTACTTATTAATTAATTAAATAATATTTAATGAGCTAATTAGCATATTTTTTGAAACGTGATATCTTAAATTCTAATTTGTACAGTCACACCATTCTAGTTGGAAATTATGCCTAATATTAGTCTTCATGTTGTCTGCTTCAATCAAGTTATAAAAATATATAGTTTTTTTAAAACAATTTTTTCATCAACGAGGAATAGAAAAAGCGAGAGTTTTTCTGTAATTTTAACTTTTAAATAGCTATTAAAAATTTATTTCCATAAATATAATTTTGATTGAGACACAAAATATCCGCTATTTCATGCAGATTATTTTGATACATAAATAATTGTATTTGGTTAATTTTTTGTTGAGTTATGATTGTTTGAATGAAGCAACATAGTGGGAAAATGTCATTCTTCATAAAAGGTGTTTTAAAAAATCCGTAACTAGAGTTTTTAATGAAAGCACCTCAAGAAAAATAATTATAACTCGAGAAGTATTTCGAATATTGACAACATCTTGGCGTCGTTTGAAAGCTAAAGGATCAGAGAACATTTTGAAGCAATAAAAAATATTCGATATTTTGAACGATTTTTGAAGTTTCAAGTGTGTATATACACCTTAATTATTTTTATTTTAATTTGTTAAAAATACTTACAGGATATTAAAAAGAAGTAGATTCCTTTTTCAGGGAAATTTAACTTAAAACAGTTGCATGTATTTTTTTAGTGTAATAAACAGGTCCATGCATTAAGTGAATAATTATGCATCGAATTATCTTTCCGAGTGCAAAAGTATTCATTCTATCAGTCATTTAAAAAGTTAATTGAAAAATCAGACGTTAGTTATAATCACTTTGTGTTCAGATATGGGATTCTCGTTGAAAAAAAATTTCTACTTATGAATTTGTTGACCTAACGCAACATCTACAGTAATTTTAAATACTCGATACATCAGCAAAAGTGTCTCTCTGAATAACTGTTTCATTTTACTTTCCGACAGCACTTCCATTACAAAGATTAAAACCGCTCTCAGGTAGTTTATTAGTGATAGTTGCGGTATTTAATGTATGGGGTCAGAAAGGAAAGCGCAATAACAGTAATAGTAAACTGAAAGTAAAAACCGTCTCCAAACAGCAACAACCAGCCAAAGAGATAACAGCATCGCTATCCAATAAATTAGTGGAAGCATCTCGATTATAGGTCTGCTGTCCCAGGGTTTGCAGAAGAAGCGAAGCATATCTCTGCCGACGAGAAAAAGAATTCTTAATTTCTATGAAAGCCCGGAGTTATTAGTGCCATCCTTTTCGTCGTAATCAGAGCACTAAAAACGAACAACCGCTATCGAAGGCAGTAAATCGCTGGGAAACTCGACTCTTGTGGTATAAGTCCAGGACGAGAATTCCGTCTTAAGCGTTCTAGTCGAAAAAGGAGCCAATTTAGTCGCTGAAAAGAGTAAGTGATCTGTTTGAAACATCAGAGGTGGCTTTGGGAAAGTGATTGAAAAAGGAAACTCATTTCGACAAGTGCATGATCGGTGGAGTTGAGATGTATTTTACCTTTATTGTCCCAGCAATTTTTTTCTATGATGGAATAGTAGATATTGTTCCATTTCTGTTAATAGAGTCGCTGAGGGGAAGGATGAGATATGCATAAATAAAATGCATCTGAGAGTTTTACTTTTAATACTGACATCACAGTTTAGTTGCATATCTGCAATATTAATTAGGATATGTAATTATCTTTTCTATATCACAAGAACTCTTCTGGTGAATAGGTACGACATGACTTTTATATATGTTGATTTGAGGTAATTTCTAGGTCAATTATGCTATATTCAGTACTCAAAATAAATTACTTTTTGAGACGTTTTTAGTTTTAAAAAAATCAAGTAAAATTTTGAAAAAATTTCTCTGCATGAAAATTACTTATATACCATTTTGAAAAGTAAACAATTATCTTTCCGATAACTATTTTAATGGCAATGCAATGTTTTCATTACTTTCACAAACTTTTAAATTTTCTTAATTTTTATGTTATTCAAGTTAAATTAATATTTCCCCGGATGGACACAGAAGCACTAAAAAGAAGAAAACAATACTTTTGGTCATGGCAAAAAAAAAAAAAAGAGAGAGAGAGAGAGAGACCCTGAAAATGATTATCTTGGAAATATTGAATCAAAGAATGTATAAGTAAAGTATAGTGCAAACTACAACTATACTATTGCATGGTTTTCTTCAACTTTTGCTCTAAAGTGGATTTCAACCGATGAAAAATATGTTGCTGGGAGAATTGAATTCTCAGCCAAATTTGTGAATGGATTATCCGATTTGAAGAGAGTAGAAAGGTAGGATGGCCAAAATTTCCATTTTTTCTTAAGTCTTTAACGATTGAGGATAGAAAGAAAATTCACAATAGCATTATTATAAAGAATAACTTTTGTAATGTAAGGTTTTAAAAACTATAAATGCTTAAAAATAGAAAGTTAAAAAGTGACTTTCATCTCCTGACTTCGACTGATTTTTAATCGTTACATGTGACTCCTTGTTGTAAATCTGTTATTATTTGGGCTGCCCTCTACTCTCTTTCATCCGTATTTCTCCAGAACTTGCTAAACGATAGAAGAAAATGGCTACGAAATGTCTTTCTCCTTAAATTTCTGGACACAAGGATCCAACCACCACTTTTCATCTAGCCTTCCGGAATTTTTTTTTTAAATCTGCTTCGTAAAATTTAGCAAGTAAGTTCTTATGTAATTTAGGAATTTAACAAAAATGTCAATGATGCCAATATTTAAAGAACTAAAGTCAATGTCAATATTTTTTTGAATACTTTGCATGTAGTGAGCTGTACTTTGTCTTTCACTGACAGCGTTTTATTTGAAATGAGAGAAAAAGTAATATAAAAATTTTCAGTTAGCATGCATTTTTGAATAACATTTTTGCATTAAAAAAGCAATAAATGGGTTCTTTCATCATTTTTTTACATTATTTTTGAGATAATATCTAAATCGATGTAGTATGGTTTGATTCAGTTCCGCTTCTAAACAATATCAGAGTCATTTACGGAAGGACCTTGTAATTATCAATTTCAAACAGATGACGAGGACAGCATTTGCGATGGTTCCTCCTTTCCGCCAACTCAACGGTAGGAATTTTACAAGGAGGATAACAAATTTGATAAGTCCCATGCCAATATACAATCTATATCTTCAAAGAATTTGTATTTTATAACTAGAAACTCTCATCGCCACCACGATTACGGATCTGCAGCAGAGACCTAACCTTATCATCATGCCGCCATTAGTTCAATATCCGATGATTAGTCTTTTTTTTCCTTAAGAATTTGTCAATTCATTTTAACACAATATTTATAAAAAACTATTTTAATATATACTCATGCAATTAGTTTTTTACATTTTATATTCGGAAGCGAATACGTCATCTGAAATTAATGAAATATTTAATAATGAGAATCTTACATACATCTAAGCTTCAAAACTTAAAATTAAAAATTCAGGAAGAAGAGGAAATATTACATTGAATTCAACTTCAAATATATTTTCACTATTTCTTTGCAAGTAGCAGAAATTCTGAAAACATATTTACATTTCTAAATAATTTAACTTGCATCATATTTTATCAAAGCTATCTCTTTACTTATTACTGAATATTTCTTTGAAATTTTAGATTGTTATTGAAAGAGACTACAAATGTTTCTATCTAAAACAGAAACATAAGAAAATGCTTTCAAATTCAAAATTTTCAGACGTCCATTGAGTACCCAATTATTTTTAATATTAAGATTTCAGGTCAGAAAAATCAACTTTTATAACGAATAAGCCGATATTTAATCAAATATCTGAAATCTTTTGTACATTTTATCTATAAAGATATAAGAAAATAGGCATACACATACTAAATGTTTGCTTCTGAATACCATACGAAAAAAAAAAAAAAAAAAGGAAAATTCAGTCTCTCCGCTTTGTGATTTAAAAACAAAACTAAAACAATTATATCAAATAACAGAGTATGATCATATAAAATTCAGCACTGGCACATTCTGAAACAAACGTCTGAGATAGTTCGAATTATTTCTATATCTTGAAACGATTGCATGAGCAGTATTAAACTTAATGGTTTAGTTTCAGATTATTTGTAAATCATTAGTATTTATATATTGCATTATGTATCTTTAAAACTATTTTCATTTTATATTTAAAATACAATGAACTGTATATTTTGGTTCAACATTTATTACTAGTACTTGAAATATATTTATCTACTGATAAATTAAAGGTACACTGCAAATTAAACTTGAAAATAAAACTTGAAAAGTGTACTAAAATTAAAGAGAAAAAATTGTATAGAAATGAAATTGATATGATTAAAAAGATTTATTTTAGTTTTAAAATAAGGCAGAAACTATTTTTGATAGATCAATAGTTTTGGAAGACGTGATTATTTATTTCCATATGTAAATCAATGTCCATCCATCTATTAACGGTCAATCCTAATTTCGCGCTCGATTAAACTTTCTGCGTGAACATCATCTACTTCTTGATATCTTTGTCTTCTTTCAAATTGTCAAAATAAAGTGTTTGACATGGTATATGAAGTGTTGCATGTATAATTATATTTTTCAATGACATTAATTACCGAAGTGTTGGATTAAGTATAGCTATAAAAATGCTGAAGAAGTAGTCTGAAACGTTTTTCGACCGATCGATTTGTTGTTGTTTCTGTATAGATTTGTTTATGATTTGACTGTTGTATAGACTCTCTCTCTCTCTCTCGCAACAAACCTTAAACATACTTAATTTAAACGTTCAAGCACCTGACGTGTGAAATGATTATTTACACAACGAATCATAATTCATCTAACGGTTTTGTTTATGTATCTTGAATTTATATTTTATTAAATCTATGTTGAACATTTCATTCAATGTATCGAAAAAATAATAATTTTTTTCTGCATGCCTGATTAACTGACCAAAGCATTAAAGCTCTTTGCGAAATACAGGCATATTCCTTCTTTCATGATGAATTCTAACAATTTTTGTTTTAGGAATAAAAATTTAAATAGAAAATTTGGTTCAAAATGCATTTTGCCCTTGCGGAAATGCCACTTCGATCCACTACGCAACAGAATGTATCCCGACTTCCTCTTTCCAGAAGACCAAGACAATATCTGAACTCGAACAATTTCGTAGTGTTGCCTCTTCCCAAGGATCCACAATGAAAATTCAGAGAATGATCATCTCGAAGAAAATTAAGATCTCTTCTCACAGCCTTATTTTGTCAATAATTTTCTCCTTCTTCTTGTTATTATTTTTACCTGTATTTTGTTATCACAAATAGATTGTATGTCTGTTTATGTAGAATAACATGGGTTTTGAGTTTCCCTCTGATAGTTTGATTATAAAGCCACTTCAATTTCACATTTTTATCTCAGCCAGGATTGGATTGCTCTTGGATTTGTTATCTAATGTTAAAATGTTACCTAATTTTAGCCAATAATTGTCAGATGCCAGGCAGTTTAGGTTATAGTCACAGCGATGGATAGTACATTAGCGCCTTCTGACGTCTCTCCCATTTTAATTCCATAACAATGTTTAAATAATCAGTAGGTAATAATTGCAGGGCCATGAAGCGGTGTTATGGTAACGAATGTTCTCAAATTAAAAATTTCTATTTATTTTACAAAAATATTTATAATAAAGAAAAGTAAAACTAAAAATCTAATAATTTTATAATGAATAATTTTTATGCAAATATCAAAAACATTTATATAGAGAAAAATATTCATTGAAAAATACGACAAAAGGAAAGGTGACTAAATCGATCTAATACTCATAAGAGGAATTTTGGGCTCTGGTTAGGGATTCTGGTTAGAAAAAATAAAATAAATATATCTGCAATAAATTTTGACTTCCCGTATTTTTATCTAATTCTGTTTTCTATCATTAGTTCTAAATTGAACTATCAAATATAAATGATACAAGAGAGCATTCGAGCAAAAATATCTGTAACATATTTAGAGGAAAAAGTTAGTTCTGCACGGAGGAAAAAAATTTTAACATTTCATACTTTAATATAAGAGTTTACCATATATCAACTTATAGATAGATATCTGAAATATATTAACATGACATTTGAATTACTTGTAAAAAAAGGTTAGAATATTACAATTAATTTTAAATTTAGCTTAATTCTACATACCTTCGACTGATCTGACTAATTTGATAGTTTTAAAAAATGAATTCCTTCAACGGAATGTTGCCATCTTTTGACAAATCACAAATGAAAATCAAATCTAATAGACAACTTCACCTGGAAAAAAAGTCTTGTATATATTTGATATTGTCGAAAAATAGAGCCTGTTAATAAAATAATAAATGCATGATCTTCAAAAATGTTTTGTGGAATACAATGAAAGAACATCCAGTAAGGAGAGCTCGTCTTTCAGACATCAGAAATATATTGAAAGACCCTATTATCTCATAACAACCCAAAACGAGTCAGTCTTTTGAAATGCCTTAATGGATGGCTCAAAATCGAAGAAGCATCGAGGCCGAGAGGAATCCCATCTCAGATAACATGTAACATATTTTTCAGGCGAAAAGTTTAAAATTCTTCCGCGGCTGTCTTCCTCCCCCGATAGTCTCCGGCGACTCATTTAAAGTAATGAATTCCTACAATTAAAAGGGGCAGCAGTTTCTAGTCGATGATGGGGAGGCATTAATTTATTCAGTAATAATAAGAGGGCGAAATATTAACCTCCAGGGTACACGGCTGTTGGAATTAATACATTGCACCGAAAATGAAGCCCAAAGAGGATGAGACATTGAGCTAATCGTAGGCATTTGCATAAAGTCCTGTCTGTACATGGAAAGGGAAGGGATTCTGTCCGGGTAATTAATTGCTGAAAGGAGAAGGAATGACTGCAGGAAATGAAACGGTCATCACCGAGTCGTTAATGAATTGCTGGGAAATTGATTGGCGCATTTGAAATTGCCGGTGACAACACTCCGGCTCAATGTAGGCTTCTTTTTGGAAAGGAAGGGACAGTAGAGAAGTTCTAACTGATGAACGAAGTGAATAATCTGGCAGGGCGCAGATGTCATTGGCTAGTTCTGTAAAGTAGCCATCATCATCTTTGTATAAAGAGGGGGTAGTGAGAGATTAAAACATATCAATAGGCCATAGTAAGAAATCCCCCCTCCCAAATACTGTTTTTTTAAATCAAATGTTTAGAGAAATGAATGAATAATTGTGCAGATACTGGTAAGTAAAATTATTTATTGTCCTATATTAGTAAATATATGGCAATTCTGAATACAATAATGATTATCTATTTTGGATATGTTTATCGATTTTGGATGTGTTTGGATTTTATCTCTTTATCGATTTTCAGGTATGTTTATTATTCAGTATTAAAAGGAGAAAAGTGTTTGATTTGTATATATAAGTATTCTAATTTGAAGTAGTGGGTAAATGACAACATAAAAAGCTATTAATTATTAAGTATTAAATGAAGATATGTGGTGTTATGTAGATTATTATAATCCATGCAGGAAGCAACAGGACAAATGTTTTTAGGAACATTTCTTTTAATAATCACATTCACACACTAAACAAGCACAAACACAAAGACAAGACATTCACGCGCGCGGCTTCACAGTTCAGCATCACATCTCATTCTAATTACAATCGCAATGCACTATGGGATGGCCTAATCAGGCATCGCCATCTAGTATCCAAAAGAGAAGATAAGAGTAATGCAACTGCTACAGATATTAAATTACCACTCTTGAATCAATTGGTGGATTTCTTTTATTTCATTCTTATTTATTGATGAAGAAGTTGAGTATATCTAAAAAACTTTCTAAGACTAAGAAACATACAAAAAAAGATATATTTATAATTAAATATTAAATAAAGTAAATAATCTTGTATCCGGGCATGGAGTTTTATAAATTCGTTACTATTTATTGGTTTAAAAGATTTTACGAATTACATTAAACTCAAGAATTCAACGGAGAGCTATATAATTTAATTTCACAACTAAAAAGTAAACTGTGGTTCTCTAAAATACTAAAGAAGTTCCAGGAATTGGAAAAAATATGTAAATCTTCAGATATATTTAAATTTTTCAATATTTGAAGATTTGCGTTTTTTTTTTGTTTTTTTTATTCAGCGTACGTATAAAAATATTTAATAAGAATATTTGATTTTTTAAACTATCAACACCCTAAATTTGCAATTAAATAATTTTCATACAAATACATAAGATATCTATTTTTTATATGCATAACACGATTTTGAGATAATTTTTCCTTATTTGACATATAAAAAGCGACACACAATTAAGAAATTTTTTTTTTAAATGAGAGAGAGCATGCGCATGCGCACATATATATATGTAAGTGTGGAAGTTACAAAAATTACTCTATAGTAGTTTTTGAATTATCATTAGATAATTTGAAACATGGTCGTCGTTTTAAATATTTTTTTAAAAAATGATTAAACAAAATAATAAAAATGTATTGCAATTTATTTGATTCAACTAAAGAGACTTGCCTCTAACGCATTAATCATTTTTATCTCGTTACTTTACGAAAAGTTTCATTTATGTAAAAATCAGATGAAGTTTAATTCAAAACATATGCATTAAACAGCAAAATCTTAACTTCAGTTTAAAATTTAATTTATATTTTTTAATACTATATCATTAAAAAGAAAGATTGAAGTTCTTGGAGATTTTTTTTTAGAATTTTCGACTTTGAAAAATAGCTTCTCATTTTATTGCATTAAAAAAATTAAGATAGTTATTTTTATAAAGATTTTAATCAACTAACCGCTTAACTACTTGTTCAAAATAAATATCATAATCTGCTGCCTATGTCCTATAAATTCATGTAATTTATGTTTTTAAAACCCTCAATTTTATTTATTTATTTAAAAAAGGAAACCTTCTATTTATGAATTTTATGCAAAGATCTTTTTTTAATTATTCTAGAATTATTATACTATACAGTTTTAATTCTTCCTTACAAAATAATTTAAGGCATTAGAATGGAATGTAAATCTATTTCAAGATCACATAACTTTTTTTAAAAAAAATCTTTACTTTTTTAGAACTATAAATAAAAAAGTTCGACACATTTTTTTTTTTTCATTTTTTTTAGAGTTTCATTACAGAGGATAGCCTTAATTTTACTGTGTAAATGCTACAAAATTTAATTTTCTGTGAATAATCTTATCATCGTATTTTAAATAAACAAAATTCATTCAACTCCATTCATTATTTTTACTGTTTCTTTTCTAACTTCACATTAAAAAGTATCAAAATTAGATAGATATTTGAGATACATTGTTAAGAATTTTTTTCAGAAACATAGCATGAATATTCTATTAATATCGTATAGGAATTCAACTAAAAATCTTAAGAAAAACAGTAGTTTAGATCAGTACTATTTAATATTTGAATTTTTTTTTAAACTGTGAAACATTAATGCCCATTTTCCAATAATAACTTATTGTCTAACATTTTAATTTACCAACATTTTGAATGAAACTGGTTTACTATCTATCTTAATTATAAACCGCCTATTTAAAAATGGATTTATACTAAATCTGACTTATTTTTTCATAGACGGAATGATAATTTTAAAATATTACTAGAAAATTTGAATATTTAGAAGGAAGTTTTATATATAGGAACATTATTAATTTAGCAATCAATTTGTTGAACAGTAAACAATCTACATTAATTATAGAATTAATTAAAATGTTCCATTTGAATATACTCTATTTGCCTTTAGTGTCGCCCATAAGTTAAGAATAATTTGTAATTATATGAATAACGAAGAAAATATAAATAAGAACATGAGGAACATGATATGCAATTGTAAAAACTGAAATAAAATTTAAAAAATAATGCGACAGAACGACTCTGGTCATTTTTATTATCCAAAGAAATAGCTCTAAGAAAACTTGACATGATAGGAATTTGCATTTTAGTGAAAAGCAAATGAAATAAAAAGTTTCCACTGCAGTTTAATAAGATGTGTGGTCATTTCTGGCACGCTATTCATTACTTTCCCATGTTATGACATTGTAGATTAGTTATGGCCTCAAATGAGTTTTCTTTTTATTCTGAAACAGACCGTGTGAATTCAAAAGAGCTGCAAATTGCTTCCCGAGCATATCCCAAATGTTTTCAATAGGATTCAGATCAAATGAGGGAGAAGGCCATGACCTGCCCTGGATATTTTCAGGAAAATATTGGAACAGGCTGGACTGATATCATCCATAAATACAAAGTCAAGACTGACAGTATCTTCAAACCAGTTGAAAAGTTTCAGGACCTTCATTTTGGCATCTCAGACCATAAATCCATTCTCAAAGATATAGAGGTCTGTTCAATCATCCAACACCATGGAACCTTCGAAGGAGAACGATATCTTCCCTGATGTTCTTCTGATGAAAATAAGTTCCACTTACTCGCTATATCGTTAGCAGATAAAAATTAGTGAATAGATTAAAACGAGATTTGTCATTGAATATTCTGGTATCAGATTATTTCAAACTTCAAAATAACGAGCTGTGAAGGAAATGCAAAGTGTTGATCGTCTGGCATAGCGACCACATAGTTGTGTCTCTTGTTTATCTGGAAACTTATAATTCTCTGGCGACTGTCAGGATTAGCACAATTCACATATCCAGCTCAAGTCTCTAGCACAACTCTCCTTCTGATGTTCCGTAGTTATTATCAGATTTCAGTCTTTGCCAATGTTTTTGATTCTTGGTCATCTTAATACTGGTCACCAGTTAAAATTTTTTTACACTTTGAAGTCTTTGCCACAATCTTGAGATCACACCTTAGGTATGTTCAGAATTTGAGACATTTAGATGTGTAATTGTCCGGATTCAAGCAATGCATCAGTTCTTCTTTTCGAAAATATGTCCAGATCTCGTCTTTGTGCCATCATTCGTTCTGTTTGATCATTAACAGCATTCCTCCGTCAATGAATTGTGCAAAACATGTCTGAATTGCTTATGGGAATAACAGAGTTTATTTATGTTCCTACGCCAGCAGATATTTTACCAAATGAACATTCCATTTGAAACATTTTTCATGTAGGCAAATTTCTACCTTCGAAAGGTGCTTAAATCCGGACAATCACAGATCGAAACGTCTCAAATTCTGAACATACCTCACGGATCTCAAGGTTTTCCATGCATACTCCAAAGTTTATTTTAAATAAATTATTTACTAATTTCAGACATTTTTAGCATTTTACAATTTATGTTTAACATATTGGCATTAGAGTATGTATTTTTTCTCAACACGAATATCTCAATTTGCCAATTACTGTAACAAGACAATTAAAGATATAAATTTCATATGGGCATCTTTTAATATAAATAAATATTTATATAAATTGTTATTTCTCCAAGCTGCGTATAAACATTATACTTGTCATAACGTATAAAGCTTCATCTCCAAATTTAACATTCTGTTTTTCAAATTTTTAAACCGCAACCATAAGACGAAGCTGAATTGCAACTCTCTACAGTACCAATATGTAATTGGACTCCTATGGTAAAAGAGATAAACGATGATTAAGAGATTAACGATACCAACTATTGAATAGCAAATTATTGCTATTCAATAGTTGGTAGAGCCTCTACCTGAGGCCTCCAACAGTTTACCCTCCTGGGCATGCTTTCCACAACAGTTTGGATGATTTACAGTAATATTTTCTTCCACTCGACTTGGAGAAGACATGTAAGTTCTTTCACTGATTTTGAACGGTTGCTGCGCCCCTTAATTAGGGGATCCAATTCGTCTCAGAGGTTTTATATAGAGTTCAAGTAGTCCAGTCAATTCACCCCACTGTCATCATAAATCTACTGTGGATCTCGCAATATTACAAGTGGCGTTGTCATCCTAGAAATAACAATGATCCAATACGTAAACTTGCCACGACATAGGAAACACGTTGTTCTCTAGAATAGTGGAATAGGAGTCGGGGCTGAACTTACCATGAATCGGGATCAAAGGTTCCAGTACGTATTACGAGAAACATCCCCATACCATAATTCCACTTACGCCAAGCTTTACTGAAGGCACAATGCACTCTGACAAAAAGCATTCTTCATACATAAGTCAAACCCAAACTCTTGTCTTCCGACTGGTAGAAATTGAACCTTGATGCATCGCTCCCGAGAATTTGTTTCACTCATCTATGGTCCAATTTCGACGTGCCTTGTACCACCTCAACCGACTAGTAGATTTTTGTAATCCAAGGCTTATAAGTGGTAGCATGACCATGGAAACCAAGCAAATGTGCTTCCTTGCGGATGGTATTTATCGAAACAACAATCTCGGATGCTTATTGGAACTTCTGGATTATGTGGGCTATCGATATTTGGTGCCGTTCTTCCGAATTTCTTTGGGCAGCACTCGTCGGTCTTTTCTCTTAATTTCTGAGATTTGCCGGATCGAAGCATATTCCGACAATCACCATTCAATTTCTACTTCTTAATCACACAACCCATTGCCGATTTTGGAATATTTAACTCATTGGATATGTACCTTAAGGATCGGCTATTTCTATGACATCCGACAATTACGCCCTTCTCGAAGTCAATCAACTCTGAATTTCATGGAATCTTGCCTGCGACCAATGCCAATGTTGCTTCCTACACGATATTTAAGTACAGAAGACGTGACGTAGATCAAAACTACAGATGTCTTCATTTGCATGGGTGTCCAAATACTTATTGGTAGATATTGTATAATGGTTGTCTAGAGCATCTTTTAAATGCGCGCTTTTTGCATTTTAAATAACCATCGAACATAATCTAGACGACAAACTTCGGATTAGACCGAGATTAGAATTTTCAACAATTTAAGAATGTTCAAAATAGAGAGAAGTAATAAAGTCAATAGTGCAAAAGTTGAGTAAAATATATTAATAAACAATCCAAAAAAATATATTAATTACAACAAAATTAGAGAAATGACATAAAATAATGTGTGGAACTTGATTGTAAAAAAAAATCTGTAAATGTTACCGAATATATCGGAAAAGTATTTCGATTTCGTTTAGTTCCATTTAATTGAACAAAATTATCACAGCTGAACTCCAGACACTACACTTTATTTTATGGCCATCTACACTTAAATCCTTATAATAGAAAATTTGTAAATTTTTTAAAAATAATTTTAAACAATAAAGTAAGTAACTTCAGATACTAAATCATGAGTGAAAATATAAGGAAAGCTGCAGTAAGTTGAGTGACATATATAAATTGTTTAATTTTCTTGAGCAATTTCTAAACCAAGATCAACTTCGAAATTATACAGAGAAGCCCCGAAAGTGAAACACTTATGAGGATAGCTCTACTTTAATTAACCTCTAAATAATTAATTCACACGCAAAGTTTCAGCATATTTTATGGGATGAAGTGCATCATCTTTAACAGAGCTTTATCATATAAACAGTTATTTCCTACTTTTAATAGATCTCTAAGAATGTTTACTCTTACTTACCGAATAAATCGCAACAATGTTTAAATTTTCAAATGGCGACTTATAATGCTATGTTAGCTAACCATTTTTTAAACATTTTGTATTAAAAGTGAATTATTTCATGTCAGAAATCTATTAAGTTTCTCTAATATTCATTACGTAAAATTCTCAATTATTTTTGATAAATCAGATCCACTTCTTAACTACTGTTCATTATTGGATTTAAAAAACCTCCGAGCTTTTGCGCACGCGCCAAGATGAGTTTATTTAGTCAAAATATAGGTGAGAAGAAAGATGAAATGAGGGGATGCTTATTTTTAACAATAAGTGAATTCGGATTTTACACAGACTTAGAAGAGGTGAAAACTGCGGATAGCTCGCAATATTGTCGGGTGAAGATGCTGATTCGAAATAAAATACTTTAGAGCAGTTTTTACTTACTGGAAGTGGCCAGAGTATTGAGTTATAGTGAATAAATGGAACATTTCTGTTCTCAAAATTTGGTAATTCCCTTTTTTATAAAATAATTCTTTATGCTAAAACAATTCTTTCATTTATTTGTTATTTAGTTTTTGATATCCTTTTGTGATTAACAACGGCAGATAATCTCGATCATATTTAATGATATTACATAGGATATTCTTCATAATACTACTGAAAGTTTTTTTTTTATTTGAACTAGCTATAAAAGCAATCAACACAAATTTGCGTTAAAATAATATAGTCAGAAACGAAATGGCACTCACATACAAGCAGAAAAAAAAAACTGAAAGAAAAAGTATTTATAATGAAACAGAATTCAAGTTTAAAGAATAACGTAGAATTCCGGAAATCCTCTCATCCTTCCAACGTCTCAACCCTGAGCCAAGTAGGATCATCGAAAAGTGGTAGTCTGGGGATATTAAAATGAACTATAGGTATAACATATTTCAAAAATGTAAAACAAAGTAAAACAAAGATTTGCTTTTAATACATTACATTGAATGAACTGTCACGCAAGACCAAGGTTTATATATTAAATCTGAGAAAACTCATTTGCAAGTGGAAATCTAGGTTGGTCTGGACTGGAGAAAACTGTACCTGTACAAGAATTTGATCCTCAGATCTTGCTGAATCTTCACCTTTAAGATCTCCCTGATTCTGGAAATGTTAAAAAAAAGTGTTTGTTTAATTACGCCTGTTTGTTGGTCTCTTTCTACCTATGTGCCGAGGGAAATTTATATGTGAATGTGAATATGTTAACTGTAATACCACAACTTGAAAGGGAATTGTATTGTATGGGAATGTGAATATGTTAACTGTAATACCACAACTTGAAAGAGAATTGTATTATATGGGAATGTGAATATGTTAACTGTAATACCACAACTTGAAAGGGAATTGTATTGTATGGTAATGTGAATATGTTATCCTAATACCACAAGTTAAAAGGGAAGTAGGAATGTGTGGTAATGTGAATATGTTATCCTAATACCACAAGTTAAAAGGGAAGTAGGAATGTGTGGTAATGTGAATATGTTATCCTAATACCACAAGTTAAAAGGGAAGTAGGAATGTGTGGTAATGTGAACATGTTACCTCTAATACCACAAGTTAAAAGGGAAGTAGGAATGTGTGGTAATGCGAATATGTTATCCTAATACCACAAGTTAAAAGGGAAGTAAGAATGTGTGGTAATGTGAATATGTTATCCTAATACCACAAGTTAAAAGGGAAGTAGGAATGTGTGGTAATGTGAATATGTTATCCTAATACCACAAGTTAAAAGTGAAATCTGAAAGGGAAGGTCTAATTACATTAAGGACATTAACTCTAATACCACAAGCTCAAAGGGAAATATGTATGTAAATATGAATATGTTAACTCTAATATCACAAGTTAAAATGATGCCAATTATACTGTATGGCGCTATCATCAGAATTGTTCATATATAACAAATATTGGCGCAATTATAAGAATAAGCAGAGTGTTAATCCAATTGTTTACTCGTATGAAGGTAAACACTACAACTAAAAGAAAAGAGGAGAAATATGAATTTGGTAAGGAATTTTGTCGCCAAAATTGCAGATTAAATTTTAATGAGATCCCAAATTTTAAATCTAACATCTAACGGGTGGAAAGTCCTTCTGGTAACTGTCATTCTTCACTGATTTACAAAGGTTAAGTTGTATAATTAATTCTATGAAAAAGTTGTATGAAGAATAATCTCTGTTTTTCTTTTCTTTAATTTTATAAGCATCAATTGTTTAACAGTTTTTCTTCTAAAAGAGTTTATGACACTAGATACTCTTAATAAATTTTTTTTTCTCAGAAACTCTCGTTTTAAAATCCAGTTACTGCTAAGCACACCTTAACTTTTAACACTCAAGAAAATTAAAGTTTCCTATCTTCCAACTCTCGTTAGTCTTTATCCTCGGACCAAATAAATTATTGATGGAAAAAAAAACGAAGATAGTTTGTTTAGAACTAAACATCGCGAATGATGCAGCTCGTTTACATCTCAACTCCCCTCCAACCCTGATGGCGCGTTGTAATTAGAGCAACAATGACGGATACTCGAATTAAAAGGACTTAGCTAGAGGTATTTATAAAATGGCTAAGCCATCCGCCCACTATTTTCTTTTCCTTTCGGCGAAGATTGCCTTCTTGAAATCCTTAATTGGAGCGCCACGCAATTAAGCTAATCAGACCAAGTTATGCTACTGCCTGCTGCGAGTAATCACAGGACACTGCTTCTTCGATAGAAACTTTTGATGCTTTAGCATCGGAAGAAGTTAACTCTGGATTACTTTTGGTACGCTAAAGAAAAGGTTCCTTGCCTGATTTGTGTAATATAAGCTTAGCTAGAACATTTTGCAAAGTTTAGATTTTAAGATATGTGTTTTTTATATGAAAAGGAAAAAAAAATACACTTTAATTATTACGTCAGCAAAATGAGGATATGTTAAATTAACAAATAACATTTTAATACTTATCTCATGATATTAATACCATTACAGTACATGACTACAGCAAAGATATACTGTCGGTAGAGTCAAATAGATAAATTTGAGACATTATTTTAATACAGCTACCCTCGAAGAGAGAGCCTCGATGCATGTGTATTCTCCTGCAGAATCCAAAATTTTGTTCTTTGATGTATGGAAGTTCCAAAAGAAAAGCATCAACTGATGTTCCGTCATCGTCATGTGATTCAAGGTTTAAAATTTCGAAGTTTGGCTTGAGATCTCTCTCATGTATATTCAAAATGGAACGATAATTTTAATAAATAATCATGGATCTGTGAAAGAAATGAAATATCAAAAAATTCCTTGATTGTGTTTTTTTAATATTTATAATTGTGTATAATTAATTGTGTACAAACGTTTACAAACTATGAAGTAAATTTTTTTTAGTTTACTGGTAAAAAGAAATATTCTAACCGACTGGTTTGTTAGCCGACAGTCATAAATAACAAATAATTTTATTTTTTTTTAATATACAGTAATAAAAAATAATTTAAAAAAGATTTTTTATAGTTTATTTACTTTAAAAATAATGTAATTAACTTTTTGATAGATAAAATTTAGATTAGAAAGAAATGTGAAAGATTATTTTGAAGTCCATCCTACTAGATTCCGATATCGAATTTCAATTTCTTTAATAACAATTAAAGAACGAGTAGATTTTCAATCTATAACCTGCATCAAAGCACAATGTAAGAACCTAAATGTGACATTTTCTTCATTGTATCGTTTTTTGTTGTTTTTGTTTTTCATACACGACATAGTTAATATGGTCTTCTTTTTGAATCCCAAACGATTTCATCCAAATCACTTTAATTTTTTTTTTTCTTTCTCTCAGTTTTTGCTTTGGTTTGTTTCACTATCTGTTCTGAAGAACAATTGCTTTCTAGGATATTTCCGTATTCAAGATGATAGTCCAGAGGGTTTAAACTATGCTTCAATAAAATTTAAAATGCTTCAATAACGACAACAAACACTTCTTCTAAACTTATATTTAATCTATTTTAATGAAATTATAGAAGATTGTAAGAAAACAAAGAATATAACATTTTTTTTTTTTTTTTTTTGCTTTAAAACAGCTAAACAATTATTAATCTTTCATTAAAAATCTTTACTTGATCATATCTGAATTCGAAATGCTTGTTCTGTAATTACAATCATATCGTTCCTTCTTTTAAAAACGAATCCATTAACCATAACTAGATAGTGGCAATATAAGCTATTTATTTTACAGTCCAAATATTTAATAGCGTTTATGTCTTATAACTATGCAATCTAGACGATCATCTAAATTTGGCGACTCAATCCTATAGCTTTAACTGTGCAAATATTATATTTTATACATATGGAAAATTTATGTATATGTATGTATGTATATAATAAATATATGTATTATGTATTATGTTATGTATATTTATGTATATGTATGTTATGTAATTTATGTATATGTATTTATGTATAATAATTATGTATTAAACATACATATGTACATGATTATGTTAATGCATATATTTATTATTATATTTATATATATATATATATATACAAATGCTTTGATAAAACTTTTATTGAAATAAAATTTAGCGTTTAATTTTATTCAATCAATAAGACTTTAAAACGTTTTTTACGAATTTGGAATTTAAAGTGACAAATTTTGAATGGCTGAAAATTTTATTTAAGTATTGAAATCTAAAATTAGATGGATTTACCCAATGAAGGATAGAAAATTTCACTTTTAAATATATAATATGCAGAAAAATACAATTTGAAAAAGATAAAATATCATGCTAAAGGCTTTCAAAAAGTGAAATTTCATCAAGAAAAAGATACAAAGCATGCTTCGAAAAGTATTTCTGAGTTTATTTGAAAAATTGAAGACTGATTCAGGTATTGTATGTATATATTTTAAACATATTCCTATGAAATCCCTGATGCCTTACCTATGGACTGTTGTGCCTTTGGTCGCTTGAAAAGAGACATCCCTAAGCGCAAAACAATCACGATTGATGAATTCTGGAAAGTAATGGAAGAGGAACTGAAATCAATATCACTGGAAATTTTACGAAAAACCAGCTCTTCTATCATGGAAATCATGATGTAGATTTATAGTCCAGAAAAAGACTTTTAGTTCAAACATCTAAAAAAGCAGCCTTACATTTTAAACAATCTTTAAAATGCCCATTTTAGAAAAGTGCAAATATC
Source organism: Argiope bruennichi (assembly GCF_947563725.1). Lineage (NCBI taxonomy): Eukaryota > Metazoa > Arthropoda > Arachnida > Araneae > Araneidae > Argiope > Argiope bruennichi. The sequence goes on along the minus strand of NC_079151.1, from coordinate 142,661,806 downwards.
CTCTGTAGATGTCTTAGACTCCATAGATAATCAACATTCAAAGGAATTATTCCAATCTTTTTCAATCAGAAATTCGAAAAAATGGATAAATCCAAAAGTATTTGAATAATTATGATCATATAGTTTATGTAGGATAACAAAAGCCTAATGAAGTCTAAACAAGGTCAAATCTCATTTAATATTAATTAGAAGGCTCTAATGTTTTTGACAGTATTATGTTTTAATGACTTTGAAATAAAAATTACAGTTAAAAAACGATAATTGTGTGATAATGATTAAAATTTTTGCGAATATTGTGAAAAATAGATTAAATGCTTTTTTTATAAAAAAAAATAAATTTTAACTTCAATTTTGAAATAATTAAAAGGCAATGAGATGAAAAAAAAATTTTTTTTTGAAATCTAAATAGTATTTTTTTTCTTTCTAAAAAGATTCTTATTTAAATCGAAATATAACTCACTGACAGAAAATATTGCAATTTTTTGAAATTTAAATGCGTTTATTATTTTTTTTTCAGGACAAATTTTCAAGCAAAATTTTAATTCGATTCAATGATGGTAAAAGGACAAAATTAAGTTTCTGTATTTTAAGAAACTTTGCAGATATTATTAAAGTTGATATTATTTTAAATTGCTTAGAATCTGCATATATATATATTCCAAATCAATTTTTAGAAAATAAAGGTTTATTTCTGGCTTAAAAGTGTATGAAACATGTATGCAATTTCCATTTTCTTATATGAAGTTTTATTAAACCTCTTTTGCTCATTTATATCTTGCTATTAAAAATTTTTTTGAAAAAATCTGTGAATAAAATTGGAAAATATTTGAACTAATTAGTTGTTAAAATGGAAAATATTTAAAACATTAACAAAAGATTTCTTTTCATTTATTAAATTTCATTCATTTTTTTATCTTTTCATATTTTTAATCCATTTGAAATGATTAAAACATATTTGACCGCAAATTAATACAGAAATTTCTAATCACTCTGTATATTACACGAGTAGCGACATAATATGTTTTGTTTACATATTCAATGAATATTAAATGTTGATAGATCATTCTTACATGTAAAGAAGGCTTTGAAAAAAATATATTCTTATACATTGAAGCCAGGGAAAATGCTTCTTTATAAAATTGGTATGATAATTATTAAATTCACTTCAAATTCAGTGGAAAATTCGCTTACATTACGAAGAAAAATTGTTTCCTTTCTATCTCATAAATTAAGAACACAAAAGGGTCATAACTTAATTTTGTGTTCTGAAATGGAATTCACAGAGGCTTAAAAATTCTTTCTGTAAATTCTTTCTTACTTTCTTTGATTAAATTATTTTGAAAAACCCATAAAAGAAAGGAGAAAATAGTTCCGAACTTTAGCACATGCGAAGTATAATATTAAGTTAATGTTTAATGGAAAATGAATACATTTGAATAATTTTCTTCCATTCGCCAAGCCCGTAAAAACTTATTTTCGCTTCGAAGAGAAAGTAATATTTAAAAATTGAAATGCACGTAGATATATGGGACATAAAAATGATTTTTCGCAGAAATAAATTAAACGTGAAAGGGAAAAATTATTTTTTTAACTCGGCTTAGAAAAACTGAAATAAAATGGGGTGATGAAGCGTTATAATGTATCTTCAAAACACATACCAGGAGAGTGATATATTTTTGAATCGATATAAAGTATTCATTTTTTTTTTACTGACTTCAATTATAAATTTCCTTTCCTTTTCCAAATGTTGACATTCATTCTGGTTAGATTTACTCATATTATTTATTTTGAAAAGAAATATATTTCAATTCTGGTATTAATACTTTTTCAGAAAACTTTATACAAAGGTCAATGAATGGTACAATATAGTTTTGCCTTTCTGACCAGGGAATGTCGTATCTTTGACCTGAACTTACTATAAAAACAATCGTTAAAAATAAAATACCTTCCTATCGCATAAAACAATAAAATTGTTATATACTTCTTTCCTTATAATAACATTCGTCAATTTAGATATATTCATTATTTTACTACTTAATGATTAAAACCTTTAGTTAACTTTATAGCTTGAAAATAATTTATCATCATTCTCAGAGAACTAGCATTAGGTTGACACAATAGCTACTGTTTTCTTGCTCTTTTGTTGTGGATCCAAATGGATCTGTCAGTTCACTTTCCTGTATATGAATTATATAAAATCAAGGCAATGTAATCATCTAAAATCTTGAAATTGAGATTTTGAAGACTCGCACTGTTTGAGTCCTCCGAAATCGGAAAACAGAATTTTAGAATTGTATTAATCTGTTTGCTATTCTGTCAAAAAGGCTTTGTATTAAATGAATGAAATAAGAAACGTTATGGCAAATTTATAAAATTCATTAAATTTTGAATGAAATGAATTTACTCGGAAGTTGTCTACCCGAGTACAAAGGAGAACGATAATTTAAAAACTCTTTGAGTTAATTGAATGAAATTTGGTATGTAGGCAACAAATCTGTATATTTTGATCAAATTTTAAACGCAATCCTTTCATTGGAAGTTGTCTGTATGCCTGTCTTTATGTAGGCAACAAATCTGTATATTTTGATCAAATTTTAAACGCAATCCTTTCATTGGAAGTTGTCTGTATGCCTGTCTTTATGTAGGCAACAAATCTGTATACTCTTGTCAAATTTTAAATGAAATCCTTTCACTGGAAGTTGTCTGCCTGTCTTTTCGAGTGCAATGTAAAGATAGGAAATACAAAGCGCAATAAACTGGACGGTATAAGGCTTCTAAAGTATTATTAAAACTTTTTTGCTGAGAACTTGATTAAGACCAGGTCATATAAAATATATGATTTAAATGTTTATCAATTCTTAATCCTGTCCTTAATCCTTAATTCAAGACAACTGTATGCCAAATAATAATACTTTGCATAAAGAGCAGTTTTCAAACTGAATTATTTGAAATTGCTTCATTTCATGACTGTACAATACACTCCCGAGTATCCGGCCTAATGTGGCGGAAGGACTAGCCAAATAAAAATAAAAAAAAAAAACCGGATAGGCGGTGTTCCATGAATTCATTTCTTTACCCATCAATACCAGAAGATAAAGTTTCCATACCAAAACTCACAGTTATAATGCGCATTTTCTCACTCCTTATTAATTACTAAGCCCTCCATTTATCGCTATGTGAACTCAGACTCGGCCCGCTGAATCATAGAAGTAGTTGCCGGTAACGTGTCGAGTTAGAAGGCTGGTTCTGGTAAATTATATATGCTTATATACTGCACGGGACTTTCAAGAATTTATTAGAGAAAAAGTATGTTAAAGGATATAAACTGTTCACATTTTAACATAAATTTCTGTAATGCCTAACTTAAATGCATGAAACATAAACAAAACTTTAACGTTAATAGTAGGCCTAATTCTTAAAAAGGCTCAAACTGATTTTTTTTTTTTTTTTTTTTTTTTTTTTTTACTGATAAATGATTACAGGGATATGAAAAGGTAACTCTAAGATAAGTTTTTTTGGTTTTGAAAAGTCATTAAAAAATGACTTAATAGATGGCTTGCCTTCCTCATTTAATTACGATAAAAGAAAATTAGACCGGATAGTACGGAAGCCGGTTAGTTTTCAAACGGATACTGGGGAGTATTCTTATTTAATTTTATAGTTAATCGAATTCTATAGGTGCAAAGTGTTATTTAAAGTTTGAAATTAACATAAATCCACGACGAAAGCTTGTAAAATTAATATTTCATTAACTTGAGTTAAAATCTTAAAAGTATCTTATAAAGTTATCTTATTTAACAATATATAAAATATTCGAAAAAAAATTCTTTTTTAAAAATCCAGTTGATTATTTACTTTTTCCGTATTGCTAAATGATTTATAAAATAAAAAAAAATCTTTTGGAAGACGTGTTCTATTATGTGCATGTTTCCAAATTTAATCCTCTTTCCAGAAAGTTATAAAATTGTGTTTCTCCTTTCAATTATCATTAAGCAATTTCTGTCTCCAGTTTATTTCGAAGTAACTTATTTCGAATTAAGTCGTTTTGTTTACAAAGTTTGATTAAGTCCTTCCTTTAATTAATTTTCTGTCTCTATAGGAGGAAAGGAAAAGAGGAAAAACTTTGGTTCCGCTTAAATAAACTTTTCGTTTAATCTCTTTCAATACAGTCTCCCGGAAACGTAGTTACAGCACATTTCGAGATTGTTTGCAGAAACTGTACAAACTTCGAGCTCGTTAAAAAAAATTCGTGTCTTTTTTTTTTCTCTCCCACACTCCTAGCCTTTTTTTCCCTCCATCTTAAGGTTTTGGACATCCTCAAAAGGTACTTTCATATCGAATTTATAGGAAGAAGAAAAAAATAATTCGTTGCACGTTCGTGATCCTTTCCGGTGAAAAAGATTTTTTAAAAAAAATCGATGATTGAGAAGGTTAGCTATTCTTGACATAGATGCGAATTTATCAGGGACGTAAAGAAATAAGAACATTAACAAAAAATAAAATAAAAACGGTAGAAAAAAAATATCAAGGACACAAGTTGTAAAAAAAAAAATCTAAAATAAAATCGGATATTATCCGAAGGTCCTGGACCTCCTTCATCAGTCAATAGAGAACACTAATCATTGGAAAAAGGAGTTTTTATTCGGGGTGCTTAGCAAATAGTCATTTCACGGGCAAATAAAACGGAGATTGAATGATAAAAGCAGGTCTCTCTTCAATTTTCTTCCATTCCATTCCCCGATCCCAAGCACCCCTCCCCCTACATCATCGATTTTTTTTCCTTACTCTATTCCTTTTTTTTTTTTAAGAGAATGAGAAACGTTAAAAAAATAAGAGCGAGGCAGGATTGGGAAAACGTGCATTGTACTCTTCCGATTCGTGTTTCACATGACTCGCACGAGTCATTGTTGGATGTTCTCTTTTGCCTTTCAGTGTGTGCTAATATTTAGTTATCAAGAAAAGGGTCGTCGCTAAATGCGATGAGAAATATGGAAAAGAAGTGGAAAAAATATCGGTAGCGTGTCTCGAATGAGTAAAAATTGCGGAAAAATGATAAAAACGGTTTGCAAAGTGATTTCTTTTATGGTCCTTTCTAAACTGCTTTTAGGGTAGTGTTCTCTTTCATTTCTTTCCTATTCTTTTTATTTTTTTGTATACTTTCAACAGTCGAATGTCTTTTCTCCAGGAAAGTATGCATGTAAACTGTCAAAAATTATTTTATTCAAAAGATTTTTTTTAAGATGTCTGAAGATAAAATTGATATTTTATCTTCTATTGGAAAACGGTTTTTTCAGATCGCTGTGGCGAAAAAACACTTGAATCTATAGAGTCTATAAAACTACTTTCATTCAAAATTTGCATATTTCCTTCCGAATGTGATTATGTTTATATAAGTCTAAAACGTTTGATGAATGGATGCATTGAACAAATAAAACAAAATATTAATAAAGCAATAACTTTATTTATCCTATGTGTAACATCTGTTATCTACAATAATTTTTTTGAAATCGCTGATTATTTTTTCTATCTAATTCACTGTTTGTATTTGCTTCACTTGCATAAAATGTCACTTTTTACCTTTTCTTATACTCTGGAGAGAGAAAGTATAGTAATCGTCAAAAAATTCGAACTCAAGATTTTTATGAATCTCCAAGTTTTAGACCCCCCTGAGTTCGAAAAACCCATTTTTGAAAAGTGTCTGTCTCCAACAGATATCTCAAAAACGATTTGAGCTAACTGGATGAAATTTGGTATACCATTTTTACATCAAACTTATAAATTTCTTTCACATTTTGAAAGAGATCCGTTCTGAGTAGGGATTGCAATACCGGTATACCGGGATACCGAATACCGGTATTTTGAGCCATTTGTACAATTTTGTAATACCGGTATTCACAAGTTTAAATACCGGTTTTTCGGTATTTATTAAAATTTTTTAAAATTGTCTCCAGTATATGTTCAGATATCGCGAACATAGCAAAATAGTATACTTTTTTGTTTTGATGTCTCCCTATGGGCGAAATTAATTAGCTAATGAATGGCTTAATTAATTGCTTAAATCTAAATTCGCGAAACATGGATTATCCCTGAAAGAAAATATTGGATCCATAACGATTGATGGAGCAACAATTATGAAAAAAGTTGGAAAGTTGATTGGTGCAAATCAGCAGTTGTGCTATGCACATGGAATTCAGTTAGGAGTAATAGATGTATTATTCCAAAAAAATAAAGAACAGAAGAATCCAAATACTGTGGATATAGAAACTTCGGATTCCAACTTTGAAAAGAGTAAGAGTGAGAGTGATATTGACAATGAAGATAATGACAATGTAATTGTTGAAGATATTGCTAATGAGGATGAAATATTAACCTATCAAGAATTGCTTCCTACAATTTATAAAGTTCAAAAAATTAAGATATTTAAACGTTCCCCTATAAAAAGGATATATTACTAAAATATATACTAACTGGAAATAAAACAGAATATATGTTAATATTAGATTCTAAAACAAGCTGGAACAGTTTACTCCTAATGATGGAACGATTTTTGAAACTGAGAAATCCAATCCAAAAAACAATAATCGACTTAAACCTGTAAATTAATTTTTCAGATAGTGAATTCGACTTAATATTCAGAACTATATCAGCTCTACTTCCAATAAAACTGACTATTGAGGCATTATGTCGGAGAGATTCTAATTTATTAACAGCTAATGCAACAATAAATTTCATGTTGCAGTCACTGAAAGAACAGCACACATCACTATCTCAAGAATTATGTATTACATTGAAAAATCGCACAGAAGAAAGGCATACCGAAATAAAAAATGTCTTATGGTATTTACATAATTATAATGATTTTAAAAATGAAAATGAAAAAGAAGAAAAGAAAATAACCCATTCAAATCTGATTAAGTTTAGAATAAATTTTCTTAAAATTTTTTACCCACAAACCTATCCACATTCAGAAGAATTCGGTTGAGTTATCAACGATTATGATGTCACTACTGTCGATAGTCAGCTGGTAATTTTTACACAAAATTACTTTTCAGGCTTAATGACAGTACAATTGATGCATTATGCTTTTTAAGATCACATTTCAAAAATTTGTAATAGTATCACAGACTGAATAGTGATATTTACACTTTTTTTGTGATTTAAATAAATAAGAAGTTTCTTTACTTTTTTGTTATTATATACTGTTATAATTTATAAATTACAAATTATTTTTTGTGATATTTACACTCTCTAATAAAACTGTCAAATAAAACAAAGAAACACCTGTGTTTTCTTTCTTTTTCCAAAATTTCTAATACCGGTATTAAAACCGGTATCCCGGTATTAAGATTTAAAAAATACCGAATACCGGTATTGAAATTTTGGTCCGGTATTGCAATCCCTAGTTCTGAGGGAGTATGTATGTCCTGCTATTCGAATGTAAGTTCACATGATAATTACAAAATAAAAAGAACTAGACAGGGAAACAAGAGGACAGTAGAGCAGGTAGAATATAAATGAATACGATAACTACAAAACAGAGAGATTTATATGGTAAAAATTCGGTGCACAAATTTATCATCTATAATGTTGATATCAAAGTTTGACAGTCTGTCTGTCTGCACTTTCATAAACTCATAAACGCGATAACTCAAAAACAAAATAATTTAAATATATTAAATCTGGTATGGAATTTTGTGCCTGCAAATATAATTTTGTGCCAAGATTTTATTTCAATCGGTTGGGAAAAACGCGTTCAAAACATAAATTTGATTTTCAGATGTTATTTAACGCATGTCAGGGATTAATCATTAAAAAACTCATCAAGGATGACACGATGCAAAGTAAATATTTCGTATTTAACGTTTCGTAACCTATTTTGTGCCAGTGCCATGCATGGCGTTCTCTGGGATAACACCTTTATTAGAGAGTACGTGAGAAAGTACTGCTGCTTTATTGAAGTGAGTCTGCTTTATTAACTAATTCTGCCACTAAATTCTGCTTGAACGATTTTTGTAGTGTTGGAATGATGCCAACCAGTAATGACTTTTCCGAAATTAACTAAAATTATATATATTCCAATCATGCCAATTTGCTTTTCGTCTTATTCCCTGATTTCAACAATTTATTGCAAATATTTTTATGCAAAATTTACAACATTATTTTTTTTATGTTGTAATGAAATGCAAACATTTTCATTAAAGCTAAGAACCTAATTTGTTTATTTCCTTTTCCATCTTTTTGGTAAAATCTTAATAAATTTCACTTTTTTTTATTCCATTAAATTTTTTTTCGATTTGTAAATAAAGACTTCGGTGTTAATTAAGTATTTAAGGATATATATCAAGTAAAATAATTTTTTTAACTGCGAGTAAATAGAATATTATACATTGTTTGATTCTTCCACAGTTGAAAAACTATTCGTTAAGGCACTCAATAAACATGATGTTTGATTCAAAAGTTCCAGTATCTATGACTGCTGGGTGTTTGTTTTTGTTACACGTTTCAACTTAGTTACAAAGAAATTAGATTAAGAACAAGTGACAGAATTAAGAAGAATAATTGTAAAGTATGCTTAAAATGTTTGAAAATATTTGCGTTGAGCACAAAGATGCACATTTCCTTCTTAATTTTAATCATATGTGAAAACTTCCAAACATCCTGGTTCATTTTAATGAGAAATGAGGAGAGGAGTTTCCTCAGTACAATTAAAGATCAGTATAATTAACTAAATACAATTAAATGAGTTGATTGCATTATTTAGTATCATTGAAAAACTTTTAGTGCTATTTTAAGCTGTCTTCATATTACTATAGAAATTTAATTTTCTGTTTATTTTATAAATTGGAACATCTTGGCAATAAAATCAGTATTGAGTGTAACAGTAATAGAAACCCATTTCATCACTTTCTTTTTTAAACAATCTATTCTTTATTTACGCGTCTTAAAACATTTGTATTCTTTTTATTCTTTGTTGGCGTTTATTACATGCTCGTGTATGATGTACATAAGAAACTTCTGGATGTAGAAAAAGTAATATCTTTCATGCTGCAAAGTAAATTTCCTTTGACTGAAGAAATTCATCACGAAAAAAACACCCATTCTTTACTGCAAGAAAATTTGAAATAAGGAATATATGAATATGTTATAAGAAAATTAATGAATATGTTGTCTTAATACTTTAAGTTATAATAACATTTCTAAAATATATGCAGTCCAATATCAGATATAAACCAAAAGTTTTGTTAGAAATATATAATACTGACAAAAATATACAATAAATAGAAACATATATTGTTAAAATATTATTTAGAGACAAATGAACACTTATGTATTATTTTTAATAGGATATTTTCAACAAAATAATTAAAAGATGACGCAATTTAAATCATTTCTTACAGTTTTCTTTAAATTTTGACATTTTATTCAATTATTTCTTTTATAAGATAAATTCTACATAAATTATTTGAGAATTTTTTTTTTTTTTTTTGATATTTGTTGTATTTATTTACCACATGTATTTTTCAAAATAAACAACCAATTGATTTCCTGTGGAATTTTATCCAAAAAATTTCGAAATTTAATATTTTTTATTTTTTATTTTTGACGAAGTTTACATTGATTTATCTCTCTGAAAAAATACGAGTGCTCTCAAGAAAAGGATTTGTATCTAAATCATAACTGACATGTTTAAATAAATTCTGTAACTCTTTATTTATCAGCTATAGTATTTTTCCTAAATTGTAAATTAGATCGCAAGTGTCTTCTGCTGCAGGATTTTGTTAAAAAATTATCATTTTTATTTTTTTTTTTTAAAAACATCATATTGAATTTTTTATGGTCAAAAATTTAAAAAAATATATTATACAGTTGAGTCAAAGAAGCAATTTACCAAAATAAGATGTTTATTAATCACAGAAACTATTATGCGCAATGTATGGTTATAGTTAAGCTAAGAACTTTCATTTTATTAAAATTACCTCATTGTTCTGAAATTCTTCATATCTTGAAAAAGAAACAATAACAAAGTGAACATTTTACTTGGTAAGTGGAAACTTATCTCTCATAACTGTGATTACACGTAGCATACTCAAATCTTGCATACATTATCGATAAACTGAAATTCTCTAGAGATAAATGCGACTTAAGCATACATACTGATGGATATTAATTATTATCTCATGAGATATTCTCTCTATTGGGAATTAAGCTATGAAGGATTATCTGCTTAATGTTTACATTAGAAGGCGGATATGAGAAAATGCATTAAGTGACTTCGGCATCCCTCGAGAATCTGGAAAGGGGTTTATGTCTTCTTTATCCAAATATTTTGATAACTTTTTTACTAGATTAGGAGCAGCTTAATTAAGTAGCTAAAAGAAATTGTTGTTCTAAGAACTCCTAATCAACGCACTCACTTTTTATTTTATAAGTGTATCAATATTCTATTAACACGTTGAATGCTATGTCGCTCAAATATGAATGACAGCAAAAGTTCACACTCACTGGAGAATTTGATTCGAAGTAAACATGTCTATGTTTAGTTTATATTTAATTGTTTTATCCCGTTGTTCACCGTGGTAATCACATATGATTCACGCCTATTAACTAATTAGATATTTTCTTCTCTATCAAATTAAAAGATAACAATAAAGTAACCATTTCATTAGATAGTAATCACAGGCATCAATCAGGGCAATGACGTGTAAACTATGATAATGGACATCACCTAGAGAAATCATGTGCCATAGTCTTGCATTTGGTATGTATTTTATGGAAATTATTACTTTCTCGTATAGAGGACGAATAGAAATCCTCAAAAAATTCGATACTGATATTTTAATGAATTTTAACATATCAGATTCTTAGAAACTTCTCAAAGCAAATATGGCTTGCTCAAGAGTGCTTCGGCATACCTATCAAATGACAAAAAGGGTCGCATCTGTGACTCCCTTTTGTGAATCAAAACCGTCAGCCGGTACTACAAAGAATCGAATATTTGCAATGATAATATTAATATTTTAATTACATGTAGATAGATAAATGTTATAAAAGGATTCAAAATCCCCTTCTTTTATCCCCTCCTTTCTTCTTATTCAAATCCCTTTCTTTCTAACTAGTAGTTTGTCCCATCATAAAGAATGAATAACATGTCATCGTCAGATTTCGTTACTGAAAAAATTTAACACTTTCAAAAAGCAATTTCTTTTAAACAGCCGCTTTACATTAAAAGGATCAAATCTGTCAAAAAAATCCACTACATATTAAAGTTCAAGTCCCCTTCCAAATCCTAGGCAAGGTTATCGTACATATTTCCATTGAATGCCTTAATGCAATAGCGGTATTAGGGGAAATGGAGTGTGGTTAAGATTCGAAATGAAGTGTTATTAAAATAAAAATAATATGAAAAATAAATTACCAACCGAAAATTAAAGCCATTTTTATTAAACTAACTTAAAAGTAAATATTTTCTTAGTCAAAATATTAAAAGATCCAAAGTATACAGAACGCGCTAATACTGCTATATCTAAAACACAAATGAACTTATCCAAATTGGAAATAAATAAATATTAAGCTTAAAAAAGAAAATGAATTAAATGGAATAAAAAGGAAGGAAATAAAGAATCTGCCCTGAAGACTTTATCAAGGGCCACCCTTAGGCAGGGATTCAACAATAGGCAAAATCCAATATTTTAGTCTTTTGATATCGAATTTTGCTCTTCTAACTTATTCTCATATAGGCAGAAAAAACGGGGGTGGAATTAAAATAAATATTACTATTTTTTTAACATTTTACATGGTTTGAATTTGTTTCTTTCTTTCAAGCAAGTTAAAATAAAACACAATGTTTCTTCTATGAACTTTTCTTCTCGACGATTTTTCCTTTTGATGTTGCCGCCATTTTAAAACCTGAGCCCCACACCGCGTTTTATTCTTTAGGATAGATACAGCTGTTTTTACTTTTGACATTAGAGCATTATAAATAGCTCATAATAAATTTTAAAGGTAATAATTATGGACACAGACCTATTCTTAACAAAGTCGCTTTAAGAACTTTCGGCGGCACATTAAGCTGATGCCTTGCACAATAGTTATGTTTTGTTGCTATCTATGCATTCGCCGACAATGGACCTGAAGCATTATCTGGGAAAACCGGAAGTGTATGCAGTTTGCCGGCAGACTTATTTGAAGTCTCATAAGTTACTTTAGGTACGACACAAAGAGATTCTGCCGCAATATTTAAGTCTTAATAAACAGATAAGTAAATACAAAAGTAGCAGATATACTTTTGATAGAGCATCTTGGATTTTAAATAAGAGAAGAAAGACCAACAAAAAATACAGCATTGGTTGATCTGCTGTTATCCATATTACTGCAAACCAAACTAGGGTTTATACAAAAACCGACTTTTTGAAAAACCGGTTTTCGAATTCGATATTTCCAAAAAAACCGGTTTTAGTCGGTTTTCGAATTTTTGTCAAAAAAAAAAAACTGAATAGGGAAAAATAAAATATTTTTTTCCTACTCTATTTTTTTAACTTTAATTTATATAAACTAACAAAAAACGAAATCAATATCAAAGTCAAAATATAAAAAAAAGATTAAAGCTTACATATACATATTATTTACAAAATAACACAAAATATTTTATACACAAAATAACGAAAACTCAAACAAAAATTTCAAATAATATTTATATCATTTTCACTATTTTTAATTTCTCCTAAGAAAATAGGATTTTAAAAAACATAAAATATCCACTGAACGGTGGCTAAGTCACGTTCTTATTTTGGACACAATATTGCCTGAAATTGAAAATACACGTTCACTAATTACTGAGTTTGGCATCAAATTACACATCTAAGTTTTTTGTTCTTTTATTCGTTTGTTCAAATAATGAAAATTCAGTTTTCAGTGTCTTTGGATTTGTAAGTTTTTCTTCAAGAAACTAAACAATTATATTATTTCCGACAATTATTTAATGAACTGCTTTCAAATGATTATGTCTCGTAGATGATTCTTTGCAGCTCAACATTTTATTACAATGATTTCAGATTGCCTTGTCTATCCCGAACTTTTTGAAACTATCCCAAACTTCCGACCTACTCGTTTTTATCTAAAAATGAAATTAAAGTTATTGAATAAATATTTTTGACGTTTATATTATAATTTTAACTATTAATACTTATGCAATTTAAAATAATCTAATCTACACATTTTCTAGAAATTTTGAAAAAAAAAAAAAAAAAAAAAAAACTTCTTAATCTAATTCCGATGCTTGCTAAAGACATAATTTATGTTAAAACGTTGCGAAAGAAAATATGAAATATTTTAACACCCTGTGTTTGATTTAAAATTCCATTAAACAGAAGCCAGAACTTCTTATTTTACACTAATTTTTGATAGAAGAAATTTATATAATGAAATTTAAATTTTAAAATGTAAAATAGGAAATATAAACAAAAAAATTAAAACATACTTAATGCTTACGTTATTTTTACCAAATATAACAACTTTGTATTTTTTTTTTTTTTTTCAGTTTTCACCTTCACAATATTAAGCAAACCTGTCATGACTCGAGACGGATCGGATTCTGAGACCACATTTCGACAATTCCATTTCATTAAGGGGCGAGACGCGGAACGATAGGCACATTTGACCATTGATTCCTCGCATTAGATACTTTTTTAGTTCTATTTTTTTCACGTATATGTGAGTTCTATGTCATTTCTGACAACATTTTATTTTAACTGAATATTTCGTATTGATATGGCTAGTTCAAGTGGTGTAAAAAAGCTTTCAGCAGTGGTACGAAGAAAATTTTATATGATATCATTAAATACTGTGATCAAGAAGCAGAAAATGGGGAATTATTTATTCCTTTCACACATTCTTCTAAATGAGCCAGTCAAATTGCTGACGTTTCTATTAGCACCGACTTCATATCGATAGACAAAACATCCGACGAGAAGCAAGAGATGAACTTTATCAAACTTTTGTTTCAACTAGAAAAAAAAGTGAAAAGGGATGTTTATGAAAAACATAAACTGACGAATTCGAGGCGCAACTGTGCAGTGCACAAGCACTGGCCAACGCAACTTGCAACGTTGAAAAAATGTGTTTGCTGTCCGTTGCGTAAAATGAATAGCAAATCAAATAATGTTCAAAATTAATTTTTACATAATAATATGAATTCTTAAAACCGGTTTTCTTAAGTTAAAAACCGGTTTTCGAATGTGACAAATTTACTTTAAAAAACCGGTTTTTTAAAACCGGGTTTGAAAACCGTCAAACCCTAAACCAAACAACAAGAGAACAGGCTCTGCTCTGCTTAGTGTACGGTAGACTTTATTGTCTGGTCTAATTAAAGAATAATTTCCCGTGATAAAACTGCGAATATTAACCTTGCCACGAATTACAAGCGGCGTTAGTTAACTAATTATACTACGGGCCGTATATATACAAAGTAGGGAGTTTCCCCATTCAACTAACAAATTTTTGTTTTGTTAATTGTTTTTCGATTGTTAGAGCACAGAATGCATTTTCAAATGTGTGTAGTCATTTATGAATTAACATTAAAATTAATTCAAATAATTTTTGTCGAAATTAAGTATTATGTTAGTAATTTGCTTATTTTAAATTTGTTATTATTGATACGTTGCGTATGCTATTTTATGCTTTTTAAAATTAAATTGCTGTTGTTTCAGTATTCCGAGACGATTACTTTTTGATGATTCTATCTCATTAAGGGGGGACACGCAGAAGGATGTATGCCTTTCCGAATTTACTAAATTGTTAAATGTAAACATCTCCTCCTTTCCTCTTTAATCTCACCCCTGTTTTGACGAATTAAACCTAATCTAACGCATGCGCAAAAGCTCGGGAGGTTTTAGAATCTTTTGGCAAACAATGGATATTATAAATTTTATTGTAAAATTACATAATCCTTTTATTTTTAGATTTCTTTCTCTATCAAATTTTTAAAACCTACAAATCATATCACAAATATTTATAAATACCCGTTTGGGTATAATGGTCAAAATTTGAATAAGAATGGCTATATAAAAGGGAGATTTTAACAGAATCAATTGCATAGAAAGAGAGTATTTATTGGACATGCAATTTCTGGCATTTTAGTTTTTTTTTTAACAAATATTCTCCTATATTAGAACATATAGGATTCTATTGTATTTGTTTATTTGCAAAATTTTGTAAGATACATAAACATCATGCTATAATAATCAATACTTCTGTTTAATTTAGTTTAGTTATATTAACGTCCGGTTTTATGCAACACTAGAGCTATTTTGGGACAGACCTCGCAATTTTGAAAGGCAACAGATGACAAGGACGACACCTGAGCTGGCACAACCTCTGCAGACTTCCACACCTCACCTCACAAACGGGAGGACGCTTGGCCCCGACGGATTTAACGTGCACTAGATTCGCTTACACGACGGTTCTTCGATGGGATCGGGTCTCAGTTTCAGAACCGGAGGGCTCCGAAGCCTAGACCTTACCTCCAGGCCGCCGTGGCCCTATCAATACTTCTGAACGCATTATGCATTTCAACACATTCAAATTTTTCTGAAGAAGTGATCTATGAAACAGAAGTCAAATAAAAGATAATTAGAGATAGATATGGAATGGAATTTCCGTTATTTAAATTAAATATGAACATTTTTCAAAACACATTAGTCATAATGATGTTTGCTATTGGATTTAGTGGGTACAGCCAGACGTGATAAGGAAAAATAGCTACAAAAAGAAATAAAGTTGCATATAAAAAGTTCAGCCTGGTAAACTATTAAATGGCATATTCCATATAATATTCATTTTAGCAACAACCTGCCATTTGAAATTTTCCTCGCCTCATTTCAAACTTTCTTCCATTCTCCAACAATATCCATCATGATAACGAGAGGAGAAGTTATCTCTTTCATTTTTAGTTCAGACGTATTTACATGCAAGAGCGGCAGATGATCCACCAACGAAATTTTCATTGGTTGAAAGGAAAAGAAAGAATGAAAAATAGAAAAAAAAGGTAAAAATACCAGAAAAATGGCGTCTGGGAAACTGTTGAAAGAAAAGTGAATATTAACAATAAAAAAAAGGTCGACTAGCGGATACCACGGAAATCAATTTAGTGCGGATATATTTCGCTGGACCCCCTCCCCCACCAAGTAGGGAAGAAGGAAGATGGCATGGGGTGGGGTAAAAAGGGTAAGAGTCTGAAGAACGGGATGGAGACGAAGCAAGATATCAAATTTCCGGGGCTCTAATGAAGTTAGATAAAGGGGCAGTTGGAGCAGAAAAGCACTGCTGTGGATGGGAAGAATTCAGACAACATATCTTCCTTTTTCAGAGTTTCGTGGATAAAGAGAGACTGGCTTCGCCGACTTAAATAAAGTTTTGGTTTTGTAAATGACGAGTATTAAGTTTCCCGTTTCTCCTTGCCTTCGAAGTAAGTTAAATGAAAGACGAAATGGGACAGGCGTAAGAGCTAAGTGAAATATTGGTGGTTCAAGTTTCTAAACTTTTTTTGACAAATTTTCGTGAAACACCTCGACAAAGTAGATTCATCGATGAATAAGAAGTAATGTTTAGTTCATACAGGAACCAGTTCCATTATCAATTGTTTGAAAATAAAATGCACATTCGTATTCCAAAATAATCTGATCAGTTTAAAAGGACAAACTATGAGACTGCTTAAAAATGACAACTTATAAAACGGCTTGAAAATGACAAACTATAAAACAGCTTGAAAATGACTTGGAGAATTTTTATTGAATGAGTGTATAGGCTTTTCCTCATGAAGAGCTTAGTATTATGAAGGGGGGAGGGGTTAAATGAGAGCTAAATTTCTATAAATTATTGGAACTTCTCTTTAATATAGTCATAACTTGATATAGTCATCTCGTGACTCTTCGATGAGTGTGAAGAAATGTGTAGCTCGTACAGGAACTAGTTCTGATATGAATTGTTTGAAAAGAATAAGCGCACTCGTTTCTCAAAATAATCTGATCAGCTTAAAAGGACAAATTATAAAACAGCTTGAAATAACTAAAAGAATTGCTATTCAGTGAGTGTATAGACTCTTCCAAATGAATAGCTTAGTATTGTGAAGGGAGGGGATGAATCTTATTCGATTCAATGAGAAATGATAACCATTGTTAAATTTCTATAAATTATTGGTATGTGAATTTAATATAGTCAAAACAAAATATTAAAAATTTATACACAGTACCCTCACGAATATCCGGTTCGTGACAATCCGCCTTCCGTATTATCCAACCTAATTTTCTTTTGACGTAATAAAATGAGAAAGGTAAGGCATGCATGAGCAATATTGCCAAGGCATTGGAACGGGCATCAGCAACAATCCTCCTACGTGTCGTACTACGAAATACAAATTGTGACAGGAAAAGAGCAGCTTTCTGCTCGTTTTTCATTGTTTCGTCAATGTGTAACGGACTTCAATTGTTGCCTTTGTTCCTAATTATAACCGCACAGTATTCATAAATTGTTCTTTAGGTATATTTAATGTTTTTAAGGGCACCACATTGAAGACTTCAAAATGCACCCATTTTGAAGTCTTCAATGTGGTGTCAAAGATAACCCAAAACAAAATGTAGTGACTATGGAGGAGAAATTAGCTCTATACAGTAACTAGATTAGTGTAACAGCAAATCTTGTATCTACAATTCACCGGGCCGAGTTTTCATTCTACTTGGCTTGAGGTAAATGGAAAGCTTACTACTCAATAAAAACGTGAGAAAATATGTATTATAACAGCGAGTTTTGATATAAAAACTTTGTTTTCTGGTATTGGTGGGCAAAGAGTTCATAGAACTCCTGCCTACCCTTTCGCCACATTAGACCGGATGCTCGGGAGTGCACTGTATAAGAAAGCAGTGCAAGTTCATAAGATTTTTCAGATGAGAAGATACAAATATTAACAGGAGATAAATATTCTCTGATATTGCATTTTTGTTATCCGGCTTACCCTTCCACCACATTAGGCCGGATGCTCGGGATTGTATTGTATAAGTGTAAATGAAAGACAATAAATTAAGATGTTGTATATTTTAATATACAATTCATAACTGCAAATTATTTTCAAATACAAAAGTTAGTTTTTTTGTAAATTTTCAAAGGGTTATGTTAAAGCAAAGTTTTAAACCAAATTTCAGAACAGTAATGACAGATACAATGAGGTGATTGCCCCACTCTTCGTTCGTCATTGATGGTTTAGAAAAGGCAGAGTAATATTTCTTTTCTTGCCAATTCACCCTATTTGTCTTTTATTTGCGCCATAAATGCAATGATGCTTTATTTTTATGGCGTCCCATAAGAATGAAACGAACGTCTATACCACGTCTATCCCTTCAGCCACTACGATACTTGTCATATGCATCTTGGAACACTATTGTCAAAGCGATAATTACGGAACGGTTTCAACTATTACTGCTGTTTTAAACTGGTTCGCATTATATTTGTGAATCTTAAAACTTTAGAAACATCACCTGCAAGCAAAAAATGTTTGTGTCCACGAGAAAAATTAATCATTTCTAAGTTAATAGAATGTCGATATTAAAAAATCATAACTTAATTTCTCCAAGATAAGAAGCAAAATTATTTTCTAAATAAAAAATAATAAATGCTAAAAAATGTGACATAAATAGTGCCAAAAATATTAAATTTAACCTTAGTTATTCACCTTGACACTGATTAGGCTTTAAACAATATCAGTGAAGAGTTGAAACATGAAACCTCACTTCAACGGTCACTTCGAATTTGGTTATGGAATCTGTTTAGGTGAATATTTATTGCTCATAATGATATACGACAGCTTAAATTTGAATTTCCTTACATAGCTAGTAGCATAACACAAAGATTTAAAATAAATGAATAGTTAAATCTTTGTAAAATTAAACGCATCATGTTCTATGTTGCTTATTAAAAAGATTAAATCGATTCTAACAAATTTTTTTTAATATTTTCTTTCTGTTTCTCGTTGTTAAAATTTTGTTTATATTTTCTTCAAAAATTCTTAAATTATACTCATTGACACTTTCGCAATCAATTATAAAATATATCTTAATTTCGCATTTTTTAATACTTATAAAGGGTATATTTTTAATACTTTTAAAAATCATATTGTCGAAATTACTGCACATATTACAATAAGTGAAACATGAATTTAAAGAGAAATATACCAATTTTTTTTCATTACAAATGTTTGATGTGTGACCCACTTGTTACACGGCCTGTTCAATCTGTAATCCAGTTCGTTCCAAACATTTTATGACATCATTCTGATAATGGTTCTGAATACTGCACAAATTCATTTAAGTTCTGGCAATGTTTTCGGCATTGGTGGTACACAAACAATGCCTTGTCTTAATTATTTCGTTTTGTGGGGTTATGTCAAAGTAAACAGACAAAACAAAGTGCTACAAAATATTTGGAAAGAATTGGATTACAGACTAGGCGTATGGTGTATAACAAGAGGGTCACACATTGAACATTTGTAATTGAAAAAGAACTTGGTATATTTCTCTTTAAATTCATGCATGACTTATTGTAATATGTGCAATAGTTTAATGAAAATATGATTTTTTTAAATCGGTTCCCTCATTTGAATTCACCCTGTATTTAAACTGAACGCTTTAGTTGGTACTAAACTTCTTGGTTTAATACTAAACTTCTTTCACTATTTGCACATTTTAAAATTATTTCTTTTAAATCAAATGTCTACTCGTCTCTGTATGAAAATATGGGGGAAAATCATTTGAGTACTTTCAGAAAATGGATGAAAAAAAATGACATAATTTAATTCACAACTTCAACTGGTAGTGTAAATTTTTCGCACAATTTATAACTGAATTTCTAGATTATTTTCATTTTGAAATTTGAAATAAATTCTGGATTCCTTTGACGCAATGATTTAGTATCGAAATGGAATACATCTATATACCTCATAAATGAAATAATATTAAAAAACGAATGGTTTGGTTTTTCAGTAAACAAAAATATGCTGAAATTTCAAAATAAGGTAACTTTTCCAATTTTGAAGAATTTAATGAAAAGAAAAACCATATAAAGCTGAAAACATACTTTTTCTGTCAGGATTATTATATTATATTTAGTTCTTATATTTTGACCAACAAATAATAACATTTCTTGCATTTAAAAAAAATAAGATATGTGAAAACATTGTGAATAAAAGTCAATCCAAAATACCACCTCGAAACATTTTATATAATGCCTAAAAAATATCTATGCCATTTCGGTAAGCGATGATATTATACCAGGGCAAAAGAACCAGATTGGGGGCCACCCCCACAAGCATTATTTCTCCAGTAGTACTTATTTTCCTTTATCATAAGCCGGTGGATCCCCCTCTTCTTGCTTAGAGATTCTGCCTCTTCCCCCTCAGTGGGCCTGATTGTGCCTGGTATCGCTGTGTCTAAAAATGAAGTCGCTGCAATTACAGTCCATTGCACTACGACGTCCGTTGGTTTAATCGTTTAATTATGTCTTTACTCGGAAATCCTTCATTGTTTTAATAAGCAAATATCTTGGTCAAGGATCATCAATCACAATTTCTGTCGCTAAAAAATAACATATGATGGAAAATAGAATCTGACTTCTTTTGGAGCTCAACTAATTACAGAGTAATAAAATTAGCTCGTTGTGGATAAGAACAATGACTGCATCAAAGCTATGATACCAAAATTATTTCTAAGCGATACAGAATAATTTCAAGAATGTATGCTGTCACGATGTAAAATACAAAACAGACCGCAGATGCAGTATACAAAATATTTTTATTCCCTCCCCTACTCATCCCAGTTTTCATAACAGAACCAAGAAATTTCATAATTTTCTACAAATCACCATTTTATTATATATCAATATTCATATATATCGCACTTTGGGTTTAGGAATTACCCTCAACAAAAGCAATATAATAAAAAAGTAAAATACAAAATTTAGTTATTGATAGAAAAAGGTATTGCTTGGTGGGCTAGAAGATTGATTTTTTTTTAACATTTATCTTTATAGTTAATTCCTAATTATTTGAGCTTTACCACTATCAAATAATTATTTGTCTTAAAAAATTCTTCCCTAACTCAATAGAAAAAGGTATTTATTTATAAATTCTTATGATAATTGTGGCTATATAGTGCACGTCAAGTGTGCATTCATATTGTGATACTTCTTTTTAAAATGCAATATTCTCGATGCATCTTTTGTAGCTTTTTAAATTTATGAAACAATAGTCGCTTCAGGCGACCAGCTGCTTCATCGGAAATATTGATTATGTTTGATTTCAGATAAATCGTTTAGTTACAACTTCATGCCCATGGTTCCGTCAAACTGTCTGACATTAAAGCCATGTTAATTTTAAATAAATTTCCTTACCTTTTTTCTACATTAGAGCATTCCAAATGAGAACAGTCCCATAATATAATAGCGCTAATAAAAATGTAAATATCTGATTAATCTATTTTCTAAATTTAGTGATATTGTAACTTCAATTTTTTTACTAGGCTTGTAAACTAAGGAGTTATTAAACATAATTCTTTTTTCTTTAACTTTCAACAATAGAAGAAAAATCACGTGATCAAATATTCGATGAAACAATTAAAATGGTTTTCTTTTTAGGCCAATAATGTCATTTATTGTTAGGATTACTATCAAATTTTATTGTATTTTAAATTTTGAAATGGTGTAAAATTCATTTTATGCAACAATACTTTCTGAAATGATCGCAGGAAAACATAGAAATTCAGCTGAATCTCTCATTAATTAAAATTTTAATTAATGTTTCAAAAGTGATCGCTCCGAAGGACATTTTCCCTCCCTGCAGTGTATATACGTACCAAATTATGTCGTTATGAATTAGAACGGTGTAGCCAGTATAGTGGTAAAGCACACATTCATTTAAATTATAAGTAGATAAAGGGAAGGGTTAAAGGTTATTTTAGAAACAAATTGTTCTCTCTAAATAAAATATGAATGGGGAAGTGTCTTAGGGGCATGCTTATTGCTTCATTTTCTGTGTGGTCATATGTTTTTATACTTTTAAGGATATTTGCAGGTTTGAGTGCTGGAACTATAGTTTGATTTAATAGGTAATGAGGATCAAACTTAGATTATATACGTGGCAGCTCTGAAAATGAGCTTTAAAAGTATGTCAGATATCAGCTACACAGAAAATATTATGGGCTCTTTCGTAAAACGTTTAGAAGTATTTTAAATATGTATATGTGAATAATCACTTTTCTAAATGTTTGTTGTTGTTTTCATTGCAAGACGGAATGGCACATATTGGGACTATATTAATGAAGTGCATGTGTACGTAGCCATTCATGCTGAACGAAAATCATGCATGTAGTTTATTGACTGTATTTATCAGCCTACCTGTTATCATTCGTGTCAAATGAAAATATTAAATACATTATCAAATGTTGCACTTATTTGAATAGGCTCCGTTGTTTGCTTTTTAAAAACGAACAATTTAAAACAACTTTTATAATCGGTTTTTCTGTCAAAACAAGTTATCAAGGATAATGGTTGTTGTAAGAAACATTATCTGCTTTATTTTATGTCTATTGGCATATATTTCTTTTTATGAATATGTTTAAATTGTGGTACTAATGGTTATAGGTTTGTCTAGGACGTGTATTGGATATCACATTATCAATAATCAATGTGTATATATGATAAGAGTATATAAGATTTTCTGCAAACATGTATATAAGAAACATAGGCCAATAAATGAAAGATTGAAAGTCAGAAAGACATTAATGTTGATGGTTTAGCAAAGTCCAGGAGCATTATATTAAAGTCACATACATGAACTTAAAAGCGTGGCATTTATTCTGAAACTACTGACATGTATCAGTTTTGGATCAAACATCTACGAGAAAAAATATTTTTACTACACATATTCTTGGTTTATTTTCTTCAATGTAATGCGACACAATAAAGGCTGTATTTAGGAAGAATTTTTTTTAACGACTATGTTGAAAGAAAATCGTTTATAGATATAAAATTGAATTCCTATTATTCGTCTGTTTATTTAATTGTGTATTTAGTAAAAATATATAATTGAAAAATAACTGACATACAACAAACATGAATTGCGAGCATTAATATCGCAAAACAGTCGGGCATTGCTTATACCATCCAATATCGCATCGAACAGATTCCGTTACATAAATTCTTATGAAATCGAAACTAAGCCCAATTCTATTTGACATAAATTCAAATAATTACGCTGTTTAGAGCTAAACACAGAGTAACTGATGTGTATTTCAAATATTAATAGAAACATAACCCTTTTTCATTTTAGCACTTTCCCGGAGCGGACCAGATCTCTCCAGAAATAGCAGACCGCAGAAATCAAGCCATTACACATTTCATTCCACGCGCGATCCAGTGAAGCCTCATCGTAAATCGCGTGCACTGTCGAATCGGAAGCACGCGAATGGTTTCAAGTCACCAATCCGAATTCCCAGACACGAACTCTCCGCGTTCGCTAAGACGTTAACTCTTTAATATGGGCATCGCGATAAATAATTAAAATCTGCACTGGGTTCGATTTCGCTGTGATCCCATTAGACCACAAACAACGTCTATCGGACTTCTGGAATTCT
Organism: Argiope bruennichi; assembly: GCF_947563725.1. Classification (NCBI taxonomy): domain Eukaryota; kingdom Metazoa; phylum Arthropoda; class Arachnida; order Araneae; family Araneidae; genus Argiope; species Argiope bruennichi. Next base: position 142,638,137 of record NC_079151.1, on the reverse strand, counting down.
ATTACCGTAACAAATGGTTCAATTGGAGCAGCCATCTTTGTATCGCTCAGACAGAGAGTTGGCGCCAAATGGATCGGCCTCGCACTTGGATATTGCTCTAAAGGACAAGTTTCCAATTACTTGGCTGGCATTGTCCGGTTCAATCAAGATCTTTGACGGATCCCTTGCGTTCTCTACTCTTGAAATGATACTCTGCGGGAAATCAATGGCACTTTTTTTTCTCCTCTTTTTCTGCCATTGTTTCACATTTTTTTTTCTCCTTGCAGTGTCTTTGATTTACTCATTTTCGGAATACTACAACAAAAGAAAAAGAGTCTCCAGTCTGGAGGTTGTGAATGGTATGGTCTAATATTGTAGAAAAGTAATTATTTTCAGCTAAGTAAAAGATCATTAAAAATACTTGCCAAGTAAACATAAAAAAGCATGAATACTAACATAAGCTCAAAGCAAAGAATTTTCCATGAGCATGTATTATGGATAAAACAGAATGCTGAGAATAAAATCAATGATATTTCAAGTATCATTACATACTAAATAGTACTAAAAAATTTTAATGCATATAAATAAATGACTCGCAGATACTCGTATTATGACTTTCAATCATGATTTTTTCCCCTTATATTTTTCTACGTACTGTGTGTTAGAAATGCTTTTGAATAAAGACATGGAAATCCATGTGCCATGAGAAAAAATAATAATACGAAAGTCGCAAATAAAATAATTATATATATATATATATATGAAGGTAGCTGCTCCTGTTAAATACCGATATCGTTTATAAGTTGTGAAATAAGATAACTGAGGTTTTAGTACAAAAAAAAAAAAAAAAAAAAATATTTGCATCACTTCGAAATTTCGGAAATAAATAAGCCGGGTATGTACGTTTTTTAATACTATTATGGTATCATGAAGCTCATCTCCTTTTAGAAAGAGTTCATGTACACTATGTACAGAACATATGTAAGACGAAATAACAGAGCTTTAGCGTCTGCCAATTTAACAGTATCATGGGTCATGGATCTGAAGTTGTATCTCGTCAATTTACTTGATAATAAATATAACCAACCTTCTAGGCAAGCCAGCTGATTGTCAAAGGCAACTAGTGATAAAATAAAACGTTAAAGATTTTTTTAAAGGATGTAAAATATAAACAAAACGTATGAAGCACGAAATAACATAGCTTTAACATCTGACAATTTGACAGTATCGCGGATCAGAAGTTGTTTCTCATCAGTTTAACTGATTGTAAAAATAACCAACATTCTAGGCAAACCAGGAGATCGCGAAACGCGACTAGTAATCAAATAAAACGCTGAGGATTTTTAAAATCAAAATCTAGAGCTACTAAATTTTGGATGCATTTTACATTACCGTATGTAGATGCCTCATGTAGAAATCTTTTAGGTAATCCTAATTTTTTTCTTTAACTTACAATTCGATGGATAAAATCCAAATTCATCGGGTTAAAAGCATTCATTAAAAATGCAAATATTCTTTGCCATTCAAATATAAATAATATCTTTGTTGTAAATATAATTCACCATCGAAGGCTTTACTTACATTGCATCAATTTACAAATTATTTATTTAATTAGAAACATTTCACGGATTATTTAACCAAATTCTATTTTCTGTAAATTCCTAATTTCCACTACAACCCAAACTTCCTTACATATAAAATGATTTGCATTCAATTGTCAAGTTATATATTACAGCAAATTAGACATTATTTATTCAATGTTTGAACTCGTGAATTAAGCTTGGGCTGAAGTTGTGAGGATTCAATTTCAGTAAGAATGAATTTTGAAGAAAATTACATAACGTATCTTTCTTATGCTCGCCAGAAAGAAGAAATGATTACTGGAGAATTCGAAATTTTCCCGATAAATTCATAGACGCGGGCACGTAAACCGAGAATATCTAATTTAAACTCCCTTTAGAAGCAAACTTCGACGCACTTAATCCATTCTAATTAACATATTCACATGTTTACCGAAAGATAATAAAACTTGCATAATAAAGTAGTTTATTTTCCGAAAGAACGGTTTTCCACAACAGGGGTATAAAATTATTCAAATTAAATATTGAGTGAATGCGAACTAGGGCAAGTTTATTAACTGGAGATTTAATAGTCATTTTTTGCTCGAAGCGTGTGTATGTGTTTCAGCAATCTCATCGGAAATTATTAATTTTTGCTCGTTTTTATTTTTATTCTTATTATTACAATATGTTGAAGAAAATTAAATTTTTAATAAGCGCTGTTTAGCAGCGTATTAGTTCGCAAAAATCTCAACGTTTTTCATTTTGCGGATTATTTTCGCCTGGTTAGCAAACTAAAGAAATAAAAATCCCCATTGTTAGATAGTAGGATCCTCTGGTTCATGTTTTCATTATAGAATAAGACATTTGCTTACTAACTTAGTCTTTACTTCAGTTTCATGAAAGTCAGTGAGTATTCAAGTTTCGTTTCAACACATCTTTTCAAGAATGATTTCACTTTTCATTTTCAATGCCATTTCAAAATGGTCCGTTTTTTACTTTCTGATAATTCTTTTGTGTAATCCTTTGCAATATTTCTGTAGTAAACATATTTTTCTCAATTATTACAAAAGTATCATTAAAAGGATGTGTAGCGTTTCCCTTTTTTCATCACATGGTAATTAGTATTGAGGCCAGATGAAACATCGTGCGTTTGCCCACACATAGTTAAGTGTCTACGGACCGCCAGAAGTGGATCCTTTTCACTAGTAGAGTCATTGTGTCTGGTCATTTGTTATATCCAGGTGAAGGGCCACAGATGTGTGTGTCCTCATTTCAAATAGATCCATCATGTCTTCAAGGAAAAAGAACGTCAAAACATTCAGATGCTAAACTTTTTTCCCTTCTGAAGAGATTCATCAAATCTTCAAGAAACTATCAAACACCAGCAACCGTTGTCATTAAGTGTCGAACTTAGGTGGACTTCAGCCGGTATTAGCAGTGAATTTGATTATAATCACCATGTGTTCGAAGGGGTCATAAAGTGGATCCTTAACAGACATTTCCCCGATCGACTAGAGATCATTGAGGAAGCATTGTTGAGTAGCTATTAGGTGATAGGGAATTCAAGTTCACCAATGGGAAAATCAAAGGCGGAGATCTTTATTTTGGGAAAGCAGAGAGGAGAGCAGTGAGAGACTTCTAATTGACAGACCTCGGGGTCCGAAGAAGTTGTTCTTGCTTTTTTGAGAAACTCTGTGTGATTCGCGTTTTTTGTGTTAGGATCCACCCGATAAAGATCGATGGATTTCTGGAACGGCCCCTGGAGTAGCTGTCTAGAGCTAACAGCCTGTTAGCGTGGTTTTTTTTTTTGTGTGTGTGAAACTATTTCATGATTAAATTTTCATCTGTTGTATAATATGTGTTCATAATATTAACCTAGATGAGAACAAGTTGTTTTTGTGTACATATATAAAGCTGTAAATAAAATGATTGTTTTGTTAAGCTACTCTCTTATTTGATCGGTCTGGTTCAAGATATTACAAATGGTATCAATGGGCATGATTTTTTACTTACTTCTAACATAATATACTGAATTTACATTTAAATACAATGCTTAATTAAAAATTAAGCTAAAAAATTTTAAACATTTTCAGCCATTGACTAAATAAGTGATTCAACAAAGAATATATCAGCACAGTCATATCATTCAATGGAGGATTTCAGCTACCAACATCCTCTTTTCTCAATTAATACAAAGACTGCAAGCGAAGAATAATGAATGCTTCAACATGGATAACATATTTTACCAATTTTTGATATAAGATATTTGGCTTCATTAAAATGCATTATTTCCTTATATTTAAATGTAAATTAAACTCTAAAAGAAACTTAGACTTTCTACTTACCAGATCGGTTTTTGCTGCAACGATGGAAAATTATCAAGTGATTTTAGTCACACGTTAAATGGGATATAATGTCTCCAAGTTAGCGATGAAATTTGGATTTTCGCGCGTTTTGCCCATTTCCCAAATGCACCATGAATATCGAAAATCCGGTAAAATGGCAAATTATTGAGGCCGTAAAATGATCTTGAAAGAAACGGGGCCAACGACAACTGACGAGAATAATTAAACGTGAAAGACGTTCAAACATTTCTGAAATTGTTGTAGATTTCAAGGCAGGAGTCAGCGTGTGAATAATCCAATTGGTTTCATTGTTATGGACGCACAGAGCCGGAGGTCCATTCATGTACCGTTGTTGACACGACGATACAGAGCTTTAAGCCTCGCCTAGACCAACCACAAGAGACATTGGATGTTGATGAATGGAAGAATATTGCCTGGTTTGAAAATGTCTCTTGTCCAATTGTATTGGGTTGTTGCTTCTTATGGCACTTGCCACGGACAAGCCCGTTGTTAAGCGGCAGTCCAACGACCTGCCACCTCACGGATTTGGTCATAAATCTGACATCCAACCCACTGGGGGACCACACTCCCCCTTCGTCCGTGGTACGCCTGTAGTACGCCTGTAGTTTCCCGCAAAATGTCGGTAGATGGATAAACATCAAAGAACCGGAAAATTTGTTTGGGCTATGGGGGGGGGGGGAAGTGAGTCAAAGAAACTGAGGGTTTTGAGCGGTCGAAAGGGGAACGCGTGCCGTCTGAAGATTTCTCTGATCGTGGGTCCGCTGCCACAGGCGGGGGTGGCACCACGAAGGAAGGGTGACAGTTTTATGACCATATCTGTGAAGATCATCCGGCCGTTGGACCGCGGCTTTACGAAGACAGCGATTTAAGCCGGAGGGGGAGCGTCTCTTGTTTTTATAGTAGCGCCAACTAGGGCCAAGAGTACGACTTTGCTACTCACGCATCACTCATTCGCTTGCACAACCCCTTTTTACAGGAGGGCACATTCAAACATCTCACAGATAGAACAAAGGAAGAACAACCATGCCCAAACTGGGACTCGAACCCAGGACGCCCAGATCACGAGGAATACGCACTACCTATGCCAGGACGCCGGCTTTCCAATTGTATTGGGAAAATTGATGCGTACGGGTATGGAGACAACCTTATGAGTCCTATGTTTCAACAGGGCACTTCTGAAACTGATAGGAGTTCTTCCATGTTATGGGACGCGTGGAATTGACGTACTTTACATTACAGGCGATTATTATACATTTGCAAGTGATTCTGACTGGTGATGAGTACGTAAGCATTCTGTCTGATCACTTGCATCCATTTATGCCTATTGCACATTCCGACGGATTCGGAGTAATTTCAGCAGGACAATGAGATACCTCACACATTGAGAATTGTTACCGTCTCCAGAAATAGTCTTTGAAATTCAGGCAATCCATAAACACATATGGCAATCTGCAAATGATGGTTTATTTTTAAAAGGAGCATGATGCAGCATGTTTCCAGTTTGTTGCGTACTTATTGAAAGCATTTTTATTTTAAATTATGAATGGAAAGAAGTAAAATCCTGAATTGTGGAATTTACAAGCCAAATGTAAGTGTGAAAAAAAATCAGTTAAACTAAAAAAAATTCATGTTAAAAATGTCATTAAATTTTGATCCACCTAATCATCGAAAATGTAAACTATTTTTGTTATAAATCGATTAGTACTACGTATGTAATAATATTATCGAAATAGTGCCTTCTTTCTGAGCTCTAATCAATTACGTTCTAACTTGAGTCCCATTGTATATTATGTATGTCTTGTATTTATTTAAAGGCTGAACAATCATTTTGGAAAAATGAAATGAAATTGAATACCGAAGTTTCGAAACGCTCTACCTCTGCAATGATTTATAAAGATTAAAAAATACTAATTCAAAGGAACAGCTAATTACAAAGAACATTTTATATTACTCATTAAAATAAAATAGACTGTTTAATAAACAAATGTTTTGACCAAGTGTATATCATTTCTTAGTTTTAACGAAATTTCACATACTTACTTGTTGAATTCACAAATCAAAATTTATTTCTTGGAACTCTGCTTCTTTCAGTAAATTTGTAATTTGTGCAAAAATGTTTTGAAAAAAAAAACGATTGTAAACAAATTAACTGGTAATCTAAAGCAAATGATTTTTAAAAAATCAATTGCCTGTTTATTAAATAGATTAGATCTATAATTTACAGAAAATAAACTCATCTAATAAGAAAAACAGAAAATAAAAACATATAATAAGTGCTGAATTTCGAATGTATAAAGAGGATCCAAGACACAAGCAGATGAAATAAAAAGAACGTTTTACAACTTTGTTTCTTTTAGTTATTTTGTAATATCTGCAATAAATTTTTCAATAATTATAAAAAAAAAAATTCTAAACAAATTAACAGATAATCGAAAACTCTCTCCAAAAATCAACTGCTTATTTACTAAAAAGAGAAGGTATTTTATTTAGAGGAAATAAAATCATCTAATAAATGACAGATCTTGAATGTATAGCAAAGAATTGAGAGAAAAACTAAATTTTAAAAAAATGAGTTCCGTTGGCGCTTAATTAAAAAGACGCCCCTCTCAATGATTTCAACAATTAATCCGTTTAATTTCGTGACAAATATCCGTCGTGGGCTTAAAATACGGACGCATTTATGCCAAAGTGTCACTCGGCGTAGATTATTAGCTGCCTTTGCCATTGTCTCGGCGTTAAGACCTTAACGTTTCGCGAGAGGGCTTAGTGAAGAAAAAGGCCTTAAGCCGCGGAGTGACAGCTGCTGGAAGCCAATAGCCGTAACAAATCCTTCAATTGGAGCAAAAGGCTCATCGCTCTTCCCCGTGCCGGACTCTGACAGAGTAATTTCCGCACTAACGATATTATTCCGGATCGCTAAGTGCCGGAGTGGCCGGACTCAAAGCGGCTAATAAGGTGAAAATGTAGCCTTTTTCTTTCGTTCACCTTCCGTTTCCTTTAGTTCTTTTTTGCCTTGGCCACCCGGAGCTTTTGTCCTAATGTGTTGCAGCTTCACGCACGGCCGGATCAACCGGACTTCGATTGCTTACCGTCCGGCCATCAGATGGGTGCCGGACTTGCCTTCTGCGTCCGATAAAACCGGATATTGTGTTCTGGTGTTCAATAATTTTCAACAAATTAATTAATTCATTTTGTTAGTTATTAATTTTAATTATCTGTTATTTTTGGGTATATAATATAATATACGGGCCCACCATTATAAGATAATTTGTTTCTATCAGCTGAAATATTCTGGTGTGGGATGCAGTATCCATTGTAAATACAAACTTTAAAGAAAATTAGCCGCCTTTAACGATCAATATTATTAATATAGTGATTGAACTGCATCTTATCAAACGAAGTTAATTGATTAGTCATGTCAAGTAACTTTGGTGAACTACATCTTATCAAAACATAAGAAAGTATAATTTTGTTCTATTCTTACACACAAAACATGCAGTGACTAGAATTCATAGCTATTCTTTCAAAGTGACTTATAAAATAGGCAAAATTTGTTTAGTTATTGAATCTATACTCTCTGGAAAAATTCTATTTTATTAAATCTTTCAAAAAAATGAGCAGAGTTGAATGCAACTGACTATTGATGATACATCTGAGAGTCATAAATTTCAGTAAAAATAAAAATTGGTGAAAAGTATAGCGATTGCAATTGACGGATTTTGTCAAGGTTCCCGCCCCCTCCCCTTACAGAACAATTACTGTGATAACTTCAAAATAAAGAGTGTTGCAATTGCTGTCAGCATATTGAGATTCATGAGTTTTCAAATCTAACTGAAATTGTCAAACAGAGTTCAGTTGTTGCGCTGACTGACTACGAAATTGTAGTCACTGAACTACAGTTCAGTGACTACAATTCAGTTGTACGACTGAATTATTTTAAATATATAAATCCAATATAAATTTAAACATTGTAATCGGTAATAAATACTTAGTCTAAAGGTTCCAGACAAGTTCGGCGAAAATTTTAAACTCGATAAATCGGACATTTACATTTTTAAAAAGCTCTAATACCAGAAGGCCTGTCTTCATTAGAAAGATTCACGTATTCAATGAACGGAGCATATGTGAGACAATTAAAATAACATGGCTCTACTGCTTGACTATTTGGCAAAATTATAGATATGAAAATGTATATAAACACTTGAACTGGGATTAAATATAACTAATGTGCCCGGCGAACCAGCTGGTCACCAAAGGCGACAAGAACAGAAAAGTAATACTTCGAAATTTGGAAGAAATCAGATTTTAATAGTGCTATGATGTGATGGGGCTGGTCTCCTTTAGAAAGGCTTATGCACATATTGTACATTGTAAGTCAGTTAAAATGACAGGGATGTAATATCTGGCAAATTAATGGAATCATTGACTTGATGTTATATCTAAATAATTTAATTAAAATTAAGTATAAATTGTATACCCCCGATGAGTCAGTTGGTCATGAAAAGGACTGAAGTTATATCTAAATGACTTAACTAAAATTATGTATAACTTATGACCCCAGATGAATCAAATGGTCACCAAAGGTGACTAATGTACAATATTAAATTAAAATCAATCATATCTTTTTAATATTTTCCTTTGATCCTTATTTCTCAAAATTTAATAATTACATCTTCAAACATTTTAGTTTGATTTTTTTTACCATTGTTTAATTCTTAGTCATTTAACTCGAATACTTAGTTCTATCACACAGTATCGAGAACCTAATTTCAATTTGCGGTTCAGAAATTTTTTGGTTTCTCATTCGAAAAAGATAACTTTTTCTGAGCTGATAAAGCTAGACCGTGATATTAATTTTTTTCTTACTACTTTAAACACTTCACCGATGAACATCGAGCCATTTTCTTATAATTCAATCATGAATTAGATAATTTAAATTGCCATCTATGACTTCAAATATGATCTTTTTTATTTTAAGTAACATATCTAGTCTTGAAATAAAATGATTTCTTTACTGAAATGAGTGTTATTTCCTTTTAACAGGTGTCTGTACTACACAGTGGAAGACTACATTTCATGTATTTTATATCTGCTCTTCATACTCCCCATACATCACCATTTCATACTCGTTTTAATTTAAGTGAGCATAATGGAGAAATATGTTTTTTTAATATGTATTTCTTTTCTTTAAATAAGGGTATTCCATTTGTGATTACTTTAAATTCAACCTCGATTATCAAAAAAAGAAGACTCATTTTAATTTGCCTCCATCTAGTTTAAAAATGTCATAATCTATTCAGTTAATGAGAAACTTAATGCAGTTGAAACAATACACTTTAGGATAAATATTTCATTATTTTCATATTCAGCTCTTTATATTATGTATGACAAAAAGTGTCATTTTCAATGAAATCCTTGCCTTATCTTAAACAATAAGTAATTTTTAAAAAAATCAAAAAACTGTTGAAATCGCATTATCTTTTAAGGCTTCATTCACGGACGTGTATTTAAACAATAAATCCTTTTATAATTTATAAAAAGGTAAGAATATTTCAGGTTTTATTATGGTCTTATTAATAATGATAGTAATTAAATAGCTTTATTTTATAAAAGCTTGAATTCTTTCAGCATTTCATTGGAACAGGGAGATATTATTTTCTAAATAATAAATTTTGACTGCACGGCAGAATTTATATTCGAATTATTTTTGCAAAATTCTGTCGCTTTAATTTGACAATAGATTGAATATTTCTATAGAAAACAATGAGTGAATATTTGAGGACGAAATTCATAATAGGAGCTAATTTGTCTTTGTCTTAACATTATAAATGTAATATAAATTAAGGAATAAATTTTAAAATCTAATTCATCAGTTAAGTCTAAGCAGCAATTTTAATGCTAAATAATAAAAAATATCGAAATTTTTTAAAATTAAATATTTGACAGAATGTTTAACTGCCTAAATATGTATAAATATAATCCTACAGAGTCAATCAGAGGTCTTACAACGATGCAATATCAGAGAATATTTATCTCTTGTTAATATTTGCATCTTATCATCTGAAAAATCTTATGAACTTGCACTGCTTTCTTATACAGTGCACTCCCGAGTATCCGACCTAATGTGGCGAAAGGGTAGGCCGGAGTTCTATGAGCTCATTTTGCCCAATAATACTGGAAGAAAAAAAAATTATACCAAAACTCACTGTTGTAATACATATTTTCTTATTTGTTATTGAGTACTAAACCCTCCATTTATCTCAAGCCAAGTAGAATTTGAACGCGGAAGTAGAATGTGAAAGCTGAATCATAAAATCAGTTACCGATTTTTGCTGTTACGCAGAGTCTAGTCTCTGTTTAACGTTAATTTCTCCTACAGAGTCATTACAACATTCGTTATCCCCCATTTTGAAATATTCACTGTGGTATACATCAAAAAACATTAAGTGTACCCCCAGAACAGTTTACGAATACTGTACGTACTGTGCAGTTACAATCAAGAACAGTGGCACCAACTGAGGTCCGTTACTCACTGACGAAACAATGAACAACGAACAGAACGCTGCTCTTTTCCTGTCACGAGTTGTATTTTGCACACGACACGTAGGAGGATCGTTGCAGACGACCGCTGCCAATGCCTTGACAATGTTGCTACAGCAAGCCTTGTCTTCATCATTTACGACCTCATTTACATCAATACGACATAGGAAAAATAGGCCGGATAGTACGGAGACCAAATAATCGCGAGCCAGGTATTCGGAACCGGATAATGTTCTGTACTGATCGCAGTGCCTCTTGATGTTAATCTTGGAAGTTCACTATCTTATCTGGAAAACAATTTTGAAAAATACTGAAACATTTCTAAAACTGTAGGGTGTTATTACTTATATAGAATAAATTGAATGGAAAGATTTAAAAAATCATTTCTATTAGTGTAATATGAAGTCCTTAATCTAATATTCCTTATTACACATATTATGAAATCTTGAAATCAGTATGTTTCCATTACCTGATATAATGAGAACAAAGTGGATGAATCTGGTAGCATAAACTGTATGGAATCGAAATTGTTGTAAATAAATCTCTAAACTGAAAATTAAATTCTGAAAATAGTAAAATAGTGTATTGTCAACGAAAATACGCGAGTGCATGGAATTTCAAAAGTATAGGACAATAGGAAATAAATGAAAAACGATTCCAAAATTTCATGTTTAAGAACATGAAACAAATGAAATAAAAAAATAGTGTAAAGTATAATAATACTTATGCATATAAGCAATTCCGATAACGTAAGCTCAGATTATCACCATTGGCAGTAATAGTTTTTAAGCTATCGAGTTCATACAAAAAAACATCAATCAAAACCAGTTTTTTTAAAGAAATCCAGTTCAAACAGATTTAATGCTGTTTGTTTTTGGATCCCGAGACAAGTACTTTTAGACGACTGTACATCACTGAGGAATGGTACACAGAATGACGAAGAGCTCCCCCTCTTGATTCCCTGAATAATCTGAAGTCACTCATTCTGATGGCTGAATATAAATAACTCCTTTCATATTGTCTCTCTCCCATTTTTGGAGAAAAAAAACGGTTTCTGGCGCAACTCGGAAACTCTAAGCACAAAAGTGCATAGAGTTTCCAAGTTCGAGAATAAACAATACACGGAGATGCATTTCCATGTAAAATGTTATGGCAATTAGAGTACTTAATGGACTTCATATACAAAAAAATAAAAAGATTTATGTGAAATTAAGTCCTTTCCAGCATGACTAGTTTTATACAAGAAGAAAAACAGCAATGCGTATGCATATCTAATACTGAAACACTTTTCTATCCTGATGTTTTATGAAAAAAAACAACAAAAAAAGGTATTTTCTTTTAAAAAGGAAACTTATAATGCATTTAGGAAATAAATATGTCGTACCTAATTGAATTTGGAGATTTAAAATGAATTCGCCGATATCTACGACAATTTCATCTGAATCCAAAACTCTCTACAGCATCAAAGGAACATTTAATGTATAAAATTTGTTCGTGTTTTCAATTTAGTTAATAGAATTACCATTTAGTGATCCGATTACTATCTTCTCTCTCCGTAAAAAAATTAAAAAATAATTTCTGAATTCATTTTTATAATTTTGCATTTTCCTGCAAGAGGTACAAACTATTTAAAGCGTTTCTCCATCACCAGCTTTTACGAAATAGATTCCCTTCTCTCTGTCGAACCCCACTGTCTTATTAATGCCATTTTTCTCTTCTATTACTACTTATTACCTGTGCCTTTTCGTTAGACCCTTCCGGAATCCTGCAACACACATAACCTTCCCTCCGGCATTAAAACGCAACCTCAAATATGCAAATTTTCCATCAACTTCACCAATTGGTTCATCCATATGCATGCCCCCGTCTATTAGCGTATGCAAAAGGAAATAAATGTATGCAAGCCCCGGCCGTTTCTGCTCCTTCACCTGGCAAATTGTTCCAATGGGTTTTTAATGCGTCTTAGAGTAAAAATTTTTGAAAGCAAGAACCCAAAAGTGAAAAATGTCGAAGCGATAGATCGCGTGAGATTATTTCTGGCACGTTTTAAAGAAGTTTGAATTATTCATACGAGGCCTTCCGTTTTACTATTCGCAAACATATTCGAACACAAATATTTTTACGGCTGTGGGTGAATTTTTAAGCCTTATTTGGTTATTATTTTTGCGCCTTTCAGAGACCGCAGTGTCTGGTATGGTGATTAAAAGCGGGAGCTAATGTTTGGTCACGAAGGATAGGAATTATTGTTGTTTTTTCTTCTCGCCTTTCACAATTAGGTCGTGGCGTTTTTCACTCGGCCTTCGGGCAATTGTTTGGAAATCAAAAGATCTGCTGAGTGCCTTGCTTTGGCACAATCTTAATTGCTTTCGGTCTCCAGTTAAAAGCAGGCGTGCTTTGGACGCCAAGTATTTTTGTTGCAAATCCATATGTAAGAATATTTTTCTTGAATACAAATTTTTATTGAATTAAGTTATATTTAAAATCTTTTTTGCAGGACTTTTCCTTCAATGGAATGGTTCTTTTATTGGTTGATATGGTTCCTGAATTGAATTTGTTTCGCCAATTCTGATGATTAATTGGAACTTTTATTGACTTCCAAATAAAATGTTACTTTTAATCATAATAAAAAGTAAAGTTTATTGCCTTTCGAAAACAATCGAGTTTGAAAGTAATCGAAGTCGATTGATTTTGAAAAGAAAAAGATTGAATTATTCCTTTACATATGAGTGCAGGGCTATTGAGTTATTTTAGATTAACTGCTTCATTAGTTATTTTTTAAATCACATTAGCTGCTAATAAAATATGCTTTTTAGCGATGAAATGGGTTCATGTTTCTATGATATGCAATAAATATGCCATGCCAATTCATTTTAGAAGTAATAATGACGTGGATGGAAAAAAGTTGTGACGTCACAATAGAATTTAAGAATTGTAGTTAGTTCGTGCTGCAGTTATGCTTGCTAGAGATAGAAAGTCACGTGATTTAACTCTGCTTAATAGCATGTGTTAGCAATTTTTCTTAACGAATTCTATTAGTAGGAGTAGTGTGCCTATATCTGGATATTTGGATTAGTGTGTCTATTTGGCTTATATTGTTTGTCTATTAGTAGTTAAAATCCTCTTCTTTCTTATTATGGCTGACTGACTATACATGTCTACACGCGCACGCACACACATAGACACAGACACACAGACATGCAAGATAATAATCAATAGAATTCTTTTTTTAAATATTCAGTAGCCGATTTTGAGTATTCAGCCTTAAAATAACAGTTCAGGACATCGGTTCCTGATTATTTAACAGTTTTAGAAATTGTCTATCTGTCCGTCTTTTTACCTATCTGTCTGCTACCTGTTGTCTGATTACCTTATTATCACAAAAACGCTTTTAATTTGGCGAATAATATATTCATCTATGATCCATGATCTTTACATCAAACTGTAGATTTTTATCAAATTCCGAACAAACACCGTTCAGAAAAAGTCGGTATGTCCTTCTGTTCGAAGATGAGTTAACACGATAGATACAAAACGACGATATCTGGATTGATAAAATTTAGAGCACAAATTTAACATCTAAATGTAGCATCTAGACACGTGCAAGTAACAATCAAATTTTGAACCATATTTCGCAAAGGCCCGTCTTGACTTTCAGAAACATGCAAATTTGATAACTCTAAAACGGAACACATCAAATTTAAAATGCAATTTTGTGACTGCAAATGTAGTTTTGAGAAAAAAAAACACGTTTAAAACACAAATTCAATTTTTGGGTATTATGTATTGCAAGCCAGGAATTGATCACCAAAGAACTCGTCAAAGTTCACAAGATAGATTCAGTAAAAATACTAAATTTCAGCCAAAAGATAATATTTCTTAACTACTGTATGCTAATGCCATAAAAAGTTTTTAGCATTTCTTCAAATAATTGTACCGTTGAAAACTGTTAAAAAAACTGTTAATTGTACCGCTGTCATTGAACCGTTTAGTAAACAAAAAAAAATCAATGGCAATGAGATGAAAATTATCAGTATCGAAGAAGGGATTACAAAAACCTTAATACTTTAATCTGAAAACCAATTGCAATTCATAACACTTCAGAGCAAAAGCGCTTAAAACAACATATTTATTGGTGATAAAGCAATGTTATCAATCCATTATACAGGATTAATGGCAATAAATCAAACAAATAATTACTCTTTGATATATGTGATTTTTTTAAAATCTTCATGAAACTTTTTTTTAATGTATTTATTTCTTCTATGCTCTGCAGTTGCTTTTTCCATCTTGTAGGCTCTATTTACGAAGCTGGCAAGGGATGTTTCTTCTGCATTGTCTTAAAAACTTCTAAAAATTCAAATCTTGATGAAACCGCCGTAAATTTAATCATTGCAATTTAGTTTCATTTATCTTTTTTATCACAAGATTTATTAAGTGATGATACCTTAAAGTTATGAGATAAGTGGTGTAACAAATTGGAGATGCTGATACTTAAATCTATCCTGGTCAATGTGTTGAATTTTTTAGAAGCGACTTGTTTATTTTTGTGTAAATTCATCGACTTTGGCCTTTTTCCTGTGCGAGTGCAACATTTTATTTGCGTCATTTCTGAGTCAACTTCTAATTCTAAATGTCTCGCTAAGATTTATAACTTTCATCATATGAGCTACTAGTTTCTGGCGTTATTCCCGACTCTTTTTAAACCAGCGGAAGAGTCACCCTAAAACTTTCTAGCATATTCTCTAATAAATTTGCCATGCCAGAGAACGCTTTACATGGCAGTGGCGTACAGTAGTTATAAAATATTAACTTTTGACAAATTTAGCATTTTTACTGAATCTATCGTGTGATACTTAAGGAATTATTTGGTGATTCATTCCTGACAATGTTAATAACATCGAATTTGTGTTTTAAACACTTTTTACTCAATCGCTTGAAACAAATATTTGATACAAAGCTGCGCTTGTAGTCACAAATTCTCATACTAAATTTGAAATATTTCAGTCATTGCGTTTTTGAATGATCGCATTTTCTTATTTCTGAAAGTATAGATCAACAGACAGTTAATCCCAAGTTGGATTTGGCTCAAAACTTGAAAAGTTTCTAGACTAATCAAATATGAGTTACGAATCATATTTATCTATCTCCTTTCATTTTAGTTATCGTGCTATATTTGGTCAGACAGACAGACAGACAGACAGACAGACAGACAGACTTACTCTGTTTTTATTTTGTTCAAAATTTGACAGAAATCTATAAATTTGGTGTAAAAACCGTAAACTAAGTTTTAACCACCTAGCTCAAAGTGTTTTTGAGTTTTCTTTGTCACAGACAAACCGAAATTTTCTGAAAATGTGTTGTATGTGTGTATGTGTATGTGTAAATTCAGAGAGGTCTAAAATGTGGAGATTCGTCAAAATTTCGAGTTTGTATTTTTTACTTTCGAGTTTGTATTATTATACTTTCTCGAAAGTAACTTTCGAGAAAGTAAATAGGATGGGCAAACACTATTAGAATGCTGAATTTTGCATTTGTAACATGTTCTAAAATGGAAAATATTCAAAGGGGGAATCGGGAAAAAAATAGCAGCATCATTTCGAATCTGGTGTAACAGAATTTTAATAACAGAACAGCTGCCATTCTGCAGCTTATTTAAAATCTAAAATATCTCTAAAGATCTTTTTTTGGGGAAAATAAAAAGAAATTATGCTCATATGTTCTTCACATTTTTCAGCAAAGTAACTTGGATTTCACATATTTGCAAAAATGAAACAAAATTGTAACTTTGGGATTAAATTCCTCATTTCTTAATAAATTATTTAGTATATGAAAATAGAAACCACAAATCTGTAAAGACTTCAGATATTCAACGAGTTTTATTATTCATTTATTTATTTATTACAAAGACCATTTCATACATCCACATAAAAAAAAGAAGAAGAAAACTTTTTAGGGAATGAGCCAAATTTTTAGTGATCCATTGCAATATTTACATCTTGATATTTTTTGTTTATTTTTAGTCTGATAATTTACTTTGAAAATTTTCAAATAGAAATCAGATTTTCTCTTTCCCCTTTTTCTTCCTTTTTTATACACAAATAGGAAAAAATTAATATTATTCTATAAATGAATGGATGGAATTTAGAAAATACTTAGATTCAAAATATTTCTTTACATTTATTTCCCTTTTACTCCAGACGGTTTTGTGCATGGCTGAAAAAGCTTTCAATAAGATTTCAAATGAAAGAAATTTTTGAAACATTGAAATCTTTGAATGAGAAATATTTCAGAACGATTATAAATGAAAATTTCAGACTGATTGTAAGCTTGGAAGCAGATTTTATCAAATTGAAAGATCTATTAAATATATTTAAAATTGAAAACTATAAAAGCACTAGAGAATTAAAATCTAACGTCATAAGAAGTAAAATGTCAACTTTTTTTAAAGATAGAAATCTTATTCAACTCTCAGTATGGATTTTCAATAAATTTTGCTATTTTTTTAAATATCAATTCATCATTAGAACTTTTATAAAAATGTCTGCTAACAGGCTCAATTTTTAAATTTGATTTATCAATTCAGTTCCATTTCTAATAGCCAAAGGGATCTTTTATTCAATCACTTTAATTCCAAAACAACTTTAAATACTGGATCTTTCAAGAAATTTTGTATAACTACCTTCAAATGCAGAAATGATGCAGTTTTAAAATAAATTGAAGAATCTTATATATGGAATGCATATACTTACTGTGAAATTTCTAGAATTGAATTTATCGCTTTATACTTCAATTTTATTTGAATGATAACTGCTATTTATTGAAAGCATTTACTTTTCCCCTTCAATTTTGTTGAAGTTGGTCCGTTGCAATATGAAATGAATTCAAATGTAAAGATGGTAGTTAATGAACGAGTGACGATTTGAAAGAGCTGCCTTGAAAATATTTCTTTCATAAAGTACTACATGAAATGATATTGCTGGTTTGATCGACAGAGATCTAAGTTTTTCCTTAAAATGAACAGTAAAAATTCGAGTATTTTCATTATTTTAGTATTCGAAACTATTTTTGAAACAACTTTGTGCTCTTATGAAACAATTCCGTCGTAACAAATATCTGTTGTCAATAGAATTTCTTGTTACTGATAAGGTTGGTAACAATTTTTTTTTCTTTTTATAATAAATCCTATTTTCTGAAACAAAACAAAAAAACTCTCAAATATTTCAATTTGCTTAATGCTTCTTTTCTGTATCAGAAGATAATAAAATATATTATTATTTCCCTAATGTAGTCATTTTTCATTTTAATTCTATTATTCACGTGTTTCTTAAATAATGTGTTCAAAATATGCAATTTGCGCGAGAGTATGCCGTTTTCCAATTTATCAAACGGAATTCAGGATTTTAACAAAAATTGTTTTGCAGCAGTCAGTCAGAGACTTATTGTCTTTATATATTAATCTGTACTTATTATATAATATTTCCCTTGCTGTTTCGCCAATCAATATGAATGTATAGAAACATAACTGCTTTTTACATTATCTATGGATTTTAAAAATTGCTTTACTATACACTTGCTGCTAATAGTGGCATGAGATTTAAATACATGCTATTGCTTTGCTTACCACCTTAGAATATCCCATGGGAAAACTTCACGGACATGTGATTGAGAATCTGCACTATAAATAAGTCAATTTTCGCTTTTGGATGGGATAACAATATTACGAGATCGAATTAAATCCATTCCAATGACGAAACATTCCGATTACCCTAGATGCTTAGGCATGATAGAACCACTTTATTTCTAATTACCCTTATAGAAGCATGTCTACTCATAAACGTAATTTCACTTGGGCAAGATGAGCAAGAGCAGATATACTATTAAAGAATTACAGTCGGTCTGTATAGGTAACTATTGTGTCTTGTAAGCTATAAAAATAGAATTTGGTATGTAAAACATACCGTCAATCGATTATCTAAATGAGTAATATATATCTCCTTTTTTTGCACTCCCGTATCCTTTAATTAATTTTCTTTCTGCTGTTACACTCTTTCCCTTCAACCATGCATTAGAAAAAAATGATTCTTTAATATTACTGTTAAGGAATTAAATTAGTGAATTAGTATTAAGTGAATAACACCAATTCACTTAATAACATTTATGTCATTTATTTTTTATCTGAAATTTTGTTCTACTTTTTATGTCATTTAAAGTCATAGGACATTTTCTTTTAAATTAGATTTTTTTTTTCAATTCACAAACTCTGATTGATAAAAAAGTACTTATATACATTTTTTGAGGACCTCGATTTTTTTTAACAAAGTCAATATATATGAAGCAGATATTGATATAAAATTTCTACCAATTATTTCCTTCAACATAACAGGTTCTTAAATAGAGTTCAAAAAGTCCGCTCAAATTTTTAAAAAGTGAAAAATATTTTCACAAATTAGAAATTTTTAAGACCTTCTTTCCTGATGTAATTATGCCTATGTTTCATAGCTTATTCTATAGAGAGATCTAAATAATACCTAAAGGATTTTAAATTGTTAAATGAATTAAAAATTGGTAAATATTATTATTTCACCTTAAAGAATTATAAAATTGTAGAAGTAATAATTTAATTTAAACTTTTGCGAGTTATAACTTATTTAAACGGAAAAAATAGGTGTATAAGTCTTCCAAAAAACTTTCCACCTCTTATCCAATTACATATCCATTGGCAAACTTAGAGGCCTATTTTGGATAGTCAGTAGAACAACTTAAGCCAATAAAATTCTTATTATATATTTTTTTCTGCATTTCTCTATTTTTCATGACAATTCGATTGGACTGATAGGAATAAAATAACAAATGACTACTCTATGAATTGACTTTGCAAAGAATATTATTCCTCATTTTATTGGGGAATTATTTGAATACCCTGCAGTCAAAAATTAGATCTCGTTTTTAATGGGATTTCTCTAAAATGTTTGTCAAAATACAACTTTACTCTCATTTAGAACACTATTGGTTCATACTGCTCAACTATGTTCATTTTCAGTAAAACTCCTGTCATTGTGCAACGTTATGTCGATCCAAAAACCGATAAATATCAAACAAATAAATTTTTAATTGAATATAAGTGTCAGGTTTACTGTTCCATGAATCAAAAAAGAACCTCCCTTGCCTTCAAAGATTTTCTATCGCAAACAGTTTTTGTTCTGTAGCGAAAGTAGAGAAAAATAAAAAGTTTGTCTCTAAATTTCTTAATTCACTTTCAAGATTCTCGAATTTTGAAATTCACATTTCATCAATTTTTTTAATCTGTTCGTTCAATTATAATAAAAGGTGAAAAACTCAAATCGGTAGATCGGATGATTTTCAATAAAAGAGATAAGATTGCCTTTACCTTTCAGCTTATAAGAATCTTTCATCAAATAACGAATGTATATTTATCACAGTTTGCACGATTTATTTTAAATATTTTGAAATACGATCTTGTTGAAATTTCGTCAACATAGTAAAATGCAGCAATGTACCTTTCTCTAAATCTGAAGTAAACAAATATTGTGATGGAAAATCCATTCACAAAGTGTAAGATGAAAGGTCCAATAAACTTGAAAACGGATAACAAGCAGGGTCATAGGTGTGATGGAGAAGGGTAGGCGCATGAGGGTGATGGCCCCTCCGTAAAACCTTAGGCAAAATTTTGTAATCTGAAAGAATTGTTACCTTGTTGGCGAGGTAAAAATAAATTAATTAAATTGTTTTTTAACCTAACAAACCCTAAAAAAGTTTAAAAGGTAAAAATAAATCAAATAAATTGGGAATTATTTTACCTAACAAATCCTAAGAAGGTCTAAAAAGTAAAAATAAATTCAATAAATTATGTTTCATTTTACTTAATAAATCCTAAAAAAGTTTAAAAGGTAAAAAATAAATTAAATAAATCTAATTAAATTTTTTACCTAATAAATAAAAAAAATTGAAAAGGTGAAAATAAATTAAATAAATTGTCTCTTTGTTTACCTAATAAATCCTGAAAAACTTAAAAACTTCATTGATGAGCGATCAATTCACCGTTGGGGGTTCGTATAACGTCTCTGTTATGAATGCTTAGATATTAGACCTAGGCTTAAGATATCCAACTAGATTCGAGAAGAATTTTTTAAAAAATAATAATAATGCACACACACAAAAGCGTTATTGTGTCAATAGGAATTTTTTGCTCAACTTATCTTTTTATTTTAAAAATGATTTTATTTCTTCAATAAAAGCAGCAAATTGTTTCAACATTAGAAAGTCACCTAACATTTTTCGTAAAAGAAAATCAGAAAATTGGGCTATCAGTTTCGTGAAGACATCCATAAAGTTATCAATGATATTGCGGTTTAATTGCTATTTTCTACGCAATTATGCGCAATCAAACACGAATTAATATTATTTTCTTCTGGAAAATTTTAGAACAAAGTACTTCTTGATGGATTATGCAGTGAAAAGTAAACACGTCATACAAAATTGGTTTTTTAATTAAAAATGCAACATGTCTATTTTTACCTTTCATACCTGATACCACACTGATTACTATTTATACTGATGTATTAATTTTTATTTATTTTACTTTTCAGTAATGGTTAAGAGATAATTCAAAATCCTCTCCGCTGAGTTTGTAATTATACATATGAAACAACTCTTCTTGAGGTCCTTCAGAGTCCACACATTCCTATCTCTATATATAATATCAATAAATATGTGTATATATGTGTGTGTGCATTGGCACTCTATAGACCAAGCCGTTTGAGTTTTTAAAAGATTGGCACATATATAAACTGGAGTTTAGGAACGTGTTTTTCTTAGTGATGTATTTTTAAAATTTTAATTATTTAAAAATCAAGCGAAATTTCGATATTTCTTTCCAGAAAACTTTTCTAAAATATTATAGCTTTAAAATTATTTAAACGTCATCTTAAATTTTTAAAAATACCAACGACATCAAATTTTTAATTGTATATCTTTTTTTAATTCTTTGTTTATTTTCTGTTAATATTTAAAGTATATTTTAAAATAAACATTAAATTGTTGAAGAGAAACTCAAATTTTTTTTAAACAGTGCTACAAAATTTCCATTTTGACTTATTTCTCCATGTTAAATAGGTTTCAATATTTTGTACTTTTAATAAAATGTTTTATATTTTGTTATAATTATAATTAAGGTTTAACTTAATTATAATTAATTAAACCTTAATTATAATTGAAATCATTAATTTACAATAATTGAATTTACTTAATTTACAATAATTGAAATCATTATTGTAAAATATAAATCCTTCACCTATAATTAAATAACAGGGATAATTTTTTTAAGAGTTTTCATTTTTAAGCACTGCTGTTCTTTCTTACGATATAATTGGATGTATAAAGATATAGACAAAAATCAGGGAAATGCAGAGTACAATGAAGGAAATGATGTAAAGCTTCTGAAATAGTGTGATATGTCCACTAAATCTGAAATTGAAGAATAGTTTGTTGAGGATGTTATAAAGACAAAATTCAAAAACAAAAAGTTATAATAAATTTTAACATTTATTATTTCCAGCCAATCAACTGGTCTCCAAAGGCAGAATAAGACTCTATAAATAAGTTCCAACAGTGCAGTATTATTAACATCTCAATATTCATCAGAACGAATCTTATTGTTGAAAATAAACTCATAAATTCTTGATTTAATGCGAACAATTCTGTCTCGTATTGTCTTTGTGGATGGTGGCATGTATTTAATTTTAGCAATTACTTGTCTTTTATTTTTAAAATAACAAAAAAAAACTGTTCTTAGCACAGTCTTTGAGAAAAAAGAAAATTTTCACAAAATCACTGTCCGTAAATAACTTTTCCCGTTTCACTATTTCTTAAGCGACAAAAACACTTTCTACAAGTTATGTTATTATTTAATTTTATCATTTTGAAAAACATTTTTACTTCGTTTCGTGTCAAAATTCTTCTAAGGCTTTTTTCTTTCTTTTATCTTCCAGTACTTGTTTTAAAATGTTTCTCGTTTATTTGAAAATTCCCTTTGAACAATTTATTTTTTATTTGACTTTTTTTATATTAAGCACACAGAGAATCCTGTTGAATTTGCAATTATATACGAACAAGTACATTCTTTTCTTAATCCTCAGATAAAAGAAATTTCTGTTTTCTTTTTTCAGCCATGTTAAACTATAATATTTCATAAATTAAAAGCATATGTAGGGGAATAAAATTTAAAACAACCTCCGTATCTCAAAATTACTCATTGACAGAAGCATCTCTTCTACAACATTGTTGCTGATGTAATGGAGGAGTCTCTCACAAAGTGAACTGGCTCGAAAGTAAATCGCGAAGGATCGCTGAGTGCTTGAACTCGAAGCTCTTAATCTCCAGATTTAATTATATTGAAGAAATACACCAAATAGATGCAGTTACATAAAAATTGGGTATGATAGAACCTGCATTTTAATTTACGATTTTGGAAATTATTTGATTGCTATAAATAAATGTATCTTTTAAATCATGAGATAAACCAAAATATTTTGAAATGTGTACAAACGATTTTTCTGAATTATTTTTTGGATCTTTTTTTCAAACATCCTCTTTCGATATAAGTATATTATTTACCAATTTCAAAAAGCCCAACTATGCATTAAAAGATAAACATACGAATACAGCTCAACACTAAGCCGATTCTTGCCCTAAAAAGTCGATCATGCACCTAATGGGTCAATATATCATATCTCAGAACTACACTGAAAGATAGCGCAGAAGGTTAGAAGTAGTTTTCAGCAATTTAACTACATTATGGATTCTTCGTTATTTTTAAAGCGAATTTTTTTCTTCTATTTTTAAATAAAATGTTTTTTGAAGATATTGTAAACAATTATAGATCTGCTCGTTATGCAAACTATGTTATTATATTTTTAGAGAGGAAATCTGTCGCTACAATCTATGCTTAGAAAAAGAAGAGTTTGCAAGTCTCATGCTGCGTCCATACAAATATTTTGAAATTTGTAACATAGATAGTCATAATTGGTATTCAATGCACCTCAAACACGAATGATGTTTAAAAATGAATGCGTCGTTGGGGCATGATTTTTACTGTGTATTTGCCTATAACATTGTTTCTAATGATTGTAGAAAAAAATATTTGTTCGGTCAAAATGAATAAATAAATAAATAGAGCATTAAAATTGAGTTATTTTAATAACTTTAAACTTTTTATGATGTCAATGGACTTTCATAAAGAAGTCAGCTCCAGAGACATCAAATTCCATATTCACATTCCAAATTCCATCAAATTCACATAATTATGTGATTAACCTATCTTGTAATTACTTACATGTTGTCTTTTGCAGTAATGTAATTTTTCTTTCAAATGAGTATGTTAACTGCGCCCCATTACAGCATAATGAAATATTTGATTAAAAAAATATAAATAGTTTTATTGCAATTGTGGAATATGTTGCACTAAATCTTGCAGAAATATATATTTAAAAAATTGTCAAAATTCAAGCGAAAAATTAAAATAATGATTTTTTTAATTATAAAATGAGACGAAATCATTCTCCGACATTTATAGTTTTGAAATTAATTATAAAAGATTGGCAATATTTGATTTAATTTTTAAATAATTGAAATTCTAACAAAAAAAAACTACTTCCATACGCATGCTTTCTGTCTTCTAAAGTATCTTCTTACCATATTTAGAGCTCTAGATTAAACAATCTCCCATAAGGCGATCACACACACACACACACATACATACTCTCCTTTATTAGAAATAGTAGAGATGAAGTCTATGATAAAAAAAAGCTTATAATAAGAGAAAATATCCTAAATAAATTCCGTAACTATTTGATTTTCAATTTTCGCTTTTTAATCTGTGTATGGTACAAAGAACTTTTGAGTTATTTTCGATTTTTTTTTTAAAAAAGGAAGGCTGTTTGTTATGAATCCCGAATGAAATCGATGGCTATTTTGCCTCATACATTAAATAAAACGAATTATTTTATATCCCTCTCCGAAGACAATTAAGATAAGCACCTACGCATTGTTTGTATTAAATAAAATGAAAAAAAGCCGATAAAAACAAGAAAATAAAGCACTCAGAAACGATATTGAAAGTCATTTCCCAAAAATTCATTTTTTTTTTTTTTTTTTTTTTTTTTTTTTTTATGGAAGACCTGATGTAATTAATGTTCTTAAGATTTCGGAAATATTTCAATGATTTCCTACTTATTTCTTGGAATATGAAAGAAAAGATTCTTCATAATTAACTGAACAATACATGGTAAGTTATAAAAGAAGAGAATAAAATTTTTCCAAAGCTTTTTTTCACACGAAATTGCAAAATGATATTTCCTTTTTCCTGAATAATTAAAACAGGTTAATATATATTTTTTCAGCGCGGGAAACGCTCCTGTAAAGGGGAAAAAATTACGAGAATTAATTTTAATGTATTAATTAAGTGCTTCTTTTAATTTGCCGTCCAGAGTTCGTGATCCAGAACATGAATTTTTTTTCCCTTCTTCGTCAAATATGCCTACTTAAGGCAATATTTATTTATTTTTTTTGCCTCATTCTCTTTAGAAAGATTCAATCAAATTGTATAATATTCATGCATTTCCCTTTTTACGCACGGAATCTCGCAACAAATTAAAATTTAAACCGAACACCGCTTAACTTGATAAATTACTTCTAATTATAAACATCTTTAACTATTTTTTGTGAGAGATTTACAAAGAAAAAGAAAGCCAAAAAAGAAAAAAAAAAGCCAACTCCATCGCAGTTATTTTCTTCACCCGGTCATTATTTTACCCCGAAAATGAGAAAAAGCTTAAAAATGCATGTAATTCGATAAAGATGAAAATTAAAATGTTGTAATGAATAAAAACTGAGAACAATGAAATGGCACAAAATGAAAGAAGAAAAACGAACAGGAATTATTCAGTTGAATGGGAAGGAAATCAGGATAATTACGAGTCATGGGGAATTCAGTTTTGCATGCAACAAAAGTTTCGTCTTTTTTTTTTCATTAATTTTGCATAATTTTTTCTTTTGTAATAAGAGCCTTGATATTCGTTGCTGTTTTGGAAATAATTTTATTGATTTCCGTATTATATTTTTTTTACGTGGCAACATTTTTTGATGATTGAGATAAAATAAAATAAACATTGAAAATGCACATATAAATTTTTTCGAACGCAGCGTGGATTAGTTTCAAGAAGGCATTTCGCCCTAAGCATGCTTATTTATGATGCAGCTAACCACCTCTAATTCTAGTAGTAAAGAAAAAAGCAATAATATTCTGTCCGTTATGTCTTGTAACAAATGCGCCTTCATTGCGCTAAGTGATAATTATATTTATTGTTATTGCATTTTGTAAAATGGACGTCATTTTTCAATTGAGCGAATGATAAACATCCGGAATATTCTCTCTAAGACTTTTTTCCATGCCTAACGTTAATCGCTTCAGAGTATAGCGATGAAAATCGAAAAAGTATTTTAGGAAAGAAAACTTTTTTTTTTTTTTTTTTTTTTTTTTTGTCCATGCGTATGCGCGCGTCTGTGCATGTCTGAGTTGACGTTCTCGGGAGATCATAGAAAAACAGGTTAACTTTTAACTGACGAATTTCGCCCAAATTTTGAAAAAAAGTCACAATTTTCGTGCAAGGACCATTCATCAAATTGTATCCATTTTGTTAAATCTGCTTTAGAATTAACATGTTCATATACTTCCAATAGCAGAAAGAGACACCAAAACAAATAATTTTGACCAGTAATGGCGTTCTTCAATTGAACTTATTCATTGACAAAAATAATTAGAAGTGCCGTTTGTGTCTGATAGTGGAGAGAAGAAAACCGAACATGAATTTTGAATTTTTTCCTTCCATCGAATAGATGCAATGTTGAAGAAAGAAAAATTTCCAGATCTCAAATTTTATTCATTTAAGTCTTTGCATTATTTTATTCAAATATCGATAAAAAATAATTCAGACAGATGGTCAACCCTTTTATGGATTGGATCGAAAGTCTGATATAGATCTATTACTCTATTTGATAAATTTATAAAGTTAATTTTATTCATCTAGTTATTTGTAGTTTTGAGTTGTTATATTAATGGACATGGACGGATTAATAAACTACCTTCGATAATTTTTTTCAAAGTTTAATACAAATTTACAAATTTGTAGAAAGGGACTTACGTCAAATTTTATGCTGGTAATATGAGGAATTTTAGAAATATATTGTTATCAAACAAAGACAAAATTTCAGATTGTATTTTCCTGTCTGAGAAAGGCACTGAAATGTGACCATTCGGCAAAATCGGTAAAATCTAATGTTTTTAGCGAGTGAAATTGGTCTTTAAATTTAATAAAAGGCATAGAAAAAAAGAAAAAGGGAAAAATTATCTTATACAGGTGGGTTAAAATTAAACTGATGTTACTCAGAGACTCGTAGTTCCACTTCTATCGAATAAAATTGAATGAAGTTTCATCTATTTGTTATTTAGGCAATGGGGGTCGATGCTTCTATCGGAAAAAAACAGTTTGAAATTCTGTCAAAGAGTGACGCTGTAATGAAAAAAAAAATAATAATAACATTTCAAAAATAAAATTTCAACTTCTTCCATAATTGCCGGTTCTGTTGTCCTTCGTCCTTTTCCCAGTGTAACACCCAGAAATTCAGTTTCTTCAGATTTATGTTTCATGCCTTTAACTGAATTTACGGACATGGATACTTTCCATAAGCTTTTCATTTAATGTTAAACACGGAGAGCTACTAAAGCATTGCTCTTACTAAAATGAGAAAAGATTTTAACAATCAATGAGTGCTCTTTCTTGATCAAAACATGTTTACTACGTGCATATGATCTCTTCAAACCATACGTATCCCTTTTAGAGTGAAATCAATTGAGCTACACATTAGCATATGGTTTTAAGCAATATAACGCCACCATCTGGCAAAATTTCAAACTATTTTTTTTATTTATTTTTATTTAGAGGGAGACTCCTACCCAAGGACTTAAGTAACAAATACAATACATTCCCTTTCATTCAGATACGTTCAGTAGAAATGGTACCATGAATGGTACCGTCAGTTTAATTTTAATCACTCTGTATATTATACATCATCATCATGAAATGAATGAAAGATGTGGCCGAATTGAAATTTGGGACATTTTTTTAAGCAGATTATTCATTCATTTCCTCGATTCAATCGATCAGAACTAAAATTCTCAAATTCAAATAAATTTTTAAGTGAACTGCAAATAACTAACCCTTATCAAATTAAAACTAATCTTATCTTGGCGAACATTAATGACCGTTGTGTCCGCTTGTCAGAATCTCACCTCCAAGATAAAAGGATATGCTTACCATGGAGGATCATTCCCTGCATGCAAATGGAGAAGAGACACTCTACCCTTTCATTTATAAGCGTATCCGGTTATTAGATGACTTAGAAACGTCTCGCCTACCTCACTCCAATTCTTTCAGTAAATGCCTAGCTAGAGAACATTTCACTCTGTCCCTCTTAAGCAACTGAAATAGTTCTTTTTCCATTTGTAATGGCCAAATGGCCAGCATTCATTCCAAATAGTATGGAGTAGTAGAAATTGGAAAATATTGAATATCGAACCTTCCGCTCTGTGCTATGTCAAAATTGACCAGATTCCATTTCTGCTCTGTTTTGGTGTGTGAGTCACTAGCATTGAGTCTCGTGGATAGCCATCTTAATCATTCTGACAACTGATACATCTCAGCATCGACTATACTCTGTGATTTCACGCATTTTATACACGACAAGAACAAACGCTCTTCTATCCATTAGACAAAGTATGGGTACTCCGAACACATTTCTAACTTAAGAGGCTTCTCCCCCTTCTCCCAAATACAATAATATAGGGATAATAGATGGGGCCAAGGAATAGAATCCAGCTCTAAGAATTTGAAATAACGGAAATATATCGTTTTCGGAAGACTCACCCTTCATTAGTGCTCAGGTTATCCGTACCCATCTTGATCTTTCCCTTCTAATGATCTTTCTTGATCTAATTCTTGATATTTCCCTTCACTGCCCAAATAGAGTAAGTACTACTACAAAATGGGATATTAATTTAACAAATCAATATTAGGAACATAACGTTACCTTAAATTTGCCATCCATATCATCATCATTTAATATTGAAGTAAAAATTTTAGTTATACTTGAACACTATTGAATTAAAATTCTTGTCTTATCAAATAGGAATTCCCAAATTAAAATTGTCATTTACCGATTCATAGGTTTCCGAGTCAGTGGGATTCCATCAGATTATTCTCTCCATTGCGGAAGCTGTTGGTCCATCGAAACCATTTGATCCAAATTAATCGAATAATTTATTTGAATAGGACCACATTAGAGATGGTAGAAGGCAATTAATACCTTCCACGCAAATTAAACATAAATTAGTATTCGCAAGTACAAGGAATATTATAGCTTCAAACAGAATGTCTAGCACTCAGCCGAGCACACAAGATTCCGCAGTAACGATTATTGACGGAAGTAATGGCTAAACGTATTTGCAGTTCATTACGAGCGACACTCTAACTACAATGATTACAATAGCTCCAGTGAATCATAGTGTGAAGTGAGCTGGCAAATTTATTTAAGTATTCTACAAACTGGCTCCACAAATACTGATTTTTTATATATATTCATAATAGAGAACAGAACATGAAAATCATATTATAAAAACATAATATAATATAATAATTTCTTATTGGGTTAATTCATTAATGTGATTTTAGATTTAACCACTATTTAGACTTAAAATACGAATAGATAAATCCAGTAATTTTTGCAACGAAATTTACTATTTATATGAAACAAAGTAATTTTTCTCTTATTAGAAGATATGCCCATCTAGGCGGATCATTTAACAAAATCTCAGATTCGATTATCTCAGATTAACGATAGAAAGTTACAATAGAAAATTTCATGCACGTTGACAGTGTGCTTAAGAAACAAAAAAAAATCGTTTGTAGTACAATTGTAATATAACAGGGATTAAAATTAAACAATAAAGTATGTAATTCTATGAATAGAAAAATTTCATGAACACTCAAATCAAAACTACTGGAAAAAATAGTGATCCATCAACAGGAGTAAAAAAAACAATGCCAAATACAAAATGGGAAAAAATATTGAAATAAAATAGTAACAATAACTCCAACTCGTCCGCAAAGGAAGAATATCTAGCATAAAATAATGTAAATAAAACCTGAAATGTATGATCCCATAACTAATTTTCATTCATGCTTAGTTTTATTCTCATATGGATAAATCAGACATTTTAAACACCAAAAAATACTCTTTCTGAATTGCTTGATGCCAAAACAAATATTAGGTTTAACGCACCTGATTACGAAGTTGATAAAAAGGACAGGGATATCTGAATGCAGCGACGTCTGCACTGTGTTATATATATACATATAATTTGTTTTAAAATGTCCCTTTTTAAATGGCAACAAGAAAATTCAGTAATTATCTTTACATTAAACAATGCTCGATGTTTTGGAGAAGAAAAATTGTAAAAGAATAGTTAAGATTTAGTTTCAAAATTTATCAAAGAGGGCAACTGACATATTTTGATTTTGTGTTGCACAGGGCTCAAACTTTTCTTAGGATTTCTATGTATGTTATTTTCCTAGTTTTGCCTAAGTGAATTCGAAATCCTTCAAAATCCTTAAAAAGAACAGAGATAATTTCAAACATATAATTTTAGAATGCAACAAAACTTTAATTATTCATATTGGAAAGAAAAATGTTTGGAAATCAAGGAAAATGAAATGAAATTTGAGGATTACACATTAATTTAATGACTAAATAAGCAAAGTTGTTTACATTCTGTACACTTACACATTGAAGAAAAATATCATTCCTAAATATACCAAAATCGATTGTTTTTGTGTCTTCATTTATTTACTTTTTTTTTCGTTCAAGTGATTTTGTTTGCACTGATCACTTCGATTGCAGTCCATTTCAAGTGCTTCAACAAGAAAACAACAAATATATTCAAATTCATTCTCATTGATTTTAAAATTTAATAAAAACGGATTACTCCACATAAAACGCACCTGCATTAATTCAGCATTTATCGTTCTTTCCTGTCCCTAGAGTGGACATTTGAGATGCTTATCAAGAAAAATATTTGTCTCATCTCCCAGCGCAATGCCACGCCACCTATTTTATTGAACACCCCCCTTCTCCAGCGAGGCATTTTTCTGAAAGTAGACGTTATTCGAAGAGATAAGCGAAGCCGAAGATGCAGACAAGCGGGAAATGCGATCGCCTCAAGACATTGACAAGATGCCCTCCCATTGTTTACTTGCCCAAAAAATGTCCTGATGTTTTATGAAAGGCATAAAATGACAGGAAAATCTTTTGTACACATTTTGGGCTATAAAATAACCAAAGCGGATATGAGCGAAGATCATTTTCGGCGTTCCGGCACCCGTTCGGTGGCGGCGGCGGCGGAATTTTTTCACACCATTCAATAGGTTTCAGTAATATTTCAGTGGGAAATATTTTTCGCAAGAGGAACAATATGAAAAACAAAATGCAATTATTTACAACCGCAAAGGTTCATAGTTTTAAAAAATCGGTTGAAACCCTTATGGTAAGGATTTGAAATGCCTACATAAATGATCCAACGAATAAAATTTTAATTTTCTGAAGAAAAAAAAGAACCCAAAGTCTTTGATAAATATGGAATAAAGAGGAGTAGTGGTGAAAGTGGAATAAAGGAAATATATATGCCCCGAGTAGCAGTCATAAGGGGATGTCATGATGACAAAATATTGGCGCATATATGACAATCTTCAAAGTTCAGATGTAAAAGAGGGGGAGAAAATGAAAAGGTGTATTTAGCATAATTTGCCTTTATTAAACTATCAAAGTTTTCTGAGATAGCAGCGAAGATATACACAGGACAAGCACCACATCCACTCGGTTTGTCACTGGATAGAATATTCTGTACTGGATTAAATGATCTGTATGGATAGAATATTCTGTACTGGATTAAATGATCTGTATGGATAGAATATTCTGTACTGGATAGAATATTCTGTACTGAATTAAATGATCTGTATGGATAGAATATTCTGTACTGGATTAAATGATCTGTATGGATAGAATATTCTGTACTGGATAGAATATTCTGTACTGGATAGAATATTCTGTATGGTCATACTTAAGATAGAGATATTTATAATTGAGATACGAAAAAACTCAATGTCAATACCAATCAGACTCAATGTCATTACCAATAAAGAATATTCCGTGCATGGAAAATCCAATTTATAAAGAAAGGGGTGGGAGGGGGGTCAATTCATATTTTCCCCGCAGGTTGAAAGTGCGTACAAGCTAAATTTGGGTAGTGTAGGCATTTTTTTTTTTTTTTTTTTTTTTTTTTTAAATAGGGCTTTTTATGTGACTGATCAACCTTTTATCACAAAATATTTTTAACAGTTTCATTATTTTTAAAGTTTATAATTTGACTTTTGCATCAAGAATTATTTTAATATGTTTTATATAAATTCCTATTCACTTTATCTTAAGCCTTTGAAGATCATTTACAATGATTTCAATGCTCTGTAAAATTGAATAATTCAGCTGAAATAAATTACTGTAAAATACCATTGCATGTTAAACAGATTGTTAGAGACATGATATATTTTGCCGTTGACGGTGTCATTTGTATAAGCCAACCATTCTGTTACCACCGAACAGAGCACTAGAAACAGGATTTAATCGATAATGCCAGTCAGATAATCAGAGTGCAGCATATAAAGAGGAAGCAATTTGAATATATTGGATGTACAAATATGGCATTTTTAAAAGGCGTTAGTATTGTGGCGTATTGGTATGAGCGAGGATAGAACCTGGGACCTTGTGGTTCGCAGCCGAGTAACATGACCACAATACAAAAGCAATTGCCCGTGTAGCGTAAGCTTTTAAGCTTTTACCACAGTATTTTACAAATGAATCGGAAAAGTGTCATTTCAAACTTTTAGCAATAACCTTTAAAAAATCAATGTATACCCTCTGGTTACTAATTAAAATTTTTTTAGCATAGTGAACGTGCTATAATGTGTATCAAATTAATAGCAATTGTGGGAAATTGCATTTTATTATTTCACTGCAAAGAAAACTGCTGCAGAAACACATTATTACTGTTGTGCATTTCTACAGAATATGGCCCATAGGTTTTTTTCTGCAAACAGTGGTTTCAAAAATTTATAAATGACGATTTCAATGCAGATGACAAAGAGCGAAAACTTATAATGAACTGATGAAACCCAATCAAACCATCAAGGACAAACAACAATTGATCCAGATAAACGAAACATTGGAGGTGAAATATTCACAATATGGCGCAAAACATGGCAAGGCTGTTTTCCAACACGAGAATATTTACCAGTATGTTGTAAGACTAGTAAAAGAAATTTTAGAGTCACTTTGCAGGAATACGTTACTCCACCCACCATATTCATCAAATGTTGTTCTTCGAAATTACTATTTGTTTCTCTCCGTTCAGCGTGTCACGTGCGGAGAGAAGATTAATTCCCAGGCAGATATTAAAAATTGGCTGGAAAATGGGATTCCATCTAAACAGCCACATTATTTTCTTGTCGAACTTCGTATGTTACTTAAAAGATAGAACAATGTTGTAATTTCTGAAAGGAAATGTTTTGAATAAATCGATCTTTAATTTTTATAACAATCGATTAATTGATGATCAATTAACAATTATTTATCGATCTTTTAATGTTTTTGTGGTGCCTTTTTTTTTATCTTGAAAACAAAAGACGGAGTCATATTTATACACCCAATTTATTATAAATTAAATTATAAAATAATTTAATTTGCAATATACTTAAAAAATATATTCAACATATTTACAATATATTGATTACACTTCTATAATATATCCTTCTTTCAATATATTGTAAATATATTGAAAAAAGCAAACATATGCAAAAAATGATTGAAACTGTAAATTGAACAAGAAAATGTGTAAAAATCCAATTAAACTTTTAAAATAAAGCTTAATTCATAAAAATTTATTTTTGTGATAAAATATCTATTACATTTTAGACAGTCTCGTAAAGCGTTCCTTTATTAAGTTTTTAAGTCTAAGGCTATATTGAGATTGCAGTGCCACTTTTGCTCGTAATGGCTCGAACGTTTTTCTTATAAAATGATTCTTTGTAGTCTCAGTAGAATGTATATGATGATTTGGGGCAAAACTTTCCTTATAAATGAACTCTAAACTTAGAGAATTTATTCAGTATCGCCCAGTGCATTAAAAAGCTTCTATTCTTAAATGTTATCCTCTAATGGGTTACTGATTCACATAAACAGGTTTGATATTAGTTGAATTCATCATGAGCCAAAGGTCCTCCTTCTAATGAGTTTCGAAAATATGGAGATTCAGGTGATTCAGGTATTGATCTATTTCCACTAATATAGGCCAATAGTTAGAAGCTCAAATGCACAAAACTTTTTATTCATACTACCGTTGTTTAGGATTTAGAAAAGGATTTCATCGTGATGAATTAAATTAATTCTGAAAAATATATCCATATCATAAATTCAAAAGGTGGAATTATAGGCATAGTTTTATAAATTGTTTACAAATGCAATCATTTTTCACAAATTATAATTAGTGCACCGCGTTAGATTAAATACAAATACAAGAAGGCCTTATGGAATCAAGAATCAATGAACATTTTTATGAGATTTAAAATTCAGTATTTTGAATTGTAACATAGAGAGAATAAATTGTTAAACAAACTTTAATCGCGCCCATTTCTTTTCAACAAAAGAGTAATTATAATTCAGCAATTAACTTTCGTATGATGCATTATTTATTATTCAACTGCAGAATTTTTAAATCACTATTTAGAACAACATTTTTAAGAGTAACCAAATCCTTTTGAAACTAAACGAATTTTTATTTACATACAGCATTGCAAAAGTAAAATGTTATTCAAAGCAATGAACTAACAATTATCTACGACATTTGGTGACGCAGCAAATCTTTATAATCGAATTTCAATGAAAATCTACAAAATATCTGAAAAAGAACAATTCAGCACAAAAATGCTTTTGAACATTAATTTATATATAATAAGAAAAATAAAAATACAATTATGACTTAATAACCAAAAGATTTTTATACTTAAAAGTTCATTAAATTACTTTTTTTTCATAAACATCGACTTTCTTTAATTAAAATACTTTTTTATTTAAAGTTACATTTGAAGTTTGTTTAGCAAAATTTTGGGATGAACAACTACGGATAATCGAGAATTTATTAACTAGTTAACACTTTAGTAAAGTAACAGTCTCCTGAAATTGCAATATACGACAGAAAATTAAATGTTCTTCAAACCTCATAAATACCAAAATCACAGAGGTCACAGCTTTTTTTTTCTTTCTTTAATGCTGTGCAAGTTAAATATTTCATAGTCTATAATAATATATATATTCCTCAAATATTTTGTTGCTGATTCCCCATTGCATAATGGCCCTCTATTATTGTAATGCAATAGAAACTTGTATGTAATATTGTAAAATAAAATGAAAATGTATGTCTCACCAATGAAAAAACTTTTTTTTTTGTTTCAAAACAAGAAAGAAACATAATTCTGTCTCTCATTTCAATCAATAATTTAACCTCTCCTGTTCCATTAAACGATATAAAAAGGTCATGTTAAATCCAGCCTTAAATTAAAATTGCAAAACCAGTAGGATCTTAAAGAAACAAATAAACTAAACAGCCAAGTACCTAATTGATGGTTGGTCTGATTTGCTTAGTAGAAAACTCGACACAATTCATTCCATATTATAAACTGACCACACATGCTTCACACATAAGCACTTGCTGTTGGAGGGATCCACACCCCGATGTACAATGTCAATATTCTATGGCGATTTTTCACATTCAAATAAAGCATCCACATTTTAATAATCAACGCATCCGCTGCTTTCATTCACCCAACGTTACTTTAAAAGACATTTTCATTAAAGTTTCCTATATTTTTACTTTTAAAAAAAATAATTGTCTTTTACTGTTTGATCTGATTTTTTTTAAAATTTATTTTAGGAATTGTATTTTTCTCCATGCGATTAATTTTTAGTAGACTTTACAGGTTAATAAATCTTAGAAAATTTTTCTTCTAAATCATCTTCTATCAAAACATTGACTCACACGTCTTTGTACTAACAACCTATAATAGCTTCTATCTGACTGATTTTCGGTTTCGTCTTCTTGCTTCTTATATACACACGTTGTACTAACACATACTTATTTCTACATTTATACCTATGCAAAATATGTAACAGCTTTTCCTATCAAGCTGTTACATAACTAAATATAAATGTATGTATTCTCAATAATAGTTATTCGAATGGTCAAAAACCCCTTCGGTAAAAGTCCAAAACTAAAAAAAAGAAAAATATGTTTGCTATTATATATTTTATAAATGTAAGTAAAAATTAATTAAAATGTTCACAAAAAATATGGCAATAAATTTCTTGATGGAAATTAACGAAAAGTTTTCTCAGTGGAGTCAAAATGACACCTTGATAAACCGAGTGTTAAAATAAGAGCATATACTCTTTTGATATGATTGGCGGAACTTAATCATAAATAGTTCTTATGTTAATGAACTCCATCTAACCAAATCAATAAAAACATAATAATAAAAATATCTCTTAAAGATAGACATACATTAAAAAAATTTTTTTTCATAGTTTCTAACAGCCACCCCAAAAATCTGGAGAATGGCACTTAACGCTCTCACAAGCAAGCGGATTGTGCAACGTCACTTCCACTGTATCAGTAACTCCTACTACATGGATAGACAAGGATAACGAATTAAAAAAAGAGACAAAAAAAAAGGAAAGAAATTCGATTTTCCCCCTCTACAAGACCCCGAGAGGGTGGGAGGAGTGGCAGCTCACAGCCGCAGACTACTACAATTCCCAGGAATGACTCAGTATGCTTCTAACTGTCGGATTCAAGTTCAAAGGTTTCTGCATTTCATTCCTTTTTTCCCTCTCCAAATGTTCGGCCCACCGCGGTGCTAATGCGTTTCGATGGTTGTCGAGAAACGGACGAACGTCAAATCAGACAACCGAAAACGGGTAGTGCGCCAGTATGCTTCCCGAAAATGACATCACATAGTTTTTCGTTTTGGAGTCCCCTTTCTGCCATTCCATTTGGAGGGGGACGTTTCATCTCCCCACTCACTTTTTAGGTCAAAGTATCATCTTCCTACATTCGTTGGGTCAAATGCACGACCCCAAATGAAGTTCAATAACAATGCTAAGTGGGATTAAAGCCATAGAAACGACAACAGGCGCTGTAATACGCCGACTTCTAAAAAGAAGTTAAGTTATGCATTTCGTGAGCGGGATCTGTTCGTCAATGCTTTCAGGCATAACTTTCGATAGACAGATTGATTTGAAAGAGGAAGCATCGCTTTTGTAGATTCCAAACGTGTTTTGGTTTGAAGATCAAAATCTTAAGTTTTAAATTATTTCACTTTTCTTCACGTACCTGTTCAGGTTTTCAATACTCAATGGAGTTTTGCTTTGATATCATGTATTATAAAAGCTGTGCAATCGGGAATTTATCAAATAGAACTGAAGACAGAGAGAAAGTGATAAACGTAGTAATATGTTGAAAATAATAAATGTTTGGAAATTGCATAAAAGCATCTCACTAGTCTCTTGAATAATCACTCTAGCGATCTCTTAACAAACGCTTTTGAATTGCAAAAAGGACTGCCAGGCATTTCCCACATCCACCGAACTGGTTTTTGAAAAACTGTTCAATTACTCTTTGTATTAAAAAAAAAAAAAAAAAAAAAATCGGGTTTTTTTCCCCCTTCTTTTCTTCCTTTCTTTTTTGCATTTGCATGTTTGCAGCTCAATGATTTTTATTTCACTGAAATGAAAGTGGAGTATTTATTATAATAAACTTGGAAGGTTGAAACATTTCATTGCTAAGAGATTTTCTAAAGCAAAGGTTTCTCAACTGTTGGTCATGAGTCCATTTTTGGTGTATTCCTCTTTATATTAGATATTTTTCCGCAATTTTCAAAAATTTGATGTGGGCCTCAATTTGTTATCAAGTCACACGTTCTTTTTTTTTGTAAAATTATATTTATTAACAATCAACTTCTAAATTACATGCTTCTTGACCGATGGAACCCGAACACAGTGTAAATTGTCAGCATCTGTAGGATGTATAGTAGACGTAGTGCTAATGACTATAAAGGAGTCACGTGGCATGTATTGGCACAATATGGCGAGTTCTGGGATTCTTTTGGCGGATCTTTCTTTGTTTGGAGAAAACTGTGTTTGCACTCTGCACTTCTTTTTTTGTTTGAATTGAATTCAAAACAATAATTTGGGTAAAAGGATGTCATACGAAACTCCATTCATCCAACTTATTGCATTTTTTATTTATAGTGATCAAATAGACCAGACCTAGAAAAATCTAAAATGCAGAGATTGGTCAAAATCTGAAAGTTACCATCTTGATAGCCCTTGAATTGAGAGAAAAGTAGATAGCCATTCATCGCGAACACCTACGACACGCCACCGAAGAATTACTTAACCCTCTCATTCCTAAGATCATTTTATAGCAGGTACCACAGAATACTGGAACCCTCGTGTTTCTCTATCAAAAATTAAAAAAATTCCCTACCCTCAATCCTCAAAAATCGGAATGCCAGCCAGTGTTCTCAAGAGGTTGTTATACAAAGGAAATCTCCTCTTAGCTGGTAGCAAATATACGTTCGGACATCCTTTGAGTATTTTTAGAAAATTTCCCTCTCCGCATAACCAATCTAGGCGAGTGGTTGTAACGAATAAAGCAGGTACCATAGGTATTCAATCAATCACATTTAACAAAAGGAGGGACAGTATGGCAATGATATTCGGGCGATTTTCGTTGAACTAGAGTTTGTAGCCTTCCGGTATTGATAGAATTAAGGCCAGCTCTGATACTAACATTAAGTATCTGCTCTTTGATACTAAACGTCTAGTCATTAGGGTAAAATATATGCACTTTCTCTGGTGTGAGGAAGTGAAAGAATAGGAGATAAATATTTTTTTATGGATAGTTTCATTGTACCCTCGGTGCGATGAGTTTTTAAATACTTTACAGGTGTAAAATCTCTATAACTGTTGTTAAAGAGTCATAGTTTAGTTTAACGTCTCATTTTTTAAAGCAACACTAGGGTTATTTTAGAAGGTATCTCGTAATTTTGAACCAAAATCAGATGACGAAGACGACACCTGAGCTGGCACCTCCCTTCCAAGCTTCCGCACCACACTGGCGGTAGGACGTTTGGGCCCGGCGGATTTAATTTGCACCAGACCTGTTTACACGACGATTCTTCGGTCGAATTGGATGTCAAAATTGAAACCATCCAGTTACGAAGCCGAGATCTTACCACCAGGCCACGGCCCCTTTGAGGAGTCATATCTATTTAGCTTCCGGGTCCACACGAGGTAATTAAGGACAAATTGAGTGATCCAAGAGATTATTAAATCAATAACAAGGCGAGAAAGATTCAAAGTGATGAACTGTCTACGAATTTTCCAGAAGCCGGTTTTAAACTGCAATCCAAACTGAAGGCAACAGACCACATATTGTAACTAGACACATAAAATCTAGAATAAGATTATCTCTCGTGGGTTTTTGTAAGTTGTTCATTCAATTAGTTTTGTTACTGAAATGGGATTTTTGGAAACAGCACCTTGGCAATTTTGGAACAGCACAAGTACATTTATTTCAACCGGGATTAATCTTGGATTTCTCATCTTGAATCAAGGAA
The DNA here is from genome assembly GCF_947563725.1 of Argiope bruennichi. Classification (NCBI taxonomy): domain Eukaryota; kingdom Metazoa; phylum Arthropoda; class Arachnida; order Araneae; family Araneidae; genus Argiope; species Argiope bruennichi. The sequence goes on along the minus strand of NC_079151.1, from coordinate 142,598,774 downwards.
AATGAAAGTATATGATTTTTAATCTTATGACTGATAGATATACCATAACTAAAGAAGATTTCCCTTCTTCCTGACTTTATGTCTTATTTAATGATGAGTAACCATGAAAACAACATGAGACCTCTTAACTAACGACTTAATAATTTAACTCCTTCACAGGCTCCTTGAATAGAGAATACGTTCTGTCAACAAAACTGGAGCCAACACATTCCCATTATCATTATTGTACCCATCCCAGAAAAAGCGAGAACTTGCTTACATAGTCGCTTGCTTGCTTTCATCCCCATATTTGTGGTTTCCTCCCTCTTCCCTGATGAGATCATTCGATTTGTGAAAGATTTTCCAAGGCAAATACAAGTACATTATCGTCAATTTAATATTACTTATAAAGAAACCGCTTTTTTGAATAAAACGATTCGGATTTCAAAAGTTATAAATTTTCGACTTGCCGCTACGACTATGGTAAGAATTTGCCTCTTTGATTACTTTTGTTCCCAAACCTTTTTTCTCAGTGAGTACAAGAATCTTCCTTACATACATTATCAATGTAAAACCATTTCATTTTCCAACCTGGTTCTTGTGTTCCCAGTAAATTACATGTCCGCCGGTTTCATAGAAAACAGACAGCTGACTCGTTTTCGGTAGCCTGGCACTGATGTGAGCCCAACTCTCAACAAAGATATTGTCATTTGCAGATCCATTGTGTGATGGGTACTCAAAGGATCAGGCTATGACGAACCTCGTGGGGGTGCTGCAAGAACACAAAAGAGGGATGGTCGCCGGTTATATTTATTAAAAAGAGGGGAAAGTGACATGGGCTGTAAACGAAAATGATATGACAGCCAAAAAAGAAACTTTAATATCGTCCATGTTTCTTCGGCAGCTGAATGTTTAGGGAAAAGGCCCGATCCTCTTGTAACAATATCATGAGATAAAGTATGTGTAGGATGCTTGATAGAAAAAACTTATGACGAAATAAAAGTTTTTTTTTTTCTTCTTTTTATTTTTCTTTCTTTTTTTTTCTGCTGTTCGTAGAAATAATTATTGGTTCTGAATTATTCCTCTTGTTTTTAGATATTTGATGTATGATAAATTCACTCAAATGACATAAAAAAAAGAAGAAAAAAAGTACAAAGAAATAAAGCTTAACCCTTTGCACTCGTATGCCTTCTCTAAAACAACATGGAAGACGGTGCATCATTTTAACATTTTTTTTTGTTTATTTTTTAATTTTAAATGTTATAAATAACAACAGAATGGTAAAAAGATATAGATTCATTTTTCAGAGAAACTTAACTCAAAACAATTGTATATATTTATTTTTTGGTATAATAAACAGATCCATATATTAAGTGAATAATTATGCATCGAATTACTTTCCCAAGTACAAAGGGTTAATAGTTAGTTTTAAGAAATCATTTCCATCCTTTAACCCTTTGTACTCGGATAAGTAATTCGATGCAAAATTATTCAACTAACGCAAGAACTTATTGCTTATTGATATAAAAAATATTTATTATAGTTTTAAGTTGAATTTTACCAAAAATTAATTTACATTTTCTTATCAATCCTTAGGTATTTTTTAAAAATTAAAATTAAAAAATAATTAAATAAAACGTCAAAATGATGCACCGTCTTCAGTGGTGAATGAGAGGGACCATCCGACTGCAAAGGGTTAATGGTCGTAAAGACATCTGCGCATATAAAGTAAATTCTATATGTTCATTCAATTTTTATAATTTTGATTTGATAAGCATGAAAATGAGTTCTATTTAGATTGTAAATGAGTCATTGTAATGATTGTTTATAACAAAAATTCAAACTGTAGTGCGTTAAAAACAAATGAATAACTGCAGACTGCATAGATATCATGGCTAATGGAAGATGAATCAAGCGGAAATTTCAAAAAGCTGTTTTATTCTGCTTGGTTAAGCGAGGAAGAGAAAACAAGGGAAGTTACAAAGAAATGTGAAAGAAATTAGGGGGAAAAATGCAAAGTACTCCTTTAAATAGAATGTAAAACAACTGTATGTTTTGGTTAAGTATGTTTCACGTCCCAGTTTCGACTCAGTAGTCCAGAGGTTTGTGTTTTCTTCAGTGGAATAGGAATAAATGGAGTTTAGATTTCAATCATCCATCGCTAAATACTGGAAATTACAATTCTGATCCATAACAACCCCAGTTCCAATTTCACAATTTTGTTATTTACATCAGTTTGGTAGCATATATATATATAATAGTTTAATAGAAAAGTGAATTTAACTTTTTGTGTGAATAATTCACTATAATCAATTCTATTAAGCTAGAACTTTTCTTTTTCTAGTTTCATGATTTCCCATAAACGCGACGATTTCACAATTTCGTTATTTACATCATTTAAGTAGTATATATACATAATAGTTTAACACAAAATTGAATTTATCTTTTATGTGAATAATTCACTATAATCAATTCTATTAAGTTAGAACTTTTCTTTTTCTAGGTTATGATTTCCCATGAAAGCGACAATATCGTTGTTTACATAACGTAAGTAGTATTATACTTAATAGTCAACACAAAATTGAATTTAACTTTTGTTTGAATAATTCACTATAATCAATTCTATTAAGTTAGAACTTTTCTTTTTCTAGTTTATGATTTCCCATGAAAGCGGCAATATCGTTATTTACATAACTTAAGTAGTATTATACTTAATAGTTAACACAAAATTGAATTTAATTTTTGTTTGAATAATTCACTATAATCAATTCTATTAAGTTAGAATTCTTCTTTTTCTAGTTTCATGATTTCAAAATAAAAGCGATAATATTTGCAATGAGAACTATTTCTCATTGCCCAGTTTGGAATTGCATAAAAAGAAATTCGGTATTTTTAATGTTTCTCGGGGTTAATTATTTCATAAGAGTCGCAGATAAAGTCCATAACATACTAAAATCCTTATATTTACTTTTTATGAAATTTTATACTTCCAGCTATTTATACCACACCAAGCAATATGAATGGAAATAAATCTAAATAAAATGATGTTTTCTCACCAAAAAGTACCTCAAGTAACTAAGACATCATATGTAAAGGAAAGGCGAAAATGATTTGGATAAAGTTTAAGAATTTGTAAAACAAATAGATGACCTCTGAACAAACGGAAATCCGTTTCAGACTGCATATTTCTGTAAAAAGTAGTAATCTTATTTTTCATCTGAAAATCAATCAATATTTTTAAATTTTATAAGCAGAATACTACAGGGAGATTTTGAATTCATGACACAAACCTGGATAGCAGGTAAAGAACAAAAATACGAATAATATTCACAATCGAAACCCAGGCAGAAACCCATTTTTGTAGTTATAAATAAATGAAGGACAAAATTATTGCTTACTTTCTGATTTCTAGACTAGAAAAGATAGTTTAATGAAATTTTCAATAGTGGTACATTTATTTAAAACAATAATTTTATTGTAATAGGAATGTACGGGTGCACAAGCATACATCGTTTTTCCTGGTATAATGTTCACCAGTACTTGTAACACACTGAATTTATCAATGGCATTATCCTTACCCGCTTTGTATTTCTTTCCATCTCTTATTTACATCACTTGTGCCCGTACATGCTTGTACAATAAATGATTGTTTTAAATAAATGTACTATTATTGAAAATTTCATTAAAATGTCTTCATTAGTGTAGAAGTTTTAAAGAAAACGCCTTGTTTTAATTGAATTGAGACGCCCTGTATAACTAGAAAAATGTTTTTTAACCTTACTTTTCTGTACGAATATTCACATCCTTGTATTCCTCATATTCGTATCCTTATTCTCTACCCCCCCCCCCCAGGAGCCGCGATGGCCTAGTAATAAAGTTTCGGAACTGGAGTGTATCAGGTTCGAGACCCAATTCCACCGAAGAACCATCGTGTTAGCAAGTCTGGTGCATGTCCCCCCGCTGATGTAGTGTGGAAGTTTAGAGAGAGGGGTGCCAGCTCAAGTATTGTCCTTGTCCTCTAACCGAGGTTCAAAATCCTCTAACCGAGGTTCAACCGAGGACGAGATCCGTCCGAAAATAGCCCTAGTGTTGCCTTAAAACGGGCCGTTAATATAACTAAACTTAAATTACCCCCCTCCCCACGTCTGTACCGTGAATTTGGAATCACTTTATAGATACTGAAGTATAAATGTCTCATTCAGAAAGAATATTTATTACATCTAAGATACTTTTATACTCGTACTTTGAAAGAGCACCAAATTAAAAGAATATATCACATAATATTTAATCCTACAACAACCCTAATCCTTGTCAAGAAACAAGCAGTATTAGAAAGGCGGAGTAGCACCAGAAATTAATTTATATAGAATATTTATTTGATATAAATAGTAAGAATATGAACGAATTATTCTATTGCATTAATAACTAGTCATTTTTGACAACCACCTTTTTCGCACGGAATATGGGTTTTTCTCGTTATTAATAAGCATTTATTTAAAATTCCATGTCTGTCACTTATAAGAATGAAAAATACGAATTTAATGCAGCCTGAAATTTATGTGAAAGTTAATTACTTTTTGATAAGTTTCGAAATAAATCGTTTCAATTCTATGCGAAAAATAAATATTTGATGTTGCAAAGCCAAATTTAACAACAGAATTCAATTGGTTTCGAGACCTGTATTTCCAATTTTCAGGATAATTGTTTCGCTGAGTTTTAATTTTGATACCTTTAATTTTTGATCTCTATTAATAATAAAAATACATGTGTATGTATCTGCATACGTATGTGTAAGAGCTCTACAGACTAGACCATTTAAATAAAAACTACCGAATGGCATATATTGAAGAGTCGGAATCTGCACTTCGGGATGATTTGTTTTTGGAATCTTTAATTAATTAAAAATTTAGAGCAATTTTTTTTTTTTTTTTTGCTTTTTTGCGATAGCTTACAAAAATATTGCAGTACTAAAATTACTTTTACATAATCGTAGAATCTTTATCGTTATAAATTATCTTTCCAATGATGCCATTTGTTTTCTGTGTGCAATTTTTTTCTATTTTTCAATGAATTTTTTTTTAAAAATATTCCAGGTTTTTTTATATTAATATATTTTATTGTTGAACTAAATGTCAAATTGTTTATAATATTACAACTAATACATCATTTTTAGATCCCCCCCCTTTTTTTTGATGATCATGACGATGAAGGCTTATTTTTTCATAGTAAGTAATTTCAGTATAAGGTATACGCTTAATAAAATGCTTGAAACTTTGTTGTATTTACAATTAAGATTCAATTTCAAAATTAAAGAATGGTGAATTTTTTTAAAGTGTGCTCATTTTTGAATACTACTGTTCCTTTCACAGACTTGAATGTATAAAGATTGAATTGTACAATGAGTAGAATGGTGTAAAGCTTCTAAAATAATATGAGTTACATATATGTTAATCAAAATTTGAAATTTGAAAATATTTTACTGAAGAAGCTTTTAAATCCAGTTATACAAAATATTTAATTGAAATTTTTATCAGTTATTAACTCTATAGGACATAATGGTTACAAAAGGCATGATAATATGAAAAGTAAATTTTTATTCAAATCAATAAGAATTTTTTCCTATTTAATCTGATTTTTTAGACTTTTTTAACGAAAACAATGTATAATCTAACTTTATTATTTTTTATTGTAGAAAAGAGTTTTCACGGGTTTCTTCTAATTTTTAGATGATTCATCTTTTTCAGGATATAGTTATGGTTTGGAAAACGGATTTCATTTTTGATCAGCCGATAACATCTGATCCAGCTGCCAGATTTCCCACCTTCTTTAAGGATTAGACAATGATTCTGAAATTTTATACTCTCAAGTGGTGGTGAAGGTCTAAATATAGATTATTGGATAATAAATCATAGCTCAGATTTTCGAACATCCTTTTCTGAAAAAGATGTTAGTAGTTTCTTTTGTGAAGGTTTGAATTCTCTTACTTTTAGAAACTGCAAAGGTTTAGTGACGCCAAATGCAAGTTGTTTATACTGTACCACAATTTTTGTAAATAATGCTGCTTTAATTAATTACAAAATATAATAAATTAAATTGAGTATCGAAAAGTACATTCTTACCTAGATTGATCCGAATTATCCGAATTATATATATATATGATTTTGTTGAAACTATTAGAAGTTGAGTTTCGTTTATCTAACATGCTACAGTGTTTTAGTTATCGATACTCTTACATAAAAATAGAAAAACGTATACAAAATCCACTTGGAAGTTGACGATATATACATAACATAATTTTTTGGTGTAAAAATTAATTCTTTTAACTTATTGTATCTTTTAGTTATCATGTGTTTATGCATAAGTGGACTGACTGACAACAGATTTTTTCTTCTCAAATGTTATGCAGATCGACAGTTTTAAAGTGAAGATTCAGTGCAAAGATAATAGATCAAATAATTTTATCCATATGTAATCATCATATTCATTCACTAATGAAATTTCAAAAATAATTTTGCTAGACTCGGAAGCTTATCGACATTCACTAGAAGCATAAAATCAAAATTTTTGGTGATTGATCACAATGATTTTTTTTCTTTTTATACTTCATAAATGAGTAAATAAAAACACTCAGTATCTTACTAAGATGGAAAATTTTTAATCACAATACTTTTTCTTTTTATACTTCATACACGCGTAAATAAAAACACTCAGTATCTTATTAATATACGAAATTTTTGATCACAATACTTTTTTTTTATACTTCATACACGTGTAACTAAAAATACTCCTTATCTTATTAAGGTGAGAAATATTGGATAATCACAATATTTTTCCTTTTTATACTCCATACACGAGTAAATAAAAACATTCATTATCTTACTAATATGAAACGTTTTTGTTGATAACAATACTCTTTCTTTTCATAATTTATATACTAGTAAATAAAAAACATTATCGTATTAAGATCAAAAATTTTGATGATCGCAATACTCTTCATAATGTATACACTGGTAAATAAAATAAAAAAAACTCATTCTCGTATTAATATGAAACATTTTTGAGGATCAAAATAATTTTACTTTTTATTCTTCATACACGAGTAAATAAAAACACTGATTATCTTATTAAGATGCAAAACTTTTGATGACCACAATATATTTTTTATACTTCATATATGAGTAAATAAAAATACTATTATCTTATTAAAAGGCAAAATTTTGATCTCAGTACTTTCTTTTTCTGTATTTCATACAAGGGTAAATAAAAACGACAATTATATTATTTAGGTGTAAAATGTTTGTACTTTTTATATTTCATATACGAGCACATAAAAACAATTATCGTATTAAAATGCATAATTTTTTGATCTCAATACTTTTTTTATACTTTATACACGGGTAAATAAAAAAAAACACTTATTATCTTATTAAGACGCAAAATCTGCGACGATCACAATGCTTTGTCTTTTTATACTTTTTGCACGAATAAATAAAATCCCTCATGATCTGATTAAGATACAAAATTTTTGATGATCACAATAATTTTACTTTTTATACTTTCTACATGAATAAATAAAATTATTATTATCTGATAAAGATGCAAAAATTTTTTATCTCAGTACTTTCTCTTTTTATATTTCCTATACGGGTAAATAAAAACAATAATGATATTATCAAGGTGTAAAATTTTTGATGATCACAATACTTTTACTTTTTATACTTCATACATGAGTAACTAAAAACATTCATTATCTTATGAAGATACAAAATTTTTGATGCTTACGCTACTTTTTCTGTTCTTACTTCATATACGAGTAAATAAAAAAAAATCATTATCGTATTAAGATGCAAAATTTTTGATGACCGCAGTGCTTTTTCTTCTTATACTTTATACAGGAGTAAATAAAAATACTCAACATTTTTGATTATCACAATACTCTTTCTCTTTATAATTTATACACTAATAAATAAAAAAAACCCATTATCGTATTAAGATGCAAAATTTTTGATGAACGAAATAAGTTTTCCTTTTTGTACTTCATATACGAATAAATAAAAATATTCATCGTCTTATAAAAACTTAAAACATTCATTATTTTATGAAAATGCAAACTTTTTAATGGAATTTTGCAACTTCACACTTTTTTTTAATATTTTATTGAGTATTTAAGCAACTGTGGTCTGAGGTTCAACAGCAATTTTAAAAGCAGCAACACTCTCAACTCTTCAATTGCTGATTATATTCCTAGCGAGTCTCCCTCCCTTCTATAATACCTCCATCACACAAAGGCTCCCCACCCCCGCCAGCTTGTTCTTACCATTCTTTTTCCCATCCGATTCGACATGCCACCCAAATTGTCAGAGCCATTCTCTTTCTGCGCTCCGGATGACTTCCGATTCCTGCCCCCTTAATGGAATGGATGGCCCCCTCCGCCGGATAGGGACGAAAACTTAATTTACTTCATTGTCAACGCCTTGTTGGATTCCACCAGGAACGTCTCCGGCTGAAAGTCAATTTCAAAAGTGAATCGATGGTAAGTCATCCAGGAGTCTGGAGACAGCGCCGCACTTGTTTAAAGTTGGGCTTCAAAATTCATTCTTCAGGTTGCAAAAATGAATTTTGAAATATTTTGCATGCAAATCTTTTGGAGGAGGCATTTTGACATCTCCTGCATTTCATGTTTTTCGTACTTGCATGCCATTTACATTGCTCCCGCACGAATTTTCATGTTTCATTCGAATTATTTTCATGTCCAGTGGTTACAAACTTTGCGTGCATATTACTATCAGGCAAATAATAAGTTTTTTTTAAACATATAAATTTTATGGTAGATTCTAATACTCAGGTAACCTTTTACGTTTATAATAATATATTCAATATAGTTAAACTTTATTAAAAATGTTATTAGAAAAATAAAATGAAATAAGTGGCAATAAACATATTATGTTAACTATATTCCAAAGAATAGAATTTATATAATATATTAATATATACGTTTTTCCTTAACAGAAACACAGATTGCTATTGCAGCATCAGAGATGGCTTTGAATTTTTTTGTGGTACAAAGTTGGGATATAACCTTCAACTAAGAGATGACTTATATTTTAATGTAGATTTCCATGCCTCAATCGCAATGGCATATTTGTTTTTAAAAAAGGCATTACATATTAATATTTGTGTTGCGCTTTGTATTAAATATAACTTTTAATACATTTTAATTTTTAATATATTTTAGATTTTCGTCATTGAGCATAATTTTATAGTTAGGAAAAATTTCCAAAACACGCCTTTCTTACAAAAATTGTTTTCATAAAATATTTTTGAAAAAAAAATCAAATACAGAATTACAAATCGTCTGTTATGAGACACATTTTTTGTTGGTTCCAATTTTGAAAATAAATTATTGTTTTAGTACGACTTACGATAGTGAATTTAAAATCAACAACTTGATAACTGCAATCAGCTCATCAAAGAAAAAACAGCCAAATTATTTTTATGTGTGTGGAATTCGTTAAAAAGACATACCCTAACTGTTAATAAGAAATGTTTTATTTGAAATACTTAGTTTTAGAAAATTCCAGTTTGAAGGAAAAAAAGAAGTGAATACATGTAATGCCACATTTACATGCCAATCATGGCCATGAGACACCCAACACCAATCAATTAAAAGTTGTTATGTGATTTCATTTCATATTTTCTCCTGCAGGACGTATAATGCATAGCCAAATTTAAATTTGAATGTCTGCAAACACTGTATAATAATTACCGAAATGATATTTACCTGAAGATTAGTTTAGCATTGATTTCGGTTTATATAAATTTACAGCTAACAATTTCCTTTGATGCATTGAATCTGCAACCTTATAAAATCGAATAACATTGCAAAATTCTTAGGAAAAATCAAAGAAAGATAAATCAAATACTTTAAATATTTAATTAGCTTACTTAAAAGAGTTAATATCTCTGTGAGTCATGTGATTTATTAAATATGAATATTTGTGAATTCTATTTGAATCTATTTGCGCAAATTCAATTCCCTGACTCAAGTGATGCATGAATCGTAGCATATCTCATACAAGCGTAAATATGCTCTTTAGACGCTATTAAAAGTTTTATGCTATTTTATAATTGCATTTAATAAAGTTACCCAACTGTTGTTGTGTGTATTTTGGTTATATATATATATATATATATATATATATATATATATATATTTGTTTCTGTACGCCTAGATTACCCTTAAGGTTAAAACAGACATGAGATATTCTAGTACGGAAGGGTGTGAAATATTTTTTTTAAATTCAAAAGAATTAATTTAATTATCGCTTTTTATATATTGCATGTTTTGCAAATTTATATAGGTTATGTAAGTGAAGAATCTTATCACTTTAAATCAATATGTATTTTCAGAACCTCCTTCATTGTTAGCGTAAAAAAATATTTTAAGGAATGAAACTTTTTTTTTTTTTTTTTTTTTTTTTTTTTTAGATTTCTTCTCTTGACGAAAATCTATAAGACTGAAAATATATAGATTTTAAATCGTTCACTCAGAGTTCGTTCCAGATTTTTCCAATTTAGGTTACAGAAACGGTTCACAAACACTTTTCTCAGTTTTAAAGGAAAAAAAAATAAAAAGTTATTTTGAAAAATGGCAGTTTGAAAATGACAGTTTTAAGGGTTATATCTCGATTTGGGTAGCTTGGAACAGCCACTTTTTGAAGAATGAGGTGACCAGTAGAAAGATAAATGCGTTTTCGATAACACTTTTGAAAACTCTTCCCCAATTTCGTTTTTTCCTAACCCTTTCCTCATTGTTGAAATAATTCTGAAAAATGCTTCTTGTATCTTCTTTTTTGTAAGTTTTATTTAAATTTCTTAACAGTTAAGAGGCCTGGATTACTTACTCATATTTTATATGATAGCAGTTATGATTTTTTTTTCTGTTTACTCACTCAAAAGATTTCCCATTCTTATTACTAGCTTTGCTTATTGGTTTACTCTTTCTCGAATTTAAAAAAGTGATGTATATTCTGGAAATTTAATTTTTCGTGCTTAAATACTATATTTCTAATCTTTACAGCAATTAAATTAACAAAAATATTTGGGATTATCTTATTATTTTTCTTCTAAAAAAAGCCTTTTTACATTCATCGCTACAGATGTGATTTCTATACTTCAAAGATATTTATTGAATATGATTTTGACACAAGTTCAGATGAATTGTGCATATTAATAAATATCTGCTGAATGTATTAACTTTTTTCGTGTTTGGCATATATATTATCTAGATGCAACACATTGGCTCCTACGGGAGAGATTGAACCATGACCGGTTATGAGCCTTAGAATTTAATCATAATTCCTGCCAACGCTGTCCGATCATTCACCCTTCGGAAAGGTCGGAATAGCTGTTTATGTTTTTTTTTTGTGTTTTTTTTCCAGCGTTCTTCTATTTCGTATGCAACGAATAATGTGTTTATTGTTTAACCTCAAATTATAAAATACTTGCAAAGTATCTTACAATAAACAACTGCTATAACATTGTTTCCGAAAGTACGGGTTTCGATAACCCTTGTATCATTATTTGCATAATACGAGGAAAGAATATCTACACATCTACATATCTCCTCTATAGCTACATTATAGAATTTCTACATTAATCCTTATTAAGTAACACACATAAACCCAACTTCTAATAATCTGCATCACAGGGACGAATTATTGAATATGAAGTTGATAAAATATGAAAGTCGAGAAAAAATATATATAGTTATGAATATATATAAAATATAATATAAATATATATTGTTATATACTTAAAAATTTATATATGTTGTAGCTTCTTGTCAAACAGTATTTACTGATTAGTGCTAAAGCTTAAAGAATATTTTTGTAACACACACACACAACATATAAAAGTCTCTACTGTGAGTAGAGAATGTCCGACTCTACAGTAAAGTGAGATGTATAATTTCGTGCTATGCAGAACAGATCATTTAATTTCGTGCTATTACACTTGCAGCACACATAAGGCGAGAATGAGCATCTAGGAGCGAGTTTTTTAACATTTAAATTAAAGTTATAATTTAAATTTATAAATTATGATACATAAATTAGATATTTAAATTATAATTACATTTATAATTTTAAAAAATGAAGCGATATTTATCGTTTTTACGCAATTACTTCTGAAAGTATTAGTACATTAATACCTGTTTCTGCATTAATATTCTCAAATCTCTTTAAATTCATAACTTTCTTTATTTAATGGTACCAATTTAATTATCCTGTATTTGTTCAGACATTTTGATTATCAATTAAACACTTTTACACTTAACACTTAATTAAATACTTTATTTTGATTATCATTTTTTTTCATAATGTTCAAAAATATTATTCATTGCTGTAATGAAATTGAAACCTTGTTCATTCTTCATCCAAAAAGTTGTGACGAGAATTTTCATTATTGTTGAAAGTCCAATAAGCAATAACTTATTTATTTAACTGCACAGAATATCTGAAGAATAAGAAAATGAAGTTATATTATGAGGAAATCCACATACTATGAGCGAGTTTATTCGCAAAATTGTGCTTTTAACAGTATTCTGATTATATAGGAAGTAATTCCATTACGGGATTCATGTATACTTTCAATGGAACATGTGCCAGGATATTAAAATAACATGGTTTTAATGTCTGTCAAAATATGACATTTGAAATTTCTTTGTTAAAGACATCATGAGTATCAAGTTATGCATAAAAAATTTAGGTAGGTACAACCAATATTCCCATCGAACTAGATGGCTGTTAAAATTAAATATTATGGAATGTAACCGAAAAAAATTAAAAATTAAAAATTCATTGCAATTTATTTGCTCAATTTTTTTTAATGATTTTAAATCATTTATAAATAAAATTGATTTATTCTATCATTGAGAAAGGCCCTTACAATCTCGTGATAATTAAATGCAAAAGCAGGGATATTTTTTTAAAAATATCATAAGCATTATCTCCTAAAAATTGCCAGTACGCATATACATTAATGTAAATCGATTGTGAAACTATATATTTCCGTTAAAAACAACTCATCGAGTTGATCTAGATTTTTATCAAACACATTCCTTAGAACATTCTAAAACGCAATATCATCACTCAATAATAACTCATCGAGTTGATCCAGATTTTTATCGAATATATTCCTTAACACATTCTAAAACGCAATATCACCGAGTTGCAATATCATCACGCAATAATAACTCATCGAGTTGATATAAATTTTTATCAAACGTATTCCTTAGTACATTCTAAAACCAATATCATCGAGTTGATCTAGATTATAATCAAATATATTCCTTAGTACATTTTAAAACGCAATATCATCGAGTTGCAATATCATCAAGCAATAACAACTCTTCGAGTTGATCTAGATTTTTATCAAATATATCCCTTAGTACATTCTAAAACGTAATATCATCATGAAATAACAACTCATCCAGTTTATCTAGATTATAATCAAATATATTCCTTAGTGCATTCTAAAATGCCATATCTCTTTCTTACCAAATAAATAAATATGCTCTGAAGAGAGAAGACCCTTCCCATTATCGTTCAAAATCACTTACAAAAAGCCCACTCCAAATGAACCGCATTCTTTATTTGATTACAGTTTGCACAAAATAACATTCTACAGATGCCGAAAAAAGAGAAGGACCCGAAACTGAGTCAAACTCGTTTTGAATGGCCCACGACATTAAACATTCGCCCGACTCCAAACCTAAATAAAGCGCCGTTTCGACCCCAGATGTTCCCCACGAGCTCCCTGGAGTATTCCAGAGCCATCAGATCTCCCTTTCTGCGACAAAAGCTGCTATCGTTCAAAATCCGCGCCCAAAGCTCCCACCTTAATACCGCTCCTTTGTTAATATGGCCAAAATGACGGACATTTCGTTGCTGCAAACGTAGATAAAATCTGTCAGACCGACCCGAAGTCCATGGTCAACTTAAGCTCCTTTTTTCGATTTTTATATCGCCGTATTTATTTATTTGATTAGGCTTTGTCCATCCTACCCTGGGGAATGTGTCCCAATCTTCTGTTTCATCCGGGAAGTTTAATTCTTCCATCTGTGCTCTAGATCAGATTGGATTATTGTTTCTTTTTTTCTTACTCCCCAGTCGCCGTGCTCGAGTTGTTGGAGTTTGCTTATCACCAAGATTCGTTTGATTGAGACAAAAAGAAAACAAAGGATATGACCTATTGGTTTGTATATAGGATTTGTTTAATTAAAAACAAAAGGTAAGAGGAAAATCGAAGACAATGTAGGATGATAATGTTTCAGGTTTAATTCATCTGTCCTGTCTTCGCCTGGCTAAATTTTGTCAACTGTTGCATTTTATGCTTGATGCAACTAATAGAATTCAGTGAATACATATAATTATACTACACGAAAGAGAAACAGAGTTTGAAAATGTAGAAAAAGTTTAACATTACTAACTTCAGCAAACTTTAAAAAAAAAGCTCAGTACGGAAACTATTAACGGAATCTTCAAAACAGAAAATTCTGTTGATAGAACGGAAGAACAATTCAGCAATCTAGAAAGAAGAAGATTCTGCTGATAGAACGGAAGAACAATTCAGCAATCTAGAAGGAAATACTTTAACAATAATAAAAACAATTAACATTATATTTTACATTTACATTACATTTGCAACAACATCAACAAAAGTAATTTAAAATATCTTCGACAAAATGATTAAATTTATGAAAGATAATTTTTGCTGCATTTAAATGAGTATCATTGAAATAATTTCTTGTAAATTTTAGATATTTCAAATATTATACCTGGAAAATAATCTCGGAAAAATAGCAAATGTTCTCTTGATTTTTAAATATTTGATTTTTTTTCAATTCTAAATATTGTACCTAATAATTAACGATATGCCCTATAAAATATATATTGCATTTTGTGTGTGAAGATTTTTATATAGCCCAAATTTTAAGAAAATGTTTATCTAAAAATCATTAAAAAAGAGAAAAAATGGCATGCATTTAATGTTATTACTATTATAGAATTATAGGAAAATATTATTTATCGCTAAAAAACATTGAGTTTTTGAGGTTTATTTAAAAACAAGATTCATATTTCAAAAAAAAAAAAAACCGACGATATTGTTTGTTTCTATACAGAATCCGTATAATTTGCTGAATACAAAAGGAAACCTTAGAGCAGCAATCTCTTACAGGTAAAAATGTATCTTTTACAGCTAATATTATCAACCAAGAAACTACCTTTCATTCAATGAAGACGCATCCATTTTCAAAATCCTACTAAACTGAGGTTATAAAGGGATTTAGGATTTTCAATAGCTTTCTTGCAGATGTTTGCAAGATAGCAGTTCATTTTTGTTCTTCGCTCCATTCTAAAACTCTCTTAAGATTAAAGGAAAACTATAATTTGTATTTTTTTTATGTATAATCTGAATTCTTATCAAAAACATATTATTATTTGTAGAGTCATTTTTTTTGTAAAGAACATTTTCCCCTTTTTTTTATTTTATCACTCCCTTAATAAAAATATTTTTTATGCATTTTCTGAGTTTTCTACGCTGCTCAATGAAGATAAATACGAAATAATGGAACACGTAAAGAGTTTAATAAAATACCTTGGTTTAATTAAAAAGAAAAGACAAAATAGAAATTTAATTTCAAAACTGATGCATTACAAGATTGATATTGTTTCAGTCTTGATTTATCTGTATAGTCTTCGAAGGCTTGATTACAATAACTGTTGCTTTATGACCATGATCCCTTTTCCGTATAAAAATTCATTCATTTCTTCCTTTTATAGAAAAAATACTATCACAAAAGGCAATATAATGAATGCTAATAAAAGCTAATGTGAATACTCTACTTTGATGTTAATGTCCATAAAAGCACTTTTTACTTTCTCAAAAACTTCACTTTTTACTTTATGAAGTGTGTAAAAAATAATTGTATAATAATCAAACAATTCAAACCCGAGACTGAGGCGAATCTCCATTATTTAGACCTCTGTGAGTCTCCTCTCTGAAAAAACATTTTTGATATGATGGCTGTTTGTCTGCCACAGGTAATTTAAAAATACTTTAAGGAAAACGGATAAAATGCGGTATACGGTTTTAATATCAACTTTATATATTTCTGTGGGAAGCGCTGACAGATCCCGTATCCTGTATGGCGCCATGCTGGCCATGTTGCGTCACGTCATTAATCACGTGATGCTTTCCCGCCATTATTGGCAGACGAGAGTTAGGCAGTGAGACTACAAGACGTGTAGCTCACGCTCATGTATCTTTTATGTTCTATGTAGTAATGTTTTGTCCTTTGTACTTTAATCTTAATAAATATATTTCAAATATTAATGCTGGTCGTTGCCTTTTCCCACATTTCTATCAAATTTTGTGCAAAATCCGTTTAGAGGAAGTCTGTCTGTCCAGTTGTTTGAGTATAAGTTGTATGATAACTACAAAATGGAGATAGCTAGATGGAAAAAATTCGGTACAGCAGATCATAGTGTAGAATCTATCAAATTTTGAGTTAAATCTTTCAAAGGGTTAATCATTTGTTAACTGTACATTCAGAAACTTTTAAATCCTGTAGCTCAACAATGCAGTTCTTAAAATATAAAATAATTTGGCATGTGAATTTGTAACTACAAGCGCAGTTCCCTATCAGTGCAGTGCTGCAAGTGCAGTTGGTTTCAGTCTGTATGGAAGAAAACGCATCTAAAATAAAATTTGAATTTTTGAATGTTATTTACCCCATGCCAATGATAAATTATCAAAATTCCACTCACTATTACAACAAATAAAGGTAAATCTAGTAAAAATGCTAAATTCGCTTCAAAGCCTGATCTCATTATTATTGAACACCAACGAATGCCAAAGAAGGATTTCTCTAGGAAAACGTCTTTATTCGATAATATGTGAGAAAGCTTTAGGTAGACAATTAAAGCTGGTTTTTCATTCCTTTATCATTAGTAGGAATGTGCGAAAAATGTGATGAAACAATCATTTTAGTTCGAATTTTATTGGAACTAAAAATATTATGCTTACAATTTATGTTTAACATTAATTTTTAAAAATGTATAAAAATGAGAGGGAAATTGCATTGAAATAGGTTTAACTTAAAAACTAATGTTTTTGTAATTTTAAGTATGATAAAAATAGTTTTGTGCAATAACATGCTTTGAGGTTATTGAGGAAAGCATTGACATTTCAATTCATTTTTAAATTAAAATCTAATTATTTTTTAAAATCTTTTTTTATGCATCATTTATTACCAAGAAACAACTTCATGCTAAATTTGGTTGCTCTAAATCATACTGCTTTTTAGAATTGCATGCTTTGCGTTACATTTTATACGATTTTTTTACACGATGTAATTTACAGAAAGAATATCTGCTTGAAAATATCATTATATTAAATGTGATTTCTGACCTCTTTTCCATATAACTGACCAGTGTAGTCAAACAGAACATACAATCCATTAAATAAATACTGAATAACTTTCCACTCAACTGTTCTTTTCAAGCAATAAAATATTTTATTTACTAAACGAAGACTAAGCATACAGACAAATATTTCAAAAACTACAGAAATCATTATTTTCTTTTTTTCACAAGTCAATACTCTGCACGGATTAAATATCAGTGACATTTCTCAGAATGTCTTTCAACTTCAAGAAAAAGCAAAGCGGCTTGATTAAATTCAGCAGATATTTTCTCAGAATTAAAGTTTGGCTCATTTGCTAATTAGTGAAGCATGAGAGGTGAAAGCAAGTCATCTGCTAATTAGTGAAGCATGAGATATAAAGTTTCTTTAAATGAAATTTTAAAGAAAAATTCACATCGTAAATTACACGTGCTTGTTTTATACATTGTTCCTTTTTCTCTAATGTACCTATTGTTTGTGTTTTTTCCATATACGATTGAATGATTTTCAGAGAAAACTTAAAAGTTTTTTTGTTGAAATCACTAGCTCGTTTTCAGTTGTGAGAATTAAAACTAATTAGAAAGCATTGTTTTAAGATTATAGCTATAACATAGAAAAAGAGGTTATTTGTTGTAAAATTTATTTTATTAGAATTTATCGATAGCAAATAAGATTTAAAGAACATTCTGCATGAGTTAATCTCAACATGTATTCATTAATTATGAAAATTGAAAGGTGTTCTTTCCCCTCTTTTTTAAAATTTTTAATAATTAAGAATTGATTATATATGTAAGAAAATTTTAAACACATCCCAAGTTGATTTGGAATTTTTGCCCAGATATTGCTTTTATGAATACGTTCATAATAAGAATGCGTGGTGAATTATATATAATTTTATCGCTTTCTTTTCTAAAAATAAAGTAAGAACCGGCATAGCCTGGTTGATAGGGCGTTGGATTCGCATCCCTAGGGCTGTGAGCTCAGACCCCGCCGGCCGAAGACTCTCCGTGTATATGTCGGCTGGTGCACTTATAAATCTGATGTAACCACAAAGTCTTCCAAGTCGAGACGATACCACTGGGGGCATTGGATCAGAGGTGATCGTTCTCTGATACATGTCTAAATTATGATCTGTGGATGACTGAATGAAATGTATGAATGAAGTCCGCCCCGTGAAGAGAGCACACAAGCAGCTAACGCACTCTTGTCCCTAGATTATGCTACTGAAACAAGAGACGCTAAAACTCCGCTTAAAATCGCTGACTTTGTCAGCGGGCTTGTCTATGACAAGGGCCGTAAACAACAAGACAAAATAAAGAATTTTGACTTCCTTTTATATTATTTATGAAACAAATATCATTTATTTTATTGCGTGAATTTGCACTTATTATGTGAAGGAGTTTCTATATCATTTCTTCTCTTTCAGAAGTATTTACGACTAATATTGTGGAAAATGAGATCTCAAGCCATTTATTTTAGCTTTAATAAGACAATAACACAAGTCTTAACATTTATTTATCGAACGTTCAATTTATAATTGATTGCATAAAGAAATAAATTTTATGAATTTCTTTTAAATTTTTTATCTTGTTACTCATTTAGCAAAATATATGACCTAGTGGAAATTCTGACTTTAAACTCGAAAGATCGTGGATCCTCGGTATACAGTAAATATAGAACAAGTGCAAATTAGTATAAGTTAATTCAATTTTCCGGATGGAAAAATCTCCACATTCTAAGCTTTTATATTTGGAATGTTCATTCAAATATCAATCGTGTTCATAATTCTTGTTCAAACTTAAAATAATCTCTTTAGCTTTAAGATATAAAGCTCTAATCTCTTTAGCTTTAAGATTTAAATCTAGCTTTAAGATCGGATATTATTATTATAAATTCTATCAATGAACAATTTATTTCAGACAAACCAATTTTAAATTTTTAATTTGTAAGGGGAAAATATTTATCTACCATTAAAAACTGAGAAAACTGGAATGCCTGATTTTTGTTCTGAAAATCTGATTCATATATAGATCATAGAAGGTACTATTTATTACAAAGTTCATAATCGTACAAATAAATTATAAAGGCAAAATTGCAGCTGTACTGATGCAGAAATGAATACTTTAAGTTGATAAATACAATCTCATCCTGTAAAATTCCAAATTACAATCACTGTTTTACTTAATCAGAGACATTCATGTTTGGTTCTTGTTTTTCAGTCGTAATAAGAATATTGTTTTCGCGTTTCTTTTCATATTTATCGATTTAAAGGCTGAAACATCATGTCTTCTATACGTTTGAGAAGCTTGGCATTTCTTACCATCAAATTCATCTGAAATACACACACACAAAAGAAAATTGGATGAAATTTGGTTCTCAAATGAAACTACATACTACAATCTATATTAAGTCGGAAAATACTGTCCTGTAATAATTAAAATTTAACTGTTCTTTTATCAGTAATTATCTGTTATTTATAACTAAATAACCAAGCAATGTTGGCTTCAGAACTGATATATATATATATGATTAATCTAGTGATTATGAATAATTACTACTTAATTACCTCATCTATTACTACTAAGCATATACCTAATTACTACAAAGCATATTGGTGATTCGTGTAAATAATCACCAATCTATTACATCCATCATAATATGTATATCCTACACAAATTCACATATCTTTCTCTCTACCAATATTTCTTGATTTTTTTTTTAATTTTAAATGCCAAGGAGCATGAAAACAAATTCTAAATTCCTTAAGATCCAAACGGTTTTCGATTTTCTAATTTAGAATTATCAAGTCAAGACAAAAAAAAATAAAGTTGTTAAAAAGCTAATTTATGTTTGCTCATTAGAAACTGATTATTTAAAATAACTGCTTTTACCTTTAATAACCAGATAATTATAATAGTTTCCACCAAAAATTTCCTCTCCTTTAGGGAACCACAAATTCCATTTTTATTAGTTTTCCCAAACGATTTTTTAAGAGTTCCCTGAATCCATTCCACAAACGCTATTTTTTCCATTAGAAAAAATAGTTGTTTCCGTAGAATCCTACTGAGTGTTTTTTTTTCTTTCTTTCTCAAATTCAATATACGGTTTCATTTTTTTTTTTCCTGTGGATTTAGTTTTGTTGATTTATTTGGCAACGGTGGTGCGCCACCAACCTGCAATTACTGTAATCTCATAGTACATCCGTCGCCGCACTTTGATTATCCAACGCACAGTAAGATGGACTTAAGTGTGAGAACCCGCACTAATGATAGCCTTACTGTCCGAAGCCCCTCTGATTGATAACGGATGTGTAATGGATTTTAAATTTTGTTTACTTCTCCTTCCCGCCTGGAATTCACTTACACCGAAATGGGAAAAAGATTTCGGTTCTTTCGAGATTCATGGACACTTAAAAAAAGTTTTTTTTTTTTTTTTCCAGAACCCAAATTCTTGCAATTTGCTGTGGTAGGATACAACAGATTTTTCCCATCTTCTTCTTTTTTTTTTATGTTTGATTAAAAATGATTTAAGAAATTCCTAATAGCATCAGAGTAAAATTTCGAAATTATTTTAAAAGCATTCTTCAAAACCTGATTATATTATAATTTGGAGGTATAGTTCATGGATTAGGATCGTTATAGAAACGGGTGAAACAAATCAACTTTTAAACTGTGTCATAAATTAATAACCTTTAATCTTTAAACTGTGTCATAAATTAATAACTTTAACTTTTAATCGGCCCTAAGGAACACGAAAAAATATGAATGATCGGACCGCCGCAACAGCTACACTGGCGGGAATACATCATCGGCTACTGTACAACCCTTACCTTGAGAAGTACATCCCGTCATCAATGGGAGGAAGCCAACCCTCATCTTTTTCTGCACCCACCAGGGTGCCGAGAACCAACCACCATATCGGAAGATTATCGTCCTCACTTATGAGGTGCCCATTAATGGAAGAGTATAAATTAATAAACTAGATACGTGTGAAAATAGTTGTGCAAATTTAAGATGCTTGAAAAATGATTATAAATATATTGATTGCTTAGTATACTTATTGGCAAAGATTTCAGGATTAAACTATATTTTAGAAAGCCAACTTCTATCTGACTCCATTAAAAGGGATCTGGAAATAATTTCATCTTTAAATTCTGTTTTAAATTATTTGAAAATATCACATATAACGTCCCATGGCTAAATATTTATGAGGAATTCTAACATTGTTGCAAATGTGTCACCAAGATTTGTTGATAGTAACAAAAGTAGCCGAAATAGAAGTTCTCCTTGAAGCTATGATTCAATTTATAACATTTAAAATCAGGATCATATTCAGATATCAGGAAAAGCTTGCGTGATTTACTGGATAAATTGCCTTAGATCCTTCTAGTTCTCCTGTCAGTGTTATAGTCCTTACTGAAAAAAGTTATCGTTCCATTTAGAAGTTAGAATCATAATTTTCAATCAATGATTCTAATATGTTTATTTTTAACAGATTTTTTTTTTTTGAAATTTATTATAGTTTCAAAATTTAAGGTAATTAATTTCAAGATAAAAATTTATCTTTTTTTTATTAGATGTTCATTTTCATGTTTTATTCCCATAATTCTTTTCCACTTATTCCAAATTTCATGCTGTCTCTCTACCTATTATCTAAATTGCATGTTTAATAATTTTATAACCTATGATTTTTCGCTACACTGCACTGCGAAAAATTCCTTCATTCTAATCACTCGGTATATAAATGCAGGACTGTCCTGAATGTATTCGATTAAAAATTTTATTTTTTTCAATTATATTTTTAAAATCAAACGACACAGAATAATGATTTGTATATGAAAGCAAAGAAAGCTATTCAAAACTATTACTTTTCTAATGTTTTATATAGATTCACTTACCTGCACATTTGTTATTTGATATGAAAATTCCTACCAAATGCGTTGTAATGCATCATCCGCAATTGTCTTTAAAGAAAGTGGATGATTTTTTTACAAACATCTAAAAGGTTCATATTCACACTGAAAGGTGATTACTAATTGGCATGATCCAAACGAAAATATAGGCAAAGCTCTATGTCCAATAGATAATATTTCTACTTCTTTAGAAAAAATAGTATCTATTAAATATATTTTATTTTGCATAAATGAGAATCATTTATGGGTCGTCATCTTCAACTTGATTTTTCTTTGCTTTCATGTATTGTATTGAATAGATCATTTCTAAAAAGGTTGAATTGCAAAATCGAATGATTTGTTTTGAATAATTCTTTAAGATAATATGCAGATTATTATGCATTCCTCAAGATTGCAATTCAGTAGAATAATGTTTAAATATATTTTAATCTCATATAAATATAGCTATGGCAGATTGCAATTTAAATGTGCGGAAATTTTTGTTACAACACCTAAGCTAAATTTATTCGAAATAATTGTTGAACTTAGTCATTTGAATTGCAGTTCCCTATTTTTACGCTTTATTTTATTGAATAATATTGCCGCATTGAAGAACGATAGTCGAATCTCCATGACAGAATGGTCATGGCACTAGTCTCATAATCAAGAGCCGTGAGTTCGAATCCCACTAGAGACAATACGATTCATATCATATGTAAATATTTAATCCCTTGATTTTATGTTTTCCTTTATTTCATGTTCCAGAAGATACTGGACATTTCTTTAGTTTACCAGACAAGTGTTCTGGATTTTTCTTACTACGTATCTCCAGAAGAGTATTCTGGAACTTTCTCTGCTAGTATAAAAGCAGAGGATTTGTCAGTCGCTGTGTTCTGGGTTCAGTTAATAAATTGGTTTAGATCTACTTCTTGTGTGTGTCATTCAGTTTTAAACTAAAGTATCTACGTGACAATACTTTTCTTAAAGAAATTATTCTTTTAGAAATTCTTAATTCTTTTCTTTTTTTTTTTTTTTTTTCTTAAGAAAAATCTGAATCTCGCAAGATGCTAAGCAGAATGCAAGCAAGGAAAAAATGTTTAAAATCTCACTTTTAAGCGAAATATTTTAAGTTTCAGATAAAATTTCAAGTAACCTTATACTATATTTTATTACACATAAGACTAAAGTAATGATAGTAAAATATAAACAATCCCGTTGAAAGATGCATCCATTTCATGAAAAGCATTCACATCAGTACGTATTTTCATAGGACTCGAAACATTCTTTTCCTCTGTTTCTCATCCGAAATACAGATCTCAAATATCGCATTTAGGAAATCCATCGAAAAATTCCTGTTCACCCCCACGCTCTTCCCCCAAATCCAAAAGCACCCTCCGCCGTTTCGTATTCCACACGCATCAAAAACGTCTTGAGCAATTTTTACCGGATATTCCATTTTCTGGAGATGAAAAAAAAAGGAAGAAAGGGAAAGAAATTAATGACAAGAAATCGAATCATTCCGGAAAAAGGAGAGTCGCGTCTCTTTTTCTCTTCGACATTTAAGCGGTTGAAAAGAAATCCTTCCGAGTATACCTTTTCCAGCTATTTCATTCCCTTTTTCCAGCAAAAAATATGCTTTATTGATAATGGGATTATTCCACTCTGCAGACTTCTGAACTGGAGACACGGGAACGAGATCAAAAGACTCCTGCAGCACGGGAAGAAGACAATAGACGGGAGACTGATCCTCTGTGCTGAGACTCCTGGTCCCGAGAAATAAGCTGATATATTCAGATTGGAACTCCATCTTTTCATGTATGGTTTTTTTCTTTTTCAATATTATACTTTTTACTATCTTTATTTGTATTTCTACATATCTTTGTTCGAAAAAGAATCATATTTTTTACTTATTAACTTTATCAGAAATTTCTTTTTTTTAATATAAGACTTCTACAGTTTATAATTTATATCATACAATGAGACACTAATATTCACATCACACATTAAATCTTCAAGTCAGCGGAAAAATGAGAAATTTTTTTGAATTTTGTCCCTCTGTCAGTGTACTCAAAATTGGAGCAAACTACACAAATGAAATTTTGTATATAGTATTTGGTAGATGAAAGTTGGTAGATGTTATGTATTTTTCAACAAACTTATATATATATATATATATATATATATATATATATATATATATATATATATATATATACTAGCCGCCTTTGGCCACCAGCCGGTTCACCAATCTTAATGCTCGTTAAAATTTTAATAAATAAATATTTTATGTAACTTCTATTTTAATAGCTTCTTCATCAAAATATTTTAAAGCTACAAATTTTGATAGTCATATAACTTATTCATAATATTATAAAGGCCTTCAATCATAACATAATATGTATCTCTCTAATTTTCTTTTAGCTCCCGTAGAATTTATGCTTTAAATTAAAGTAGAAATGGTTAAATTGCAATTAATATAAGGAAATTTTTTATTGAAACGAAGCATTTTTTTTTAAATATGAGTACTGAAAACAGAGTCGCTGAGTATTTAAACTAACCTTATGGGCACTAAAGAATATCTTTCTTAATTTATGTAATATATTAAGAAGTTTTCTACAAAATTTTCTCAGATTCATCATGAACAGATCAATAAATTAACAATGTTTAGTTCTAAATGCATGAAACTCTAAGAAAATGAACATAATCGCTTAAAACTAACTGACAATGTTAGTGAAAATCCGTTTTATAAGCGCATTGACTGATTTGTTAGAAAATAAACTATACTTACTAAGACAGTGTTGAAGAAACGAACTATTACATATTATTTATTTCGACATGGCAAACTGCTGTGGCACTTAGAATTGCAAAGAGAACCATTTTTAATGCAATTATTTACAGTCGTTTTTTTACAAGAACAGAGAGCGAAACCTTGCCCAATGCCTACAGTTCTTTTTCTTGCTGCTGTTCTCAGAGAGATGTCCCGATTCGATACTCGTTCTTGAGTCAAGAAAATTTGCAGCGATACATAAAATTGAGATCTCAAAATGCGTGAACATATTAAATTTTTGTATGAAATTTGTGCCCTGATTAGCTGTAGTCTACTGCATGAATATTTATAAAGCTCATATAAGTAATAGCCATATATTTATTGAATACTAATTAAGTTTAAATACCGTTTCTTACTTCGAATACTGTCTGTTCAAAACTCTATTTTTCATGCGAATTTTATATAGGTCATTTTAATTTTTTTTCAAGCACTACACCCATCAGATTTCGCAAATCAGCTTTTACTCTATCAACATCTGGTATGGGAACAACAGCATTATATCAAATATAAAACTCGGATGTGTTGCATCTGAGATATTTTTTATTCGTTTGGCTTGGTTTGTTAATGCTTCTTTGACTTCCTTTCTAATTTGAAAAATGTTGGTCGATTTACTAGCAAGAATATGCTCCCCGAATTCTGCTTATTCAGTTTCTTGCTCTTCTGCATTCATTCCTC
This sequence comes from Argiope bruennichi, assembly GCF_947563725.1. NCBI lineage: Eukaryota > Metazoa > Arthropoda > Arachnida > Araneae > Araneidae > Argiope > Argiope bruennichi. The sequence goes on along the minus strand of NC_079151.1, from coordinate 142,572,933 downwards.
GCAAATTTTCTGAAGTTCATTCTCTTCTTCGATATTTTTATAATATCTGATGGCAAGATTGTGGTTGTCATTCCAACTCTTGGTTCAATCCCAAACATAAATTTGTATGATGATTGTTTAATTCTAGTATGTAGAGCTCTGTTTTTCATTAGTTGGACAAAACGAAAACCATAGGACCGTTTTGTAGTTCGATTGTACTTCATCCATGATACCAACAGACTTTCTACATCTTGGTTGGCCCTCTCAATCGAACCTTGCGACTGGCTATACCGAGGTTTTTCATGAACAATCTTCAATTCTGTCCAATACGTACATAACTGCTCTATAGCTCTATAATGAAATTTACAAACTCTCTTCCATTTTCAGATTGCAGTATACAAAGAGCCCCTAATATCAAAAAGATATCAAGTACATGCAAAGAAACATCTTCCGTTCCTTTGCTGTGAAGTGAGCGTAGTAAAACAAACTTTGTTAAATGTTCCTGGTAAATCGTAAGAAACCTAAATTCATTATCTTCCTGAGATTCCATATGAATCAAATCCACTTGACAGTGTCTATTCATTTCTGAGTGAATAATAGGTTTAGAAACCAAATGTTTTCTTTTTTAATTATTTTTTTTTATTTTTTTATTTTTTTTTCTGTTGACATGTTTTATACAACGATAAAAAATATATGTATCTTCTCAGTAGTTGTGTTAGCAAATTTTCTTGAATTTTCAATTTTAAGTCTGTCTCTATCCCTATATCCTATGGCCACATGTGGAAATTCGATAGCATCAAAAATTTCTTCAACTGGTAAATAATATTTTATGGGCTCATTTGAAGAAATCAACTTTCTTTCTCCACTGATTACAAGAATGTCAAATCTTTTTGATCTGCGGTACTGAACGGCAGATTGCTAAAGGTCTTGATTTTGCTTCTTCAACCTTAGATAAGAGAGTGCTGCACTCATCATGTGTAATATCTTATTAAAGTTACTTTATTATTGCCTTTCTTTGTAAATTGTTTATTGTTGTTGTTAATTATTGTTTTTTTATGTAAAAATCTGTCATTGTCCTAGAAATTTATTTTTCCAACTTTTGGCGCAAAAAGTAGTATGAATCCAATAATATCATTAAGACAGCATATACATTCCTATGTTAATTCCTTCGCTAGATTTATTAATGTTATTCAGAATTTTCTGTTTCATTTCAATATTTTTGAGAACAATTATCAAGTAATAGCTTTGTTGTAAAATCAGGGTTTCAAGATCGATGAATCTCCACTCCCAAAGCAGATCTACTTTCTGTATACCTAAAATTAAGTTGTATGCTAGACATATATTTAAAAAAAATTATCAAACACGAAATATCTCGTGGTTGACAGTAGCATTTTGTCTTTAAACCTCCGGATGCTCACTTATTTTAATCTCACAATGTTCAGGTTAGAATAAAAAGTTAAAAAAAAGAAAAGAAAGAAAAAAAGGGGAAAAAAATCTGTCACACAGTTGCAATTACTAATTCAATTCGCCATTTTTTTTCTTTTTCTTTCACATAAAAGCTAAAGACCTCTAAATAAGTCACGAATGGTCGCCCGCCTCTCTGAGAAATCCGTGTTTTAGAGAAGTGAAACACTAATAATAAACACTAATTTACTCTACATCCTTTATGGTAAAAACTCGCTACAGAGTTCCCCAATCACTGAACCAATTTCCAAAACTATTACATAGCAAGCCTCATGACCTTCAGATAAGACTTTCATGACCTTCAACAGTGTTCCCAATCTCTGCCAATTTCAAAAGCATTACTTTAGTTTATAGAGGAAAAAACCGCAACAGTTACACAACCACAACCACTGAACTAACTGATTTCGAAAAGTAATTTTTCATATAAAAGCTTATGTCCGTTAGATACACCATCAATGATTTCCTACCTATTGCCTTCCCCTTCACTTTTGAGAAATATAACAAAAATGAATTTATTAGAATTCCCAGGGCCAATAACTGGACTGATTTCACCAATTTTATTTGTTAAAAATAAATTATTTCAAAGAATCAGTCTCCCAATCACACTCACTCTTTGATTTAGTCAATTCTTACTTCATAAGAAATTTCATACTCTCTCTATTAATATTAATATAACTCATTATTATTCTCACGCCCCACCCCAGAACTCCAGTTTTCGAGACATATCACAAGATAAAACTGTAACAGAACTCGCAACCCAAAAATTGGGCTGATTTCGCTACATTGAAAGCATTGCTAATCAATCAAAATGCTTTTTATTTATTGTGCAAATGTAATTGAAAATAATTCTTCCTTTTTTTTATATATAGGAGGTATAATTCATTGCAGTTAGTTTGGGTAACTAAATTAATATTTTTAACATAGTGCGTAAGCAGCTGAATGCAAAAGGAGGGTATTTAACTTTTAAAGGAAATGAACTAAAATTTTTTGCTTTTGAAATCGTTAGCAAACTTTTATTCACGGATGTTTATACATATAATTAATCTGGACGACGAAAAAAATATTAGTTATAAACATTCAAAACAAAATAGAAAACGGAAAGAAAAAAAACAAATAAATCTAGTTTTGTCTTTTTAAAATGTTAACTGCTACTTTTCAGGTACTTTTGTAATAGTGAAAAGAATGGTAACTAAATAAACCATTTTGGGCTAGATGCCGTGAATACAATGTTTTCAACGCATTTTCTGATTTTAAAATCAGAAACAAATAAGGTTATAAAAAATAAAAACCACGTGCCCCAGATGACCTTGATTTTAGCTATGCCACTATTTGCATAGTAACTGAGTAAGAGTTGAATCTCTTCTTTTATAACTAAACACAGGAAATCGTGCATTGTCTCTAATAATACCCTTGTAACTTTGAAATCAAAGCTTTCCAAATTAGTTAAGAATTTCCATACAGTTTTGAGAATATTATTATTAATAACTAGGTATCAATGAAATATTTAAAAAAAAAAAGGTGACAGAGATTTAAAAATTATTGTTTTTATTTCCATTTGGTTATTAATCTTTGCGGATTACATAAAAAGATTCTTAAAAAGAAGCAAATACACGCACATTATTTTTTTTCTACAATTTTATGAAAAGAAGAAAATTTAATGAAAGATTTAAACAGCCTATGTAACTAATATCTTAAAAATTGCTCTATTTTATTATCATGAAATAACTATTTTTAAAGGAAACGCAGAATCGTATAGAATGTCCCTCCCTTCAACTAAAAAGCGCAGACTTTTTTACTTATAATACATGAGCGCCATCTAGAGCTGCAAGATAGAAATTCTTTAAGATAGATTTTATTTCCCTGAAAAATTCAATTTTCGCTATTCTACGCACATTTTATCCTTTCAATTTCTTAAAAAGATTCCATTAACCGCTTGTTCATTTAAATTTTTCTGTGATTGTCTAAATATATGTCTATTATGTTATGATTTTTCTAAATTTCAAAGAGAGAGCATTATTTTGGTTTCATTTCTTGAAAAAAAAAGTATGGTTGGAAAACGAAAATAAGACATTTTGAAAATATACAATGTAAATTTTAAAATATAAATATTTAACCTTTTTTTTTTTTTTTTTTTTTTTTAAAAAAAGTATGGTTGGTTAAAGGTTTTTAGTAGTATTTTTTGTGATATTTATATTTAAACCATACTCTTTAATTTGATAATGAGTTCTGTTAGGTATATAAATTTCTTAGATTATGCTTGTATAAAAATTTCTGTGTCTTCTATACTTACTGTTTGGATTTTCACATTTTTTTGCATATTCCTTTATTATACATTTGGTATTATATATTTATTTTAATGCTTGTTGTTTGTCATTTTTATTTTTTTCATATACTTTCTAAGATATTTACTTTCCTAACATTTAGTTACCTTCGTCCTTTTGGCAGGACTGTACGTTTTTCCAACCTTCCAAGCTGGACATAATGAAAGTCTCCGATAATTATTAATGACTACTCAATCATATATAAGTAGATCGGCATGAGTTGTTGAGACTGATGCATTTAAGAGTAAAACCAAGTTTATAGTCTTTCGTATTTCAAATATTTATTCGCTTTCTAATTTAAAATATTATATTTAAATTTGAAAAAAATAGCAAAATTTCTGGCGAATGACACATTTTATAGCCTCTCGACCGGAGACGAATTGACAGATTTCTATTATGTTAGGATTATTACAAATGCGCATTAAAATACAATACGCTTCTTCAGGATGGTTAAAAAAGTCTTTAGTAGTCAAGAGTCATCCCCTGCTACTGCCAAATTCTTCCCCAGGAGGTTCCATCATCAAAATTGATGTGTAAAACATTATTGTACCTTTTTTGGAACCGAGAACCCACTTACTTGTCAAGTAACTTCTTATCCTCGTATTTGAGACTCCTTTCCTCAACGGTACAAAAGAAAATGAACTTGCAATGCTGTAATTAATGATTTCTTATTTTCTAGTTTCTCAATATTTTAATTTAATATCCATGCCGTTAATCGGACAGTATAAATATTTACGGGAAAAAGTATTCAGACTAGTCGTTAATCAAGTTAGTTAATCAAGAGCACACACACATATACGTTAAGATAAATGTTTAAAAAAAATGATGATTTTGTATCATTATCAGTGATTAAGTGAAGTTTTTAAAATAAAAATAATAATAATATTAGTCGAGTAATGATGGAATAAGGAATGGGTCAACGGGCATCGACGTTTCGTATGGGCTGCGAATGATTTTTCTTGGAGTTTATCTAAATTGCTTTTGTCTTGTTTTAGAGAGAAATGTGAAAAATTAATGAATTCTGCTGAGAACTAATTTCTTGCTAAAGATCATTGAAAGTTACATTCTTAAAGTAGTGTTCATTTACTGTAAAATAATTTTGAGAAAATTTAGACAGCTCAAAAGGGTTTTTTTTTTTTTTTTTTTTTTTTTTTTCCACGATTTCCTTCAGAAACAACAACATTGGAACCACCTAAATCCCAATAGTACTTATAAATTTCTCCACTGACTTCAATGATTGATTTTTGAATGAGAAAAGTGGTGATTGTTCTCGGAATTTTAAAATATATGTTTTAAATTATGTTTTTTATGTTATTTTTAATTTCATTATTGATTTAAATTACTGCTTTTTGACGCCCGAGGGGTCGATTCCTCTCGGAATTTAAAAATATGTATTTTAAATTAAGTTTTCTATGTCATTTTTGCATTTATATTAATTATTTTATTTATTTTAATATCTTATTTGCTTAATATTTTCCTACTTAAGAGGTTAATTTTAAAAAATCCGGTTGTGAAAATAATTTTTGATTTCCACACATAAGCAATGACGAAAAAAAAAAAAAAATCTCCATTTCAATCTTATTATATTCCGTGTCGAATTCTAAAACTGTCTGATAAAAGAAAACTTCTAAAAAGTCTTCTTCAGAGTGCCAATCTGATTGTTTCTTTCAGTTATACGAAATCAAGCCAATTCTAAGAAGTCTTCCTCTAAAAGCAAGCAGAATTTTACCCAGTATCAAATAAATGTTGAGTAAAGGTACAAAATAACGAGATCCTTCTCTCCGAGATCCAAGAACAACAACGACCGAAATAATTTCGTTTCTCTTTCTCCAAAAGAAAAAAAATTGAGAAAGAAAGAAAACACATCCAAACAAAGCATCGGCTGGTAACTTTGAAGCAATCCCGAAATGCAGGAGATCGGAAAACGTGTTAGAAAAACTCTCCTACTCCCTCTGCCCAACAGGACATAATAAATCCCCATCACTTCATACGTGATTTGTTCTTCGGAAATTTGCACTTTCCCACATTTGCATTGCAGACTGGAGAGAGGGTGGCCCGTCTCCAGAGGCATAAAAAAGTAAAATGCGTGCCTCAAGCTTCGGTGGATTCGAATTCGATTTCAGGAGGCACAATGGCGAAGGACGGTTCCGACCAGAGCCCTAATTCAGAATTGCAAGTCAAGTGTAACTGCTGCGTAACGTCTAAGTTGGGGTTGTGAAAGTGAGACCCCCGATCATGTTAACAGCCGAGATCAACAATTAGTGGTGCAAATGGTGGATCAGGGTTGCTGGATCGTCATTTGGCGCAATTTTGGCGATATATATTGGTTAATTTATGCTAGAAAATAAAGCTGTCTTTGTAACTCAAACTATTTATGTCGATATGTAAGTTGAATCTCACAATTTTCTTCCATAAATGAAACTTATTGTCAGCAACGTAGTCAATTAAAGCCAAATCGTCATGAAGTTTCAACATTCGAGAATGTTTTTTAGTTGAAATGTAGGTAGAGACGCAACAATAGTCGATCAGTTATCTCAAAAATTTTCAAGCCAGCAGGCTCAATAGAGAGAGAGAGAGAGAAATTGCTTGATTTATGCTAGAAATGCAAGCGGTCTTTGTAATTCAAAATATTAACATCAATTTGAAAGTTGTATCGCACAGATTTTCTTTCATAAATAAAACATATTGTCAAAAACGTAATAAATTTATGCCTCATGGAGTTTCAACAATTGAGACTATTTTCTTTTAATTTAAAATCTATGGAAGAACAGTATAACAGTTGAATCAGTTATCCGGAAATTTCAGGACAGCAGATAACGAAAGCATTGGTTTATTAGAAGTTCAGTTTTTTAAAAAGCGCTTTTTAATTGCAAAATATACACAAATCTTTTATGTTATTATTACAAAAAATAACACAAAATTTTATTTATGTAAAGCATAATAAGTATCGAAAAATATAATTCAAAATCTGAGCAGTAGTCTATTGTTTATTTTTTCCCCCAATGTCCCCCAATGTAAAATATTTGATTGTTAGTTCATTTAATAATTAAAAATATTGTTGCGTAGATAAACCGTGTGTTAAATGAGTCAAAGATAAACCTCATTAATCTCAATTCGAAACTTTATTCAAGGAACTAAACCTCACATCTGTTTTTATCCACAAGAGAAAATGACTCGAATCTTCCATGTTTAGAAAGATACAGATATTATAAGAAAATTCTAGAACAAGCGAGAAATAATTGAAAGTTAATCGATAACAAAATTATTTCCAGGTAGCTCGCCTGCAGTCAGATACGAATTATCGCTTTCAGTTCATAGCATTCTACCACCAAGCCATTCAGTCTGCGCCAAGTTGAAACAAGTTTCATTACAATAATTTTCAATATAAACTTTTTTCCTTTTAAGAAAAGGAAATAAAAGTCTAAATCGTTTGTTATCTACCATTTACGATCAACAATATTTTGCAATAGTATAGCAATCCGTTTAAAATTATACCTAAATTTTCTTTCAAATTGCTTCCTTTTAAGCATAGGAATAATGAATACACGAGAGATTAGGATACATATTTAAAAGATAGAAAATATTTACTTGCTGTTATTAAATGCTATTTTTAATAATATTGCTTTCATCAAATGTAAACAATGAATGTCCCCATACACTTTGCAATTTTAGTTCTAACAGGTTGATTTATTTTCTAATATGTCGGTTTTTACTAATTATAATTGTGATTTCTAAGACGGAAACAGCGGTGAATGCAAATTGTGTGGAGAGAGTATTGTAGTACTAAGAAACTCATTATTCGCTTCCTGGAATATAAATTCACAAATAAGCGAAAATTAAAATTGCAAAAAGAGAGTCGTAGAATTATCTAGCTTCTCCTCTTCCCACGATTTCAAGGGGTATTTAAACCTTTAAGAATAAAATAACAGAATAATTCGTAAACAATTTTTTTCAATAATAGGCAAATTAAAAAAAAGTTGAAGTTTTTTAAAAAAAGTTTTCTTTTCTTTAATTTTTTTTTCTTACTTAACTAAAAGTATTTTTTTTTTAATTTTATTTTCAATAGAAACTTTTTTTTTCTTTTAAAAATTTATATTCTTGTTTATATATTGAGGAATAATGAAACCTCTGTTTATGTTTATAATTTTTCTATATGTTTATAATTTTTTAAAAAAATCAAGTTTCATTTCGTTGATTTGAAGTATTATTATTGATTTTTTTTCTGCGCACACAAACAATATTGAGGTATCCGATAATTGATGTGTTGATTTTTATTTAACTAAAAAATACTTTTCCGTTCATTCTTCCATTGAAGCTGTGAAAGCTCTCTGAATATCATGTAAAATTCGCAACAGAAATCCCCCCTCACTAAAATTTTTTCCAACCCGCATCTTTTATTAGCCACAATTTTTATGGTCTTTATTATTCATATAAATAGGAAATAAAAGGAGAAAAAAAACATTAATAAGTACAAATGGCAATAAATAGTTAAGCTTTAACTAAACCTATTTAGATTATACTTATATATAAAAACTCTTTCCAGTACTGTTTAACCTTAATTTTATGTTGAAGGATTGAAAATCCATGTGCTAAAAACACTGTAACGCTGTTTGTGTATTATTATCCATGTCGATCTATCTATCTATCTCTCTCTATATATATTATCAAAAACATTTAGGGACATATTAAAAATTTAAAAATATCAAGGTTTCCAGAAAACTTATTAAAAGTTCTGAAGAATTTATAAAAAGAGTAATTCTGTAAGTTATTATGTTTAAAGTACTCATTCTCAAATAGAGCTAATAAGATTTAATTGACATAGCAAAATAAATTCAATTTAATTAATTATTTATAAATAAATAAATTAGTATTATGTATTAAAAATGTTACAAAGGTAAGAAAACTAATAATTTTAAATATATTTCTTATAGAAGAATGCATTGCATACAATTTAAAAGTTGTACAAATAAAAGTATTCGCTATGATGAGCACTCATTTAATACATAATTTTTTTCTTCTTTTGGGTGTTATTTTAATATCCAGATATATAAGAATTTATTTTTATTTCATCGTATCAGAACAAAATGCAGTGTCGTTTATAGTTAACCTTTCGGCTCCAAAAAAAAAAAATGGAAAATTTGTCATTCTTTTCCATTTTTCCTCATAAAGAGTAGCAAAAACGACAAATAAATCGCAACGCTTTTATTCGAATGGGGTTTTTCGAAATACAAAGAATGACACGGGCGCCATTGTGTTGATGCTTTTCACACCCAGCGTGCTTACTGACACCTGGGCCCTTTTCAGATAGGGCTAATACGACAGCCCGCGGGTTAACAGGACAATCAACAAAATAGCCTATTTACCACAAAATGCCTAAAATCCTGTTTTCTTTTGTAACAGCTGAATGCGAAAGTTCAGATTTCTGCAACCCTCTTCCCCCTTTCTGCTGACTATTACTGAATCGTTCCCAATGGAGACCTGTTGTGAATATTGTTGTTGACAAGCTCATTCCACTTGAAAGCGAACAATAACGGCGGATTCAGGAGGCTTACTCATGCCATCAGCGCTTACGAAAATTTTTCGTTTAATGCTTCAATTGACAGATGTTTCAAAAATGTCCAGAAATCTTGCGGGGGTATACTTGTTTCTTATATATATATATATATATATATATATATATATATATATATATATATATATATATATATATATATATATATATATAAAATCGAAAAAATATTATTATTTGTTTTCATGAAATATAAAATAATATTTTATGTTCAAGAAAGTTAAAAAATCTTTTGGGTTATTTGAAAATTCATTCGCATTTCAGAGCTTTTGTTTCGATTGAATAGTTTTACTTCTTTGTTGATTAATGAAAGAAAAAAAATGATATTATTAATTTCTATTATACTCATTTATGTAAATACATTGTCAGCAATAAAATATAAATATTATATTATAATGTTTACATATTATTAATAATTTGGCACATGATTATACAACTGGTCTCGGATTTATCGGAGTTAATTTTAAAATACAAAAATTCACATTCAAATAATTATCAGATCATTATGCTATTATAATTTATAAATGTTTCAATTTATATCTGATATCTTGCATGTGCTATGGAAATCATTTTTCGTTATACCGCTTATGTGGAAAATAAGAGGAAAAAAAAAAAAAAAAACAATATAACACTAAATATTGGTATATACAAACTTGGTGACAGAAGAGTTTTCTTTTGAATAAAAATAGCTATAGAAAACCAAATGTTTCTATTTAAAAGGAAATATGAAAATATATCACTGATTTGAAAGGAAAGGAAATGTAATTAATATTTAATAATTTTAATACTACTTTTCTATTCTTAATAGATATCATAAACAAATAAACAAACAAAACAAAACAAAAAACGTCTAGTGGAACGTGTTCCCTCTTTAACATTATAAATCTAATTCCAAAACATTTCGATAGCCGTTTGAATCGTTTAATTTTCGTTACCGAATGATACTGCAACGAATTTGTCTCAGCTACTTATTAGTCAGAATATCTATATCTTGTTTTGAAATCACATTGAATAAACTTTCAGAAAGGGGATGGAATATATAAAGTTGAGTCATGATCAAACATTAAACATTTACACATAATATTCGAGTCATCATGTTAAAAGAAATTCTGGCATATTTCTCACTTTTTTTAAAAAGTTTTTGTAGTAGGTACTAACTGCAAATCTGTGGCTTGCTGAAATTTTATTATGGGAGAGGGGATGTGAGATTTTCATTTATTGCTCCCTTCCATAAAAAACACCACGTAAAAAAGGAGAGGTTTCAAGAAAAGCCCAGTTATTTTATCCTGCTAAATATAATTATAAAAATTATTTTTTGGCTAAATATCAATGTATAGTAAAACAATCTTAGTAAATTCTACTATTACTTAGTTTTTAATTGTATGTCATTTCTCCTCTTATGGAGTAATGATTCATTGAAATTTAATAAATGTTTGAATTAGTACTATTTAAAAAAGAAACCAAGAATCCATTCTATCTGAATGTACTAATATTAATTATATAGCTTATAAATTTCTGTCTTAGTAAACAAACTTGCTTTAAGCAAATAAAGTTTTCGTTCTATTGTATAAGGAACATTTCTTGATAGCTTAAAAGAGTTAATGTTGGTTAGTAAATGATCAAGTCCAATTAACAATAACAATTTACTGAAAGATCGACTAAAAGTATTTAAATTAAATAAATTTTAAAGAAAAAAGGTATTAATTTAAATTCACTAAATTATTTGATACTAGCCACCTTTAGCGATAGCTGATTCGCTGGGATGAATAATTGCTAAATTTTTTCAATAAAATTTTTTTATGTACCTTAGTACTTATGGCTTCTTCAGAAAAATATTTTTAAGCTTCAAATTTCGATAGTCATGTAATTCATACCAAAGTCATCATATTAAACCATGTTTGCCTTAAATGATACTGGATTATTATATTATAATGCAGATATTTTAAAAGTCATGGAAATCTCATTCTTTTATCTATTTTTCTTGTATCTTCTATTGTATCTATCTTTCTATTTCATATTTATTTTGTTTCATACAGACATACGCTAAAATTTAGATATTTCTAAGTTTAATTTGCAAGGAGAATTAACTTATTAAAATTTTAATTTGAGCTTTTAGTGGCATGATAGCAACTTGTTGATAGAAGCTAATTTTTTCAGGCAAGCATAATGTGACCTTACTGGTCAAATTTTATTTTTATTTTGTGTGAAATATGTTTTTAGAAATTATGTTTAAAATATTTTTAAAGATTAATTAAATAATAAAAATAATAAGTTAAAGTACAAATTAATAAATATTATTGGAAAAATATTTTTTAATTTCAAAATGGTGTAAAAATTACTTTTTTTGTAAAATATTTGTGTGAATTAGGGCGGAAAAACGTTAACATTTTGTTTGCTTTTAAAATAAATTTCAGAATAAAAAATCGCTCAGAGATGCATATTCCCATATTCCAAATTATATATCCTCCGAATTTGGTAGTTCTAAGACAAAGGATCTAATATAGTTAATAATTAGTAACAAGCAAAAAAGGACGCAAAAAATAATAAAAATATTTAAGATTGCGCAATTCAAAATAAATTAATAATACCAATAATATGATGTTTGTGGTAAAGCTCTGATTTATAATCGGAACACCAAAAATCACAAACGGACAAAAGAAGCATAAATACATTGTTATAAAACATCCCTTTCAAATGACAGTACTTTAGTAGCTAAGTTAACAAACCTGTTATATTTATAAAGCAAGTTACGAAAATATTGTTGCTATTCTTGTAGTTTTTGACACAAAATGACATTTAAATGATATGCAGAATGGTATTTTTTGCCACACTGACTTGATTGCACTAACTGTGATAGTTTTTCAACTAGCATTGTTTTAATGTAATAAAGATATGAAACTTAAGCGCACTCCGAATCATTTTTTTTTTTTTTTTTGCGCTGTCATAAATATTTGATAACTCTCATCCGTGATTTGTTGGTTGAAGTTTCTGTGCGAATAATGCTGCATAGAACATGCGTATCAGCTTAGTTTCGTCACACGAGGTAAGTTGCCTTTCTACAAAATATTAAAAAAAAAAAAAAAAAAAAAAAAACCTACATTTTTGTCATTTGAATAGATCCAAGAAATATCTGCATTCAGTTATCCAAACCTAAGAGAACCAGGTTTAGTAAGGAAAACTCCAGCAATTGGGACATCAACAGTGAGCGGTAAGTTAAAGCATGCAGGAGTCTAGCTCATTTTTGAAAAATGCAATAAGACAGAAGGCACCATCTTCTCTCTCTGAGTGATGTTCCGCATTTTTTATCATGCTTTAGATCACTATGGTGACTAAGAGTTGACCCTTTTCTGATCCATGTTTCTCAATCTTTTTATTCTTTAAATCACTATGCTGTCAACAGATTCGACCTTTTACTAGCCCTACAAGCTATGTTCCTCAGTTTATTCATGTTTCAAACTGTTATAATGCCAAAGGATTCGTCCTTCTCCGACCCACATTTCTGAGATTTTTTCTGCTTTAACTCTGTCCCACCAAGGGGCTTGCCCTTCTCCGAGTCACATTTTTCAATGTTTTCATACTTTAAATCGTCATGTTGCCACATTATGCTACCGATAAACTCCCCCTTATCCCTTATTTTCTCTTGTGCAACCTTAAAATGTAACGTTTATTTAATATATAATAAATCATTAATTTTATGTAACATTTATTTAAATATTTACTATAGGAGATAGAAGTGGTAGGTGCGTTCTTATTAAATAAACAGAGAAGATTTGCAAAATCCACATAATATTGCAACATCCACATCATAAATAAGCATTCCCAGGAGCAACTTTAATGATTGTAAATGAATTAATTAAAAGGTGAACTTATATAATTTAGTTTGTATATATGAGAATTAAGATGATTAATTCCCAAAAGTATTTGGCAGTAACCATAGAGTTCTTTGCTTAATTAAGAGTCTGTGTCCTCGTTTCTGGAGTGAATGAGCCAAAGTCTTCAAAGAACAAGAATTCTCTTCGAAATAACGCAAGTGAAGACCCTCAAGAGTGTTTAATATTCAGCAAACGGAGGAATATCAACTTGGTTAATTGTTTGTAGTTTGGATTTAATTAATAACACTAACTTTCGTTTCAGTCTCACCTGATTTCCAAATGACACTCTAAACACTTCTCATGTTTAAACATGTTCCCTGTCTTTAACAAAAGTCGTAATTTTATGCATCGAATTCTATGACGCTTGTTTATTGAAATATAATTAAAATGCAAAGAGACAAGAGTAAATGTGTTGAAGAACTCGGTGGTGTTTTTAAATTAGAAAATGCATATTTGCTTAGGGTTATACATATGTGAATTTGGGTATTTTTTAATTGAATATTTAATTGATACACAATAAAAGATAATATGTATCATAACATTATTTAATTTATGCAGTTCCTTCCAAAAACCAGATGAATCAATGGTCTCAAATAAGGCGTCGTTTAGAATGCAATATACGATTGATTTAGTTTAATGGTGTAATGGTGTAATTAACTTTGATAGATCCAATATCTTTACGGGTAGATGCAAAATTACTTTTAATAATTTAAAATAAATAATATATTTTTTCTAAGGAAAATTTTTGATATTTTAAAAAAGAATTATACCTCGAAATACTGATGAATCCTTTCCCGCCCGAAAAACACATTTTCGAAATTTCATTTGTCTGTGAACATGATAACTCTGAAATGCAATGAATTGGTTGTGGGAAATTTGGTCTTTTTGATAATACTGCAGATTTTTGACGGCTTTTTCAACGAAATCCGTCTATGAAAATAGGTTCTTATCTCCATTTGTATTCATCTGAACAAAAAAGTCGAAAACAGAAATAGATAGAAAGATTGAATATATATATATATATATATATATATATATATATATATATATATATATATATATATATATATATATACACACAAAAGTATTAAAATCAACTTAATAGGAAAATCAAATAAACCAAATAAAAAAAGAATCCGGCCTGAAGACTTTTTCAAGGGTCACCCTCAGGCAAGGTTTAAAAAAAAAAGGATTTTTTTCTGTGAGGGAATGCAGACAAGAAAGTCTAATAATGATTCCTCGTGACCCAAAAATCCCTCACAGAAAAAATCCCTTTTTTCGAATAACTGCCTGAGGGTGATCCTTGAAAAAGACTTCAGGCCTTATTCTTTTTTTATTTGGTTTATTTGATTTTCCTATTAAGTTGATTTTATTACTTTTGTATCAATTCATCTGTGTTTTAGAAGTAGCTGCATTTGCGCTCTCTAAATACTATGAAGTTTTTCCTGTTCTTTTTTGGTTTTAGTTTGAATAAGAAATAATTTTTAGTTGCGATTCCGAAACTATTTCGTCGTTTCGTTTTCATTTTGGTTCCGTTTTCAAAATATTTCTTACTTTAGATTGGTTACTTATATATATATATATATATATATATATATATATATATATAATATTTATTTTTTCATCATTTTTCATCAAACTTAGAAATCTGTTTTAAATTTTCATTCTAATTTGCGAAAGAAAGGTGTTTAAAATGCATTGTCGGTGTTTTCCAGAACACTATGAAGCACAAAATGCGCCAGATTGCGTTGATGCATGAGAGAAACGAATGAAGAATATTCCTCCTTTCATAACTCTTAATTACGAGGACTTTAAAAATAAGTGATGTGATTTTTTTCCCTTCAGTTAAGTCCTTCACCCCTGCCGATAAAAATAAAATAAAATATAGAATTTTAAAAAATTTGGGAAGTCAGAATTACATTTATGTAAAGAACTATCAGGAAACTTATTCAGAGTACTAGAGGAACAATATTTGATATAAGAAAGCAAAATCTTGGTGTTTTGTAATTTAAAGTATAAGGCATAAACGCAACAAAAATTCTAAAAATGAGCGATATTAAAAATTTAGCGGGTAATCGCTACTATAAACGTGTTAATTCATTTGTCATCCATCAATAATTCTACGATTTCGCAATACACATTAACTCACTGATAGTTCAGCCAAATCATACATTAATTCTTTTTCAATATTCTTCTTGAAAATAATGTTAATGCATATAAAATTAAAAAAAAATATTTTTCGATATATTTATAAAACAAAATGGAGAATGAGAGAAAAAAAAATCTATGATGAAACGTTTTTTCACCTAATGGTGTAAGGAGTTTGAGAAAGAAATATAAGTGTTATAGGAAAAAATGGAAACCATTAAATAAATTTTGCAGTCAATAGCTAAATTAATCTGTTACAGCTTGTATTCGTTGACCAGTTGCGTTTAAATAGCATTTTTATACAATTAAATACATTTTAATACAGAATAACTGTAGAAAAATTAAAATACATTGTATCAATTAAAATTAATTAACTAACCATAAAAGCGTTTTAATTAATAATTTATTACGAGCGACTTTCTTCATCTACAGTTTACCATCTATTGTCGAAACCATTCCTCTGCGTCCTTATGAATAATTTCAACAACAGGCGGTCTTATTTAAAGATAAAAACATTTGATTGTAGTGACACTTTCAAATATTACGATTATTTATAGGCTTACCTCAAAGTCTAGTTTTAATAACGTCTAGTATCTGGTCTCTAATGAGCTGGATTTGAAATTTTCCAAATTCTAGCACCTTAAGAAGTCGTTGATTAATTCTTTATAATCTTTGTAAGAAGAAATGTCTACTTGTCTTCCTCTAAAGCTTTCAAATATAATTTAAAAGATATAAATTCTGATCTGTTTCAAATGATTTTCATTTCACAAGTTCTCGTTTTATTTTGAATTGAAACAAAACAAAGGCATATGCTGTTATTTCTATTTTGCATAAACAAAATATGCAAAAAAATGTATAATAGTCATCAAAACATTCAATCTGGTATTACGATGAATCTTCCCATTTTAGATTTTTTTCAGATAAAAAAAATTTATATCCATGAATTCCGTACTCAAAAAAAAGTATCAAGCTAGATCTATGAAATTTCACATGGAGTTTTTCATCAAAAATACTGATTTTTAAAAAATATTTTTTGATGAAATCTGTCAGATTGTATATTGGAGTTTTTATGTAAAAAACCTTCCTAAAAAGGGCAACGATCAAGATGAATGAATTTTTGAGATTTTATTTTATTACCGATTTGAGATATCTAGTCAAATTTTAGAGAAAATTCGACAAGAATTTAATTGCCTGACTATCTTTCCTATATATCCGAACTTGATAACTTTAGCATGCAGTAAAACATATAAATGAAATTTGGTATACGAAATTATTGAACAATTGTATTGCAGATTTATATTTAATTATAAATTAATCGATCAAAAGGAAAATACATAAGATGTATACGCTATTTTTTTAATTGCATCACGAAATTTAACACAAAATGCATCGTATCATTTAAGTAAATTAGAGACTCCAGAAGAGAACCTCTTTGTTAGTTTATTTTGGAATCTGAAAAGAAAACTTCTTACGTTTCTTCTTCTTGTGACATGTTTTCGGTTTAAAAAAATTCAATAAAATTTCAGAAAATATAATTGGAGTTGACAAGAAAATGTAATAATTAACTTATTATTAAATTTTCTTCATACATTATGAATACTGATTATAATGAATTATTATTAAACTTGATAATTAATAATTTATGTGTACAAAATTAATTAAATATAATTAGTTTTAATGATATTCTAATTCTTTGAAAAACTTAATGGAATGAGTAATTAAGTAATGAATAAATATTGAGATTAATAATACAATACTGAGATACTCTTTATACGCAGTAACTAAATGATTAAATACTGACTAAATAAATGTTCAAAAGGGGTTGATTTGACCCCACTTAAACATTTTTTTTCACGTTTGAAAAAAGTATAAAAAATCTAATTTTTATATTTATTCATACAATATCCTCTTTATCTAAGCTTGTGAAAGGAAGTTACGTTTAGAAGAAGAACATCGAAATTTCCTTTTATTTCGGAAGCATTTCGAAAACAGGGCTGATGTGCTTTGTGCTTTCGGTCAACAGATTGCATTAGTGGAGAAATACACTATACATTAGTGGAGAAAGTTTATTTTATATAAGTCATACGTACAACATGGTTAACAGAACAACGATCATAGAATTGAAATCAATTTACTAACGTTAACTATTATTTTTAACGTTATTAACGTAATTTTTCTGAAAAAAATTACACTTATAATTATGTTTTTATATATATTCTATAAGTCGAATAACATTTTGAACTATCATTTTTAACGCAACATAGTTAAAACCATGCCATTAAGATATAATATTCCTCACTAATGAAAATCTGACTTATTTTTATATTACCTTAATTGCAATACTTTAGTAAAAATATTTTTTCGCACTTCCTTTTTTTTTAAAAAAAGAAATACTATCTTTTGTAATTTTAGTTTAAAAAATAACTTTTAAAAGCACATTTTAATTAACAAATTATCACTTTTTTATTTTGATTTAGTTTCTACTTTTAAGTTTATGACTTATTATAATAATAATCATTTTGTCTTGCAATTGACTTTTTTCTCATCACTAATAGTGTTATTCGAATGAATGAAATGTTAAATGAAGATATAAATTATCGCTAAAAATATCCTCAAAATATTAAAGCAATGTATTGTGACCAAAAATGTGTGTGGGATTTTCTAATGAGTCCCCGGTTTTAAATATAATATTTTAAATCTACACAAACACAGCTACACTACAAAATTTACAAACACACATAGAAAATTAGGTTAAAGAAAACAGTATGGTGGAGGGATTCCACCGTTTCCAACCGAAAGCATTCTGCGTTAGCGCAAGGGCTGCGCACAGGGAAAAAGTCGACCTCAGGATGCAGGTCTCCCGTTCAACTACTTGTCTTATTTAAAATGCCACAAGGGGGCGCTCTCTACTCAAGGGGAAAAATAGGTGCTACAATTGTGGATTTCAAATATGAATGAATGATAAAGCAGTTACAAAATTCCATATTCATAAGCAAATTAAATTAAATAAAAGTGTACATAATAAATTTCTGAACAGTATACTTTTTTTTATTTGAATTAGGCTCCTTTTTGCTTAGATAAAGCATCTAAAATATAGAAGTATACACTATATGAAGAATGGACGATAAGATAAACATGTAAGAATATCTTACATTTTATAGATATTTCTTTTCCGTGCATATTTGTAAGCATTTGTTTTTTGTTTCGTATTGATTCGCACATGTTTATATTTATATTCGTATTTTTCAACTCTGAATTTGGTGAAAGAAAGTCAAAAATTGTTTCGGCATCCAAAGAAAGCAACGCAATGGAACAATTTTCAATATATTCAGCATATGTAATGCAAAAATTTTAAAGAGAATGTTGCAAAACAAACATGTAATTAAAATCGTAAAAAAAGAATAGATTTACATCCTTTATAATCAATCTGCACTTATCTCTGTGTCTAGAATTTAGGTCAAATTAGAATTTGTAATTCAAAAGTCTAGCATTTCAAAACATTTATTCAAAAGTTTTAACTTTGCGTGTAACTTGAATAAGGGATTTTAAAATACAAAACAAGGGCATATATCAATCAATTTCATTTTAACCGTTTAAAGGTGGCATAAGATTTAAAAATATACCACTTCATGATAAAAACAATAGAAAAACTTGCAGAACTATCATAATTTATGGCTTTTAAAACATATGAAAAAAGGCGCTAGTAAAATTATATAGATAAAAATGTTTTGCTATCTAAAAGAACAATAATGTAGAACAAGACAAATTCAGAAGTTCTAAATAAAATTTATAATAAACAACTTTATCTTCCATTTTTATTATACCAGACTTCAAAACCTGATTCATTTATAATCACTTCAGATATAATTGAGGGTAAAAAATTTTTTTCGAAAAGTGCCTTCAAAATTACCTGCAAGAGTAAAATTAATAAACATACAAAATACTTTTTTTATGAAAAATTTAGTTCAATACAATAAATTAAGCTACTGCATAAATGAAAGGAAAAATACATTTTTGATAAAAACTTGTTTGCTATCCTTTTAGAAAGGGTTCACATTGTGCTAGATAACTAGATAAGAATTTTTTCCAGCAATAAAAGTTTTTCCACTACATGTTTTGTATAATTTGTAGATTATATTTACAGATTAAAACTGATATTTTATAAGCTAGTAAAAAAAATCAGGAACAGTGGTTTTAATTAAAGAAATTCTGTAGTGATTATTCAAAAGTAAAAGATTTCTCTCTACTTATTCCCACAATAATACAACAGAAAAGAAATCATGTGCTTCTGTGTAACATATATTAATACATAAATGTTTTCTTTAATGGAGCAAAATTCCATAATTTCATTAACAAAATTAAAAGTTCTATACCATAGTAAAGCTAATAAGTAAGGGTGGCCCAAAATTAACGAAATATTTGAATTTGTCACCATTCGGGCAGTCAAGTTTTGTCAACTCTATAAAAAAACTCATTTGATATCTGATAGTTTAGGGTTACTAAAAATGGAGCATTGCATGATAGAACATCGTGTTTCCATTTTTGAAAAATATTTCAAAAATAATGCAAGTCTGGTGACCACAGTTCGAAAATTTGAGAATTGACCCCCTAACATTTGTTTTAACACCATTGGATTTCTTTTTATAGGGTTATTTGAAGTCAAAGGTTTATGCAAATAAACCCACAAGCATGCTTGCATTTAAGAAGAAAATTCAACCACATGGAAAATTTTGTCAAACGAGGGCTATGTGCCAGCAAAATCGTGGAAGCCATTTGCTCTATGTGCCCTTTTATACATAACTCTATATTGTGTACTTTACGATTCAATAAAAATATAACAATTTAAAGGGGAAATAAACTGAGTTTTTTTTAATTATTTAATTCAAATCTTGCTTTAACACGTTGTTCTATCGTGTAACGCTCCATTTTTACTAACCCTAAACTATCAGCTGTCAAATAGTTTTTTTAAAGAGGTTGCCAACACTTTACTTCATTTGTTAAGGAAAATTCAAATCTTGCATTAAATTTGGGACACCCTTTACATAAATATTACGCTTTTGTATTTAATAGTCGTTTTTTTCCTAAATATTTTATTTTCTAAGGTATTTATTTAAATTTTCTTGACCCAATTCTTGAAATAGAACATTAGCTTTGATTCTGTAAAATATTCAAAACAAAAATGTTATCTCCTTCTTTCTAAAAAAATTGTCGAATCAGTTCCAAAACACAACACCACTGGAGAAGTCACTCTTCAAAACAAAAATAAATATATTCCTCCCACATAATTCTCAGTCCAGTGGTTACACCAAATGTCCCCTCCCTGCCATGTTGAAAATTCAGAGTCAATTCCGATTAAACCGGGCATGCAGTTATAAATCCCCAGGCCTCTCTCGTGCTCTTTCCATTCGACATACGATTTTTAGGGGGGCTGCAATGGGTGGCGATTCGAATTCGTGGCCATCTGTCGCCATCCTTCCTTTAGTAATTGCAGCATTGCGACCCGCTCGCTGGACACGTTTGAGATTTAAATTAAATATATCTCTTTGCCTCCGTCTCCGAGGACACTTGGAATTGACAAACGGGCCTTAACAGCTCCGAAGACTTCGACCGCGTCTTTGTCCTCACCGAAGCCGTGATAAACGTCCAAATTCGCTGATTAAATGCGAGAACGACGAAAATTGCTTCGATCTTTATCAAAAGGATAAAATAATTTCGGGAATTAAGTTCGGCGTAATTACGACATATCCCGGAACACGGTGTGCGCCATAAATGCGTTTTGATTATTGATTTCGTACTCAACTGAAGTCGAGAAAATGGAATAAATCGAGAGAAACTCTGGCTAAAATTGTATTCAGCCACCCGGAATGGGAGCTGGCTTATCTGTTTCAAGTCTTGGGAAATGAAATTGAATAGATACGCCGGGAATGCACTGCGACCAACTGTTACAAGATTTAATATATTACATAAAGAGCAGCGCCTTAAAAGCGTTAATATATTGGACAAAGCACAATATCAAGAGTACAGGTTTTAAATGGAAATATGGAGACGAATATTATCAAATACAGAAAATTCTCCGTAGATGCTTCTGTCAGATTCTTTGAAATTGCACATCATTCTCAAGTCAGATTCTTAAAATTTTACATCATTCTTAAGTCAGATTTTTAACAGTACAATAAAAGGATAGCAGTATTTTATAGAAATCTTTCATGTAACTTTATCAATATGTAATATTCTATTTCTGAATATCTAATTATATATAACAGCAGATATTTTATTCTTATTTCTTAAATCAACGAAATTATGGAAACAGTGAAAGTATCTGGCATGGTGGAAGTCATTTTAAACATTTTCTTGATATTAATAAATAAAACTCGGTGAGAAAATTTAATATCAGACTAATGTTGATTCAAAATCATATTTCAATAAAACTACTCCATGTTTGTGGGCCTAATACATTTTTTAATCTTAAATTGAAAATCAAAAAGTTCTCGTTATCTATTGAAGGCTAAAATCATTAGGTCTATTCAACAATTAAATAATTACTTCATAATGATTCGTTAGTTTAAATTAATGTATTTTCTCTGTACTTTCCTGTGTACAAATCAAGAACAATTAAATTCGATAGATATTTAAAATATACATTAGATAACTTTTAAAAGCATTACAAGCATGCGGAACTAAGTAATTTTAAAAACAGAACATAGAATCTTAAGCTCTAAAAGGTTTTCTATAATAGACGTCATGTCAATGAATTTATCAAGGTATCTAAAAATGTATAATATAATTTGCTTAAATTTGTATTTATACATTCGCGTTAGAAAAGAATTTATCATATTTACCAGTTACTCTAAGCTAAGGCATTACATAGAGGCTTAAATTATAAAAAAATTTTACAACACTTTTTTTCTAAATGTCTTTGGTTTGTTTGTTGATTTAGAAATATACAACTTGCAAAGTACTAGCTGCAATTGCTTTAATAGAATTTGCTTTAA
Source organism: Argiope bruennichi (assembly GCF_947563725.1). Classification (NCBI taxonomy): domain Eukaryota; kingdom Metazoa; phylum Arthropoda; class Arachnida; order Araneae; family Araneidae; genus Argiope; species Argiope bruennichi. The sequence continues at coordinate 142,550,588 of NC_079151.1, read as the reverse complement.
TAGAAATTAGAAAACAACTTTATGTGGTAATCACAAAATTTTAATCTTTCAAGAAATTGGAAAAAGTAAAAGTTATTCATTTTATAGATGTTGAGGAAATGAGGATTTAAATTTCCTATAACTACCAACTAAATTTTTGAAAGTCATTCTTTGAATACGGAAAAGATTTTTAAATAATCTTTGCTCGTGACACTTCTGCATATTTTTGACGTCCGTAAAGGAAATCCCTCCATTATAAATCAAGATAAACATGTCAAATTTAAAATATAAGCTTAATTGGGCAATTACGTTAAGTATTGTTTTTAGTGCAAAACAAGATGGTTAGTAATTAGAAAGATTTTCTCTTTATAATTTATCAAAACTTTTAGTAATAATAGCCAAATATGATGAGAAAGCTGATACCTTACGTCAAAATTCAAATTAATTGCCCTTAAAGCTAATTATTTAAACTTTACCAAAATTATTGTTTTTATCTCGTTAAAAGGACTTTTTCAAATTACTGATAAAAATGCTTTTTTAAGGATGCTTACGGTACAGTTTATCCTATGATTTAGAATATACAGGGCTATCGGGAAAGAATGAAAAGATTTCAGAAGCGTAGAAATCATACCACAATTATTGCGTATAGAGAGAGAGAGAGAGAGAGAGAGAGAGAGAGACAGACAGAGACAGACAGACTTAATCGCCCATATATATTTTGATTTAAATTAACTATATTATAGTATTTTAATGCTTTATTTGGGTATAAAATTGATTTGATTCAAAAGTATCGGGAATTTTTCCTATAGAGTTGCTTCTAAATAGTAAATAAAAATAGTTAAATATTTTAAAGATAACTATCTTCAATGTCCCAAAATTCTGTCGTAATATTTTATTATTTAGAAAGTTAAAAATACTCTTCAAAGTTCTAATAATGAAAGAAAATATTATTCGTAAGTAAATGAATATTTTCATGATATTTTAGCTTTGTATACCTGAATGTATGAAAAATCAATCTCTAAGCTTGCATACAGAATAATGTTCATATATTTGATCCGCTTCAGCGTATTTTAAATGCATTAGACTGAAACATTCTCAATGAAATATTTGTCTAATGAAATATAATGAATTGGATTTAAAGAGTCACCACTATCTCCCTGTTATAGAACGAAAAAACACAGGGCAATTGAAAAACATGGCAACATTTTAAATTCATATTAAGGAAAACACTAAAGACATATTCGTTTCACTTCATTTAGATGTGTGCATCATTAGTCGCTTGACAAACATCAGGTTTACAATATTAAACATCTCGGCATATATAGTTTTAACTTTATCTATAAATCGACACTTTAGGTAGCTGATATCAGCGATTTCTTCATTTTAATATATATTCTAGAAGAAATTCCAAGGGTAAAAATGGGCCATCGCGAGGCTTTAGGTAGCTGGTATCAGTCATTTTTTTCATTACGTTTCCAGAAGAAGAAATCCCAAGGATAAAAGTGGGCCACCACGACGCTTTATGTAGGTGATATCAACAATTTCTTCATTATACACTACGTTCCCAGAAGAAGAAATCCGAAGAGTAAGAATGAGTCACCACGACGCTTTAGATAGCTGATATCAACTATTTCTTCATTTTACATTAGGTTTCCAGAAGGAGAAATCCTAAGAATAAGAATGGGTCATCACGACGCTTTAGGTAGCTGGTGTCAGTCATTTCTTCACTGTACACATGTTCCCAGAAGAAGAAATCCCAAGGGTAAGAATGGGCCATCACATTTCTTCCATTAATTTAGAATCTCCTTATTTGCTTTTTGAATGTCCTACCCTTTATTTGTGGGATGAAATCTTAAACGCGGCGGAACAGTTTAGAGGACATAATAATATTGTGTACAGGATTAGCATAAATATTAAGTATTTATATTTTCAAAACTGTTAAACATAATACAATCAGTGATGCATAAAAATAAAGAAAAAACATTTCCCATTTTTTTTTCAGTTGCAAATGTTTGATGTGTGAATGTAATGTGACAAATATTTAATCTGTAGTCAAGCTCGTTACATCCGTTTTGAAGTTTTATTCCAGAACTTGGAGCTTAATGCAGCTCTGATGAGTCTTGTAAAACGATTGACAATTTTCAACATTGCAGGCTTTTAAACAAGATCTTTGGTGCAACACCATAAAAAGAAATAACCATAAGTAAAATCCCAAGATATTGGTGACTATGTGGCGAAAGATAAATCATTTCTACGTCAGATTCGACGTTATATAATATCCCCTATTTAGGTTGGCTACAACATCCAAAGCTTAATAAAATGAAGCCTATCTTGTTAAAAGGTGAAATTCGTACCATCTTCACTTTGTTGTGGAAATAATCGTACATCCTTCATGTTCAAATAATTGCTATTTGTTGGAAGATTTTAAAACAAAATTTGAGATTTTTTCCTTCATTTTTATCTATTACTATTCATATTATTGTAATAGTTTTGAAAATATAAAATTTGAAAATCTGGTCATTCATTTATTTTAACCCTGTATTTCAATTAATTCAATCTGTAATAGTTGAAGCTTGATTTCAGCATCCGTACAAGATTTTAAATTATTTCTTCTAGATATTTTTCTTCGAGTTAAAAACTATTCTTTATATATCTATAAGCTATTATCTATCTCTCTTTTATATATATATATATATATATATATATATATATATATATATATATATATATATATATATATATATATATATATATATATATATATATATATATATATATATATATATATATATATATACAGGGTGTCTTAAAAACCTTGACCGCGGCTTTTATTTCTTAAGTATTGATCGTAGACTGTAAATTATAAAGTTGCGTAAAAAAAGGTGTAAAATGTTATGAAATCGATTAAAATTTTCAGGGGATTAAACTTGAAAAAAAATACAAAATTTAAATTTTTATACGGACCTCGTACAAAAAAATCCCCTAATGAGTGTCCCATACTTTCATAAGGTCATGTACAAAATTTCAGAATTTTATCATGAAGACTGTCAAAGACATGTTAAAACAAAGTTGGTGATCGCGAACATAGCAAAATAGTATACATTTTTGTTTTTATGTCTCCCTAACGGGCGAAATTAATTAGCTAATGAATGGCTTAATTAATTGCTTAGTGAAACATGGATTATAACTGAAAGAAAATATTGTATCCATAACGACTGACAGAGCAACAATTATGAAAAAAGTTGTAAATTTGATTGGTGCAAATCAGCAGATGTGCTATGTACATGGAATTCAATTAGGAGTAATAGATGTATTATACCAAAAAAATAAAGAACAGAAGAATCCAAATACTGTGGATATAGAAACTTCGGATTCCAACTTTGAAGAGAGTAAGAGTGAGAGTGATATTGACAATGAAGATAATGACAATGTAATTGTTGAAGAAGAGATATTGCTAATTGCAATGAAATATTAATCTATTAAGAATTGCTTCCTATAATTTATAAAGTTCGAAAAATTGTTAAGATATTTAAATGTTCCCCTATAAAAATGGATATATTACTAAAATATATACTAACTGAAAATAAAACAGAATATATATCTTAATATTAGATTCTAAAGCACGTTGGAACAGTTTACTCCTAATGATGGAACGATTTTTGAAACTGAGAAATCCAATCCAAAAATCAATAATCGACTTAAACCTGTAAATTAATTTTTCAGATAGTGAATTCGACTTAATATCCAGAACTATATCTACTTCCAATAAAACTGACTATTGAAGCATTATGTCGGAAAGATTCTAATTTATTAACAGCTAATGCAACAATAAATTTCATGTTGCAGTCACTGAAAGAACAGCACACATCACTACTAAAGAATTATATATTACATTGAAAAGTCGCACAGGAGAAAGGCATACTGAAATAGAAAATGTCTTATGGTATTTACATAATTATAATGATTTTAAAAATGAAAATGAAAAAGAAGAAAAGAAAATAACCAGTTCAAATCTGATTAAGTTTAGAGTAAATTTTCTTAAAAATTTTTACCCACAAACCTATCCACATTCAGAAGAATTCGGTTCAATTATCGAAGATAATGATGTCACTACGGTCGATAGAGAAAAGGAATTGTCTCTTGAACAAAAATTAGAATTAGCGATAAATAAAAAAAAATCAACGAACCAAAATACAATACAGAAATGAGCTATATCCAAAACCATCCGACGAGAAATCGATTTATTTGAAGATGAGGGATTTAGAGGTAAATACTTGAAAAAAAATATATCTCGCATTGCTAACAGTACCACCAGCTAGCGTAGATGCCGAAAGAGCATTTTCGACAGCTGGTAATTTTTACACGAAATTACTTTTCAGGCTTAATGACAGTACTATTGATGCATTATTATTTTTTTAAGATCATATTTCAAAAATTTGTAATAATACCACAGACTGAATAGTGACATTTACACTTTTTTGTGATTTAAATAAATAAGATGTTTCTTTACTTTTTTGTGATTATATACTGTTATAATTTATAAGTTACAAATTATTTTTTGTGATATTTACACTCTCTAAAAAAACTGGCAAATAAAACAAAGAAACACCTGTGTTTTCTTTCTTTTTCTAAAATTTCTAATACCGGTATTAAAACCGGTATCCCGGTATTAAGATTTAAAAAATACCGAATACCGGTATTGAAATTTTTGTCCGGTGTTGCAATCCCTAGACGCGACGCAGGAATGCATCATAAGGAAATAAAATATGTTTCATATCTTTAGTTTTAAATACAAATTTTAAAATCTATACTGCCTGAAAAATACTTAAAAATGTTATATCATGAATGATAGAATATAACTTAAAAATACCACAGTCAGTGAACTTGTAAAAAATCTTATGCAATGCTTCATTAAAGTAATCTTTCCTTTAAGTTATTATTTCAATGCAATTTTAATACTTTTCAACCAATAAATAATAAAATCATTATTTATTTATTCAATCATTACTTTCTTTGTTAATTTGTGTACGACCCTAAAACACAAACATCCGATATGATTTTTCCTCTTTGCGAACTCGTATCCAGGTATTGGAAAGTGGTTTGTCAGCATTTATGTAGTTTCATTTCTTTGAGACTTTTTGTGATAAATTGCTGAATTGCTGAAATTTTGAACATGACCTTATTAGAGGATGTGGCACATTTTACTCATTCGGAATTTTTTGTACTTTGTCCGTACAAAAAAATTAAATTTTGTATTTTTTAAAGTTTAATCCCCTGAAAATTTTAATCGATTTCATAACATTTTGCACCTTTTTTTATGCAACTTCCTATTTTACAGTATATGTTTGCGATCAATATTTAAGGAATAAAAGCCGCAGTCAAGTTTTTGAGTCACCCTGTATATATATATATTCTTATGAGTATCTTAGTTTAATAAAATCAAACCCAAACATTTTTCTTTTAACTAATATAACTACTCTACAAAGATTCCAGAGTTCATTATACATCTATGAGAGAAATAAGAAAATAGAATCAGCTAGTAATTAAAATATTGGAATCAATCAATATTTTCCCAATAAAAATAATATATTTTTTTAATAATCTCTTTATCAATAGTTAATTATTTTGAGTTGAGTGTTTCGAATACACTTTTTTTTGTATGTGTGCACTCATTTCCAGAATAAAAGTCCGTATGTTGTGATTTTATTTTTTTAATAATTGCTTATTATATAAGGAAACTATTAAAGAAACTCGAACATAATGATTTATTATGCCTTTAATGACTTCGCAAACACTCAATCACTATGTCTCTTGCAAAGCTAAAAAAAATATAAAATAAAGTGCTAAAAATGCATTTAGTTAGAATTCTATTTGATATTATTATTGGTACAGTTGTCAAGCTTGTTTCATTGTGTTGTGTCGCCATGAAATAAGCGAAGTTATTAAAAAATGAGAAGAATAAGGAGCTGTATTTGTAGGCTGGATTTATATGTATTAAACATTTTTTTAAACAGAAATTAGGAGGAAAAAAAAGTATATCAATGTGTATAGCAGTAAAGTATATATAAGTATTGTAAAGCTATTACTAATAATATTTATAATTCCTATTATTGAATATAATTCGTTTATTAACACAATTGCCTTCTGTATAAAATTTTTAAAATTTAAAATGGTAAAGAAAATTAATTTTTAATTCCCGAACATTTTTGTAATTCAAAAATTTATATGAATTATTCCAGTTCTGGAAAAAAAAACTACGAAAAAATCATTTGTAATACATAGCATATTGATTGTATCATGTCAAAGAATTTAATTTATCAATAAATAAATATATATAAATATATAAAAAAATATTAACTGACTTATGAATTACTAAACACACTGACTTAAAAATAAAATAAAATAAAAAAAATCCTAATTCAGTGAAATTTTTTTTAAATTTATTTATTTAATGTCAAGAAACTGTTGCTATTAAAATCATATTACTATTTCCTTATGTAAATCCGGGCTTAACAAGATTTTATAATAATGTTATGACAGCATATTTAAATTTTAGTCACTTACTTCACCATTTCAAATGAAAAAAAATCTACCATGACAATAAAGATCAAAGACAAAAAATAAAGTAAAGTATTAATTAATGATAATCAAAAGTAAATTAAATTAAAATAGTTAAATAGCATTAATTAATACCTTAACAATCAATAAGATGCAAATAACTCTGCAAATAATTTTTGGATTAAAGGCATTTTATCAGTCGTTTGAAACTGGAAATTGTTTTTCTTACATTTTTACTGTTAAACAATTTTATGAAACAATACATTTTTTTTTTTTTTTTTTTTTTTTTTGTGAATGGGGAATTGATTTTTCATGCACTTCCTGATTTGCTTCTTTTATGTTCACTAAAGTACAAATTTTATATTTTAAATCTTAATTATTCATTCATTGTTTAATTTAACTAGATTTTTATTTCATATCTTGCCGCCACTTAGTAGTGAATTTAAGAAAAATTTATTACAGGATTTTAGAATATTTATACTAATGAATTATAATTTATGGACAATAAACTATAATTAAAATATTTTTTGTATTTAATACATTAGCTTAATTTTTAAAATATATTTTGAAACTATTTGAATAATTAGAAGTATTAAACAAATATGATGTAAATATGAACTTATAACCTTTACCTACCTTTTACATAGTCATAAAAGGCGAAGAGAATCAATACATTTCTAGCGTGCTAAAAAAATATTAAGTACTGCAAAACAATAATGTAAATATTATTTTTAACTTAAAAAAAGCTAACTAAAATAGTTAAATTATCTAATATTTAAAATCTTATCTTTTAACATAACTATTTTTATGGGAATACTTTAATCTGCCAAAAAAAAAAAGTTAAAATTTAAAAATAACCAACATTTGAAAATATTCTCCAAATTTTATTTATGCAATTAAATATTTCATAATTTTACATTTGGAAAATTTGGAATTGCATCTTGATTTTGAAGAGAAATACTCTTTTATTTCAGAGTAAAAAGTGTGATTGAATAAATAAATTTACTTAAAATAATTTTTAAAATTGTACTTTTTATAATATGTTTAAAAAAAGAGATATTTTTAAAGTTTTATTTACTTAAAAAAATTTTTAGATCATTCTTACATTTATTAATTGCATTGTTCAATTCGTTATTTTTACTCGCAAATTCACTGAACTTTTGAAATCTTTTATTCTGTATTGGAGTATGGAGACTTAATTTTTTTCAAATTAACTATCCAATATCGCCACTTTTAGTAATAAAAATATAAATAATCTGTCAACTATTGGGTAATTTTTGAAAATTTTAAAATAATGCATACTGTCATCGAAAACATAAAATACCTATATTTTCCAATACTTTTTTAATACATTTAAGCAAATATACCAGTTTTGTGTGATTTAAAATTGAAAGAACTGGTGGTTTAATAGATGGAAACTAGAGTACTTAGAATTTTTCAATTTTACAATTATTCTCATCAAATTATTTCTGACAAAATTTTTGTGTAAAGAAGCAGTTTATTATTTTAAATATAAAAATGAAGAATATCAGGCATTTTCAAATAGGTACTACATTATTTTTTTCAAGTTGTATAATTATACTTCAAAAAAAGGAAACATTAAAATGAATCCTGCGAATTGTATTTTATGAAAATTATGTTTCTCTTTTTAATTAAAATTCGTACAAAATGAATGAATTTAATAAGTCGAGTGTATGCATATTAAACAGATTAAAAATTCATAAATTTGAATGTAGAGGTTTTAATTAAAATTTCAGCATCTTTTCAAATGTTTTTTTTTTCCTTTTTAAAGAGGTTGCGAGTTGTTTTTCGTTTCATTTGTAGAATTTTATATCTTTTCTTCACTTTAGAGTTATTTGAATTTAAATGACCATTAAATGCAAAGTAAGTAAAGAGTACTTTATTTTTTATACTCATTTTATTTATTATTATTTGTCTAGTGCGACTAGATGAAAATAAATATTAAATTTTACAGTATTTTAATGTTTTATGCCTTATTTTTTTTATGAAGATTTGTATTATTCTATTTTGAAATTTATTATCTGTAATGCAAAAGTTTAAAAATAAACATACAAATTATATTAATAACTTATAAAGAAATAAAATTTAAAAAAATACACAATCATTATAATAAAATGAAAAATTACAATTTATTAGAGCTAAAACCCATGACTAACAAAACAACATATTTAATAGAACATTTTTGCAAGTATTATACCAGGGATAATCGAAAACGTCCTTTTAGTACTTTTGCTCATACATTATAATGTCAAACACCCATTAATTTTTAAAAAAAATGCTTAGATGGAAAAAGCGAATCCCTTTACATTTGCTTACATATCCAAAAATATATCTCTTTTTAAAATCAAGTGTTTAGTTGAGTAGGATAATATTCGTTATTATCTAATCCACAAATGTTGTTTATCATACTTATCCCTTTAATACAAAGAAATGTTACACTTCCCAGATGTATTTGGTGTATTTATTGTAGCTCTTTTTATTCCACCACATGACTCCAATGAAGATGAAAACCCCTCCCTAGAGATGAAACCTAAAGCCGAATGACTTCAATTTCGGTGGAACAATTCCACATAATCGAAACAATTACCGTAATAACTTCCTTTCCCGACCTTCCACTTTTCGAGGAAAAAGTGACAGATACTTACAAATATATAATTTATCATATGACGTCACTGACCTATATTTTCTCCATCGATAGAGGAAGGAGAAAGAGATAAGAAAGTTCACGAAATTTATCATCTTAAAACTGGCTCTTCTAAGTGTCAGAAGCTTCTTGGGCATCGGCGGAGGAAGAAAAGTGGGGAAAAAATTGACGTTCGGTGGCATTTTTCTTGCTTCTCCCCATTCTTTTCTGACATTTGACACTATCCATCGGCACCTGTGGTAGAAAGATGTAATATTAGGAATTGAAGAACAGGCACCGAGAGCAAAATGGCACAACGGTTTTTGTATTGTTCCTTGCGACGTCGTTCCAACGCCACCTGTTTCAATCTTAGTTTTAATTTAAATTTCAGTCTTTTTCGCATAAAAACTGTTTTTAATACAAAGGCTCAGAATTATTTCCTTTTTTATTCTTAGAGTTCGATATTAAAGTTATTTGAACTTAAATGTCTGATGACTGTAAACTTAAAGAAAAGATATTTTCATTATAGATCCATTCTAAAAAAAACAGATCTTATTTGTTCTTATATAATCAGATCTAATTATATAAATTTGTTCTAAACAATCAGATCTTATTTCAAATTCATGAAAATGTATTCGTGTTTAGTATGTAGTAATTTGGCGATTTACAAAATACTTTGAAAAAAAATTTAGTTTAATAAAATTCAATTTTAAAAACAAAAATTTATTAATTCGTTAAAAACGCAATTTTTTATGGTTTTAAATATTTTTTACTTTTGGGCTTTTAATTTAAATTTAATTACTATAGATATTATAACACCTTAAAATCTTTTTTTTTCATTAAATTCATTATCAGATGCTCCTTATCGTATGAAGCCAAAATTTAAATTAATGAATGAATTAAATGACAATTAAATTTTGAGAATATTAAACAGAGAACGGTCATTGAAAATATGCAATCGAATAAAATTAATAAATTCTAGAACATCTAGAAACGAATAAAAACCTATTTACAAAAATTCCATATTTTACAAACACTAAACAAGAATATTTAGTTAATATATGACAAAAAAAATCCTAATTTTCAATCTTAATTCTAATATTCAGTACAGCCTCTGAATTGATTTTAATTTTTTAATTTTCAAAAACTGTTTGAAAATTATTCTATACTTGAAAAAATAGAATGAGAATATTAAATAAGAATATTTCCTCCAAAAAATACGATCTTATCATGAAAATAACTTTTAATAGAAAGCTTCTTAAATTTATTTTACATCGCTAATTCTTATTTTATTTTACATTCACTTTTCGGGCGAAAAATAAACAGCAGCATCATTATCTGCTCAAAAATCTTGTCGTGAACCCCAACTTGGACAAAAAAGGAAGTATTAAATATGCATATGCTTTAAATCAATATTGGTTACTACTGTATTCTGATATGCAAATAATTAAAAATCTCGAAGAGAAAATTCTCCATAGACCCCAGAAACATTTTTGGAACCTCCGTTTTGGTCTAAACGTTTTAAAATTATGCCGCAAATTCAATTACATATTAAGTTATTCTGTAGCCCCAGGCTGTATACGTTATTAGGTTTCCTTTTTTAATAAACTTGTTAATTTAATGCACTTTTTGATCTAATCAACATATGAACGGAATATTTAAGATTAATTGTTTATTTTAATAACTATGTGAAGATGTATATATTTAATGTACGTAAATAAAAAAATTACAATAAAATTTTTGAAAAATTAATTATAAATATTAATGATTTTTTGCTACAAAGAAAAATTTTAGAATATAATTATATATTAAGGAAATGATTGACTTCAAGCAAATATAACTTTAAATAATTTATTAAGAAATAATTAAGCCTATTTTAATTTATTTAAAGATAAATTTTATAATTCAGTTTAAGTATTCAATATAGATCTTTACAGAATTCATAATTGTTTACAAATTTCTTTCTTATCATTTAAAATAATCTAAGATATGCCTATGACTTCTCAACTTAACGACTCTGAGCAACTGTTTATTTGCGTACTCGAAAATATGTCATCATGGATATTCTTTTTTAATTCTTATTATTTTTTAAAACATATGTTGCTCCAATTTAATCGGCTTGGCAATGAAAAAAAATGAAACAAAGAAATTAAATTATATGTTACACAGAAATGAAATGTGAAAATCATTTTTTAAAAACTAGATAAGTAGAAAGTGAATTACAGTACTGTGTTATAAATTTAATAAATGCAGTTTTTAAAACCACTTTTTTAATTTGCTAAAAAGTAATTTTTAAAATTATTTTTCTTTTCTTATTTTTTAATGTAATGTTCCTTATTATAATTATGATGTAATTTTGAAATTTACTTTTTTTCTTAAATCCTTTACAGGTGATGCCACTCGTACGGAATTCAAATTAATAAATAATCGATTATTAAGACCTTAAAATACAAAAAAAAGTGTATTGTCCTCAAGATAATTATCGATTTGGATCAAAATTTGTATAAATATTTACTCCACTTTTGAATGTAATTGGCAAAATATGCACATACAATATTTTGACCTTATATTAAAGTATGCTATCTCTTGACTTGTAGTGCAAAACCAATGTTTTCAAGAAATATCACTAAGCTTGTTAATAGTGTGTTAATAGTTAATAGCTTGTTAATAATAATTATATCTGTGTCCCTTTAATATCTATACTGAAAAAAATTCTACAGAAAATTTGTGAAGAATTTTTTCGATGTTTTAACAATTCCCAATTTTATTTTAATAGTTTTGAAGATTAAATGGTTACTAAATTAATATATATATTTTTAATTTCTAAGTTATACGTTGGCTATCTCCTAACCTACTCTAATTAATGTAGAAATCAGGTAAAAAGAAACATGAATCAAGTCAAATTAAACAAAAGTATGTGAAAAAAAAACAGCGCACTTTATTTGGAATTAAAATATACAATGTCAATAAAATATACATCAGGCTTTTTATGTACTATGGTGAATGGCGTTAAACGAGAAACAATATGTTGTATATGAAGTTAAAAAAATACTACGACAAGTATCCCAATTCGTAGTCATGAATCCGACTATAAGTAGCCTTGTATGCAGGGCCGACCATATGTGCGGCGAATGCTTTGCACTGGGACCCCGGGATTGAGGGGGGCCCAACATGATCAAGAACTAAAATGACAAGGTGAAAGCAACCATGTAGTATAGTATCCAAATGGATTATACTCCTGATATTCTCCATAAGGAACAAACGTCAGTCATTATTAGATAAGCAAATTTTAAAGAGAAAAGTTTAACTATAAATTAATCATTTATAGGATTTATGGAAGTAACTGGTGTAACTGGAGAAAGACTGGCAAAAATTTCATTGAAAAGTTTATGTGTGTTTGATTTAGATATTGTAGAAGAATGAATTGTAGAGGACACACATACTGCAATGGGTTGCATCATGAAAGAGAAATATAAAGGTGTCTAATCTAGAATAACTGCTCTAAATCTACATATAATTTTTGTGTCTTGCCTATCACTTCTTTTAATTTATTAATTTGTGATGACGCTTCCAACAAAATATACTGTAATTTTTTTTTCATATCGCAACGTTTATATGGCTTATTTTCTGCCTCTACAGAAATATGGGAAACTTTACAAAAATATTTGAATATTACTCTTAAAACATTATACGACACTCATTGGGAAGCCAAGGTAGGTTAAAGTATTTCAAGCAAAAACAAGTATTCATTGTTTAAGTTAATTTTGTCAATAAAATTAAAACTGAAATCCGTAATTTAACATAGTTTTAGACGAAACAAAAGCGATAGCACGCAATTTGAATACTTCAGAACATTTTCCTGAAAAACGAATTAGAAAAAGAAAAAGATTATATTCCGAAATAGCTGAAGATGAGGTTAGAGAAAACCCGCTAGAAGATGGATGTTATTTTTAGCACTGTATTTGATACTGTTATTGTACAGATAGAAAATATATTTCAAAGTATTTCAAATAAATCACTGATAAAACTTTAAAAAAACAGGAATCAGAAAAATGTCCCAAAAACTTTAAAGATTTATAACAGCGATATAAATGTTAACCTAATCCAAAAAATTGGTTTGCTATGGGATTTGATTTCGAATAAAAGGGATGTAACTAAAGCACTAGACATACTGCAGTACATACTAAATAATTATTATAATGAATGATTTCTAAATATATTAACTGTGTTAAAACTTTTCTTTACGTTGCCAGTTACTATGCAATTGCTAAGGAATGAATAATCTTATTGGCAATAAGGCTTAAAAATGTTAACATTTTTGAATATTTTTAAATATTTATTCAAACCCATTTTAATGTTAAGTTTGATCAACTGGAGAACAGAGACTTTAGTATGAATTATGTCCATACATGATAACAATCGATATGATTATTTTTTTATCTGATTATTCAAAATGCGATGCAAAAAAAGTGTCAAGTAGTTAGCATTTTTTTTTAAATTCATTTTTCCTTTTCTGTTTTTTTTTTTTGACGTTGTCAGTATTCAATAAATTATATTAATTCAGTTTAGACCTTATATTTATGTTTGATTTTTGTTTTACAATATTATTCTAAGTTTTGATATACATACTGAGAATAAATATCTGTATCTTCTTTACTTTTACAGTAATGATAGGAGTACATCGTAACATGCTCAAGAAGGTAACATGGATGCATAGTAATAAATGTAATAATTGAGTATAGTATATAACTATACTCAATTATTACATTTGAAAAAATAAGTTTTTCGAAAATAATTCCCAATGCGATATTTAAGGTTAAAATGGATGGAATAAACAATGTTATTTTCAGGAAAACATATTTTAAGATATCCTCTATACTGCAAAACATTTAAATTCTTTCTTTCAGTCTTCGTTTGATATTTATTGCTTGTAATTTCGTTTCAATGCTTTCAGTTTAGAATAAGAGCTTTAAAATATAATTTCATAAGGCAGTTATAATATGAAATTAGAAAATAATATTTTTGTGTTTCTCATTCATATTATTCATAAATTGTTTGTAATGAAGGAAAAAAAAGATGGAGCGAAAGTCTATTTAGGATACGCATTCTTTCTTCCCACGGGACAATTTTCCATGTTTATTCCGAAACAAAACGAATTCGCAGAACTGAAAATTTAGATTCTTTCATCCTTTTGTTGCATTCATATGGATTTCTGTTTTCAAATGAATATTACAAATTATTCCATATATTTTTTTTATATTTAAATGCATTACATCTGAACAATAGATAATAAAAATGAAATATTTGTTTCATTTCGCATTACAATTTTAATTTTCGATCAGTACAATCAGTATTTCTTTCGCATGGTATTGTTTCGAAGGCATTATTTGTAATATAATAAGAAAGGATAAGGAAAAGATCAGTAAAGATATTAATACCTTTCTTGCTCTGTTTTTTCCCCTTTAAATATGAATGGTTCTACTCTTATTAAATTATAAAATATTTATTGTTTACAATTATAAATATTTCCATCCTATTTCAAAAGGAAACTAAGCCCCTTGTGTCGACAATTATAAAAATCAAACCCCAATTACTCGACCTAAGTTAACGAATTTCATTATAATGCATTATTTTAAATTATTTATAATATTATAGCGCTAAGTTGCAGTATATTGGTATAAGGTGTAAACTAATAGCAATTCGACACAAGAGGCTTTGAATTCATTTGCAAAAGTATTTCAATTCATTCTGATTTCTTTTCCAATTATTTTTTCAGTCTTCAGCATCACTTCTAATAAAGATATGTTATTCTTAACGCCTAAGATGAACCCACGAACTGAAAATAGAATTCTAAATAAATAATAAATATTCATAGAGAAAATATATTAAATTTGATGCAATCATGTGATA
Source organism: Argiope bruennichi (assembly GCF_947563725.1). Lineage (NCBI taxonomy): Eukaryota > Metazoa > Arthropoda > Arachnida > Araneae > Araneidae > Argiope > Argiope bruennichi. The sequence continues at coordinate 142,535,497 of NC_079151.1, read as the reverse complement.
AAATTTCATAAAATACGATTCTTTAAGCTGATTTGCATGTCAGTGTTCCGTGAAAAAACTAACCATTAAAAAGTATTTGCCGCTAGTACTAATTCTCAAATAATTGATATAATATATCCGGTGATTTAGATCAAAGCAGCAATTTAAATAGTTCAAATCACAGATTTTTTTTTTACATAAATTATATTTGAACCTCATACATTTTTTTGAAACAATGAGAAAAATCGATAAGAAATCATGTAATCACCTTTAAATTAGATTTATTTATTAATGCCTTTAAATAGGAAACAAATCTCTTATACTACAATTCAAAAGGAATTAAATTCGAAGCATCGTACAACTAATCTAAAATTTAGATAGCAACTTCAATTTTTTCTCGAAACTTAATAGACGTAAAAAAGAAAAGTATAATGTAAAAAATGAATTATTTTTAAATACCAACCGAAAATCTTTGGGAAATTTGTATGAGAATTTTCTGCAATGAAAATTGCTTAAAAGTTATCAAAAGGAAGTGATTAAAATTTCTGTATTAAAAGAATCTTTGACTTTTCCACTCGCCCAAATGATATTTTAAAAATTATTTAAAAGCATTCCAAGCAAATTATTATTTTTTTAATTTAAGCATTCTGGTTCTTATTATTTATGAGAATGGAATTTTGAATATTAATTTACTAAAATCTGTTTTCCATATTCAGTGAAGCCTGAAGCAAACGAGCGACTTTACCTCGACTTGAAAATGAAGAACCATCCCAACGTATGAAAGGTTAATACGACGAGTATTCGCAGAAGGCAAAAACTATTTTCAAGAACATCAAATTATGAATTTTTTATCACAAATAATTTGTATTTACAATTTTAATATTGAGTATTTAAAACTATATCATTTGATTTATTAATAGGTTATAAGTACATATATGTCAAAAATATATTGAATTCTTTCAGTCATCGTTTTCGTTTTCAACTATTAAACTTAGGTAATTTTTTAAATTGATAACATTTTATCTCAGATTTCTGCTCATATATTGTATTCCTAGACCAACTTCGCTTTAACTTGATTTCAAACATTCTTTCTGTTCTAAAATAGTATGTATTGTTTACTAATAAATAAATACTGTTAGTTTGTTTCAATAATAATCTAACATATTATATACAATATGGTAACAACAATTATATATAATCGCAGGTAATCAAGATGCAATTGGTTTTACGAAAGAGTGGTTTTGCAAGTATCAGAAAAAAGATTTCTGTAGAAAAGTAAACAACAGAAGTGTTTTCATCCAGAAAACACTTTTTTACCATTTACTCTAGTAAGAGATTTCTTTTAAAATTAAACTGTGCATCACTCAAGATAGAATGAGTTTATGTTTGTTTCATACTCCGATAGAAGCAATATCGATAGATAACACAAAACTCTTATAGGATCGATTTATTTCGAAACATATAAATGGAAGGATTTCATTAAAATATAGTGAAAGAGCTTAGTTTGAAATAAATGCTATTATTGATAACGAATTGTTATTATTGTTAACGAAATAAATTTTGTTGAATTGTAATAATAGTCAGATTGAACTAAGGGTATAAGAAATTCTTTTATTAAAAAGGAATAAAAAAATACCAAATATTCCGTATTCATTTATATGGTAGGTTAGACGTAAAATTTGCAACTAATCTACAAAATTTGCTTGGATGCACTCAGCTTAATACATCTGAGTTTTTCAGTTTTTGTGTCATGGTGTTCACATACGTAAACAGACATCCATAAATCCGAAAATTGGCTGATCCTAAGAGGAGAAGTGAAATTCATCAAAATCGCGAAGCCAAGCTTTTTGAAGTTAAAGTACTTTTTGTATTCTAAGCGTATGACTAAGTAAAGGGGAGAAAACATGAAACAAAAGACACTATACGGTAAACTTGTATCAAAAGTCGTATTTTCATCTAACTAGATATTTTTGGACTCGCATGCATACTCATGTCCTTTTTTACACATCTAAGACAAACTGTAAATATTGTTTGTTTATTTAATTTTTTTACCTGCATTTGCCTGATGCAGATAAAGTTTTTAATGAAGACTTTTAATTCGCTTGAATCGCCGTTTTAAATGAATTATTTTTAAATTGATATCGACTGAAAAAGAATAAAAAAGTTTCCGGATGTCCGAAAGAATAATCCTTTAGTATTTTTAAAAATTTTTTAATTGCATTAAAACATTTATATTTTATGAAAATATCTTCCAAAATCAATTATTCAGACAATGTATTTAATTGATGAAATTCATTACAGTTTTGCTGTATAAAAACTATCTGAAACTTCCATTATTTCTCAAACATCATCATTATTTAAGCTTTTGCTCTATTAATCTAAAACTTTACCGACAAGAATTTTTAGATATAGTTCTTTCATCTTAATTGACGATGATAATGTCGATAATTTTTTATTTATTTCTACGCCAAGACTGTGAAGCAATCGATAGATATAAATAATCGATCGATATAAATAAATGATCGATATAAATAACGCTTGATGTGCAATGCACAAAAAAGTATTCTCCAATTTTATTCACTTACTTTCATCTTTAATAGATTTCTGGCCCCAAAATAACCAATCAGAACAACTTCTTTTGGGTTTCCGCACTGCATTTTGCGCCTATCGTCTATTTTAAGCTTAATGGACGCCATTTTCTACGCGTTTTGTCACAATCATGAGATCATAAATTTCCATCTCGTGACGTTCATTCACACGTCATCTGTTCACGCACGCGAGTAATGCACCTTTGAGTCCTTTGGATAGTCTTTTGAAGGTGCAACTAATTTTCTCCAATTATTAAATGTTTGAAATGTCGTCAGAAATAATTACTTTTAATTTATAAGCTCAAATTGAATGTCTGATATTTGTTCTTTTCGTTATAAATAATGGTATCGCTCAAAAGTTTTCTAATAATTTAACAGGAATATTTTCAAAGTAGCATATCTAAACATAGATATGTTACTTAATATTTCTGTTGAATTATTACCGCATTAGAAAATACTAGATGCATTAGGAAATACTAGATGAAATATAAGCTCACAAAAATCAGTTAATTAATTTGTATTTTTAAGTTATCTAAATGCAGATTAGTTAAAAATAAAAATTAATTAACTGATTTTTGTGAACTTAAACACCATGTAGCATTTTCTAATTGATAAACAATTAACTATCTAACATTTTGAAGTTTAATTCTCTAATGTCTACTTTAATAATGAATGAATTTAATTCAATATAGCTTCCGTTTTGTTGCTGATGAATCCCATGGCAAATGAGCGCATAAATATTTTAAGAATAAATTTACATTTTTGTTGGAGGAAAAAGGATTTAACGTCATCTACAGTAGATTAATTTAGTTATATTAACATCCCATTTTAAAGCAATAATAGAATATTTTTGGAACGGACTTCTTAATTTTGAACTACGGTCAGATGATGATGACGACACCTGAGCTGGTACCCCTTTTAAAAGCTTTCAAACCATACCAGTGGGAGCACGTTTGGCGTCGACGGATTTAGAGTGCACCAAGTTCGCTAACACGATGGTTCTGTAGTGGAATCGGGTCTCGAGCCTGAAATCCTCCAGTTCCGAGCCAAGACCTAACCCCCGCTGCGGCCGCCATCTGCAGTAGAAAAACAAATTTTGTAGTTATATATTAGATGGCAGTCGCACAGCTCAGATGTACTTTATTTTACAATAAAGTTATAAAATGAAATTTCCTGTTAATGATATTTTTTTCGTGTGTCTTCATCAAGGAATTTAATCACATTTTATATATGGCTGGCAACAGCATAATTTATTATTAAAGGAAAATGAGTCTACAAGGAAATGGAAAAAGCCAGATGTTTAAATTTTTTTAATGCAGCAGCGAGTAAAGTTGCGACGTGTGCTTTTAATTGACGAATAAATTTTACTATTTAAAATTATCTTTATTTTGTTTTTATCTTTTAAAACTACCGTATGAACGACAAAATAGCTAAAACACATAAGAATCCAACAAAAAGAATATATATTTGTAATTTACTTTTTAAGCTGATTCTATTAAACATTATTTAATGTTCATCAAAAATCAAGGATGGAGGTTGGAAATCTCTAAATCTTATTGTATGCAAACGATCACTATCAAAAACTGATATGATATATTCAGGCCTTTCTGTCTTCTAACTGTTGGGCACTATGGAATACATAATATCTTCTCCCTTTTTCTGGATTTTACTAGGTTATTTTTGATTAAAGGTAGAAAACTATATAAATTACAAGTTAATAGCTGTAATTGAGAAAGATAACTTTTCAATTCAATAATGTTCTGGTGAGTCATTTTGTAAAATTAAAAGATTTATTTTGAAGAAAAGTTTTGAGAAGTTTTACAGATGACAAGTTTTTTGCATGATTTTGAATAAAAACTTTATATTTGTTAAAAAAAAAACCGACTCTAAGAAATTTATATTAAAATAGTTCATCTTGTATGTCTTGTTACAAGATACAAGATCAACTATTATTATAAAAAATGCAGTTTAACTATTATTATAAGATACACGATAAACTATTATCATAAGTCATCTTGTATATTATAATGAATTATCTTTAATAATAAGATACAAGATCTAGATAGAAGAGGTATTACTGTTATAAATTATATATATTTTTTCCTTTTGTTTTATTTGCCATCTTACATAGGCCAATCAGAGGATATAAGGCTTTGATTCAAATAGCAGAACATTTTATTCCAAAAATGGAAATATAAAAAGTGCACTATATCACTTTTTGTTGTTATTGTGACTTATGGCACTTTACAAGCCCGCTGACAGTTATCTTTATCACTTTTAATTGTACAATACAACATCAAAAACATCATAAGTTTTGAAAAAAAAAATGGAAAAAGTAAAGCAAGAATCTAAAAATGTATTATAATAACATCGATTAAACATAATATCGATACTAACAATAATATCATATTAATATTTAGGTACATCTAAAATAGAATATTAAACAAAAACTTAAGATATAAATAGTATTACAGAATGTATCATCTTTCGAAATATAATATTTAAGATTTTTAAGTCGGAAGAAAGAATCAATCCAACAATTCCTAAAATATACAGTATTATATTTATTAATCAAATATAAGTAAATTAATTTTAAAAAATTCTGAATTAAATATTGTAGCACTCTGCAGTAACTATTTATGTTTTAAAATATCACACATATAGAAATTTAATTAAATTCCAAATTTTAAAAAATCAATCTTTAAGAATTTTTTATCCAAATAAGCCAGCAATTCTGCAACCAAACCAATTCCGAGATAAACAGAAAGTTATTGCATTTTAAAATACTGTTGCTTTCACAAAGCACTACAAAAATTTTATGCATCCTTTCTCAAGTTTACACATTATAAATGTATTATGGCATCAGCAGTTTATTCAACAAATTGGAATTAATTCAATTTTGCGAACTATGTAATTCACTGAGATGCTTTGTACCAAAACCAGAATCTAAAAAAATGATGATCTGAAATTACATACTTGTGTCCTTTCGATACCAATTCTCAAAGCTTAAGCGCGTTTTCAGAAAAAAAAATTAATTAAACACAGAAATACACAGGTTTGTTATCCAATTTATAAAATTATTATTTGATTTTCCGCTCACTTCCCTTACATTGAATTTATTCTTTCAACTGTTAAATTTAATTAGAAAAAGCTTTGGAGGTTCCAAAAATTTCGAGCAACTCTCAAAAGAATGTAAAATAAATTAACCATAGATAGAATTTTGCTCTAAAAATATGAAACTATAATGATATTTTTTAAAATAAAACTAATTATTCTTTCGTTGCATAAAATGTTTTTTTTTGTTTTTATTTTTTATTTTTCAATAACTTATATATTGATTGTGATAAAAATAACCTTAGAATATTTTTAATCTTATATAATAAAGTATATTTTGCATTTAATTTTTTCTTAAGTTTTATTTGCTGTCTTAGGAAAAATATAAATAAGCATTCATACATCAGAAAGCATTTATGAAATTTAAATATGATCACTCGTTCTTGAGGTTGTTTTTATGAGCTTTCTAAGTAAGGTCTTTTTTGTAAATGTGTTTGAATTTTGATTCTTTCTTAAACCTATAAAGTCTTAAGTATTATCAAAGCTAAGTACTATATTTTGAGGAATCATTCAATCTGTAATGCATTGTATATTTTGATTTATTTATTTAATATTTGACTTTTGATATATCTAAATTTTTATACGATATTATTATTATTATTATGGTATTATGTGTTTTAAATACTTGATTTGCTATTTGAGTTATTTTTTTTAATTCATGATATTATTGATTTGTATAAATTGAAAGTGATGTAATGTATATACATCTCTTTTTGTGTTTGTATTTTTTATCTCACTTTTTCCGGTATCTGAATCAACGCCTTATACCCTCTGACTTCCTATGTTAGACGACAAATAAATAAAAGAAAAGTTATCACTTATATGAAAACGAATAAGGAAAATTATTTTAATTTGAACTTCTTAGGTTTGCTGTTTTAACTAGTATTAAACTTTTATTTAGAATCATACAGAAAAAAGCTCCTATCCATTGTAAAGCTTCTCAGCATTATTTTCTATATAGACCTTTTAATTTAACAAAACGACTCCCTTGGAGGTTTCATATTTTCATTGAATTTAAAGGTCATCTTTCTCAACTAAAGATACTCCCGTGTCATTTATATTCTTTTCTTTTCCTCATTCAAAAATGACCGAGCGAAATCAAGAAAAGGCGGGCAAATGTTATGTATTCCCCGCTGACCAACACTTAAAAGCCTAAGTATATCGTATCAGCTTAATAGAAATCCTGAAATCACTCTGAATCAAAAAGTCAGCGCACCCAAATCAAGGAAAAGGACCCTGAAAGGTAAAATCTAAGGTTGATGAACATAAATTGTCCTGCTTTAAGGTCAGCCATTCAAATAAAAGCCCTGCTCTGCTGGAAAAAGAAGTCTCTTTCTCTTTTTTACGGCTTTTTTGAACTTTCCCGAACAGCTCTGAGCATCTAATGATGTGATTCGGGATTTCCCATCAAATTTCCTAATCCATGTATCACATTATAGGATAAATAGTGTCCCCGGGCTTCCTCGCTCGGAATATATTCGTCCCACTTGAGTGAACTATATTAGCTAAGAGCATAGTCATGTCCATGTTCCGGCGGAGGAATGAATTTCCGATCTTCGATTTCTGGAGAGAGGCTCTTTTTTTGCTTCCCCCTCGCCCTCTTTCTTTACCCTTTCTGGTCGTGTAGTACGAATCTAAGGAGGGACATCCGAAATACTAATGGTGGTCAGCATGTCATGTGACCACTCCCATCTGTCGTTAACCCAGGGACTGTATATTACAAAACTGCTTGTTATTTTCAGGTGCTATTCAAGGTGTAATAGTACCTGAAAGGTGTTGGAAGCGGTAAATTATTCTAGACAAACGGAGACAAACTGTTATTTTTTATGAAGATATTATAAATAATTGACTGGACACAGTAGATTTTATTATTATCAATGAAAGTAAATGGAAATTTCGTTAAAATTAACTCTTAAAAAATAAACTTATTTAACATTTTAAATCTAACAATATATATATTTTTTAATTTTCAGATTAAAAAAAAAACAGAAAAAAGACAGAAAAAGAAACTAAGCATCATCACTAATCTTCAAATCTTTTTTTTTTTCTTCTTTTTTACAATTATGTTTTTTAGAAGTTTAGAAGTTTATAATTTTTCAGATAGATAAGAGCCTAAATACTTAGAAAAGGATCTTACAAGTTTCACGTACATATTTTTTTATTTAACAGTACTTGATGCTTTAAATATAATATTTCGTAACAGATTTTTTTTTTCGCTCAATTTCTTATGATTTGCATTTTAAAATTTTGTATGGCTGTGCGTGCTTGATAGTAATGTACTTCATATTAAAAATTTTAGAGCTAAATTTTGAATCAATCATTTAATTCTAAATAAATTCTGATTCTATATCAATGGTAACAAAAGGTAGGGTATCATATAAATTTGATAAAAATTTCTATAATATTTATAATTAATAAGTTAAGGACTAAGAAATAGAAAATAATAGAATTTAGCTGAATTTAGCTCATATAAAACATGCTCTTGTCAGTGTACTAAAAATTAATATTTTTTAATAAAAAATTTATGATGAAAATGAACAAATGATGAAAACAATATATAAGAGAAATTCCTTAAGAATATCATTCGAAATTCATAAGAAATTCCTTTATAAAAATTGAAACAGTACACTTTTTTTTAAAATTAATAGTACAATTTTTATAAAAGACTTCCATCAATTTGTTTTACATTTTTATTTAACACCCAGATTTTTGATAAAAACATTATTCCATTTTTAAAAAAGTTAATAAAAACACGTTGTTTCATATTTTACAAGTTGTTCCATTTTGCATTCATTAACACCTTCAGTGCTTCAATAGAAATATCTACAATTTATTCTGATGGAGTAATTAAGCTGATGGAGATAAACAAAAGAATTTAATTTAGACCTTCTGTTATAACATTTAAATAAATTTATTTTCATTTTTAAATGAAATGAATTTATATTTAATCGGTAATATTTTTGGTTATTATTAAAATCGAATTGTCAGACATTCATTATAATAAAGTCAAGTTTCTAATAAAAAAATATTGACATAAAATTTTTTGATCGAAAAACATTTTTCCCCTTTCTGTTGATTCCGATGGATACCTATTATATTACAGTTCTTTAGTATATGGATACTAATTTAACATGTATGAACGCATTAAATTTCAAATTTAAATATTTTTTTTTATTTATAAGTTATTAGAAATTAAAATTGTTTACACTCGCTATTGTTTTAGTTATCAAACACATATAAAAAAACTAAATGAGAATTTTAAGAAATTTTTTACATAAATTCCTCAATAAGCAATAAATCAATAAATAATTAAAAAAAAGATACACATTTTATAAAATATAATTTCCTTTAAAATAATATAATGACGTTGAAGTAGCGGGATAGAAAAATTTGAAGTACTTCTATACATTGCCAAAAATGTAATAGAATATCATTTAATTTCGGTCATAACATTTCTTCTTGGAGTATTTGAAGCAAAAATTCAAAATAGAAATTATTGTATTTTAGGAAAATTCTAAGAAAAGTATTTAAAAAAAGTTAAATGACGCCTTCTTTCAGAAGATCTGTCTTTTGAAACGAATAAATCATATTTCGTCAAATCTTTCTTGAATAATTAATACTAATAATAATTTTCTGATTTTAAGAAAATTTTCCAATAGAGTTACTTTGGAATGTAAAATTATCTTTATATATCGCAGGTACATTGTTCACTTTTTCTGAAAGATATTAATTGGAATATTTACCAATTTTTTTTCCGTTTTATTATAACTTTTCATACATCAGATCGTTTCCAAAATACTTACAACAAATATGATTGCAGTTCCATTTTTCGTTTTCATATTTATTAAATGTTCCTGTAATTCACTTTTTTTTAGTTAATTGGGATACAAATGTAAGATAATATTATAATTTTTTTCTATTTTCTTATGTATTTTGAGTTTAAATTTTAATTCAGGATATTACTTTAATTAAACCTAATTAAATTTTATAATTAATCAATAATTCAAATTTTCAAATTGCTTAATCAACATATTTTTATTAGCAAATTAAATGCGAGATCTTTGATTTATTTTATATAAATCTTTTAATTTTCCGTAACAATAATAATAGTATAATAAATCCTTATCCTTAATAATAGCATATTTCATTAGATCATAATCAATTGTGATCCATTAGGCAATTAAATGATAATGATTAAATGCAATTTTCTTTATTAAAACTATTTTTTTAATGAAAAACTTATTCTACGAAGAAAATTAGATCAATTTTCATTTATCACATAATTGAGAGATTTCTATTAAAGCTATAATCACTATTCATTAAAATAATCGTCTTATGTCAAATTAGTTTGGAAAGTGCAATCAAAATGTGTGTTATGGTATATTTTCCAAAATTATTCCAATTTACTTTCTTTTTATTTTTAGTTAACATTTATGGATACTTTTCTTAGGAATATTTTCTTAATTAATAAAAAAAATGAATCTGTATGAAAGAGTCTCTGCAAATATTATCAAGAATAATGTTTAGTAACCATTGCAATTTGATAAATCCATTTGAATTTCTATCTTATAAATTGTTTTAATCTTTAAGACATCGTAACAATTTTTGTCATTTAGAAACATTTCGTTTCTAAATTGATTTCTTTCTATATGTATGAAATTGACATTTCAAATGCTTTGATAAAAATCTTTTATACTCCCAAAAATAATCACTGAAAACTAATATTTGACATTTAGAATAATAGTGAGATCACAAACAACTTTTTCTTAATGCTATTCATATAAAGAGATATGCGAAGCATTTACCATTTCTTTTGTTAAAATAGAATCAATAGTCGAATTCGAGATTGGATTTTTTTGAAACATTGTAATAATAAAATATTTCAAATAAGACTTATTTGTATTCGAAAATGGAACAAAATAGCTGGAATGGAACAATGCCGTACGACCTAATTTGTCGTTTTGTAATATCAATTTATCCCATTTCTGTTCATGAAATGATGCCTTCAAAACAAATGTCTCAATAAATATTAATGGTCCGAAGCATTTTGCTTTTCTTAATTCTTTAATAACAATAGCGTCAGTTAAATTAATATTGAAGCATATATTTATTTTTAATAACTTTAATCTTTAAAATACTTGTTTTAATAAAATCTATCTTCTATCGACAATATATACTAGACATTTGTATAATGGGATATCGGTTCTTCTGTTAATTCAAAATTCCTCGAATGTTCATAACGTCTCAGTCATAAATCATATGTAAATCACATTTCAAAAATAATCATAACTTTTATTTTCTTTTTATTAGTTAAAGAATTGCCTCAATTTTAATCAAGAAAGTATTTCCCCGCTTATATGCTTAATTTATTTGTAAAATAGTAAAACGAGAAAAAATATAGTTGAAATATATTTTTGCGAAAGGTTTTACAAGAATTTTTTGGATGTAGTTCTTTCTCCATTTTATTTATTTTTGTTTAACATTTGACAATTATTCATTAAAATCATGTGAACACATTTTTTTTTTTTTGGAATCTTCTTGAATAAAAAGGAACTGGAAAGCTTTTTTGAGAATGTTTAGATAGAGAAACTGAAAGTCATAAATAATTTTATCCTAGTCAAGAAAATGGCATTGATTAAATTTATATTTCTGTATTTTTAACATTTTTAACCTTTCCTCAGATTTTAAATAATAACCTTATAATCATTATATAAGTTTGACGTTAAATAAAAATATTTCATTTTAGCAATTTTGAGTTTGCGTAATATAAACAAATAATTAAAAGGAAGAAGCTTAAAATATTTCAAAGTTCATTCCTAAATGCAATTTTTAGACTCTGGATATATATTGTGCAAGAAATGTTTCAGCGTATTTCGAATATTGTTGGTTAAAACAATATTCCAACTGTCAAATGATTCCATTTTTATTAAACGATATATATCAAACACTAAGCTATAAAAGGAAAAATATAAAGAATAGACCAACTTAAAAAACCCTAAGCAATTGATATATTGAGACGTGTGCAATATTAAGATTTTTCTTAAGCAGATAAAATGAAACTCCTTCAACAGAGATAAATAAATTTTTGATAACTAAAAAAAACAACAACATTGAACATAAATTCCTTATAGAATTAATACTAAGTTTGTTTTAGACATGTACAAGTTACATTTTATTATACAATTTGAAACGAAACTCATTAACTAAGTAGTTCACACGAGTCATGTGTATTTTCTTGCGTACGTTTAAGCAGTCTTTATAAAAAATTAAAAATGGAAATAAAATTAGTATAGTTTCGAAAAAAATGTATAATGATACTATATCGATGATGGCGATATAATATTTTCTGAAAGTCTTGTAAATCTTAAATGAAAAAGAATCTCTTCTTCACCTAATGTTAGAGAAAATTCAAAATACGAAAATCTGGCGTCGTATTAATTGGCGTTCGGTGAAACAATCTAACAGATTCAACCACGATGCTTTAATCGGCAAGAAAACGCAGACAACAAAAAACAGATTAAGTATATGGCGATCTGCACTTGCAGTAAACATCATACAAGCAACAAATTGGCAGTAAACACCCGTAACACAAAGCGCTAAGGAACGACTCCGCAGAAGAAAGACCTCAGTCAAATTTTCACGACTCTAGAACGCCTGCTACTTTCCACTGATTCCTCGTTTGAGCTGAAATCGACAATCGACTCATTATTAACTCTATCTCTACTTACTGATTGACTACTCAGCACACTCTGACTACAGCTTTGTCTCCTAGCTTTTTATAATTTCCACTAAAGGACAGAGAAGGTTCTAGAAAAATCTTAATAACTCGCTTCGTAATGAATTTATCGCCAAAAGTTTTGAAGATTCTAAAATGAATTTTGTCACCAAATTCGTTTCTATTCTATTCGTAAAATTTTATCCATATTTTTATGCAATCAAATATATTAGCGGAAAGAAAAATTGTTTATAAAATGGGCGCACTTTCCTAATTTTTCCTTATTACTTGATTCTAAAGTTAAACCTTAATTTTTAGAACAATTTTTTTAAAAAAAAATCATTTTATGTTTTGTACCATTTTATTTTCCATTTTATAGGTTCGCATTTCTTGGTTTTGAAGTTAAAATCTTAATTGTTAGTACAATTTTTTGGAAAAAAGTTTATTAAAAGAGTGCCCCTCACCAAAATCTATTTAAGACGAAAAAAAAAAAAAAAACCAAATCATACTTTGATCATTAAATTCAAAATAAATTAATAGGAACAACAGCGAACGCGATTTCAGTTTCATTTCCACAATAAAATACAATTTTGTAAAATAGTATATCTAAAATATTTGTTAGAAAGGAAAGAAGGTTCTAGAAAGATCGCTGTAACTCACATCCTGATGGACTTATTATCTGTAAAATTGATTGTAATCAAAGCCGCTGTATTGCCGCAAAGGTCGGGGTCATTGATTCATTATCCATTAGAGTTATCCATAAAGATGTTTTTCTTACCATGGTATTAACTGTGCTTATAAGCAACTCTACAAATTCCTAATAGTGTTTTAATAATGCCACATAGAAAATACATATCATTGCTTACAAATGCACCTACCTATATTCCACTGGAAAAAAATGCACCATTTTACTAGTGAATGGCAACACCATAACACTCTGGTTTCTCAACACAAATTACTCATATTCTAATTGTCTTCACTTATTTAAATAACTTTCATCTATGTATTTATAAATCCAATGCATTTTCAAACAAGAATTACATCAAATGTAAATTTAAGAGTCACATTACCGTTGCTATCTTGATGCTATACAATAAATGGAATATGAATGCTTATCATATATTATATATCAATATGAATTTGTAAACTGCAGGCTCCTTCGAGGCTGTGTGTGACATAATGGTGCGCTGCCCATCATCCGGATATTGGCAGGCTCGATGCTTATAAAAAGCTATTCTCTTCTTTTACTTCAGAACGCTATGACTCGCCCCGGTGAAGCTTGTAGTTAAAATCAGCTGTTTAATTTCTTAAGTTTAAAAGTAAATAAAATTATTTTTCTAACATGGCGCAATAATTGGAGTTAACTACAACTACACGCAACCCTAATGGTGACAACTACTTACAAAGCAAGCACACAAAGACAGTCACAGAAAATTCCGTTTCTTGCTCGGACTAAAGCCAAATAAGAATGATCTTTCACATTTTAATGGTTTAAATTGCATTTTAATACTAATACTTAAAATGTTTCTGAATTATGCATGACCAAATTGACTCTCTGATCATTTTTTTGCCTTTTTAAGCATTTTATAGCCCTATTTTCTCAAACTTTATCATCCTCATTGTTAGACTACTGCCATTTATTCTACAAACGTTTATTTTAAATCCTATCCATTACAATATATTTCATAAAATCAATACATACTCTTTCGTCTGGTAGCTCATTCTAAGATTTCTCTTGAAATGAATTAATTACTTAGTTCTTTTGTTTCTTTCAAGTTTGGAAAAATTTCTAAGGAATAGGAGTAGTTGTTTCTTGGCAACCTAAGATCTATAAGTTTGGCATTCAAATAATAGTGAAAAAATGTTTTTCTAATTAAGAATCTTGTTCTTTGACTTTTAAATATGTTACATATAAAAAAATCACGAATAACCTTCTGCAGTTACTCTGTTTTTTGTTTTGTTTTTTCATGGAAAGCATTGATTCCCTCTTGTAATTGGATCGAATTCTTTTTGTTGCTTTCTTTGAAGCGACGCCCACACTTTCCAAGAAGCATTTGCTCTTTCTATTTTAACTTTTTTAAAATTTAGGCTCTAGTTAACTCATTTAATTTATTTGTAAATTAAATATAGTATAGAATCGAATAGTCTTAAGAAGATTTAAATGAAACCTCAGACGCAGGTACGTCAAAAATAAAATACTTCTTGCTTTTCTCTCCTTTCTTGTAAAGACTCAAGTTTAAATCTTAATTGAAGAAAATTGCTTAATTTATAAAGGTATATTTATTATCTCACTGCTAAATATAATTCATTAGACAAAATTCCTGAAAAGTTAATTTTTTTATTATAAATTAATCGAATAAATTTTTATACACTTTTGTTTTATTTGACATTTATATTGATTGATTTGATTTGATATTTATAAAGATAACATTTTTTTACTCGGTTCATTATTATCATTGTCTGCATTTACGCGTTTTCAATAACAATACATAATTTTCATATTTTCATAACTTAATTATAAATTGATCCATTCATTTAATGAAGTTCTTTACACCATGATCGTGACACCATCTGAAAATGAATTCAAGATAAAAATTTAATTCGTAATGTTTATAAAAATAAACAATAAAGTAAAACAAATTATAATTTTAAAAAGTTCTTGAGCTCTAATAAAAGTGTGTGTTTTTTTAAAAAAAATATTACTAAATTTATTATGTATGATATGAATACTCATTTGCAATTAGGGAACAAAGACTGAAATGCAGTTAACTTTTCAACCTCTCAAAATTAAAGAATTATAAATATTTTTTTCCACACCCACAAGAAAATATTTAAGATTACACAAAAATTTACTCAAAATATTTACTTACACAAATATTTACACTGAATCGCAAATATTTACTCAAAATTGAATGCTTTAGCCTAGAATATGCATTTTAAGGGTTGTATTGCTAATGTGATTCGAATCATTAACATATTAAGAAAATGTAATAGAGGTACATGCTGTTTAAAACGAGACTGACAAGAGAAGGCTGGAGTTCTATTAACCTCTGCATAAAGTTTGGCTATCACTATATTATGTCAAATTTTTTTAACATCATAATATGTTTCTTTTTTAGAAGCAGGTCCATTGAAGTTTTTCTGTTCCAAATTAACTTGGGAATGACGACAACTATAGTCACTAACGCTCTACACAGCTCCACTTGGAGACAAACAACTTTACCATAGCGAAAATGGAACAAGATGGAGATGGGAGTCAGTTTTAAAGTTATAGAATGTCATCAATTTAATGTGATGGCACAATAATGCTAAGAACAAAAAGAATAAATTCGTATTCTTTCTCCAGCGATTTCCAACATTCGTCGGGAAAATGTTAGAAATGGAACAAGCGAATAGTCAGCGCCCTGTATTTTGCACCATTTCAGAGACAGGAACGCTGATTTCATTGTTTACTACTGTGTGGCTCTATAACTAATATAACTGTGCACCTCGTAGTCACTTTACCATAACTAAGCCTAAGAATGAAGTCCCATAGTTGTATCCGTTCTCACGTTAATCTGGAGTAGGACTTTATTGGATACTCTGTATATTTGAAAACAGACACCTACAGTTAAAGTTCAAAGATCACATGAGTTTGTTGAGGAATACTTGTTGCGTTTGATATCGTCAGTAGTGAGGACGCATATATAGACCCAAAGACAACTGAGTGATGTTTTAAATTTCTTGTTGTATTGCACATGGTATTTATTTTGCAAACATAACGAACTTTATTGTGTACTGAATGAGGCAGAGATCAATTAATGAAACATCTCATGTTGCGTGACGGCGAAACGGAATTTTTGGACAATGTGAATTTTGCACAGACATTTTCAGGCACACAAGCTCTTAGAGAAGCAGAAAATAATTGAGTGCCAGAAGAGTAAAAGTTTTAAATAAACATAGTTTATTGTAAGTATTTGAAAGCTATTAGTGATTGTAGCTATTATAAGAAAAAAAACGAAAACAAGTGGTCGGGTTTCAGCGTTGATCGCATATTCGTTCCAAATAAGAGGCAATGAGCTTCCTCTAGACCACTGCTCCATCCAGTTGAATCTGTTGTAAATTAATTTAAGACGATATAACCTCATTTATTGTGAATTTGAAAAAGTTGGATGAAGGCGAGATTGTAAGTAATTTTTTTTGTTGCCAATACTTGGCTATTTTATTATCTAGAATAAAGGATTTATTAATTAGTTGCCATTTGTTTGTAATGCTTTGCAATAAAAGAGCGAAAATGTATCTCGAGAGCAATAGGATTTCGCTTTTAAGAATAGAGAAATTTTCTCTTTTTGACTTTCTGAAGCGGTTCAGTCTCATACCCACACAAGCCCCTCTCCCTATCTATTAGAACAAAAAATCTATAAAATAAAATAACATATATCATTTGGAATAGCATGTTAGAAATGCTGAAATAAGCCTCTACACTGCATAGAAAATATTTTTGAGTGCGTGAAAGTAATTGGGGGAGGGTTATGCAGCTCAAATGTTTGATGTGATGTTTTGCAGTGCAAAAACAGCTTCAGAAGAGATTGCTAGGCTTTATAGTTATCGTAATTTTATTCAGCTTTTACGGCTTTTTATATTAATAATATAAACTGTCATTACTGGTAATTTATGAATATGGTACATAAATGAAAATTTTTTTAAAAAAAAAACACCTTTGGATGATGGATTTTTTTACAATTTTATCACTTAGAGATACTGTTTATTTTAGTTATATTCTTAATTAGAAGATGTTCTCACTCATTTTAAATTTTCAGTATCATGAGAGCCCGCCACCATTAAAATATTTTGTTAGTTCTGAATGAATAGTAAATGTAAACTAGCGAATATAGTAAAAATACATTATTTTTCTTCGAAATGCTTCATCGAATATTGTATTCTACTAAATTTCAACATTACTAAGTGTATGAAAAATAGATGATTATAAAAACATTGTCAAAATATGAGAAACATTTTAAAATTTGTGTAAGGCAATAAATAATAAATGTAAAGCTAACGAATATAATAGCACCACATTGTCATTCTTTCTTAAATTTTAACAGCACGAGTCTCATGAAGAATATCTACCGTCTAGAAAAAACAAGATGTCAGAAAGAGAAAAGCGTTTTTTAATAGATTAGATGCAAGGCTCTAAAATAATTCGTAGATGAAATATCCATATAAATAGAATGTTGATTTATTAAAATTCTTCAAACATTTTCAATTGCTTTTCAAACTTCAAATCCTTCCCATCTTATCCGGATTCGCTTATATGATAAGAGCTTTACCCAAAATCTATGTTAGAACTCTACCCATTACCGTAAAACAGTTAATAGTCTGGGAATCAACCTCAACAAACTATCCTACCAACTAGTTAATTACTTTTGTCCTATCGCCCCCAGAAGATATTTGCTTTGCTACATTACTGTTATCGAATGAAAGTAACGTAATATTTCTGGTAATGCGCGTTTCTTTCCTTTTATCAGACCGAAGTAGAGATGGGAAAACGCTTTTCGCTATCGCAGCATTTCCACGCGCCCACCCCGGTAAGCTGCGACATGTGATAAACGTGTTTTGATTAATGTCTTCCGCATTGATACCCCAGAGCAGAATTAATTGACGTCGAAACTTGGATAAACTTGGACTTCAGGATAAGAGATGAAATAGTTTTGCAGAATGAATTATTTTGTATTCAATACAAAAAGTAATTAATGGCCTTGTACCTTGCTTTCAAGACTTTTCTTGTTAGCGGTTTTGATCTTCAAGCGAAATGCTATAAGAAAGTAATGTGTTTATCCTCAAAGATAAGTAGCTTTTTCTCAAATTCATTTCTAGATATTTATGTAAAATTAAAGATTATTTTTAATGTAGGGCTTCTTAATTCGTTCCATGAGATAATTATTCTTCATAGAAAAGGAAACAATAATTGCGAAATAGATTTTCATTTAATCTTTCTTAATAAAGAAGAATGCACGTGTGTTTTTACGCATTTCAAAATAGAGCATTAGATTTAGAACTACCAAATTTGGTGCATATGTGCCTTGGAAGGCTTAACTCGTACTCGAAGCAATTTTTGAAATTTTAATTAGAAATTTGATTAATTAAAAATCAAACAAAAGATGGCAATTTTCCACTTAAATACCGAAAATATTATAATGCAAAAATAAATTTTAATCCAACATAAAATTCAAAATATTCTCTTTTTAATGATATCAATTTAATTGCTATACAATTTAAAAAATATTTTTAATAATAGCTGCAGAACCAAATAATGATATTTAAAAAAAAAATGCGTCAATTTTATATTGGTTTCAGCAAGTAACAGCAGGTTTTCTATAAATTAAAGTTTAATTACCGAAGCTTACGTTTTAAGTGAGATTAAAGCCGGCGTCCTAGCATAGGGGTGGAGCGTCTTCACCGCGATCTGGGCGTCCAAGTTCGGGCATGTTGTTCTTTTTCTGTGCTCTATCTGTGAAGTGTGGTTGAATGTGTCCCCCTATAAAAAGGGGTTGTGCAAGCGAATGTCACGCATAAAATAGCTAAATCGTACTCTTGGCCCTAGTTGGCTCTACTGAAAAAACAAGAGACGCTCACTCGGCTTAAATCGCTGACAGATAACTGTCAGCAGGCTCTTAAAGTGCCATAATTTACAATAACAATAGTGACATTAAAGAAAATTAAATTCATGCACAGCACAGTGTAAAGCTTCTAAAAAATTGCATATTATAAGTTTGTCAATATTTAACATTTAAAAATATTTTTTCTGAAGACGCCATTAAGAACAAGCTACATAAAATTTAATTGAAAACTTTAGCAATCATTAAAAACAGTGATCGAAGTTTGTTGATGTCGAATAAAGAATAGGGCATTTTAGAGTTTAAAGATTTTGATCAAAAATCTTCTAATCAAGCATATTTTTATTAACCATTTTTGAAAGTAAATACTAAAATTTTTGAAACAGGATGGAACCATAAAGATTTCTTTATCCCAATTTCGACTGCATAACCCCAATAAGAATAACTCGCTGTACAAATAAAGAAGCGAAAGCAAAATGTGTGCGCGCGTGTGTGTAGAGTGTCCTTGTATTCATGAACCAAACTTGAAGGGTAGGTGAAATACGTATAAAAAAGGATTTTTTGTGTAGCAGCATGGAGTAGAAAATGAAAAAATGCAGGCTGGAAATACAAAAAATGCTGAGAACCGAATGGTCCAGATCATGTTTCTTGACATGAAATGAACCGCTCTCGGAAATTTAGTGGTGCAAAAGCTGAAAAACTTTGCAATACGGTTTTCTCCTATTGAGGAAACGTAAATTATACAACTTTAGCGCCTGTCTCCGGTTACAATTCACTGGTCCGTACATAAGATGAATGTCTGC
The DNA here is from genome assembly GCF_947563725.1 of Argiope bruennichi. Taxonomy (NCBI): domain Eukaryota; kingdom Metazoa; phylum Arthropoda; class Arachnida; order Araneae; family Araneidae; genus Argiope; species Argiope bruennichi. The sequence goes on along the minus strand of NC_079151.1, from coordinate 142,515,702 downwards.
TTTCACAGAGAGCCTAAATCGCCCCATCAAGCAAAAATACTATCTGACAGCAAAGAATCGTTTGAAGCTAGCGTAATGCCATTCAAATTCGATAAAATTGTTTTACAGACGATTTGATAAGGCAAACTAAAGGAACTTCCATAACTATTCAGTATTTCCTTCCCAAAAATTTATCTTTATATAAACTACGTCCCTAAATTTATATACTGTCTGCTCTACAAATATTATGCAAATAAAGGTTACTTTATCCATTTCGGCAACACTTCTTGTGTCCCTCCGCCTACATTTTCATCCCCGATCCCAAATCCGACACAAAAATATGCTTCTTATTGACATTATAATTATATATATACAGGGTGGTCAAAAAAAAACTTTCCCTATATATGAAACCCTAGCGGCCTATCCGCTCAACCAATCGAACCAAAATTTCAGACATGGCAGTTTGAAGGTATGTGCTGGAGATTGTGATGATTCTAAACAACGCAGAGCTCACGGTTACGGTTACAGTGAGAGAATTTCGAAATTTTCGAATGGCAACACCCACTTTTTCCTTGCCCAAATTGATCAGCGTATTGAAAAACCACAAATGCCGTTGGAACGTTTAACGTGTGATGAAAATTGCCGGCGTTAAGCATTTGCAAAGAAGAGCATTATAAAGGACTAATGACAATACAGAGAGGAAAGAAAAAAAAAGCTTTTATTGGAGTAGAAAGTTATAATTACAGGTTTTCAACGTGTTGCATTCGGAAGATAGTGGATTACAATGTCGAACGTAACATGAAAGAAGGAATCTGCATAACTTCACGTGTTATAATGTCACGCGTTATCACGTGTTATTAAATCTTGCAATTCTGACACATCTCGTGGACCAGGCGTGTTAGATTTCAGATAACCCCAGAAGCAGAAATCCATAGAAGTGTGGTCGAAGGATCGCGGTGGCCACGAAACCGCAAAGTTATGAGAGATGACTCTATCACCAAAGTGTTGTTGCAGCACTGATCGAACACATTGGGTGACGTGTGGAGGAGCCCCATCTTGCATCCATACAATGTCACTAATGACATTTCGTTGCTACTGTTTAACCCTGTGAATTATGCAAGGTGCGTCAATACTCCTCCTCTCTGTGTTGTCATTAGTCCTTTTTAATGCTCTTCTTTGTAAATGATTTACGCCACTAATTTTCGTCACACGTTAAACGTTCCAACGGCATTTGTGGTTTTTCAATACGCTGATCAATTTGCGCAAGGAAAAAGTGGGTGTTGCCATTCGAAAATTTCGAAATTCTCTCACTGTAACCGTAACCGTGAGCTCTGCGTTGTTTAGAATCATCACAATCTCCAGCGCATACCTTCAAACTGCCATGTCTGAAATTTTGGTTCGATTGGTTGAGCGGATAGGCCGCTAGGGTTTCATATATAGGGGAAGTTTTTTTTTTTGACCACCCTGTATATATTTATGGAAGAGATTCATTTCTCTTGTATTTGTCTAGCTTCATTGAGGCAAAAATTTCATTCTATGCTCAATAAATCTTACTTTATTCAACTTACTGTAATACAATCAATGTTTCTAAACATATTTTATTAGTTTATAATAAAATTTTTAAAATGTGATGTTAATTTTTGTTTGAGAACTATTAAAATTTTAACACTCTTTATTCATAATTTGCCCTTTTTTTTCACTTGAGCATATACAGAAAAAGCAGAGTAACAAAATTGTGAAAAATTTATTGAAATTAAAGAAACGAGTGAATGGTAAAAAATTCATGTCACTGGAAAATTAATTTTTTGAAATTTTGAATAGTAGTTTCTCTCCATAATATACTCTAAAATAAAAAAAAAGCATTAAAATTTTGATGCATTTTTAATAAATCTGCAATATTTTATCCATATAACATTTCCATAATAGTATGTATTCCTTTGATTCAAAAACTTTCAGAATATTCTACTGCACTTCATTTCCACATATCGAAAGATAATTTTATACACTTAATTCTTCTTAATATATTTAAGAAGCAGTTCCCTTCTGATTATTTTTTTTATTAAAATCAGTTTGAAAAATATCTTGTCCTGATTTCTAATATTTATTCAATCGAAAAATTTTGATAACATTTCCATCTTAATTTTTTAACTTATCAGTATATTCTGTAATGACTCATTGACTTAATAAATGTTATTAAATAAAGATAAGAAATTTATCCGAGAATCTGTTGTATAGAAACTTAATGTTAAAGTTAAAAAAATGTAATTTCACTGAAACTGGAAATGTAAATTAACATAAATTCACGTATCTACTCGCTCACCGAGGAGTTATAATTAGTTATTTGAGAATCAAAAAACAAATTTTAAATCTCTTATCTCAGATCCTCTTTGTTACAGCGATGTAAATGAAAAATTGTAGCGAGAAATTCAATCTTAATTCTTCGCCTTCTAATATCTAGACGAAATTATGATAAATTTTATTTAAATCGGCAAAAATTACATTCCAATATATTCTATTGAATATTTGACATTCCTTACCCTAATTTCTTTTAAAATAAAATAAATTTAATCCTCCAAATTTGAAATCTTAAATAAATATTAATGTACGTAAAAGAAATAGATAATGTTATTCCACCAATCGCATTACTATCTCAAACAAACCGAGTCAATTAAAATAAAATAAATGTCTTTATTCACAAATCTTTTAAGAATTTGAGACGATTAGAAATACCATTAACGTGAAATACAAATTAAAATGTTTGAGTCTGATTAATTTTAATTTTACAGCTATTTTATTGAATCAATAAATTCAGACTTTATTAAAAATAAAGTTAAATGCCGCTCTGTATGTCAAATTATTTGATTTAAAGCTATCAAATCTATCTTATATATGTTTTAGAGGAGGAACATATGCACCTCAGATATATGAATATATATAAAGAAAACAGATCACAATAACTTAAAATTAGAAAAATGGGTGAAATTTTGCTATTTTTACCAAAATTTCCGACAATATTACAACACAAAAATGGTTTTTATATCATCTTAAAATTCAAAAAATTACTTTTTTAATGATACTAATTATTTTATTGTTATATAATGCTTCTATTTTCAATAAATTTCGAACAGATATTTTAAGCATATTTTGCAACAATATATTTCATTGCTGAAATGAAACTGATCTTACTCACTGTTTATTCTAATGCTTCTCATCCTGCTTCCTCATCATTTTTAATGATAAAAATATGATGATTCGAATTATTTTTTCATTGAGTAGGCTTCGTCTAAAGCATGCTCTTGATAATCCTTTTTTTAATTTTTGCTAATAATTAAGATTTAACTTCAAAACCCAGAAATGATGAAATATATAAAATAATACAAAACATAAAATGAATTTTAAAAAATTTGCACTAATAATTCTGCTTTAGCTTAAAAACCATGTAATGGTAAAAATATTTGAAAGTACGTCTATTTTTAAACGCTACTTCTCATTCTGGTGATACAAATGAATTTATAGAGATATAGATAAAAAAAAAAAATGTGACTTTGGCAAAAAAAAAAAAAAAAAAAAAAAAAAAAAAATCCAGAATCTGCAAGAATCTTGGCAATGGGTTCATTACAAAGTGACTTATCTAGATCTTTCTAGAGCTTTTATTGCTCATTTACAAAAACAATAAGAATCAATAAGCATGAGTCAGTAGTGAGTCGGTCGTTGTGTTCAGCTTAAGCGAGGAGTCACTAGAAAATAGAAGGCGTTCCAGAGGCATGACTGTTTGAGCGAAGTCTCTCTTCTATGGAATCCGCTTTGTGTTACGGTTGTTTACTACCGATTTGCTGCTTGTTTGTTACTGTTTAATGTACGTACTCTTTTTTGTTCATTTCGGTAGTGTTTTATTATAAGCGTTTTCGTGGTGACTAAGGCGTCATTATTTGTTATTGAACGTGTAGGATTGTTTCATCATACACCAAGTACACTGGACCCTTTGATTTTCGGATTAAAATTCTCCGTAACAATATTATTGAAACAAAAATTATGATTCGGTCGCTTTACTTTGATCTCATTTGAGGATAAGGTGTTACTTTCATTCTTTTATTTTCTGTAGAGTGTGAATACATCTTATTTGTATTTGAATATTGCTGAATATAAGTTCAATAGAGCTTATAATAGAGAAACATTCAATCCATTTTCAGAATTTTTTTTTATAAATTATTGAATTGTAAAAAAGTGAATACATCTTAAAGCTGCACTTGTGATTGAAAACGGAACAAAATATTTCTATTACATGAAGAATTTATTCTTGAGCATAATTACATAATAATAAAACATTCCTAGATAAATAGGTTTCGGATATCATTTTTGTATTGGAAGGCCTTATGCATTGCTATTGCGATGAGCTTCAATTTTTATTTTTAAATTAAGCCATTCTAGATTTAATGCAAAAATTGTAATCACAGTGATGTTAAACTAGTAGAATGCTGCATAAATTAAAAATGTCTTTTTAAAAATCCCAAAAAGATAATTTTAGGTTCTATTCCAATGCACATGAAACTATTTAAATTCTTTAATATTTTAATGAATTTCATTCACTTTTTTCTTTTTTTTACCAAAAAAATTCAGAAGTTACCATTAAAATTTAATGAAAATATTTGTAACATCAACAGGCTAAAAGTAAATTGATATAGAAATTTCAGATCAATAGTTTAAAAATGTACAATATTTTTATTTTATATTGAGCATTAATTCCACTCTCAAATTCAAGAATTGTACTAAGATCTCAGACGATATGTAACCCTCAAATTATTTATCTTACTCACACAACACAAACCCTAATTCATTTTATGCATTTTTCAAACCATGCCCTCAATATTCTATTACGCCGTGGGTGGGAAAAAAGAATTCCCCTCTGAAGTCTCCGCTGATCCAAAAAATGAACCAGATGATGTGTCCACGTGACCTATAACAGGATCGCGAACACCCCCTTTATCAGCACTCGAACACACGAGGGAAAATTCACACCTTTTGATCAATTTTCGTCTCGGTGTGACGTCATCTTTTTCACATCCCGTCAATACGAATTTCTTGACATGATGGAGCGGTTAGTCCACAATGTCAATTGAAAAAGGGTGAGACGTGTTGTACACCCCCTATAGAATGGGAGTTATTATTTAAATACCGAATCTCGCGGTATTATCTGCCTCTTGCCTCACCCCTCGGCTTCGACCATTCTTTGTCTAATGCGTTATTAAATGAGATAACCCCGCTGAGCGGTATTTTTTGTCACAGGTTCTCATTTAAATGTTGACTCAGGGGCAATTTTTAATGGATATGATACTAATGCGTTATTTTAAATTCATTAGTGTCAGGATGGGGCTATTTTTTGGAACACAAAGAACAAATTTTAATGATAGGAAAAAAGGTAAATGTTTGAAGAGAAGCGGGGAAATAATTGGTGAGCGGTGTTTGGGAAAGTTTAATAACCTCAAACATCCGTCATCTTTAGTTACAGTTTAGTGAACAGGAGCAATGCGCCTTCTGTCATGAAAGTTTATTGCATAAACTTTTCGCATCCGTTTTATGAACTGATATGATTCCGTTGCAAAACCGTATAGGTTTCGATATAAAGGGTTCACTACAAAGGGGTTTTTTTTTGGAGGGAAGGGGTAGTAGAACAATCTTTTTTGTTGCGTTTTAAACATTTAAATGCAACTTAAGTTTTCAGAGTATAATAAACAGCTAAGAATATTTTGACCAGAAATATTTAAAAATTTCTTGTTCTTTTTAAAAACTTTTGCGAATAGTATTAGTAACAGAATATTATGAGCAAATTTCATGAAATGGAAAATTCTTTAAAGCGCTTCAAAGGGATTTATTCACCATTGAAATTTGAATTAGCAATTTCCGTACATTGGTACTCAAACGCTACATTATCTCTATCTTATTATTTAGCATTACATTATTCCTTGAGTAGTAGCAGCTTATTAAAAGAAGCTAACATTTTATTTAGATATTTTAAAAAATCAATCAACCATTTAAAGTTTTTCTTAAACATATTATAACACTAAAAAAACCCTGTTTGTACATCATTTTAAAATTAAAAAAAACAGCTTTAAAATAAAAGCAAATTTATTTCTGCACGGTTTTGTCTCTTACTTCAATAATGTTTTTATAAATTTCGCATTTTTTACTTTTTATTGCTTTAATAATTGCATTTATATAGATAAACGTTGTAACGGTTTTAAATCTCTTTTTAAGTGTGATGTAATGATCATATATTTTTTTTATGTGCGCTGTCATTGTTATAATTAAGAGTAGATTTTTAAAAACAATATAAAAAAACAGACGAATCGAATTTATAAGTTCAACATTGTACGATATTTCAGATGATAGGTTCGAATCTCTTTTAATTTTTTGTACATCTAGATTCATTCAATGAAAGTTAACTCTATACCATAACTATTAACTAAAAATGTAAGAAGTCGTCTTTTTTTCTTTCAAATTCTGATTTGTTATAAACAAAGCATGCAAAGAACAAAATGGATTTATGAACTAGAGTTACGTACAAACATGGTTCCTTTTCGACATAACTGTATTAAAAACTTAGGTATTTGTTCTACCCCCTTTATGAAGAACGTGAGATGAACCTCAGTTCTCCTTGTTTCTCTGAAACCTCTTGAATTTTATTTTATGGAAAGGATATGAAACAGGAATATCTAGGAATTCAATCGCCAAATTCGCATGTCGCAATTCTAGATAGATCAGCTCTTTGCCCAGGATTTCAGCACTCTTCGTTTGTTTCGAATGACTTGATCAACTCGATCTGTTGCAACAGTTTAGAGCCCTTGTTTCCCTTCATGGAGAACAGGGTTTAGAGTCCTTGTCTCTCTTCATGGAGAACACGGTTTAGAGCCGAATGTTTTTTCATATTTTCCCTGAATTGAAGAACTGGCACGAATGTAACGTAATAATCTCAGACTTATCAGGAGCTTCAATGGAGCGTTAAGACCCATCATACATGACGGGCAACAATATTTTTCGAAGAGGGAACTGGAAATCTGATCCGCAGATCTGGTACATTTATGAATTTATATTAATATATAGTCAAAAAGTAACCATGATTGTAAACATATTTAGTAATGAATTATTTTCTTCTACAATTTCCTTTTCTATGATCTACTGGAGCTTGAAAAAAAGCGCCCCTCATAATATGAAAATAGAAATTTTTTTTCTACTATACCCTGATTTGAATACCAATAGAAATAGTGATTGTCATGAATAGTGATTGTTTCTCGTGCAGAATTTTAAAATAAAATGGAAAATATTTTCAATCAATTATTTTTCCTATAAAAAAAATCTGATTCTTATACTTTTTTTTATTTCAGCTCTCTGACCTGCAAACTTTTGTGCATCGCTCACATTCTTTTCATGAAATTCTATAGGAAATTCATTGACTCACTAAATCTGTCTCTTGACATCATTAACCCAGTTCAGGAATATATTCCAGAGCGTTAGTTATAAGAAGATTCCAAAATTTTATCCAAGTCCCACGTATATCCCGAATATTGTCAAGAGAAAATAATCACATTAGGAATAAACAAATTTAAAGAAAGGACGAACAGAGCAGCTATAAGTAATTTATGCAAAATTGAAGATTTACTATTTATTTATTGAATAAAATTTTCACACAAATTTATAGGTTATTACTTAAGCTATAAAAGAATATTTCAAATAAACATTTTTCATTCCAAGGAATATTATTTAAATTCAAATAGAAGTTTGAGAAAAAATTTATTCCTCTGTTTTTTTTTTATTTATATAAAAATGTTCTTAAAAATCTCTAAACCATTCATATTTGAGATATATTTATTCAAACTTAAGCAATAAAATATTCATTTAAGAAGAAGTTCCAAGCCACTTGAAATGTTTGTTTACATCAATGCAAAAATTTAAAGTTAAGAGATGGGAAATATTTTCACAAACAACTTTTTGAAAATATATAAGACGTAAATAAAGGAAAATTACTGAATAAAACTGGAGAAAATGCGATTTGAGGGCTTTTATAGATATCCATTAACTGAATTTCGCCGTTTTCAATTGTTTATTAGAATTATTCAGGTGTGTTATTGCAGCATTTCGAGAATTACTAAGCAAAACCAATAAATATATAGAAATTTTTCATGGTTAAAACTTATATATTTCATAATGCAATATTTATAAAAAAGTTATTTAAATATTTTTCTCGAAATGGTTATTAGTTTTTTTTTTCATAATTTCAATGAAAATTTCAAAATTATGTACTCACTGTAATATTCGGCGTTTACAATTTTTGTGACTTCGAAATTGTCACATAAATAGCATCGCTGAAGTCATGACACATAGAATGGGCAAATGATAATAAAATTTATCTTATCGTTACAAGTTGTATTTATTGTGATTAAAATCATTTATGTCAAAAAATACATTTCTTAAACCATTTATCATATGAAATCATCTATAATTATATACAAATCAATAGATATAAAAAATTTTAAATGCTGGGAAAAATTTACAAAAACAATATTTAATTCATTTAGTTTCTTCCTTTTATCTTAACTACTATTTTGCATAAAAGAATGTTGATTTCTTCTTTGATTTTTATTTATAAAATTATTATATGTATATTATGTTGTACCTATGTACATTATATCTTTAATATACTATGTATATTAAAGATGGATAAATCTGTCTTAAAACCTCATAATTGGCCTTTATATAAGTTTTCAAAATTTACGATTAAAACGAAGCCTTTTTTTTTCACTTCGAAGCAGAATTCTTTATTAATATCAATCAGAAAATCTTTTATTAAAGAATTAGTTTTCGAAAAATAGCCGATAAATTATGATAATCAGTCATAAAATTCAGTTTTTTCTTCTTTTATACTTATAATTATGGTCCAATTGAATATAGCGATAAAATTGTTTAGTTCGAATCATGAAGAAAAATACACCTTCACCGCTTAACTGTTTTGCCCCAACACCAAACGTACATCGATTTATCGCATTTTGATAGTTGTAAGCAAAAAATAAACTATTCATAACGATTATAATTCAATATTAAAATTACTTCGAATGAATAGATAAGTCAAGTATTGAATGAATTTCCATTTGAATCAAAATTATTCACAAAATAGAAGGTGTCATCTTAACAGATAGTAAAGAAAATAAAACATTTAAGTGATTAAACTTTGCTTTTTAAAAACAATCTAGTGAAGAAAAAAAACTTTAAAACTAGTTAAATGAGAGTTGCTTGTTATTGTGCAAAGTAGAATAGACTATCAGCTCATTTGCAGAAATTACTGAGTAGGGAAAATTTCAATAAAACCATTTATGTACTGTGTTAGAAATGTTCAGAAATGAAGCTTGCTATTCAACTTATCTCAAAATTAAAGAGCTATAATCCATTTAACAACATTCTTAATTCACTAAATGAGTCACGAGAAATCTGATTCGTTATAATTTACGATGAATTATATTACTGTATTACATGATTTTGATGAGATATTGCAAATGACCGTCTTATGAAAATTAAATTTTCATTTCACTTCATTTTATTTGAATACAACGATCTCGTTTAAATAATGAAAACTGACCTTGAATTCAAGTTTTTTTGCAAATTAGGAACAGAAAAGGTACTATTTCAGAAATCTTTACATCTCAGAAAATTGAATATATATCTTTTTTAAGCGTTTCTGGTGCATCTAATTTGGTTAGACTAACAGATTAAGAAAATCTGTATTTTGATTTTAATTAATATTTTTTCATTAATCACATTAATTCTCAATTAAATTTGTTATTATATTCTTCAACCATGAGTCGATCCTACTCGTTTTACTCGCAAGTATCTATTATTCGGCGAGAGAGTGCCCAGATGCCTTATCATGTAATGTTGATTTTACTGTCTCGCATAACCTAACTGAATGTCCCAACTTTAATTCTCATCGCATGATATATTTTAATTTATTATCACTTAACATACGGTAATGAGTTGAAGATTCTGCCCATCAGTATATTTTTAACTTTTTAAAGGCTACTGGGTTTTATCATTTTATACAGATGTTTTTCGACATTTCACTTGTTTTATCTAACTTATTTCTCAAGTTTTGATTACTAATGTTTTACCGAAATATTTTTTAATGTACTTTATCTATTTAAACTTTTCCCTCATGTGGTATTTTCTCAAACAATATGATTGGCGCAGTATAGCCTATTTTTGGCTCTTGCGCCATTAAACTTAATTCAATCAACCAACCAACCATCAACCATAAGAATATAGCATAAATATTTTAAACAGTATTTTTAACTTTTTCACCACTAAGCCAAGATTGCTTAATTTATTAGTTTCCAATCATACATATTGAAATACCAGCTACAAAACAAAACAAAAACAAAATAATAATTCTGTACTTTTATTACACAAAGAAGTTGGCAATTTGAGTCGTAACCTAACCTACGCACAAAATAATATTTAAGAAAAGATCATTGAGTATTAAAATATCTCTCATAATAAGAGAAGAAAATTCAAAATATTCCTGCGCCGGATGGCTACTAACTGAAGAGCGTTCGATAAGATATGTAATCATTTCAAAACATTCGCCACTTGCGAAGCATTTGAAAACCTAACAGCACGTACTTAACCATCCCTTCGATGCCTCCATTTATTTTCTCTAAACAGAGTGCCAAATAACCCAAAACTCGCCAAACTTTCAAAACAGAAGTATTTCTACGATGCTAGAGCAATTCAGTAGGTGCAGAAGAGTTTCCCACTATCTATGTCTTCTATCAAAATAGAATCTTAGCACGAAACTTGGGAGAATCGATAGAAATGTTTCCTTATCTCTTTACTAACTTTAAAGAGGAGGGGCATTTGGCGACTGAAGCAAAAGACCTGGCCCCTCACCCACCCCTCAGTCTTCTTGTAAACACCCCCCTTCCCACCTACCTATCAGGTACCTTCATTTTCCAGAGGCGAAGCAGAGTAATTGAGAGTAAAATAATTTTCCATCGAAAAATCTTTCCTTCGTCAACTTTAAATCGTCCATTAGCGACGGGTTTTGCTAATAAAATGTTATGCATTTGCCCATATGTGTGTGTACATTGAACAAAACTCTCTCATCGCCTCGCTATCTTGAGAAATTTTCGCCGCACGCGATAATGTCGTTTTGCGCTAGAATTTAATATCGGCAAATGCGCGCGGTGTTTCTGGTCTTAATGACACAGCACCCTGAGCGACACTTCAGGGCAGGGACCGGCCGGGGAGGAATGGTATGGACATGTCCCGGTGGTGGAATGAGAGGCGTGTTGCCAGTTTACCTGGAGTGAAGGGTGTTATATCAATGAAACGTGTTTCGAGTTTCGTTGCCATAGACAATTCACATCTTAATTTGGATTTCAATCAAAATGCCTAGATTAAATTATTGAATCGATTCAGAGACGCGATTCGGATAACGTTATTGACAGCAATTACCTGCCATGACGAGGTAATTGCGGATACTCTCTGATTGAATCGACTCTTAGCTTGTGCATTACGCTTTTCCACAAGATTACAATTAAATCCTGCTACAGATACCTTGCAGAAACGGACACTTTGTCTGCTTTAGAAATCTGACTTTATTCTTAACGATAATACAGCAATATATTAATTTTGGATAAACCATTCAGTCTTCTCCTAAATAAATCAAGCAGTGCAATTGTTAGTCATCAATTAAGACAAGTTAATCATCTTTAATTGATGAATTAATTAATTAAAACACAAACAAAATCATTTAGCAAACAACTTTTCACTAGGATTCATTACATATCGGGTTATCGACATATTAAATGCATTTTCCTACCAAATTAAACCTGAATCAATGAAGTTTAGTTTAGTTATATTAAAGTCCCATTTGAAAGCAACACTAGGGTTATTTTGGAACGGACTTCGTAATTTTGAACCATGACCAGATGACGGGGATGGCACCTGAAATGGAAGTTCCCTCTCCGAGCTTCCGCACCACACCAGTGGGAGGATGTTTGACCCCGACGGATTTAACGTACACCAGACCCGTTTACACGACTTTTCTTCGGTGGAATCGGATCTCGAACTTGTAACCCTCCGGTTCAGAAACCGAGATCTTGCTTCCAAGCCAACGCGGCCCCACCCCCCGAATCAATGAAAGAAAAATGTAATGTCTATGGATTCAGTACAATTTTTGAATCGAATAATATATGATTGGTTAAATCTCGGAATTTTCTTTTCTTAATGTGAATCTTTCAAATTAGGATAATTAATTGCATGCTTCTAATTCAACAAAGCCTGTTAAAGTGTTGATGTCCCCAGACTTAATGTGCATTGTCCAGCAATGTGCATTGTCTTAATGTGCTTTCAAATTTGAAATGTGGCTATTTTTTTAAATAAATTTTAATTTTTCTTATCTTTAGATTTTTATTTTATTAAAAGCCAAATTTATAAGAACGCATAAATCTTATTACTTTTTACCTAAGTGCTAGACTGGCAGTGTTTCAGTTTTGTTATCAAGAGATTCTAGCTTCAAGATGTGATTACACTAAAATTCCTCCATTCTAATACAATCTACATCCATCAACGACAAATGGTCTTTTCTGTTCAAGTGTGCGCAATTGAAAAGGCGAAGTTACATTGGTTTTAAGTCCAGACTTTCAGAGGTTAGGCCTTTGTGTTGTTGTAAAGCGGAACTTTAAAATGGCTAAACTAAATCGAATTAGAAATAAATGTTCAACGATAAGCTACTCTGTCATTAATTTGTTCAACTCAGTAAATACAATTTCATTGTTGCTGTTGAATAAAGCTGTACAGTCATTATGCTGGCTTTGAGTGAACAATGAATTTTCTGAAATTTTTCTGAATTGGAATAGGAAGTAATTCTAATTCAACTTTAACCACTTTTCTTTAAACTAACATATTTTATTGATTATTATTTTATTAAAGAAAAGGAACAAAAAAAAGTTTTACTGAAATTGTAGGTAAACACTTATCTGGGAAATTATATACATTTTTTAAATACAAATTTGATAAATGTAATTTTCAGATCAAAGCAGTTTCAGCATTGAAAAAGTAATATTCATATTTGATATTCAGATTTCTAGGAACTCAATCTAAACTTCATTTCATTTAAAATATTTCGTCTATTTTAATTACTTATTTTAAGAAATTATTTTAAGTGCACTTTAATTATATATTCTTCATTCAATTTACAATTTTTTACATTTTATTTTCTACAAGCGATTTTAATTCCACTTATATATGAATATTAATCACATAAAAGCGGAATTCAAAATTTTTTTAACCTGAAATCCAAAATTTCCGAACGAAATGCAAACTGATTATCTTTCTTGTACCAATCCTTGTATAAAGGATATTGTAACAAAATGCAAAATATCTTTCAGCATTGATACTGAGTAGAACTAAGAAAATATTATTTATACTCACTAAGTAGAATGTATGTAAAAATTTTGATTTAGGAAATCTTTTATGATTCCATTGACAAGAAATTTAAAGATAATTGTTTATACAGTTTATAAAAATTCATGTTCTATTCTATTTTTGCCTATGGTTCTCCGTTTCAAAGTTTTAATTTCGTATGTGAACGGATTTCATACTTGAAAGAAGAGACATTTTTTTTTTCTACATCAAGATGTCTTATTGATCATATCAAACAATTTTTTTCAAGAGAAAGGCTTTGAAGAAAGTATCTAATAACATACATTTTCCAGAATCCCCAAAAGTCATCAAATATTTTTTTTTACTTATTGAAAAATGAAAAAGATTGGCCACTCTGCATAGTATTGTGGTGAAATAAATCAATTTTCAATTTAAAAACTTAAACTTTTCACTTTATTAATAATGCCTGAATAAGTAAAAATGATTCCAGATTTCTAATCCATGATAATTTTCTGAAATTTTTAACTGCGACTGCGACTATTTTTGAAAGAAGTTCCAAAATTTAGATATGCAGGAAACAAATTCCGCATTTCTATCAGCATTCAGAGTTTGAGCATTGAATTTTTTTTAATACTAAAAGTATGGAAAATAATACAATTCTTTCAGAAAAGTTTAGCATCAAACTTCAAGTATGTAGAAATCAAGTATTCTGATACTTTTTAATCTTCAGTGAATTTCATAAATTCTTTTTGAAATTCGATTTTACAAAATGATTTACTAAAAGAAGATTTGGGAAAAAGAACGAAAAGGATGAAATGTATGGTTCAGAAAATGAGATTCCAAATTCTCCTGAGTTGCCGATGTTTGAACCAACTTCAACTAGTGGACTGATGATGATAAGATGAAATAATCTATTCTTTTTTCAGAAAAGTCTGAATAATAAACTCAAAAAATATGGAAATCAGATGCTTTTGCTTTTCGCTTCAGGAATCGCCGTCTGTTAATGGGCATTAGCATAAAAGGTTAAAATGGAGAACGGTAAACAAAAGTTTTTCTGGGCTTAATGTTGATTGAATAGCCGTATGGCGTGTTGATTTAATCAGGCGTTCGATAAAGCCAAACGATCTCTAAAAAAGAGAAATAGGCGAACCTCTAATGACTCGGAGATAATGCATTTTTAGTCTCTCGCCTTCTTCTCAAAGCAAGAAATCTTACAGTTATCACGCGATGCCAATTCACGAAAATGAATATTCAAATTAGAATATCGTTTGGTATTATTACGCCAAATGATTTCAATCAACGAAGGAAATTCAACTTTCTCGTTGATGTTCGAAAATTAACTTTCCGTTGAAAACTCGTTGGAAATATTACCATTTTGCTAAATAGCTCGTCACCGGAGGAAAAAGAAAATCAAAAACAATTATTCTAATGTTTCCAAGCCTCGTCCTTTTTGCACAGATCGCATGGACTGTTGCAGATTGTATTACTTTTAAAAGCCTCTAATTAGAAAACACTCCTTCGTAGAAAAGGGTAATTCCAATCCTTCGCGAGATGTTACCATTTTAATTAGAAAATCGTAATGAAGTTCATTAAAATTAATAGTTTTCGACCAAAAAGACTAATGAATATTTATTAACGGCAACAGTACTCGAATTTAAAAATATTCGTCTTGCTCCAGATCCGAAAAGAAGAAGAAAAAAATATTCCCATTCTCAAGAAATCACTTTGTTTTCCTTTTCGGTAGCTTCTTTTATTTCCTTAAAATGATATAACTAATGACAAACATTCGAAACCTTTATTCAAACAATGAATTTAAATTCACGGAATTTTTTTTTCTGGTTTAGCAACAGAGAAGAGTTCTTTGTTAATGGTCGTCTGGATAATTTGATTCCTTTGTGACTGGTCTCGGCCTTTTTTTTCTTTTTATTTTCAGCAAGTAAATGAGCATAACTGTCCCACGCTTTCTCCATTGTTCCTCACAAATTCCTTGTAACATTTTCTTCTTTTTTATTCGTTCAATTGTCTTAGGAAGAATTAAAATTTCTTCGAAAAATTAAAAAAAGAAAACGTTCCATTCAAGCGTCTTCTTTTCTTTCACTGTCTTTGTTACGTACACAGGAGAAGATTTGGATCTGATATTCTCATGGGATATTGTTCCAGAAAGAGAAGTTTCAATGGGCAAATGTTTTTATTGAATTTTCAATTTGTTCGCTAAATTCCGGGAAGTTTGATATTTTACGTCGTTCTCAAGACGTTTTATTTGTTTCATAAAGCGGACTATTTTTTAATTTTATTGATGTTGTCGAATTTTCTCTAGAATGTGTTTATAAACAGCATCAACTTCTCAAAGTATAAATTCTTTAAGTAGAATTTTCAGATGAAATTTTTGTGCGATTATACACTGGTTCATCAGATTTCATATGTATTAGGTTTAGAAAAACTAAGTTTATCTCTAGATTATTTCTAAATGAAATTTCTAATAACCTCTCAAGATTTCGATGAAAAAGCGGAAAATTATCTTTTCCCTTTCATAATAATTAAATTTAAAGCTTCTCTGTTTTTTTCGATTTCTTGTGTATTGCGATTCTAGCATTATTTTAGAGCCGTGGTGGCCTAGGGACCCGGCTTCGAAACTGGAGGGTTTTAGGTTCGAGACCCGGTTCCCCCGAGAAATCGCCGTAGAAGCGGACGTGGTGCACGTTAAATCCGTCGGGGCCAAACGCCCTTCCTCTGGTATGGTGTGGAAGCTTGGAGAGGGGTTTACATTCGTCCTCGTCCCCAGACTGCGGTTCAAAATTACGAGGTCCGCCTCAAAATAGAGCTAGTATTGCTTTAAACCGAGACGTTAATATAGATAAAATGTAGCATTACTTTAACTATCAATCTATCACTATATAAGCGATGACGCAATATGGCAGAGGAGTTTTATCAATCTATTCAATAATGTAAAAGACCGAAATCAGCTACATTCCCGGAGGTGGATTATAGAATTGTGTTGCAACGTTTAATATTAGATAGCACGCAGAAGGGAAAAAATATGTCAAGTCAGTATCTGCATGAGGTTAGAAATAAAATTAAATAACACCGAGCACTTTTCGGCATCCTCTAATGCATAAAAGAACTGCCTTTAAATATTTTACATATCAGAAAATGCTACTGAATATTTAGAAACTTTCCTACACTTGTATATAAAAAACTTGTATATAAAAAATAATTTTCTAGAAAACTATATCGACTTTGCATTTTAATTCTTTTTCTTTCACCAATACATTTTAGGTATATTTTTTATAGAAAATACAACGTATTTCTACACATTCCCGATCATACTCTTTGGAATCCCAAACCATCGGTTGTTTATATCTACAGTGGAACTTCAATTATCTGAATGCCAATTACCAGAATTACTTTGAAAGGAAAAACGAAAGGAACTCACAAGCAGAATCCTTTCGAAGTAATACGAGTAAAGGCAGTTAAATAATTGATTTTAATATATATATATATATATATATATATATATTCAAGTAATAACATCTTAATACGGCATGTAAGTATATAAAATGCAAACAATATGGTTTCAAAGTTATTAAGCATTCAATATATATATATTATTTGAGAGCACTCACGAATGTTTGACTTCGGTTATTTTTGCCGCTCCTTTCGGTGAACTGTTAGCTGTCGAGGGGCGCGGTGCCTTGGTAGTACTATCTCGTCTTCAGAACCGGAGGGCTTCATGTTCGAGATCTGATTCCACCGAGGAGTCGTCATGTAAGCGGGTATTGTGCACGTTAAATAAGTCGGGGCAAAACGTCCTTCTGCTGATGTTGTGTAGAGCTTGGAGAGAGGGCGTAGCAGCTCAAGTATCGTTCTCGTCCACTGACCGCGGTTCAAATTTAAGAGGCCCATAACAAAATATCCGTAGTGTTGCTTTCAAAAGGTACGTTAATATAACTAAAGTTAGTTGATTTTTGGAATCCCTGGTGTTCATAGAGTTTTGCAAATCTGCTATTTGAATTTTGAAGATAAAAGCAACTGTTGAGATAAGTTGTCGTTCTCGTCCACTGACCGCGGTTCAAATTTAAGAGGCCAATCCCAAAATATCCGTAGTGTTGCTTTCAAAAGGTACGTTAATATAACTAAAGTTAGTTGATTTTTGGAATCCCTGGTGTTCATAGAGTTTTGCAAATCTGCTATTTGAATTTTGAAGATAAAAGCAACTGTTGAGATAAGTTGTCGTTCTCGTCCACTGACCGCGGTTCAAATTTAAGAGGCCAATCCCAAAATATCCGTAGTGTTGCTTTAAAAAAGTACGTTAATATAACTAAAGTTAGTTGATTTTTGGAATCCCTGGTGTTCATAGAGTTTTGCAAATCTGCTATTTGAATTTTGAAGATAAAAGCAACTGTTGAGATAAGTTTTTGTTGTATCTTTTCTTAGATGTTTCTTAAAAATTACTTGCTTTGAAAATAATTCAGTCGCAATTCAGAGCTAATTAATTCATTCGTGAAGCAATAAGGAAAAGTTATTTAAAAAGAAATGTCTCAACAGCCTTCAAAAGCTCTTTTGAAAGAATGTATCGAGCTAAGACTCACCTTTTCACAAGCAAGCTAAAATTAAAAGTATTGAAGTAGAAATAGGTGTAAGGTGAACAAATAATTATTAGCCAAAAAAAATGATGCAATCCTGCTGATATAACAAGCATACTAGAATCAAAATGTGTGGCTATTAAGTTTTACCAGAAATTTATACATTTGAAGAATTTGTAACATATTTGCACACAAGTTAATATTTGATATAATTTTAACATATTTGCACAATGCAAAGAAATTAATATGAAACCGATTTTTTCCTTTTGAAGTTTAACTAAACTTAATAAAATAAATTAAACGAAATAGAAATTACTGAAACTATTGTTTTATTTATTTCTACAGTTTTGCATTACAAATGTAAATATTTCAGTTGAAATATTGATTTTTTTGTAATTTAATTAATTTTTTGGTCACTTTATATGTTTTTGTGTGTGTATTTTATGATTATGTTGTTCCTATTCCATTCCTAATCATTCTACTTATCATATTTAAATAATTACAACAAAATTTTAATAATTCGTTTCTAAAAATATATTTTATAAAGGCTGTCTCTTTAAAATAAGCTAATAAGCTCTTAAAGTAAGGCTTGAATCCTCTCCCTATGTTTCGTGCAATATAATCAAACATTATTTGTGTGCCAGTAAACCATCAAATCAATCAATTTACTTTGCTGATAAACTATTTTCAAGTGGAAAATTGATTTGAAAAATCTCAAAAGTCAAATCTGAGTCAAATGAATGTAAGAATGTGACGTTGAAGAATAGAATATTGATGCTGATTAAATAGAGTATAAATAATATTAAATATACCTCGAAAATCATAAAAAATGGTGAAAATGGCTCTAAGGAAAGCATAAGAAACCACTAATAACTTTTGTTTTAGAAAAATGTTTATTTTTTCAGCAAAAAAAAATGAAGCTAAAAGAAATAAAAAGGATAATTTAGAAAGTTACTTTGTTAATGTAACTGAATGCATCTAACTGATCCAAGCGAAAATATTCAGAAATACATTCTTTGCACCATTATCGCGTGCTTCATGAAAAATGTAGACGATAATCATAAAATTTTATTCTAAATATGAAGAATTGATTGATCAGAAAAATTTTATGAGATAATGGAAGGAACTCGTGAGACGACACAATTATATGACAAATATAACTTAGTCTGCTATCTGAATTCAAACTGCACTTTATTTCAGATTGTATTGGAATGTGAAGCATATTTTAACCTCCAAAATTCAAAATTATTTCCAAAAATGAATTGGCATATTTCGATTGTTATTTATCATGTGAAAACGAATTTCTTTCGTTCAAAGTATTTTTTTGATTAGTCAAATCATCAAAGAAAAGTAAACGAAACTATACTGATTTAAGTGAATAATGAATTTTTATTTCTTTATGATACTTCAAGGAGGTATCAATATTTTTCGAAAAATTTATCAGCTTTTTATTACATGCTATTTCATTCTATAATCTTAATTTTTTTAGCGAATGAATATACTTTTTTCTTATTTAAAACGCAAACTGCTTAATATAAAGTTTTAATTTTATATTAAAATGCATTCAATTATTTCTTTCAAAAATAATAAAATTCAAAAAGGCAAACTCAAAATTCAATAAAGTAAATTTTAAAAATAAAATATTTGAAGAGTGGCATTATTAAAAAGTTGTTTGTTCTTTTCACATATTGATTCAAATTATATAGACAAAATGTAACTGAAATAAAATAAAAACCAATGAAAACATTTATAAATGATCAACTCATATCACCTTTGAAGCTAAAATTTTCTTAGTAATAGATAGTATTATTTAAATTTACTTATATTGTAAAAGGCAATCTTCTATTTATATAGGATAAAAAATAAGATATTTAATTAGTTTAAAATTTACTCCTCTAAAATACTTATCCTATTCTCTTATAAGTTTGTTTTTCCCTGATTTTTTTCCCCTTCATTTTGAATTATTTCAATGCTTTCAGTCGATTCTATGTACGTAATTTTCTTGTTTAAAACTCCACCAATGTAAAAAAAAAGCTTCAAAAGGATTTGACATGATAAATTTTAAAAAAAATAGATGGTATAAAATAAACTATTAATTTTGATTGGATAATTTGTTTCTGTTGAAATTTTCCATATTTTTTTGTGCAAGTTTTACAAGCATAGTAAAAACGTTCCAAATACAATGCGCTAAATTCACGATATTTTTAAATTAAGAAAAATCTCCTGCTTAACATATGACTTAAATTAAACTTATTTAAAATAAAAAGGGCAGTTCTAAATGCATAAAAAGAGAATATTTAATGAATTTATGACAGATTTTGCTAAAATTCTTACGCAATTACAATAATTTCCATTTTTAATGATTTTTTTTTAACTTTTTGAAAAATACGTAGTTTTTGGTGCGTGATATTTGATAACATAGTTTTGTTGTTTAAAATAAACAATCATATATATATATATATATATATATATATATATATATATATATATATATATATATATATATATATAGTAACCAATCTTAAGTAAGAAAAAGTTTGAAAACGAAACTAAAATGAAAACGAAACAAAAACAGTTTCGAAATCGCAACTAAAATTTATAACCTATTTAAACTAAAACGAAAAAAGAACTTCATAGTATTTAGAGAGTGCAATTGCAGCTACTTCTAAAACACAGATGAATTGATACAAAAGTATTAGAATCAAGTTAAAAGGAAAAACAAAAAATCAAATAAAAATTAAACCAAAAAAATTATAAAAAAATATAAAAAAAAGAATCCGGCCTGAAGACTTTTTCAAGGGTCACCCTCAGGCAGGGATTCAAAGAAAGGGATTTTTTCTGTGAGGAAAAACAGACATTGTCTAATAATGATTCCTTTAAACTATCGATTGTGATTCCCTGTTTTTTTTAAAAAACTAGCGGTAAATTATGTAAACAGATGTAGGCTCCCAGCGCCATCTATTGAGTGATCCAATATGCAAGGAAAGTTCTATTTTAATTTAAGCCAAAGGATTAATCGCAAACCATACCTTGTTTAATTAAAAAATTGACATTACAGTAATTTCTAGGAAATTCATTTTTAATTAAATTTTTAAGGAGGTTGTTTGATGCTTCAATATAAGAATTTTTATTATTGCAAACCCTTTTGATCCTGTTAACTTGTGAGAAAATTAGATTTTTGAAAATTTTAGAGTTTAGATTGGAATGGTAGATACATAGTTTTGTTATTTTAAAGTTGAAATCATCCCTTTTATAGTATATACCAACTATTGTTTTATCATTAGCAATTTCGATTTTTAAATCCAGAAAGGTAGCCTCAAGTTGATTTTTATTTGTATCTTTTAGAATTAAATCTTTTGGATAGCAATTAGTAATAATATTAGTATTGTCGAAGTTAATTAAAAGTAGGTCATCAATATATCTCCACCTACCTACATCTGTTTACATAATTTACCGCTAGTTTTCTAAAAACAGGGCATCACAATCGATAGTTTAAAGTTTCCTTGACTGTTGACGGTATGTACTGGCCTATTCGTTTTTAATTTTTAATTTTAGTGCTATTTTTTGTTTTTATTGTTATTTTTGTTATGGTATTTTTACTTTGTTGTGGTTAATTTCTTCTAATTTGTTGTTTTATATTTCCTTTCTGTTAAAATGGTATATCTCTTGAGCATAATTTCAGGGGATTTTCGGGTCACGAGGAATCATTATTAGACAATGTCTGTTTTTCCTCACAGAAAAAATCCCTTTCTTTGAATCCCTGCTTGAGGGTTACCCTTGAAAAAGTCTTCAGGCCAGATTCTTTTTTTTATATTTTTTATAATTTTTTGATTTAATTTTTATTTTATTTTTTGTTTTTCCTATTAACTTGATTCTAATACTTTTGTATATATATATATATATATATATATATATATATATATATATATATATATATATATATATAATTTCGTGTAGATAAATAAATCACAGTGAATCTCGAAATGTAAAATTCATTATACATTTAAATATTTAAATCGGGGATAAGCTTATTTAGGGAAGATATTATTAATTACTCATTTTTTTTATTTTACATAGAAGTAAATAATTTTATATGTAGTAAAATAAAAATAAGTAGTTAATTAGTTTGCAATCTGGGTTAAACTGCTCCCTAATAAAAGCTACGCATTTCTTCCTGGAGCTTTACATTTTATTATTTTCTTAGCTACACACACTGTTTTCTGCTTGTACTATATATACATTTTTTTGGTTCAAAACGCAACTAATATAAGAACGACTCCAAAAGAATTTAATAATATCACGGGAAATATTGTCACCGGCAGCGGACAAATGCGATTTTTTATGAGCCAATAAAGTTAATTAGTTTTCTTAAAAAAATTAAGCCTACACATGTTATCGATAAAGTCCTTTGTCTGTTTTCTTGGTAGTTTGATAGGAATTTAAATTCCTATCATATACTCTTAAAGCAACAAAACTATGATATTTTTAATCAGCTTAGAAATATCTTATAGATATGAATCTAGAAAGAGGAAATCTATCTTGGTACCTTGCTGAAAATTTTATTCCTTGATGTAAATTGTTTGCCCTCAATTACTTTGTAAGTTCTGTGGTGCGATATCTGGGATATGAAATTCATAAAAATAACATAATTTAAATTCAATTTCCATGTAGGACTAAAAGAAAATGAACAGACTTTGGAAAGGGTATAATAAAGTCATGTGATTCTTTGAGGAGAGGATAAAACTGAGATGTCTTGGCAGTATATATATATATATAAAGTTTCGGAAGCGGACTAATACATGGTCTGTAACATCAAGGGTATGTTACAAAATTTTGTTTGCTATTTAAGGATCATAATATCTGTCACATTTCATTCTGGATTAGTTATTGAAGAAAGAATAACTAAAGACGCACTTCTTCATTCTTAGAAGGAAATTTCAAACATTCTAGTTTACTAACGATGGTATTGAGAAATGAAACCCCTTGACTTATATCAAACATCGAAAGACATAGTGTCGAGTAGATGAACTTGCCCCATCCAGGTCAAACAAAGGATTACATCTACAACTTGCTACATACCTCAGATGAAGATAAGTAATTTTTAATGCATGGCCAGTTAAGACGGTAAATGATGCTTTACTGCCACATAATGAAACTATTAATTTTATCTAGTGTATTCATCAAATCATGTTCCTACGGACTCTCATCCGGATTGATAGGTATATACATTGAATGACTAAATTATTATGACCATCTGGCAGTTTTATGCAAAATGAGCTATTGCGCTACAGTGTTGCCGCTAGAGAGTGAGATAGCTGCAAAAAGGGAATGCAAGGCAAGTGAACCATCAACTGTTTTACGTGAGGAGATATGGGGAAAAAACGTAGAAACGGAGATATGGGGAAAAAAACGTAGAAACGGAGATATGGGGACTTAACTGAGTTTGAACGTGGGGTGATTGTAGGCGCTCCAAGTGTCGGAACCAATATCAGCGAAACGGCTGATCTTGTGAAGTGTTTGAGAGCATCAGCTATTAATTTGTACAGAGAGTAGACTACCAAGAAAAATACCGGGTCCCAACGTCAGGCTTGTAGTCGTCACAGGTTACTGAATGCTCGAGCTGAAAGGGGACTTGACAAAATTGTCCATTCCAACAGAAGAGAAACAGTACGTCAAATAGCGGGGAATCTTATTGAAGGAACAACTGCGAATGTCTTTGAAAGAACTGTGCGGTGCACATTACACCGTATAGGCTATGGGAGCCGACGACCTGTTCGGAAGCCTCTTCTGTCAGCCTTGAACAAGAGCAGATGTCTCCAGTTTGCATAGGCGCATAAGGATAGGACAGTTGATGACTGGAAAAGGGTCGTGTGGTCTGATGAGTCGCGTTTTTACCTTCATCATGCAGATGGCAGGGTTCGGATGTGGCGAAAATAGCACGGAAGCATGGATCCCAACTACATTGCCACAACACTTCAAGCTGGTGGAGGCAATATTATGGTTTGGAGGATGTTTTCTCTTCATTGCATGGGTCCTTTGATTATTGTGGAACAACGTCTGAATGTCCAAGGGTATTTAAGTGTTCTCTCAGATCAAGTGCATCCTGTTATGTTAATGGTGTACCCTACCGAGAATGGATACTTTTCAGCAAGATAATGCTCTTTGGCATACAGCTGGTATTGTCGTCAGATGTTTTGGATGGTTCGTTCCTTTGTTGGCCCGCACAATCACCAGATCTCAATCCAACTGAGAATTCGTGGGGTGAGATCGAACGGGGCATCAGACAGCTGGATCCAGTGCCATCCAATCTTAAGGAACTGGTAAGTGCAGTTCATCGGATATGGGGTCAAATTGCTCCTATCACTTACTAACATCTCATAGAATCCATGCCAAGAAGAATGCGAGCAGTATTAAGGGCTAAAGGTGGTCCAACACTGTATTGAGGGGGTGGTCATAATAATTTGCCACTCAATGTATCTTCACTCATCGGACATTTAAATTAAATATTAAAGTCTTTTAATATAAAACAGAGGATATTTATCAGCGAGAAAATATTGTATTGTAAATTAGATAATAAGATGCCGTGCTAATTTACGGTAATCACATAAATAAATATATATCACAATTTTTAATTCATTTTTCTTTCTGTGAAAATTCAGCAAGATTTGTTAAGATCTGATATTTATATGCCTGCTGATTATAAAATAAAAAAATCTACTTCTGACGAACAGAAACATAAAGCAATTTTTGACTGATCGAAATAAAGCTGTCATTCTTAAACACAATCATGATAAATGATCTTATTATTAAATGAAACTTATCGAACTCGGCTGCTTTTCGAATTAATTTTTTGAGATATACTTTTCTATAGTATACATTTCTGTTACTTTGTCACCAAAACTGATTCGATACGAAATGCTGCAGATTTTCCAATATTCATATAATGACCTTTTAATGAAAGACGATTTATCAAATCCCAACAGAAGAAGGAAATAAATTAACTTCGATAATAAAAGGAACACTCTATGACATAGTAATACAGATCTCAAACACGGAAGTCGTACAAAAGTACAAAGTGAAGAAACAAGCGGATAAATAAAATCGAAAACAGACAAAATTGCCTCCGTCGTCTTCAGCGAAAGATGAGAAAATGAACTTTTTTTTTTTTTTTTTCAGGAAGTTCACCTTCATAACGCCCTCGGAATCAATAATGCAAATGTGATTACAAAATCGATCGCAGTGATGGAATGCCTCTAAGAGTAAAGGGAAAAAAAAGGGCAGTAAAAATCTTAATAAAGAAAACAGTGCTTGAAAAAAACACATATATAACGCGAATCATGAATGGGTGATTTATAGCGAAACAATAATAAAAATAACAGATACTAGTAGGGGGTCTTCGAATGTGGAGAAATAAGGTTACATTTCCTGAAGAATGGTTATCAGAAAAAGTTCTATAAATGGAATCGAGAAAATTTCAAACTTTTTTTGTTGAATATACAAAGTTTTCTTCAATATCCTAAAGTAATTTTGCGCATTAGATTTTCTGAGAATACCTCTACAAAATTTCTGTAGATATACACTTAAAGCAGGGTTTAAACACAATTCCTTGAATTGACCTTCATTTACTTTCATATTTCTTGTTTTCTCATAAAAAACGATATATCGAAATATATAATAAATTATTAACATATTTTGTTAGGGAAACCTATCTTCATTGAT
The DNA here is from genome assembly GCF_947563725.1 of Argiope bruennichi. Taxonomy (NCBI): domain Eukaryota; kingdom Metazoa; phylum Arthropoda; class Arachnida; order Araneae; family Araneidae; genus Argiope; species Argiope bruennichi. The sequence continues at coordinate 142,489,990 of NC_079151.1, read as the reverse complement.
TGCCTTTTTTCTTTTTTTGCTAGTATAAAAGTAATTATCTACAAAATACTGTAAATATATCAACCTTAATTTTCGAAACATCGTGCATCACGAGCAAAGAACTAATATCATCGTTGGTAGATTGTGATCTCGGGATTGGAGGAAGTAAAGAGAAGTATTTGCATCATAATGATTTATCAATTATAGTTTTATTTTTCTTTCTGTATTTCTACATTAAATAGGTAAAAAAAAGTTTTGGCAGCAATTTTTCTTTATAGTACAAACTTTATATTTACTATTCATGGGATATATCAATTAGAAAAAAAAATATCAGGTGTTCTACCTTATTAGCACAACAAAATACCCAAATTTATAGTTACGATATCTTTATAATATTGTCCGGTATTTAGAATATTGAAAGGTATCTTGGAAATATCGTGCAAAATCTACAGCCATTTACTAATAAGAAGTATATAACTAGATAACCAGAATAAACTACAATAATTTTTCAAAAAAAAACTCTATAGAACTGAATGAGTATACTGTTTTTATAAATCCAACAGCCTTTTTTCTGTTTGAAAATTTAAAATAATTTCACATATCTTTTTTTTTTTTTTTACTTTAAATTTTTCTATAGAAGAAAAAACATAAACATCTAACATTATACACTATTTTCTTTTCTATTTCCTAGTTTTTACTAATAGCCATTTACTGATAAGAAGCAAATTGATTATATGTAAGTATTGCATATTGATTATGTGTAAGGATTGCACATTGATTATGTGTAAGGATTGCACATTGATTACATATATGAAATTCATTGATTATGTATATAAAAATACATTGATATTTCAAAAACTGCTATAAAACCTGAAAATGTCCAAGAATTAAATAAAAATGGATAGCATTTCAATAGATTAAGTAAATATAGATAACATTTTCAATTTAAGGCTGCTGTTTGTTTCGATTTATCGATTATTGTATCGATTATTATTTAGTACTTTATCCCTCTATGCAATGTCTACGAATATCTACGTTTAATTTTCTTGTTAAATTTTATTAAAGGAATTTTCTCATTTTATTCGAAACTGTAAACTTAAAACAGTATATAATTTGAACGTCTTAAATCGCCTCAAGTATGAAAAGAAAAACATAGCAGTAAAATTGAATCCGTTTTATATATGATTTCAATATATCTTATAAATAAGAATTATTATCAAACGAGAAAAAAAATTAGTGAGTTGATATTGAATCATTAAAAGAATGACCGTATGTTGAAAATCATTCTTGCAAATGATATCATGACTCTTGAAATAAATATCTTTTGATGGCATTTAATTAAGAGACTGGACAATTTTACGATTCATTTTCTCCAGTACTTTAAATGAACCCAATACGTTATTGAAACTTTATATGGTATGCTGTATAAATACAAGGAAATGATATCACTAGTAACCGAATAGAATAACTGTGCATTAAATATTGTGCGGTGAAGCAATAACCACAGATTTCGATTTAATCTCATTAATACAGCGTTTCAAAAGGCATTTGTATTAGTAAATGACAGTTCTATTTCATTAATTAGCATATATAATTATTTCGAATAAAATAACTTTCTAAACTATTTTAATAAAGAGTTCTTAATTTGCTCCATGCAAAACAGTTTTTAGGTGACGAAAATATTGATCAATACCGAAATATTCTTTAATTATCCAGAAATTAAAAATTAAAACTGAAGTATAAATGAATTATAAATTAAAACAAAATTGGTATTAAATATTCACGTCTTTTAGTATCCTGAGACGACCACTTTTCGAAGATTCTGTCTCACTAAGGGGTAAGACTATAAGGATGTGTGTACTTTATTGTTAAATGTAAACACCTCCTCCTTTCCTCTTTTCTCTCACCCCTATTTTGTCGAATTAAACCCATTTTAACGGATGCAAGGAAGCACGGAGGGGGTTTAAAATCCGTTGGCAAATAGTACTTTATTGAAATGTTTTGATGCAATGTCTTTCATCAGGTATACTTCCAAATATTATGTCATCACAGAAAAGAGAGTGAAATCATTGATTTCGTGATTACTTTCTCATATTATGCAACCTCTTTTGGGGCTAAAATACGCATTTTAAACTATTAATTACGTTTAATAAGAATAGAAATGTAACCAAACATCCTTTAAGTTTGTTTGATAGTCTCTTAAAAAGTGAAGAAATCAAATCAATCATTCCTGAGGGATTACACCTCATGCTCGCTCGACAGCCAGTCCCTAAGAATCACGTTGCTAATCTTTTGAGATTACTATGTGATCCTAACTCGCTCTGCTCACTCGCCATATTTATTTTCAAGTATTTCTATCAGCAATAAGAAATTATAAATACATTTATTATTAAAAATAAATTTAATTTATTTCAGATTTCATGGACTGTTAGCAGCAATTTTTCATCAAAAATCACTAAAAACTAAACGACTAATTTCGAGAATAAACATTTTCTGATAATAGAGAGATATGTATATGTAAATATTATAAAGCAAAAAATATAATTCTAAGATGTTTAAAAATCAAAATTGAATTTACTTCTTTTTCCCCGTTTTGAAAAGATTTCATTAAAATTGTCGACATTAAAATTGGTATTTCATGAAAAGTGAGTCGTCATCGTGTTAAATCATTGACTAAGTTATTTAATTAAAGTTGAAAAGTATTAAGAAGATTTATTTAATCATGCCGATTCCTTTGCTTTACTATATCTTACCATAATAAAAATACTGTATTAATTTAGCGATGCCATATTATTTTAAATTGTACTTGAGTAATAATGATGAAGTTCTCTGAGGGCTAAAATATTTTCAAACTGGCGATACTCATTGGCGATGAAAATCAAGGATGTTCCTCTAGTTAGGAAACTTTGCTCCACACAGAAAAATGTTTACACTGCCATTTCGTTCGTTCCAACTGTATCTTCTTATGAATGAATTCTTCTACACGTCATTTGTTCTAAATTATCATTTTTGACAATTTTGATTTTTTTAGTCGGATCTGTACGACTTAAACACGTTTCTTCATATCATCCGATTTGAAAAAAGTGTTTTCTCAGATTTTCCGCCGAAGCAAGGATGAAGACAATCTAAATGTGTGAACTGTAGTCAAATGACGATTAACACATTCAGTCTGATCTTGCGTTCACATAAGAAAATAGATGATAAAATAAATGGATATATAGATAGATAATAAATAGATATATAGATAATAAAATGTTAAATTTCAATAGTTCAATGTTAAATTTCAATAATAAAAGCACACACACACACACATGTATATATATATTCATTGGTTATAATTTTTATATTGTTAATAGAAATATTTCTCCAATTATATATAGTTATGTTTTCGAATAAAAACGACATTTGTTTTAATTTTTTGTAACAGCTACAATAACATCATAAGCCAAAATTTAGCATGTATACTCGTTTATTATTGCTGACATCATGACATTTATTTAAGCACGTACTAACGTTAAGTTTTTGTAATTAAATGCTTTAATTTTGAAAAGTGAATGCAGCAATATTTCTGTGGCTGGAATCTCTTTTCCTGTTTTTTGATCTAAAAAAATATGACAATGATAAAAGTCGAAATTTTTAAGACGAATATATCAATATATCTGTTATTAATTCCATAATATAATTCATATAATTAATAATTATGAAGCATAATAGATGAAGCATAATATATATATATATATATATATATATCGACTGAACACTGCACTTGAGAAGAAATGGAAGCTCCATTCTTCAAATAACTCCTTTCCGAGATAGATATATATTGTATAAGCGTGTGAAATTTCAACTCATTACTCATACAAATTATTATTTTCCTATGTTTTGTAGTAAAAGAATGTGTGTAGATGCAACTTTGTAATTTAAGTCTCATTTAAATAGTAAAATAAATCTATGGAACCTTTTTAACGTGAAATTTACAATAAGTCCGTTTGTACGAATAAACCTGAACCTGAATTTTTCGCGAATTGTCTAAGATATCGACTGAACACTGCACTTGAGAAGAAATGGAAGCGCCATTCTTCAAATAACTCCTTTCCGAGAAAAAGATGTTTCTGTATCTGATACATAAAACAATAAAAGCACAGTGCTCTCTTCTTGCATTCATTATTTTGAACACAGTTTCTCTTTTTTGTAATTTATATTCGTGAAATACTGTCTTAGACTAAACATTTCCATGCTTAGCAAATATTTCATTTTTCACACATAATTTCTTTTGAACATAAAACTCACTTGGACTAAACATTTCCATGCTTAGTAAATATTTCATTTTTCACACATAATTTCTTTTGAACATAAAGCTCACTGCAAGTTTATGTTTCAAAATTTAATAAAAAAACTATTTTTATTAAAAATCTAATTTTTTCTATATTATGCTTAACTTAATATAATCTCAGTAAAGTATGAACGTAGAGATTTTTAAAAAGATTCTGTTTTCGAATTAAATCAATTTAATTTAATAAAAATCTATTGGAAATCATAATTTTTATTAGAAATCCAGTTCCATGTTTTCCAATTTCTTGTTTTGTATCTTTTGCAATTTCAATAATTTTATCTAAAAATTTATAAAAATGTCATCTTAATTAAAACTCTGATATCTCTCATCTCCATTTTTTATTAATTTGATCTTGCTTAATTATGGTTTCTTTTCTCACATTATGAAACCAAAACATAAATCATAAATCACAGTAATTTGATTTTTTTTATTTAGCAATAATAATAATAATAATAAATAAAATAAACTTCATCAGTTGTTATCAGAAAAATAAAATTTCATTTAATTTTTGTCAGAAATTCGAAATTATTAGTTTTCTCTATAAAAGTGTATTATAGTATAACAAAAAAATAAGGAACCAGAAATACCAAGAAGCAACAGGAAACAAGTTTGTAATGAGTATCTTTAATCACTGGAAAAAATATAAATACGGAGATTTTTGAACTTCATCCGACTTATAGTCAATAAACTGATAAGATTCTAACAAAATGTAAAATGGTTATAGTCAAAATTATATATTATTAGTTGAAATCCAAATTTTACTCGTAACTTTGAAATTTAGTAAAAAGAATTATTTTAAGAATTTTTCATTCATTTAAATGCATAAGATAATTTCAGCATTATTTATTCTATTCAAGATTTCGAATATGGTAAATAATAATTATGATCTATATTTTTTGCACTTCATTAGTTAAGAACAATGAATAATTTCAGTGAAAAAATTCAGTGTTAACATGATAGATAATTTTCTTTTATTCTTATTTTAATAGGAGACTTTTTTTCCACAAAAAGGAACGCAGCAAAAATACACATACAATCGATACAAAATTTCATATTATATTTTTAATTAGCAATGTGATCATATTATACCATACTATATACAAATCCATTTGATATAAATTGCATTTATTTTGCAATAATTTAATGCCATTCTATATTTTAATAAAAAATATCAAATGTTACAGGAATTAAAACAAAATAAAATTGTACTTTCCCTTTTGGAATAGCTGAATTTTCTTTATTATTCATTTAAGTAAGGTATATTTCATAGATCATTAATGGTTTGGTTAAAAACTTTTTTATCTGATTCTCCGATGTAGAAAAGTATAAATTTTCGAATAATTCATGCATAAAATGCACTATAATTATTTTTAATGATATCTAAATTAGATATTTCTTTGAAACCATTTCATGAATCTTTTTATATTTAAACTGATTAAAATATAACTTTAACGTTTCAAATATACTTAATTTATAATGATAATTGGTATTTTAAATTTGTGATATAATAGTATTTCAGAGAAAGAGACATTTTCTATGACGTAATAATATTCTACAGGAAAAAGGTGTTTTTTTTTTTTTTAAAATATATAATCCAGATAACATTTTTATTCTAATGTTTTCGATAATTATGCATTTTGGCTGTTTTCTTTGAGGGGCAGGGGGATAAATACTTTAAGACGTATTTAAATAACAGATATCAAATTTAACAGGTGGGGTTCTCGTTTGTAAGTAAATTAAATATTTTCTTCGAAAAATATTCAATTATACTTGTTAAATAATTTCCTCAAACGCTTGAGCAAATATTATCAATAAAAATTGATTAATGCAAACGATTATTTCATAAATAAAATTATCTTCTTTTTTGATAAATATTTATATTTTATTACGTTCATTAATTTTTCAAACATTAAGCGATCAGAAGGTCTAAATAATAATTTTTCAAATTGAACTATTTGGTATCTCCTCACTATTCTCAAAAGAACGAGTGAAATAAATTTATGATAAAATATTTCTTCAATAACTCTGTAGAATACGAAATATAAATTTCAAACAAATCAAATACAGAATTCATTCAAATAAGAGAAATGCAAACTGAAATAGTAATTTTAGTTTTGTAGAATGGCTTCCTGAGATTTCAAAAGTTACGAAGCAGATCTGAGAAAAACTTCATTTTTAAAGCGGGTTATATTTTTTTCGTACATTTCTTAAATATGCAATCTACTCAGGTGATGTCACACTCACTTGGTAATCATCTAAATACATTTATCTTATGCTATGCTGTTACAAATTCTCAAAAATGCCAAAAAAAGCGAAGTTCTCCAAAGGATTTTAAATACAGCAAATGTAAACGATTTATTTTAAATATGAGTTGGAGCAAGAATTTATTTTATTTCAGAGCATAAACAAAATTAAATTGCTAAATTATTTTCAAGAAAAGTCACTGATCTCCGTAGATTTAAAAAAGTAACGTATGCTAGTAAATATAAGTTCGCATTTCTAATAATCAAAGTAATTATAATAAGAAACTCATATTTCAGAAGAGATGCTGCAATGTCTTTGGATACTGTTTGCAGCGGAACACTGTTTAGAGAGAAACATAATAATGTTTTCCTAGAAGTCAGTCTTTAATTCTTACCACTCCTTTTAAATTTTCAAGAATCTAGAAAATGTGAAATATGAGGCATAAAATCGACATATGTACAAAATAATGAAATTTAAATATGTCCATAACAACACGCTCCAAAAACAAGGAGCCGAAAAATTATAAATCATATTTATAGTCATATTAGGAATTCATAACAGGAATTTCTTTTAGCAATTTAGAGCTTGGTCTTTCTATTACTCATGAATATAATTAATCTAATCATTATTACATAAATTAAGAATAAATTATTTATATAAATTATAATTCGATTCCAAATTATATAGAAATCATGTTCCGGTGATGTTTGTAGAATTAAATATTTCGTGGACACGTTCTAAACCAGAACAGGAAAGGCCAAACAATTAAATGTCTTGATCTGTAAATTGAAATATATAATTTATAAATTTTCAAAAGAAATGACATTAAAAAAATCATAGATCATAATAGGAAAATCTATTTCAATTTTTTAAGAAACGGATTTTAAAGAATGTATGAATGTGTTTTTCTTTTATCTTAAAAAATGTAATAATGATAATTAAGAACTTATTTTTTAATTGCGCATTTTTTTCAATTGTGAGGGAATAACGAGTGTATTGTTGTTTCTTTAACAATTGATTAATAAAGCAGTTTTCAAGTGTAGTTTAAAGAATCAGTAATAACCAAGATTGCAAAAGTTTGAGTAACACTTCAAATTTAACCAAATTAGTTCGTTTCTATAAGAATAGCTTAGTACATTTTTGTGAGCGAATTAAAACAATGGTTATCGAAGTTTTTAGTTTTTCAGAAAAAACAACAACAATAAGATAAATAAAACTAGTTGAACAAAAAAGATTAACAATAATTCTTTATTGTTTTATTAAATTTCTTAAATGTATCAGTTTATTTATTCTTCTCATAAAAATAATTCGAAAAGATTTAATACAATGATGTAAGCAATTAATTTGCAAAAGCGTTTCATAGAAATTCTGTTCCAGAAGTAATTATCTTCTTAACACAGTAGAATGAAAAAAAGGGCAAGAAACTGAATTACCAGAAGGAACATAAAAGCTATTTTTGAAGAATTAAAGTTAAGTACGTTCTATTCACCGATGTTTTTAAGGCATTAAAGAAAACTTTCTAGTCAGGTCATAAACTTCCATTTAAAGGGACGTAACTAAGGCTTAAAACATAAAAATAATTTACTTGTTACAAAACTTAGTTAAAAATTTTACTCAAGAAATAAGGCTTTTTATCTTGTAAAAAAACCACTCATGTGAGAAAATGACCACACAAAAAGTAATTACTTATGCGATTCTTTAAAAACTTGCAATCTAAAAATGGGAAAGAATTTCTCTGATAGTTTGAAGTTTATCGTTTATTAAATTAAAGCATAAGTCATGAATGTGTCAACGCATATTATGCCTGCGATATAGTATCATGCCAGAATAAAAATTTTAGATGTCTTGCTAAATATATTAGCACTTGAAAACTGTTAGCAACTGGGGCATTAAAAAATTAGCTTTCCATTATCAAAGTTCATATTCGTTTCCAATAAAAAGTATCCTATTTTATTTACTAGACATTTTTTCGAATATAGATATTATCCAATAAAAATAAATGAAGGTTCTAGAATAAGAGGTAATTTTTCCAAACTCTGCTTAAATAAGGTCTTGTAAAATACAATTTTCCATTCTATTTATTTTTTAAGCAATTCTATTTAAATTTATTTGTTTCATATATGTGAAAATAGCATTTCATAATTGATTTGAAATTTTATACAGATATTTATTCTCGATGTCAAAACACTATTTTGATATTTTTGGATTTTATTTATATAATAGTAATTACATAAATATAATATAATTATGTTTTTATCTAAATTTGGGAATCTACAGGAAATTAACTAAGAAAAAAGAATTTTTTAATAATAAACTGTAAATTAAAGACTAAAAAAATTAAAAAAATATTAATATAAAAATATATTCTTTCTTTTTAAAGTTATTTAATCAAAACCGTTTAAATAAAATAATCCTTTCTTAAAAAAATAAACATTTATTCTTGACAAAACTCCAAAATTTCACTTTTTTTTCTAGAGCATCATTAAAAAAAATTACATGAAATAAATATCTTTTAAAATCGATATTCATACGAATAAGCAGGATTTATAATCGAAATGTGAAAGAAATATTTATAATTATTTTGAAATATTACAATATAAATAAAAGTTTGTTTTTAACAGACAACAGTAATATAAAAAATAGAAAACAAGATTGTTATGAGAAACTTTAACCACTGGAAAAAATGTAAATGCGGAGATGTTTCAACTTCATCGTCTTGAAAGTCATTAAATTGATAAGATATTACTAAAATGTCAGATGGTTATAGATAAAATTATATATTATATTAAAGTAAAAATTCGAATATTATCCATATGTTTGGAATTTAATAAAAAGAATTATTTTAACAATCCATTAAAAGTATTCAATAGTTTAAAATATTAATTATTCTATTCAAAATTTTGAGTATGGTAAATAATAATCATGATCTGTGCATTAAACTATTTAAATAAGATAACCCCTTCTTAAAAAATAAGCATTTATTCCTGTCAAAACTTTAAAATTTCAATTTTTTAAAATCTTTATTTTTCTCTATTATCACTTAAAAAATGTATATAAAATAAATTGGTTTTGTTATCAATATTCATAAGGAATAGGCATCGGTTATAATCGATATAAATTATGAAACAGTTTATTTTATTTAGAAATATCGCATTACAAATAAAAGTTTGTTTTTAAAAGATGTTATCATTAAATTTATTAGAAGCCCTTTTAAGTAGTCCCTGCACGTAAAGTCTTGTTTACATTTTTAATAAGCTTATTTTGCAACAATCTTACTTATTGCAATACTTCGCAACACTATTTTGCACTAATCTGTAAGGCAGCTAGCTGCCTGATCAATTCATCGCTTAATCTTTGGATGGGAGAAAATATTCTCTTCTTCCAAAACGCCTTCCATGTTGAGACATTGGATTTATCGTTAATTAAAGAGCATTGACTGAACTACGGAGTGGGCTCTGTATTCTCACTACTTATGAGATTATCAACGCAGCAATTTTCTCCCATGGAGTGGTAGACAATCCACAATCAACTCCCCCCACACAGATCTCTGTCTGCGATTGCTGTTGGGTGGGGGAGTGTTCTGCGTCGATTAATTTGCTGGGTAGAACTACCCGGATCGAACACGAGTCTTCAGGAAATAGTAGCCTATTTCCTTCCAGAACCCACCCACGTTCTTTTAGGAGCGATTTAGGTCCGGTTCGAACTAGGGGCTTAGCTAGGGAACCTAAGTTCCTAATGTGCTCATTTATCGGTTGGGTGGGTATTAATTTCTGGCCTCAACTGATTTTATGTGTGTGCCATTTTCTTTTATTTTGTTCTCTTCTTTTTTCTTTTTTTTTTTTTTTATCTTTACTGCTAGAGTGATTACGGGAGTGTGGAAAAGTTGAAAGCAACTTCTAGGCAGCTTTTTTTTTAACTGACAGGGATTAGGCCTAGTTTCTTGTACACAATGACGAAAGTACAGAACGCACGTGACGTATTTAAGCACGCTATTTAAACGCCCGAACCGTTTTTGTTGGCCAAGTCCCGTTAAGAACTTCACGCATTGGGTAGTATTTAGATGCCTTAATGGAGGCTGATGCTCATAATTAAATGTGAAGGTTTTTTTTTTTTTTTGTATGTGTGTGTGTGAGAAAGAGAGAGAGATAGGAGAGAAAGAACAAAGTTGAAATTTTTGCTGAATCTTTTGAATGATTTTCATTTCTGCTGCAGTTGTGTAATTTCATTTCAATTCAAAAATTCTTCCCTTGTACTAATGATTAGTTCAAAAAACATTGCAAAGGAAAATTAATTATAATTCCGAAGTTGTATGCACAGAAAAAAAAAGCGACGAAATATTTTCATTTCTTTTAAATTATAGCTTTCAGTCTCTGTATTTCCCTTCATTTAAAGCTACTACAGACTTTTTTTCACGTTTTTTTGTTTTGTTTTGTTTTAGGATTATTTTTGTGAAAGGGTAAATAATCTCATTTTAGAAAAATGAAATTCAAATAAACTATTTTTTAAAAAAAGTAAATATTTCATTACTTGTGATATTTAATAAATAATAATGATATTTTTGTCCATCATGGGGAACAAAGAATATATCCAAACAAAAAAAACACATAACAGAAAATTAATTGTTTTTATCCAACTATGATTCTCCATCGCTTAAAATTGCTAAATTTTTCGTAACAAAACCTATAATTAACTAAATATTGTAATCAAGGAAAAAGAAGAGCATATTTAATTCTTTCACGGTTAATTTTTTTTTACAAATGATATAATATCGGTTCGTTCAATTTTTTAATATAAGGCTGTATCATATTAATTTCAAAATGATAGTTTAGTTTTCCGCAAGTTACTACATAGACGGTCAGAATTCCAAGTACATAATTCATTATCATGTTTGTAATAAAGATGAGAGCTCAATTGCTCTTAATGATAAACACTTTGCTCAAACGTATAAGTAGAATAGATACATAATTTCTGATCATTTTGGTCGTGAAAAGATCAAGTTGGAATTAGCTTTTGCGGTTTTAATTGACATCTCATTGTAAACTCATTGTAATCTTCCTAATTGTAATCTGATATCAACTTTTAGCGCATTTTTGGAAGAAATTCTTAAAAAGTATGTGGAAGAAGCCAGAAGGAAAAAGTTAAGGGTTTTCCCGCTATATATTTGTGGTATGAATTATCTCGGCAATTTATATTTTGAGATATTTTTGTATAGAAAAAAATTATACCTATTTTACTTTGGATTTACAAATAAATAAGCAATTCATTTCTTGAAAAAATGTGAAATATTTGAAAATAACGAAAATAAAAATAAAAAATGATGAAAATTTCTAAAAGATAATATTTAGATAATATAATTCATAATAAATGGGATAGTTCCCCAGAGTTATATTTACTGTATACATATTTTCACTTTATACAGATATTTAAATGTCAGTCAGATATAGCTTTAATAAATTTATTGATCATGAATTCTATACACTGATAATTATTCGATGTCACCACTATAATGATGGTTTTTTGTTTTTTGTTTTTTGGCAAATGCAAAATAAATAATGGTAGATAAAAAAAATGTTTGGTCTAACTTTTTGGATTCTATAAATATTGAACATTAGCTGCCTTTGGTAACGAACTAGTTTGCCGGGGATATTGATTATATTTAAATTAAATTGAATGCTTTAGATAAAATTTCGAGTCCATAACACTATCAAACAATAATTTTAAGTATCACATTGTCAAGCACTTATCCTTGTTAATATTATTACATATGTTCTGTTCAATACGTGTATGATCCTTCTTAATGAAGACCCATCCCATGACTTTGAACTATAAGAAATGTAATTGCACGGTTCACACTGCTTTCTAACTTTTGCGATATTGTAACTTCATTTTCTTATATTTCATGGAAACTACACATCTATTAAACAGAATCCTTCTTCTTTAGCTTTCAAGAATGAAAGAAAATCATGCGATTAAATATATGATGAAACAAAAAGACGATGCGAATTTCAGAGCAGTAATGTAATCAATCCATTCTTAGAAATTAAAAAAGACTTTTATTTGAAACGATATAGAAATCATTTTGTTCAATATGCTCGAAAGTTATCGTGGAAAGCTCTCAAAATTCAGACAAATTTTAATTCACTAAAATTAACATATTTATTATTAATTTAATTTCAAAGAAACTCACTCTCAGGTTCACATTCACATTCTGCAAGGATATAAAGGTGCAAAATTTGATAGTTATAAATCAAACGGTATATATATATATATATATATAATTCTAGAATTTATAAAAAAATGGATTATGGATTTCACAGGAATGCCACTGATAGGTTCAAATATTACATCTATCTTGAATAATTATTATTACTTGTTATTTAACAACAAGGAACGAAAGAAACAAAATTTTTAGCATTATGTCGAAGAAAAATTAGGAATTCGAATTAAATTTTTAAAGGGGTTTTCAAAAATTATCTAAAAAATTTTAATGCTTACATACTTGCGAAATTTCTGCTTAGATAAGACGTGTCATCAGTACTTTTCATTCATTAAATTGATGCGTTAAATTGATAAATTTAGGCTCACTTAAATGGATTTAAAATCAAAATTATAAGAAAATATTATCTCATATATTTATTTTCAAATTCCCCAATAATCGTAGAAATAACCTAGTTTATTTCGCGGCAGAATTTTATAATTAATTTATTTTGCTTGGTGAATTGCTTAAAAATCCACTTCATTAAAAATTTAATATGGTAATTGATTGCTTGAAGTGATTAAATGAATGAATATTTTATTTACATTACATACAGCATCAAAAATTGGTTTTGCAGCTGCTGCAGCTCATTGTTTGTTTGTTTGTTTTTTCTTTCTTTTTTATGTCCTTTAAATCTGAATCCTCTAACTTTTAAAATTATATTTTAGTACTGAGAATCAAAACGGTATATTTTTTTTAAATATACTAAGTACTCTATTTAAGAAATATACTGATTTTTTATATTGTTTTCTCTATTTAAAAATATATTTCAATAGTATTTTCTTGAATTCTATTTAATCTTGGCGGATTAAACTGGAACTTTAAAAATTAAATAAAAATGCAGAAATATCATTATAACGGAAAATTCCAGTATTTTTAAACGCAGGCCGATTAAAAAAAATCGTTTCTACGCAAATACTCATATTTAGCAAACGCAGTAAACAACAAAAAGTTTGTTTAATTATCAATAAATAACTTGTAATTAAGGCTTTAACCAGGAATAAACTAAAAGACTATCTTTATAATAATGCAGAGTGTCTAGACCTAAAGCCATTACGCGTTCTAAGCTTAAACCAATTAGAAAAGTGAAGTTTCATTTAGAAATTCTAAATGTCTGGCATATGGAGTTTTACTTACTTTACCGCATTATTTTTCATTGTTCTGCATTATATGTCATCTTATAATAGTTGAACATTATCTTAATTTTTTTTGTATTTAAATGTTAATTAAGTGTAAATAATGCTAAAGTTTTCTTATTTTAGATAAACGGAAAATCTAATCTTAAAATCCTTCAAAAGAGCACTGTTAATGAATTTTCAAAAGTTTATAACTTAATTCCTTTCATTCTCCTTTTAGCTAATATTTGTCAAAGAAGGTGACAACCATGACATGGTATTTCATTATATAACTAAAACAAAAATTTCAAATACTATAATAAATCCTATGTCTGCATACTTCAAAAATTATTATATACAAAAAACTATTACAATATATATCAATGTAATGCAAGTTTTCTGAGAAAATGCATTTACTTAAGATTTGATTATAATAAGATTGTTTGTTCTATCTTTTTATATAACGAAACGTTTCCAGTTTGTTTGCGTTGTTAAATCCTACATTAATATCTGGTCTAAGATTTGTCACTATTTACAAATATTAATTGTATTATATCTTTGAATGAAAAGAAATCTATTTAAACTAATATTTAAAACTTGTCTTTAATTATTTTATTGTTAATTACTTTTTAAAAGAAGTTCATTTGCTCAGAATAAAAAAAAAAGATTAATGTCTGGGATTCTATGCATCACCAGATAACAGCTAAAAACATTTGAAAATTGTTCTAAATGTTCTAGCAGATTAAATTTAATGATTAGATCTAAATGCTCTAAGAAAAATGTTCTAAGCATATTAAAATGCGTAATCTTTATACAGCAAAAATTGTTTATTTTTATAGTATTTTCATAGTTTTTGTAATAGTCTATCACAGTTTTATTTCACATTTTTAAAGTTTTCAAATTTTTTTGTCTACTATGGTAACTAATGGTATGGTTTCATAAAGTATAAATTATTAGCATAAATATAAAAAAAAGTAACAAATTACTGAAAGTTAATTTTTTATTCATTTGATTAATACTCCGTTTTGAAAATATTCAAGAAATTTCTGAAAAGAAGATAAATAGAAATAATTTTCATCTTTAAATAAAAAAATTGAAGAGTATTCTAAAAAAAATTCTTTAATGAGGTTCTAAATTCAAACGAAAAAAATCATAACATGGTAATATTTCAGATTTAATTAATCTATCATTATTTTATTTTTAAAATTTTGTCTTAATTCTACAGCAGCGATAACGAGAGCAAAAAAATTAAAGTTATTGCTTTGAAAGTAGTTATAAATCCAGGAACTAATTTAATGAAAAATGTTGCTGTAAAATAAATTATTTTTTAAATTTCTAGAAAAAGTAGAGAAAACATTGAATATAAATTATATTTGTATCACTCAAAGACTTTATTTTTGAATTTTAAATTTGTGTAATAACATTTTTGTGTCATAATATGCCTCAAATTTATTGAATAAAAACGCAAAAATTTCGATTAATTTTTAACTGAAAACTCTTATTAAAATTTTGTAACCCTTATTTCAGTGCGAATCAAATGTCAAAGAAGTAACGATGTGCAAAACTCTGTAGCTCTAGAGAGAATGATTTATCCAGTGAAACATTTAAAACGATTTTTTCATCATGCATTCCTCAGTTTAGAGATCAGATAACATACCAATCTAAAAACATTCTCATGTTTATGCTTAAACGATTTTTTCATCATATATGTCTCAGCTTAGAGATGATAATATTTCAACTTAAAAACATTATCATGCTAATGATTAAAAGAATTTTTCATCCTTTGTGCTTGAGTTTAGAGATCAGATAACATACCGGCACAAAACATTATCATGTTTATTCTTAAAAGAATCTTTTTCATCACGTACAATAGTTTAAAAACATTATCATGCTAAATTAAAACTATTAGTTACATCATATAGTAATGAGTTCCCCCCTTTAATGAAATTAACAATGCATTTTAAATTTGAGCATACTATTTTATGAATATATATATATATATATATATATATTCTTTTGTGCTGAAATATTCCGATATAGAATTTTACAGTATTTCAGTATATGTTTTAGTACATTGCTCACTTATTAATGAAATCCAAAGAAAATTCACACCTTTCACGAAGTTTCTATCTATTTTATGATATACTTAAGTGGCGCTTTTCCGAAATTTCATTTCTATTCTTCCCATTTTTACCATTACAGAATTGTACGTCATAATTTCGAGTGGTGAACGACATGCCCACTGTCCAAAACTTTTTGCTCCAAACCAGTATGATTTGATAACAGAAATCAAAGACTTAACACAAAAATAGCAAATTTTATTAAGGTCAGAAATTCTAACCTTTGTGAGAATTTTGTATTTAACTCTAAACTTCTTTCTAAATTGTGAATGTTTCAAATATTTGTTTTCTTTCCCCTCATGACTTTTCTCACATTCCTTTTTCAGAAATCTCCCATTTGTTATAAACAAATTGTTAAGTATTTCGCTGGATTCTTCAAGTCCTCTTCCCCTCCTCCAAAATCAAACTAAGAAATAAGCCCTGCATTCTTCTTGGACAAACACCAAGATGAAAGCCTCGCATATGCTATTAAATTCCCCTCCACGGCCAAAGCATCCCACTTTCTGAAAAGCAAGACAATAAAAACTCCTCCCCTCCCTTTCTTTCTTTATTTCATTTTGCTTCAATTTATTTCTGTAACAACACGAGATCTGATCTGACAGACACGTCCTACAGGGGTTCTCCTTCTTTTATGAGTTCGGTCAGCAGAGCATCCGACTCCTTTCTTAAACTTTGTTGATTCTCTTCCCTACCGGAGTAAAAAGGGAGTATTTGCCTTGTTGAACCAACAGCCAGAACGTAAAGTAAAACTCCAAGTACTAAGTTCTTTTCTATTTAAGTAAAAACAACATTTCTTCGAAGCTTGCTTTATTTTAGAGGTGGGGGGGGGGTCTTTCTTCTTTTTATTCCTGGGTGTAAACTTGACAAGGTTTTCCTTTTCTTCTTGTGTCTGTGTGAAAGGCGTTCCAAGAAAACAAGGACGGAAAATGCAGTGTTTTTTTCCTTTTATCCTTTCTCTTTATTGTTTCTCTGTTATTAAATCTCGGAAAGATTTTTACTGTGTTTTTTCTTATACTCTGTTGTGTCTAAAGGCACTTTCTCCGTCCGGTAAGTTTCAAATTTTTGCTAAATAAATTCTCTTATTTTGAATCACGAAAAATATAAGCCTTTCTTTAGAATATATTTAAATTTAGATAACTTTTGGAGCTAAAAAATCTTTTATGTTTTTGCTGGAGTGCACAAAGATAAAGAATTCCATGAATAAAGAGTATTAGAAATCAAAAATGGTTACATATGTATTAATTGCATTGCATTTTTAACTAAGACAGTTATTCTAATAGTTTTTTTCATAATGTTTTTCCAGGATTCTATAAGCAGCAGCTAAATTGCGTATTTAATATAGATTATCAAAAATTATTACTTGCTATATGTAATAGCATCGCGGCTTGATTTTTTTTTATATATATAAAACGTAAGTGAATCGTTCACTTGTGTGTGTGTGTGCGTGCGTTTTTACTGGTTCTTTACAGGACAGACAGGTAAATCTACAAAGCTGCCAAATTTGGCAGATATATAATTAGGAGGATATGAATGCACACCTCGGAGCGATTTTTTGTGAAATTTTCAATTAGAATGATTACTATCTAAGAATTAAGGGAAATTTTTCATTTTCCATGATAACACCCGACAATATTATAACAAGGAAAGAATTTTTACATTATCGGGAAATTAAAAAGTATCATCCTTTGAATGATATCAATTTAATAATCGGACATATTTTTCTTCATTTGAATTTTTTTTAATATATATATTTTTTAATTTTTAATAATAAATTATACTGGTGTTTTGAAATTCAAATCATTTTTATGTTTTCAGCAAATATTTAATTGCGTCATTTTCTTCTATTGTTGAAAGCTAAAGATGAAACAGTTTCTTAAATATCTATGTAGTTTACAAGGCAACTCAGGAAGAGCAGTACTGTGAAAGTTAAAAAAATTATATGAAATGGAAAGCTAAGAGTTTAAACAATATGTGAATCGAAGGAACATGAATCAGTGAGGCTGGTTCCTATATCCAATTAGATGTTATACCCGACATTGACCGGAATTAAAACCTTTTCATATTTCATTCTTTTGACATAAAAAAAAATATTTTTCTGTATACACTTGCATTTTTTTTATCGTTTGTGTAGTATCTTTTTTTGCAGAACTGTATTTGTCTAATATGGCGGAACAATTTTTAGAAAACTTAGTAAAGTATTAGAAGATTATAAAAAATTCAAAGACCATAAAAAAGTTCAAAAACTAATATAATACATATGTCTTTTTTTCAGTACTAATGTAATAAAATCTTTCTTTATCTAAAATGGGTTTTTTATATAAAGTTAAAATACTAGCCAGAATTAAAATATCATCCATATCATTAACGAAGAAAACTTTAAAAGCCACCAGGAACTGATTTTCTCCATAAGTTTAAAATATTTGTCATATTAGTACTGCAAATAGTGTTCATAAGGTTTAAAGAACATTTTGAGAAACAATTAATTATATAGTAAAATTTCCATTAATAAAATTTTAAATATGAATTAAATCAATAGTTTTTCTGATACAAATTAGCCATCGTGTTTGCTTCTAACTTATTTTCATAAAGTTTTGCTCATGTGCTCTGGAGTTCGCGTTCATCAACAATATAAAATATTTCATTTACCCACGAAGTATTTTTTTTCAGAACTTTTCTTTCAGTCGTCGTTAAGTCACAAGTTTAAAGCAAATAAAAGAACTATGTCAACAGGTATGCTGACAGATAAAAGAGCAATTTTCAAAAATTATGGAAGTGTAATTCAAAATCTTCACGTGTCTTAGCAAAAGAATACCTGTACATTTCTTTATTTCAGAATTCTTTTTAAAAAATTAATATCAGCTCAAAAGGTTTTTTAATTAATTGAAGTTTAAAGAAATAGTCTACAAAAATGGAATTGATACCATTGAAATAGCAAAAATTTTGATTGTAAGAGGTTAATAAAATATTTTTCGTAAGATTATTTGCTTTTAAGTTATTGCAGAAAAACGACAAAATTCTGATTAATTTATGATTAATTGAATATCTTGTTAAATTCTGTATTTTCAAAAATTAACGGTATACTTTCTCACGTCTAAAAGAATAAATGTTCAAAGAGTGGTTGAAGTTGCCTCAATAGCTTAGAAAGAGATGTGGAACATACATATATACAAAATACACATATAGCGACATTGACTTTTACTTATATTAAGATGAACAAGACAGGTGTTAGTATACTAAACTAACACAGCTTTAATATCTGTCACAATTTGATGTTTAAAGTACTTTCTTAAGGGAATCATGAATAGTAAATTATGCACAAGAGATTTAATTGAAAGTAAACACATCCGAAATTCCCAGCTAATTGCCAAAACCTGTAGTTAATAATAAGGGAGATTGTATGTCTCATATCTTTATACACTCGAGCATGCATGCGTGCTTGCTTATGTATATTGGTGTGCATCAGACTGTTTGTTCAAATGTTACGAATTTAGCGCAGGTTTACACTGAAGATTAGAAATTCATATCTTAGATTCTCTAAAAAACGTTTTAATTAGAATTTTAATTATTTAAGGGCCTTTTACTTATTACTGAATATGACTACTACATAACTATATATTTACATAACTACTGAATAACTTAATGCTGCAAAATAATTTTTTTATTTAACAAAATTAATAAAATTTTAAACCATTTTAAAATTTTAAAAAAATGTCTTTTTAACGCTGCCAGAGTAATTACAGAGCAGTTTTTCTCTGAATTTTGAGAAATTAAAAAAATATTTTTGGATAAATTTCAATAGACATCATTGCTACTTTGAATTGAAAACATTTTTTTTTTGTTACTTTGTCAAACATTTAATTGCCTGGTTGTCTTCCATTGTTGAATACAAAAGATGAAAGGCTCTGTTCATTATTTGCGCAGTTTACCTGGGAATCAGGAAGTGAAATTATATTGCTACTAAAGGCAAAGCATAGTTATAAATACAGGGTTAGCAAAAAATAAATTACCTATTTTGATTGCTCTAAAAAGTGTTCTATTGGTCCAAATAAGATAAAATTTGAACTACAGATTATTCAGATGATGCGCTTTACATTTATTAATTAAAAAATTAGTACAAAAATTCACCAATAGATGGCGCAGTAACACAAATAGCATTTATTTGAGTATACTGAAAATGTGAAACATAGTTTGCGTTACAACGCATGTCTATTACCATTTTTCTTTGGATAAAAAGAAGGTGAATACAGCACGAACATTAGTTTCTTTTCTTTCGTCATGCCAACGTTGCAAGAAAAAGTGCTACTGGTGAAATTATTCTACCAGAACCAACAAAACTCCGTTGCAGCTCTAAATGAATTTCGTCGTATGAAGCAGATACGAAGAGGTCCAATGTCTCCAGGTGCCCTACGCAAGATGATTCAGAAATTTGAAAAAAAACTGGTCAACTTTTGTACTTCCAGGTAGAGGACGAAAAAAAAATCCCTTCTTCCAGTGTCGAAAATGTTGCGACTGCGCTCGTTGAAGCCAGCAGTCAGTCACCGCATAATAGTGTGTTTGCTAGCTGTATCCCGCACACCCCTTACGGACACACCCCTTACGGTTTTTGGTTGTGGGGTTATTTGAAGGACAATATCTGCCGTCAAAGGCCATCATCTCTACCAAATCTGAAGGACAACATTCTGCGCCATATTCTTAATATTCCGGCAGACTCACTCCGCTCATGTATAGAAAATATGGTTCTCTGATTAGAGTATATTGTTAAAAAAGAAGGAGGACATATTGAGCAATTTTAATTTTACTTTATTTAACAATGATACACCATATTAAATGATTTTATGTGTATTACAACGCCACCTAACGGTGAATGAATTTTTGTACTAATTTTTTTATTTAATAAATATAAAGCGCATCATCTCAATAATCTGTAGTCTAAATTTTATCTCATTTGGATCAATAGAACGCATTCTAGAGCCCTCTGAAGTGGGTAACTTATTTCTTGTTAACCCTGTAAATAAACAAATAATGAATAAATTTTATTAGAAAATTTCCTGTATACAATAAGGGAAGAGATAAAAGGTATTAAAATAATGCTGCTTTAATGTCTGTTGCAGCTTAATGTTTAAATATATTTAGTCGCTGAAATTTAGTGAAAATTGGACACAACTAAAGTTCGAATCGAATAGCTGTGACTAAACGCGGATAAAATTTCGATATAAATTCTCAATTTTTCATTTCGTTTTTCAAACCTTGCTCGCCATGCACTTATTTTAAGAAATGAAATATTTCTTTAATATATTTTGAGAAATTTTACATTTTCTGAGAATGGGAGGAAGAGAGAGCAAAACAAAAACAATCCAAAGTAATAAGCCAACTGGCGATCAGCCCGTTGATGAATTTGGTTCAAAATTTTATATAGCTTTAAGATTATGATGATGATAATACTACATGCTAAACTTCAACCATTTAGTTAGCTACAACAGTTTTTGAATTACATGGGCAATAATGGGGAAAAGACAGAATTCTTACTGACGGATTTTTTTTATAAGTAGCCTGCAGTTTTGGTACAAGTATCACAAATTTGGAGCTAGTTTGGTTCTGAATATTGTGTTTATGGATCGGTAAGCAGGCTTGATTCTAAGTTTTTTTAATTAGGGAGATTTCATAAATTGTTCGAATTTGAATTTTTTTAGACAATTCTGATACTTTTATTTTAATAAACTTCGATTGTGAGGAAATAAAAAAAGTATTGAAGCAACCATTGTAGAGATGTTGAGTGATGCTTGCTTTATAGAAAGCAAACACCACTCGACAATATAATTTTCGATTCTATCCATTATCTCATATTTTAAAAAGTATTATTTTCTGAAACTTTATAAAAAGGAAATACCGCTCGACATCTTTCCTTTAATCAATCTAATGCACAATATGGAATTTTCTATTATCTCATTTTTTTATAATGAAAAACTTTAACAATGTGTTGGTAAATGTTTAGATAATTCACTCTATTTCTAAACGTCTGATAGTTATTAAAATAATTTTAGCTCCAGTGAAGCAAGAAATTAAATCCGTTCCCTAATTATTATTCCTTTCATACTGAAATACAATAATCGCCTCATCCCCTCTTATTATAATCCATTCCTTTTTCAACTTCAAAACTGTGCTAAATGAAATAAACCATTTCAAACATTCAATTACTCTTAATTAGTATTACCCTAAATTACACTCATCTCCCCCATAATAAATAAACGCAAACCTCAAAATTATGATTACATCAGTTGCAAATTTTATTTCGGAATGAAATGTCTACACGAATTAATTTCCGTAACTAGTTATTAAGGAATCCGTTGCCGGAAAATGCAGCGAATCCGAATTGTTTACAAGGAACGCTAAATAATCCCCCTTTAAACTACTTCGCATTTATCCCTCGGAAGCGAATCTCCACCAATCAAATCTGAATGGGGATTAATTTTAGAATATAATTTCGCTCGAAATGCAATGGATATTATTCTTTTAGAAAATGGCGCATCTGACACAAGCCTTCTTTCTAGCTCCGGTCTGTTATTAGCAGTAATAATTCCCCCGCGTCTTGTTTTCGATCAAATTGATGTCAACAGCTCAAGCTGCAGATTATTCCAAAGCAATTGTCTGAGCTCGAGCTGAGACAATGAAGGAGGAAATCTACTTTGACGCGATTGTTAGCTGCGCAAGGCGAAGCCACGGTAACAATTCATCGCGATTAGGAAGCTGTTAAGCCCTTGATTGGGCGAGAAAGAACAGCTCGTTATAATGGAAATTTGTTCCATTCGAAATTCTTTAACAAGCGGTCTTAACGATTCAATTAAAATTTCGAATTCTCTCGGAAAAGGGGAGCTTTCTTGAGTCCCTTTTTAATTTATCCGCCGTGGTTTTGTAGTAAAGTTAAGAAATAACCGTATCGATGGTAAAACTAAGGGCCACATTACTCAAGCCGGATAACAAGGTAGAAGGAAATTTAAGAAGAGGTTTGTGAAACTGAAATTTATGAAAAAGCAGGAAATGAGGCTATTGTTTATTTTGCTTGCTAACTTTTTGTCCTTTAAAAGTTTCTTGTGATAATAGATTGGGTAAAATAAAAGGGTACATTTGTTTCTTAAAGCTCCGGTTTGCATAAATATGACCAACACTGCGTTCTTTTTTTATATTGTTTAAGTTTATAAAACTGCCATTAAAACTGCACTATTTTTTCTAAAATTGCTTTTGTGGCAAATAAGCTAGCTTAAATATATTCCCTATGAAAATAATACTTAGGCTTAGTCATATAACCATTACCATTATTTAACTTTTTTGATTTCACTATTAAAATTTCGGGTTGGTTATTTATAAAAAAACGACTTGTAGCTTTCAATAACTAAATTGAGTAACTACTTTAAAAAGAACAGTGAACTTTGAAATAAGCAAAATTGGACGAAAGCAAAAATGGAGGGACGGATCTCATAATTTTGAACCGACATAAGGGGACGAAGTCGACACCTGAGCTGGCATCCCCCTCTCCAAACTTCCACATCACTGCAGCGGGAGGGCGTTTGGTCCCGACGGATTTAATGCGCACCAGACCAGCTTATACTGCAATTCTTAGGAGGTATGGAAAACTAAGTATGGAAAAAACGTCGTATGGAGACATCTTGCAAAAAACGCATTAATATACAAATAGCTAGGCTTATTGGTGGCTGAATCATTTTTGCATACTGCGTCTACCTGAATAAGATCGTTAATAATCATTTGTCATCAGATTTTCCAAATAAAAGAACAAGAGAGGTTCCTTTTCCTTTCATTTTCAAATATTTGGAACCTTGAGAAATTTATTTACAAAGATTGCTTTTCGGCTTCATCTTCACTTGGCTTCACTACATCAGGTTTTGTTTTCGATGAATTACGACTTTTATATAGCACAATTTACATAAATAATGGCAACACAAAAACAATAGCATCTTTGTAAGACAGAAAGCGAAAATTTTATTTGATAGAAAATAATCCTTTATCATAAAATTAATAATGGTAAAATCAGATGAAGGAAAGATTCAATGAAATAATAAAATTGATCTGAAATCCGTTAGAACAATAAAAAGCAATATTAAAAGAATTTTAAGAAAATTTAAAAAATTTATTAAAATCAGTGAAAAAAATCTTGAACAATTCAAACTACAGTTCATATGATTGTGTTATCTATTTTTATATTTACTTATAATCTTTTCATTAATATAAAGAAATTTTTATTTTTGAGAAAAAAACCACCTTCAAATGAGAGTTAAATATTTCACATTTTCTGTGAAAATTTGGTTTTTAAAAATCTAATATCATTTCTTTGCATAAACTGAGCTCTGTTTTACGTTCATTAACTTGTTTCGGCATAGCAAAACCAGAGAATGGATAGTTCGTCAAGATAATATGTACTTATTTTCTTTAGGTCCAACGGTCTTCTTGTAAAACTTTTCATCCCGTGCATAATGTGCTCAATATCATGTCTTAATTTAAGGAAAGTCTACTGGTTTAAAAATATCATTACGTTAAAAATGTTAATATGTAAACAATTTTTATGTCCTGCATTTATAAATAGCATTAATTTCTTTGCTTATTTTTCATATTTCATTATATCATTGATTGCTGGAAAGAGGGATTTAAATAAAATAGGTTATTCACAAATTTCACCCAAAGAGAAACTATTCGCTAGATTTACGAAAAATACAAGAGGCTTGCTATCTTTAAAAATTTCATCAATATATCTATTTTCATACTGATTTAAAAATTTTGTAAAATTTCTTAAATTCTATCTTTAATTATGATTAAGGAAATTAATATTTAATATAAGACAAATTTTAGTCAATTTTTATAGCAAATATTTTTAAAAAATGTCATCATACAACAATTTATTTAAATAGTTAATTCAATTACATGTCATTTAATTATAAATGTTAATCCTATCTTGATTAAATGTTTACTTTAAGTGATAATTTTTAGCCAAATACTGATAAATCTAGAGAAATGCGCAATAACCAAACTTAAGTTGTGATATCCATAATTGAATATGAGATAAAGGATTTTTGTTTCTCTGTTGACATAATGCTGCGCTGAATTCCATCATTTATAATTCTGCATTATATTATGTAAATAATTAATTGATTAAAATAATTTACGTATTATATTTACATTTCAAAAAAGAAAATTTAACTTGGCGATTTCAGCTTTTAATTAATTTAAGAATTCAATTGTTTTAAAATTACCATTGAAACGTACTTTGGATCTTATGGTTATTTGTATAAAGTAATAGAATGTAAATATAAAACAAGATTCCGAGCAGTAGAAGGGAAAGGATTCTTATTATCCATAATAAAAATCCTTAATAGGATTCATAGATATTTAAATGTGACTCATAGATATATAAATTATTTGCACTGACTAAACAATGATTTGAAGTATTCTTAAACTGAGTAGAAACAAAGATGTATCTGTTTTCTCAGAAATTGTCTGAATTTTCTTTATATTTGACAATATGATTAATAACACGGATGTATTGCTATATGATGATATAAATAAGAATAGATATAGTAATATCTCTAGAGAGTGTCAGAGAAGCAGAATATCAGCTATGTAGAGAATCATTCTTGATATTTCAAATAAATCTTCATAGATTTAGATATTTTCTCTCCAACATTTAAGCAATGATTAATTCATTGTCAACAGTATGTGATACTGGATTCTCTTGAAATAAAAGTTGCTAAGTAATTGGACGTCAAAAAATTATTATAATTTATTATAGATTTTGAAATCTGAAATAACTCTGAGAAATAAAGCTACTGCACAAATGCTCAATAAGAAGTTCTTTTAAAATTTTTATCTTAACACTAACGCAAATAAATCCATCTGTGAATTTTTTTATTATTATTATTTCCTCACAGTTTTGAATTATTATTAAATATTTTTACATGTTATTTGAATGCCCTTGTATGATATTAGCGTAAAGTTATGTAGATTAAAATGACAATACTTATTCCAGACCCCAAACTCATCGTGGATCATTGCTTTTTATCTTTTTTGCCTTTGTAATTGGTCATTAAAATAGTGCTTACTTCAGAATATTGCATATCTTGATATTGCATTTGAAATAGAAAAAATGCATTTAATAAATCAATTTTAAAAGAAAAGGGGGGGGGATTCGGCCCCTTGAAGGCTTCAGGTTCGAAACCCGATTCCACTAAAGACGTCCTACCTTGATATAGTGCAAAAGTTTAAAAAGGAGTACAGAACTAGCTCAAGTGTTGTCATCGTTATCTGAGCTCGTTCAAAATAACGAGATCCATCCCAATATAACTCTAATGTGTGTTTTTTATTTATAAAATGGGAGGAAAATATGAATCATAGAATAGAATCGCAGTTTAATTTAACATAATTTTGCTCCTTGGTTAAAATGAAATAAAATTATGTGAATATCCTCACGAGAGTTCTATCCGTGTATTTAAGAGCAAAATGTTTTGGTAACCATAAATTTAGTAGCAATAACAAAAAGACAAAAACTCAAATACTGTTTATCAATTTTAGCGAAATTGAGATAAAATATGAAAACTTTAATAAAGTACAAATTAACAGATTAATTTATACTAAGAGTCAGCACATTTTTCGATTTGGCAAATAGGATATTTTTTGTAATGAAAATGTATATTCATAATGGATATGATCTATCAGTTATATAGCATAAAACGTCAATGTTGTCAACTGCGCTATTAGAAGCAAAGACTATTCTGTTATTAAGACTTCTCAAACAGCTATAGTTGATCAATCAAATTCAATCGCAATCTGGTTCAGAATAACCAGGCATCCGTTCTTATAAGATTAATTTTTCATACACGTATATCATATGCCTAGAAGTTTTACTTTTGTATAAATATATATCTATAAAGCAAAGCTTATATATATAAGCAAAAATGTCAATATCGTGGATAACTTATCTGTAGATCTCAGAAATTGTTTTCCATGCCGATTTAACATGGAGAGATGCACAGCCGCCTAAAGAGGTATTAGTTCTCTCAAATACACTGCTGGTCAATTGCTAAAGACAGATCGTACATTCATAAGTATAATATTAAGCAGGAATAAAAATTCAGCCGGACGAATTGTTTTTACCATTCAGTTTGAACATCAGAATAAAGATCTTTTTATTAGTATGGAAAATACAGAAAATTTTTAAACATATAAAAAGAAAAAAGTGTGCATTTGATTATGTGCATAAATGAATGAGTAAAATACATATCATCAGGACACATGACATCAGGAACACCTCCGAGAAAGGTACCAGAATACATTTTCCGTGGAGTCCTATGCAACATTCTATTTTGCACGTCATTCTTCCCAAAACATTATCCAACAACTGGAGGCAGTTTAACCCTCTTTTCTGTCAACACACATATAAGAGTGCTCCTGTTAGTAGAAGATATTTTCTATAAGCATATCGCCTATCCGTATCAGCTCGCACATTTCCATTGGGGTTTAGATCGGGGTAACAAGCTGACCCCATGTAATAAAGAATATGCTCTCTATCTAGACAATCCTGAACAATGAATGATAATTGACATGGAACGTTACCATTCATTAATGCAAATTTATCGATTCCACCATGAGAAAAGCAAACATGAAGAAGTAAAACTTTATCAATATATCTATGGCAAGTCGAAGACCTTATTGCAACTATATAAAGGAGCGTGTGCCTTTGATAATGACCGATATTGTTACAAATCTGTAATGTTGCTTCTCAGCACGGTTAGTTTAATCACAAGAAAGACCGTTTTACGATCAGCTCTGTTGGATGCTAATCCGGTGCCGAATCAGTGATCCCAGAGCTTGGTGACAAACTTGGCGACTTTGGCCACAAAATAGATAATATTGGAATCCTCCAGAATGTTAGCGATTGAGCCAATAGGAAGCGATGCATGCTTGATTGTATCAGAACCTTCTCACCACCTCCGGGAACTATAATAGGCCGGCAGTCTCAAGCCGAAGTCAATCGTGAAAGGATTCAAGTATTGAGTCGAGGAAAGAGACGGCGGAATAGTTGAATTAATCCGTCGAACCACAAGCTTTGTGTGGAGCTCAAATGATTGCTGAACTGAGTTGTGAATCGAGTCCTGGTGTTTACTGTAGAAGCAGATCGAGTCGTGCGAGGAGTAGCCAGCCGTGTAGTAGTGAGTCGGTAGTTAGAT
Source organism: Argiope bruennichi (assembly GCF_947563725.1). Classification (NCBI taxonomy): domain Eukaryota; kingdom Metazoa; phylum Arthropoda; class Arachnida; order Araneae; family Araneidae; genus Argiope; species Argiope bruennichi. The sequence goes on along the minus strand of NC_079151.1, from coordinate 142,461,716 downwards.
ACAGCTAAAGCGAGGAGACAATGGAGAATTGCAGACGTTTAGAGAGACCATAGAGTGAAGCTACGAAGATTCTCTCTTCCTGCTGAATTCTACCTTGCCGCTTTGTGTGTTGTTGTTGTTATTTATACCAATTACTACTTGTAGGCTACTGTTTGTTGTAGTATGCTGCTGTTTGTTGTCCATGTTCATCGCAGCTGTATATTTGTCGTCTGCGTCTCCGTGTTTAATAAACGTCTTCGTTGTTTTCTGCTAAAGGACTGTTGAATGTGTGTTTCTGCACAGACCAACTAATTGAGAAAAAACCCCGGAAGTATCAGTAACAATATCATGTCAGCGTATACATGCTGAATAACGATTTCTTTCCAAGATATTATCTGGAAAATAAGCAGTATTTTCACACAGAACAATTAACGTTTGCAATTTGATGACAGAGTGAACCAGTTTTAATCGGAGAAAAACATGCGTTAGCTATGTCCTGTTTGGCCCAGCTGTGATGTTCACTGCACTATTGTCGTTGGGTGGTGATATGGTACAGTTAGGATCATGGGAGACACACAACAAGTCTGCAACGTACAGTCCTTCTCCCAAATGTTTGACTAAAGTTTTTTTTTTTTTGGAGATCTACTTTCAATTGCAAGAAGAAATTCATTTTCCGAAGAATAAGCTACGATACATTTCTCCAATGTGCTGCGATTCCGTTTTGCAAGCAGGACAACGTACCTTTCTCTCGCATGCATTGCACTTCTAACATAAACTGCCTTTTAACTAGTAGAAACACATGCAAGTTTTTTCATTGGTTTCCACAATCGGAAGACTGCCGCGACAGAACAGTGTAACAATATTCCTGTTTTCCACCATTTTCCCATCGTTCCATTGTATTTTTCGTGTAGTTATTATTTGCAAACAGAACAGAACGCCGTCTTATACCCACGTATCCGTAACCATTTTGAGCTATTCTACGCATCCACTGAACGATTTGATGGGCATGTTAAGGGAATGTTATTAAATACCAGAAGATTTACAATAACAAAAACAAAAATAACTTTGAACAGAATTTACAAACATATAAGAAATGTCAATAAAATGAAACCGTTTACACAGATTTTCTACTTTGAAATATTATAGAAAAATTATTATTATAAACAGAAAGATAAAATGCATGAAAAAACACATGAATTTTGTGTTCAATTGTTATCATGACATAGTAGATGAGGATGCAGTTACAAAAATCTAATAAAAAATAATTTAGTACATGATAACAAAGAAAATCTCTGTTTGAAAGATATTTAGGAATGCAAATGTATGTGAAGAAATTAATGTGCTTTTTTCCCTCTTAGTCCTTGTGTATATTAGTATTAGTCCTTGGTGTTGAAAGCTAGGGAGGCAAAAAAAGATATTTGTTTTCACTGATAAATGAATTATCCAATGGATTTTTTCTGGGTACTCTTTTCAGTCGTTCTTGTTCATGGTTTGGTGATGGCTTTTTCATAAGCCAAGAAATTGTGAGGATGCATTCTGTAGTATTATGAAGTGTCGTGCCAACCCCACCACTACTGCATTTATCACTCTCCGACAGACTGAACCGTTTGAGGTAGGCAGGAAAAGGGCCGTGCTCTGAGAAGAAAATAATATCCTCTCTGATCCAGTTAATGGAATGAAGGTTTACTGAGGGGCAGGATGTTAAAAACTTTTCTTCCTTTATCACCATTGCTCCAACATCTTTGACATTCCTCTTTTTCCGGAGGAGGTCTTTTATATGCTGTTTAGAAAGCTTTGTTTGCATGTAAAATGGCCCATTTCGCGGTGCGTCCTTCGCCAGTTGGTCTGCTTTTTCATTTCTTATGTACTATTGTCATTCAATTTGGCATACTAATGATAAGACCAAGTATCCTTGACTAGGACACAGAACGAAACACCAACTACATTTGCAAACAAAGGATTGACCATAATTCTCTTCAGATTGTCTTTAATATGACTACTAAATATTGGCATGTACTTGAACATAACAGCTATTCATTGATCTTAAATCCATGTTGACGTACCTCGCTCAAACGCTTCCTCTGTGACTCGAGATGAACTGTACACAAGCCAGTGTACAAGTCAGAGCCATGCATTTCTTCATATGTCATGCATTTTCTTCTACATACAGGTGGAAGACAGCTTCACGAAGCTTTCTGGACACATAATATTCTTCCTACTATTGAAACGCTTCTTAACTCTACTAAGTTCTAAATATAATTGAAGTTTTAATTTTCCTCTTATATTTCTGCAAATATCATCATTGGCGCTTCAAATGTATATCTTGGCCTTCTTATATACCGAACTTATAATTTGATATAAACCTGCCCTACAGTACACAAAAAATAATATTTAACAACCTATATTACATTTTGCCATGCTTCGAATCTCCTAATTCAATTAATCTTTCAAAATAAGTTTCAAAAATTTTATATTTCATATTAATCTCAATACAGTTGAAAATTATCCTTATATGGGAAATTAAGTCACAAAATTTATTAAATTAATATTTCCTTCAATAAATTTTGTTTTCCGAAAATCAAGACTGAAGCATTAAACACTGATTTATCATACTCATCATATGTATCTACATTTTGCTACTTTCCTTGTTATATAAGCATATTTTTTTTTGTATTTGTTTATAAAATTTTGACTAATCTAGGCAACACATTTATATCTAAAATTTAAGGAGAAGAAGAATACTCCAGAAAATCTGATTTGCACAAAACGTGTTTACAGGTACTCAAATTGTACATTAATAAATTCAAAACTTCCATTTTGGCTTCTTATATATTATTGAAATGCATTTATAAGGCCTCTTCACTGTACTGCCTTATCTTATGGAGAAATAGAAGAATGGATGTATTAGCTTACAGAAAAAAATATTGATGAATGGGGGAGAACACACATTGTGCAATATAATAGCTACTTCATTACGATATCGATTATCAATAGATAAAATCATCATAGCTACTTATTTTCTTCACGTGGATTCATATCACTTCTTGACGTATAATGCGGCAGACGATCGCTTTTCCTAATAATTTTCTTTCATGAGATGATAAGGGATAGCAGGAGAGCCCTGGAAAGTTTTATGTAGCTTCATTTAAAAACAAAAAAAGAGACGGCCGTAGAAGCACGTTTTTAATGTTCGAGTTTCAGCCACATAAATTTGAAAGTTTTTTGAGGCGTGTTCGAATGCTTAAGTTATTGCCAGATATAAATCGTTTGCATTTAATTTTATTAAAATGAAAGAACTTTATCTAGTTGAGTAAATGAATGGTGTAGTAAAAATTGTGCTTTATGTGTTTTTTATAATAAAACATTATTTTTGCTGGGGAAAGTAAGAAATCTAGACCCTTTTCCATTAAATTAATTTTCTTATTGACACATATATTTCAATAGAATTTACTATGCATTTTGAAATAAGAAATATAAATTATATTATTTATTATGCTATTTGTCCTTTATTATTAAATTATTATTAAATTATTCACATATTTTAAAGAATTTGATCAAATTTATCAAAAGTTATCTTGTTCCATTTGCGGAATATAAATTTTTTCAATAAATTTTATTTTTAGAATTGTCACAATTTTTAAAAAGAATTAAAAAATGGAAGCATTCAAAACTTGCAATATTTCTATCGAATATGACAGAATATTTTCAAATTTCAAAAGTAATGATAGTTTTTAACAAATATCTAATACTTCACTTAGAGGAAAAAATTATCTAGTTCTTATCCCACTCGGTCAAATGGAGCATACTCAGCAGTGGATAAAACTAAAGGAATTAATTTAAATAAGTTTTCTAAACTATAAATGAAGTGCATTCAATTTTAACAGTTTTAAAGATTTTAATTACTAATTAGGAAAACACTTAAAGAATAAATTAAATCAATGAATAAATTAAAGGAGCACTATTTATAATGAATGTTTTCTTCATTGTTTTGAAGAAGTTTGTATTAGTTGAATAATTTTTTTAAATAATGGTTTTTCCATATCCATAACTTTCAAAGATTCAAGAATTTCCTTTGTTCCTTTTTCAAGTATTTAGAGCATCTAGCAAGCATTAAACTATACCACAATTTTAAATTAATTTTTAAATAGGCTCAAAATTATTTTTGTGAAATGATGACAATTAGTAACTTTAAATTTTCTTGGTGCCACACAGATTCCCTTCTCTAATTGTTCTAATCCTGAGCAATTTAATTCTAATTTAAAATAAAACATCGAATTAAGATTGAAGATATCCATAATAGGCTAGAAAATGGCAGAGGACAATGACTCACAATAACAATGAGCCTATTATTAGTTCTGAGTAATTGTATTAACATGATAATGTTTAAAGCCTGATACTTTATGCTAATTACAAGATTCCCTTCCGAATGCTCCATAAGATAAACAGTTAAAGCAACAATTAGAAAATTTGGTTGCGTAATTACTTTCTGGTAGTAAATAAACATTAAGATTTCGATTAGGGTTTAAATTAATAATAAATAAATTTTAATTAAATTTGAAATGTAGAAGCTTTAAAGGTTTCTCTTAATATGATGATGTCGTGTCTGTGTTACCACGGAAAGGTTGTGCAGTAGCTTCTGAAGGTAAAGACCCCTGAGCACCCAAGGGCAGAAGTCTGACTTCTAGCTCATATGAAGATGACACACACACATTCGCTTACACAACCCCTTTTTACAGGGGGACACATTCACACACTTGACAGATAGAACACAGATGAAGAACAACCATGCCCGATTCGGGATTTGATTCCGGGACGCCCAGATCACGGGGAAGATGCGCTACTCCTATGCCAGGACGCCGGCTTCTCTTAATATCTTCGAAACATAATAATGTACAAAATTCCTTTTTATCCTTCTTTAAAATTTTAAAAACAAATCAGTTTTACAGGTATACAGTTTCATCCAATACAATATTTCTTTCATTTTAATATTTTTTTAAAAAATAAATAATGTGTTTTAAGTAGGTGAGTCAGAATTTTAGTTGCATTACTTCGTATAAATTTTCGGTAAAAGGTTATTTTGAAGAAACTATGTGGCAACACTTTAGACATTTATTTTTATCGCGAAATGGTGCAACATGTTTGTGAATGGACGTACAGATATTGTTGACATTGATTGCGAAGGAAGATTAGTGCATTATCGCGACAAATTCGGGAATCGCTGCTTACGTGAATAGACACATAACAATAGACGAAATAATCTCAAATGAACTGGATATTTCTCATGGAAATATGAATAAAATTATCTCCGATCAGCTTAAAATTTTATAAAGTTTTTTGCTCTATGGGTGCCTCGTCTGTTGACAGATGAACCTAAAGGGAAGCATTTTGCAAGTGCTTTTGAATTTCTGCAACGTTGCTAAAAGGAAGGACAATGAAAGACCGCATGCAGTAAAATAAATGTGCGAATTTCTAAAACCGTTTTAGTGCGATGTGTAGGATCATCCTCCTTATAGTCCGGACCTTTCACCTTGTGACTACCAATTTTTTGATTTCATGAAAGAAGAACTTTCAAAGCGACGATACCACTCGAATGACGAGGTAAAAGCTACAACCCAAGAATGGTTATCGAACACTGGATGGGAATTCTTTTCAGAGGGTATTAAAAAACTTGTTCCACGCCTCGGCAAATGCCTAAATAACAGAGATAATTACGTTGAAACGCTTAAATAACGGAAGTAATTACGTTGAAATTTGAAATGCTTAAATAACGGAGGTAATTACGTTGAGAAGTAGATTAGAAAGTAGAAGTAGAAAATACTGAGTTTTTCTGTTAGTATAAGCTTTTATAAGTAACAACTTTATATAAGAATAACATAGAAATTGATACATAAATTTCTGAATTATCTGTTGCTGTTGTTGTGGTCAAACCAAACGTTGCGGCCAATACTTCGGTCACAATTTAAAAGTAGAAATTTCAGCACAATAAAGTAATTTTTCATTTAAAAGTAGAACAACAAACTTGAAAATAAAGAAATACTTGTATAAGTTGTTATTCGACAGTAAATAAAAATTGCTCTAAAGCATTTAAGTGCTGATATAGGCGACATTTGAGTCATTTTGTTGATAATATGCAAAATTTGTGCATCTGCAGTTTTCCCATCATCCAATTTTGCTGATAATCATGCGTTTGCTGTAAAGTTCAGCAAAACTATAAAAAATATCATAAAAAGAAAAATAATTGTCAAAAAAGATATGTTGTTAGATATAAAAAGATATATAAAGTTATTTTAAAATGAGGCAATTTAGCTAAAAACGCATTAAATCAAATTCAGTTTAGTGCGAAAAACAGGACTACCACAATTCAAGACTTAAAATAAAATCTTTAGGTACTGCTCAACCTAAGAAGAAAAATATCAAAACACGAAGCAAATTAAGATAATGTTTCTTCTGAACGCCTTTGAAGTGCACTTAACATTTCCATCAACTGTGCGAACATAATATGTAGTTGTTGGGGGGAGAAAAAATTCCAAGAAGAGAACTCACACTTGAACTCAGTTTAAAGCATTAAGTAAATCGTGGTTTTGGAGTTAATGTAGTCAGGTATACAAAGTTCTGAACCTCTACAAAGTAATGTTTCAGGACGAGACATGCGCAGAATGTGAGGAAGTGAGAATTGAATTTAGTCTGCACCGCTTTGTGATAAGTTTCAGCCGACGGTAGGCGTTTGCTGTTAACTACAGGGCACATTGACCATAGAATACTTATTTTCGTTTTGAATTAAAGGGGGAGAGAAAGAAAATCGAAGAAAAAAGCCGACAACTTCCTCCACCCCCAAAACAAAGAGTGTTGCAACAAGTGATAATTTGTTAAAGGGCAAGTATAAAAATCCAAAAATTATTTCGGCTAATAATTTTTAAACCATTTTCACTCTCTCGTATACGAAGTATAGAGAAAATAGTGTAATCGTCAAAAAATTCGAATTCGAGATTTGCACGAATATCCACATTTTAGACCTCCTTGAGTTTAAGAACACATTTTTGGCACTATCTCTGTCTATCTGTGACAAAGATAACTCAAAAACGCTTTTACCTAAACTGATGAAATTTTGTGTAGGATCTTTATACCACATTGTAAAGTCTCGATCCAAAAACAGGTAGCGATATGATCAAATTTTTTTATTTACAGCTTTATTACATAAAAACAACTCTTTCTAATCTAGGTTAAATGAATGAGGCTATTTACAACAAGAAAATTACACAAGAATAGTTCCTCAAACCATTTCGAAGGGAACAACTTTACTAGAACAGCTAACAGGCTGTTGGCGTCTTAGGCTACTCCGGGGGTAGCTCTCGGAATCCACCGAATTTTCTTCGGGTGGAATTCTACGCAGAAGTCCGATTCACACGAAGCTTCTCCTCCTTGGTTCACACGAAGCTCCTCTCCGTCTTCTTCCGAAAAATCTCACCTTTTATTTTCCTCTCAGACTCCCTGTTACCCAATCACCGTTCAGAACAACCTGAATCGTCTCTGGTCGCCCGTGGGAAAATGTCCATTGATGATTCACCCTCCACCATGGGAAAAATGCAGGACATCTGGAGTGTTTGACACTGTCGCCTTTCAAAGACACGATTTATTTGCCTGGGAAACGCACGTGTGGTTCCTTATCTGGATTAGCACTAAATGGCCAGATGACCGTACTTAAAAGGAGGGTCTTCCATTTGGCAATCTGGAGGCACTGTGGGAGTTTCGTTGATGAAGAATGGCCCGGAATGTACATTATCGAGTGTGGGAAAAAGGAATGTCACAGTGGTCACCCAGGAAGAAGCTGATTCATTACAACTCTCCCCCCCTTTGAAAGGGGACTTTTGTCCAGTCTTGGACGAAAGTCACTACTGGGTCGTGGAACCAACTATCCCTTCTTAGAGGCAATTATACAATACAAATACATTTTAAAAAAACAATTTACATTAAAACACTATTTACACATTAAAATACCGTTTACACATTAAAATTTATCACTAGATTTTCCTTTTTTTAAAGGTTACAGCGGCTCAAACCATCAGCATTCTGGTGCTTACTGCCCGGTTTATGTGTGACAGTATAGTTGTATGGTTGTAAAGCCAATGACCATCTCATCAATCTAGGGTTGTTACCCGCATTGGTTTTTAGCCAAACTAACGGATTGTGGTCCGTGACAATAGTGAAGTGCTGGCCATCCAAGTAAAATTTAAGCTTCTTTATGGCGTATACTATACTAGCACACTCCTTTTCAGTAGTGCTATATTTCTTTTCCGCGTCTGAAAATTTCTTACTTAGATATAAAATAGGATGTTCCTTGCCTTCGGAATCTAATTGAGACATTACAACTCCCATCCCTACATCCGACGCATCAGTTTGGACTATAAATTTTTTTGTATAATCAGGGGCATTTTCTGAATCACTCCTCCTTGAATGTTATTCTTGTTATCTTGGGAAAGCATATTAGATACAGATTCATCATGTTTGCCAGTTTTTGACTGAGCAAAGAACATGTGGGTTTGTTGAACAGCTTCTGCTCTTAGTTTTGCCTGCTGGGCTGGTGTTAATTTTCCTCCAGGAACCAGTACACTGGCTTGTGGTCTAATTCCAATTTTTTGTTGAGGCTGAGGTGCAGCTTGAGTAACAGTTGCAGGCCCAGGTCTCTGAATAGGTGGTGGGTAATGTAAATTAGACGCTGCTGCTGCAGCAGCAACAGTTGAAATTTGTTGATGAGGAGCATTTCTTACAAAATTTGGAAACAACATTTGTGGAGCTCGAATTGGATTAGATTTCAGGTGATTAAACTTTTGTTGTCCAAATTGAAAATAAGCCTGCTGTGACTGTGGAACTGAATACTGAGAAGTCTTTCCAGAAGTTGCTGTCATACGATTAGTAGGAAGAGTACTCCCTTGAGTTTGTCCATGTTTGCCAATCACACCAGTAGTGGACATTGGGGGAACAGCAACAACAGGAGTAGAATTTATTGCAGTAGACAATGCAGTACTAACATTAAACATGTTGCGATTTGTAGACACATCAATTGTAGGTGATCTGGTTGCCGAACGTAATGAAGCAGAATCGGGCACAATGTTATTCATCACATTATTAGGAGCCTTGTACTGATGCCCTCCTGTCCCGCTTTCTATTCTCCTTGCTTTTCCATCCCCTTTCGCGTCTTCCCCCTTCTTTTGTGAACGAGTAGTGACAGCATTCACAGTGGCAATACTGATACGTTTGTTAAGTAACTCGGCCGTGGCGTTACTAAGAAGGTAAATTCCTTGATCGAGAGATGAATCAACAATAGCGGCCTTTGTGACGACCTCCCCGAACTCTGGGCTATTGAGCCTTACACGTGCCAGAGGCAAATACCTCAAATCTAAGTCCAATGGTTGTTTCACCCAAATTACCTCACCGGTAAAATCTGCATTACTGACGTAATTTCGTGTAACGATATCTACGCTGGCGCCTGAATCCCGGAGAATTTTAATTTCCGATCCGTTAACGGATCCTTCACTTATATAGGGAGCAAATAATTCATTTTCGTGCGCGCTTCCTACGTGATTTATCTGCTCTGTCGGTTGATTCTTTTTTAATTGAGGGCAGTTTGGCCTTAAATGCGTCGTAGACAGACATTCATAACATTGTAATTGTTTCCGCTGATCAAAATTGTCTCCCCTCCAATTCCTTTGTGGGGCTAAATTCCTCCACGATTTATTTTCATTGGGTTTAGCGTTTGCCATTCTTTCCGTCGCTTTATACTTCTCTTCTTTCTTAGGCGAAAACGGTCTGTTTCTCTCAACCATTTTTCTTTCGGGGAATTTTACAAAGTTGGATTTCGTCCGCACCGATTCGTAGTGGTCCAGTTTCTCGGCTAGAACAAAAGGATCCACGAACTCCGACCATACGTCTAGAAAATGGTCTCTTATCTGGCTCGGGACGCGTTTTTTTATCTGGTCGGTGATTAGCAATTTCTTTAGCCCGGTAAAATCCGTTACACCCGATCCCGAAAGCCAACCATCTAAGAAATGTTCCAGATCAAAAATTAATTCCTTCCACAATGCGTTCGGATTTTTCTGATGGCTCACGAAACGCTGCCTATATGTCTCAGTTTTTATCTTAAATCGTTCCAGCAAAACTTGTTTAATATGCTCGTAATCCTGAGCTTTGTCTTCCGGTTCTTTCGCTATGATGTGAGCCAAATCTAACGGCAATAATGACAGTAGTTGAGAGACCCATTCAGCCTCGTCAATCTCGGCGGTTTTTAATTGCCTCTCTAGTAATGTCAGATAAATTGACATATCAGTTTGGTTACTATCAAACTTAGGCATTAAATGCTTAATATCTCTTCGCGGTCTAGAATTTTCATTTCGGCTTGAATGTGAGCTATTAATTTCCGAGGAATTAGATATTCTTAAACGCTCCAACTCAAATTCCCGTTCGCGCTGCCTTTCAGCTTGTAATTCTGCCTCTACGCGCTCTTTCTCTGTTTTTCGTTCTTCCACTATAACTTCATATCTATCTTTTACGAAGTCAATATCTGGGAACTCTTTAATTTTCCTGATCAGATCTACTACTTTATTTGAGGGGTCAGTCTCGATCCCTAATTCTTCCGTCAGGGAGAATAAATCTATTTTTAACGCTCTGTTTAAGAAAGCCATTTCTTAATTTAATTCTACTTACAAACTGATTAGCTATCTTACTCTCAAAAAAAATATTTTAAGCTACACAAAACTCAACTGATTTTAAACACAAGGAACTCCTTTATGTATCAACACTACACATAAAACACAGTTGATTTATACAATACACAAAATAAATTCTATTAAATATTTCACCAGTTTTGAATAATTTACTGAAATCAGCAGATTTCTATTCAACTAATTACTGCAAACTGTCACACAATTTTTCATCTAATACACATTCGATAAAAGTCAAAGTTATCATTCATCGAATGCACTTGGTTCAGCCACTGAAACCTGTGGTTACATTTAGCATTTACAAGTTAATTAGCATCTACAATTTAACATTACTTCTATATTATTAACAGAACTTGTACATCAAAATTTTAATCTTTACAATTAGTCCCAACTAATTAAAAATTTCTTTACTGAATTGCTTTAATAGCCAATTCTAAAATGCTACACTGAAATTTCAAATTTTACTTCAGTGACCGACAGTTACTTTTATAATAAATTTACTGCCTCTAGAGAAAGGAAAGTTAGGAAGCACTCACCGGTGTGCAGGAGACTCGGAACACTTCGTCGGTTGGTTGATACCAGGTTGGAGGTAGAGGGAATTCCAATCGAAGTTGAGTCCACTCGTCGAACTTGCGGCTGGAGAATTCCTTTCTAACTTGGGTCAGTACGCTTTTGCAGCTCAGCGATTCTTCCTCGCTTTGAGTTCCACTCGTCGATCTTGAAGTTGGCAATTACCACGCAACTTTTTTAAAAGTAACTTTAACCTAGATATTGTAAGTTTTCTCAGACTAGAAATCTCTGAGTCTGAAACGCAAGTACAGTTAGCTAATGATAGCTTACCGCGCAAAGTTCTATCAACACCGCTGCCACCAAATATTAAAGCTGTAAAGTCTCGATCCAAAAACAGGTAGCGATATGATCAAATTTTTTTATTTACAGCTTTATTACATAAAAACAACTCTTTCTAATCTAGGTTAAATGAATGATGCTATTTACAACACGAAAATTACACAAGAATAGTTCCTCGAACCATTTCGAAGGGAACAACTTTACTAGAACAGCTAACAGGCTGTTGGCGTCTTAGGCTACTCCGGGGGTAGCTCTCGGAATCCACCGAATTTTCTTCGGGTGGAATTCTACGCAGAAGTCCGATTCACACGAAGCTTCTCCTCCTTGGTTCACACGAAGCTCCTCTCCGTCTTCTTCCGAAAAATCTCACCTTTTATTTTCCTCTCAGACTCCCTGTTACCCAATCACCGTTCAGAACAACCTGAATCGTCTCTGGTCGCCCGTGGGAAAATGTCCATTGATGATTCACCCTCCACCATGGGAAAAATGCAGGACATCTGGAGTGTTTGACACTGTCGCCTTTCGAAGACACGATTTATTTGCCTGGGAAACGCACGTGTGGTTCCTTATCTGGATTAGCACTAAATGGCCAGATGACCGTACTTAAAAGGAGGGTCTTCCATTTGGCAATCTGGAGGCACTGTGGGAGTTTCGTTGATGAAGAATGGCCCGGAATGTACATTATCGAGTGTGAGAAAAAGGAATGTCACAGTGGTCACCCAGGAAGAAGCTGATTCATTACAACATGTATAGTTTTTTATCACATTTTCAGCAATTTTTTTTTCAGAAGTCTGTCTATCTAGCTGTTTGAATATAAGTTAATACGCTAATCAAAAACGAAGAGAGGTATATATATAAAATTCAGTACACACATTTAACATCTATAGTGTAGATACTTGTCAAATTTTGAGCCAAATCAAGCAAGAACTCCAGTCGGCTTCAAAGTTTGTCGGTCTATTCATTCAGAAGTAAGTAAACGTAATAGCTAAAACTCGCAGTGAATTAAATGCATAGAAATTTGGTATATCATTTTGTGTTCGCAATTGCAATTATATGCCAGATTTTAGTCTTGATGGTTGGGTGAAAAGGTTCATAATTAGAGAATATACGAGAGCTTCGGGAAGACTACTCCTTATGGTTTCTTTTAGGCTGCATCTCAGACAAAATGTACTAGAAAATGAGAAGCAATTTATTTTTCTCGTTTTACCCAGTCCTTTTCTGCATCATTTTTTTAAAATTCAGTTTCGTTTTATGTATTTTGTATAAAATAAGTTTTTAAAATCCTTTGCTTCTTTTAACGATTAATTTCGAGAAATTTATTTTATATAAATTATATTATTATTAACAAAATGTTGAACAATCGGAAAACTCCCTACAAACAGCGATGTGAAATCAAAAGTAACTGTTGATTTGATGTCAGGTTCCCTGGTAGCTATTCAATATCTTTTGCTTGATCATTTCTTATGAAACACTTTAGTTGAATTAGCGCTTCATTGAATGAATTTTTCGTTGAAATGAAAATAGTACATATTATTTAAAACCATTAAATTAAATGAGACTAATAAAACAAAAACATTAGTTCTACTAATGAAAAAATCTTGGCCTTATTAATGAAATTAAAATATTTTATCATAATTTAATATTATTTACTTGAAAAATAATACAAGAAAATCAGGATTTTAAGTATTTATGTTGGAAACAAAATAGATGACATAAAATAAATCTCTTTTATAGACTTCCAACAACAGTATACATTTAAAAATCAAAAAGTGTTTATTTTGGGAAAAAATGTGCTGTTAAAAAATATTAACAGCACATTAAGCACATATTAAGTAAATTATATATTATATTATAATTACTCTTTAAAGAAAGTCGATAAATATTTTCTTATTTTAACCAAAATAAATTTAGCCTAAAAAAACTGAAAATGTATAAATGTATTAAAATCCTTGTGGAAATTTATTTTTGGAATTACAGATTTCACAGTAAAATAAGAATGATGGGAGAAATCATAAAATATACGAGGTCTTTGTTTATAAAATAAGTAATTGTACTATAGCCCACCAAAAACTCATTTTTCCAAATTACAAAGAAAAAAAAAAAAAAGAGCTTCGCATTTGGTGAAAAAAATTCAGTCCGAAGATTGTAAAAGCATTCAAATATTTATTTTACAAAAATAATTATTTATAAAATAGAAAATTAAAAAGATTTCCCATAGAAATTTCATTTAAGTTTTTCGTTATTGAAAAGAGCATAAAATATTAACAAAAGATTAAATTATTTAAATTTATTTTATTCTGTAAGATATGCAAAAGTATATTTAGATTCCATATAATCTGTTATTTTCTACACAAACAGTATTCTTACGTTTTAACATGTGACGATGTTAAAAAAAGAAATAATACTCCGAATATGTTTTCAATTTTTATATAAAAGAGGCGAATATCTTTTCATACTCTTTGTAAAATTTGATGCCAATACCAGCAAAAAAATTTAAAAAATTTCTAAAAGTCAGATATGCGTAGAAAGCCAGAACCGCTTTTATAAAATGTCATTTAGCTCATTATTAATAATGTTTGCTTAGGCTAAGCCGATTCTGAGAAATAGTGATTTTTTTAAATAAATATTTCAAAGAATCCGCACAATGTGTTGAAAAAAATTTTTTCATCATTTCTTTTGAAATTCGTTTTTTGAACACTTAAACTAGCTTTCTAAATTCCAGTGAAATGTTGGTATCAAAATATTTACGCAAGTAAAACATTTTCACTTGACTTTAATATAAAAAATACTTACAAAGTCTTAAAAGTTATCAGATAAAAGCAAATTTCTAAAGAAAATTAAGGCTTTCAAATTCATCATGTATGATATTATTAGGAATGTAAAATGATATTCTATTCGACACATTTATTTATGTCTTATGAATAATTTAATATTATTCATCGAAGATTTACTCTTTAACTGTATCCATGGCAACAATTATTACATATATTCTGAGAATTTAGGTCCTCACGTACATTTGTAAACACTTTGTGCGCGAATTTCATAAAATTTATTCGTGATTACAATCATAAGCAAGAAATAAATTCCTTGGAATTTTATAATTATGTATAAAAGACGTCCACATGAAAGTTTATGATGCATAGTTCGCAATATATAGTTAAAATCAATAGATAAAATTCACAGAATCGTTAAATCAATATATCTTTTATCCTCACTTTAATAATGTATGCCATGAAAATTACCATGTGATGATATATATATATATAATGTAATATGATTTTGGTTGAAGCAGAATGCAAGTTCCAAGCAATGTAGAGACATTGTATTTTTTAATTTAATTTTAATATCCATTCCGAGAAAGCAATTTACTTACAAGAAGGCTCAGCGCGACACAAAAGCAGAAGTAAAGAAGGGAGAGAGCGAAACAAATGATCACTAGTCTTATATAACATGGGATTTCCGGCCACGTGCCAATTCAATACACGTGATGACTATTTGATATTTATTTGATTCCTAGAACTGATTGCGCAGCACACAGCTTCATACGTAATACTTCATTCATTTTTACACAGCTTCATACGTAAAATGGATCAGGAAACTAGAGAATACTTTACTATGGGGCTAAATTAAGATAAAGTTTTGGAAATAAATTTTGTTTAAATTAAGAATTTAAAATATCCTTAAATACATAGATATCTTTTAAATTGATTTGTCCAATATTTGTAAAGACGAATCTTTTAACCAACTTTTTATTTATCTCTTTAAGTGTTATTGTTTTGAAATTTTGCTTAGTTGCATTCCCGGTAACAATGCACTATATTAATATTTCCAAAGGTTTAGGAATATATTTTTAAAAAATTACCAAAGTTCAGTAAACATTTACACGATTATTACAACGGTATCGTTAAAAAGACATTTTTTTTTTATAAATTTTGTAATGGTGTAAAATTTATTTTCTTGCAATAACTTATGCTGAAATTATTGCTGAAAAACATCAAAATTTGGTCTCCTTTTTAATTAATTATTGTAATTAAAATTTTAAAAGAAAATCGCCTCCGAGATGGATATTCCCACTCTCTTAAATACATATGTGGCAAATTTGATAGCTGTATGTCAAACGGTCTGGCATGTAGAGCGCCAACATACACACACACATTGAGCTTTATTATAAGTATAGATCAGGGATGGGCAAAATTTTCGGCCGCGGGCCAAAAATCGAAAAAAAAATTGGCGGACCAAGATAAATTTTTGAAAATGAGAAAAACAATATACAAGTACTACAATTTAAATATGTTAATGAAATGAATGAAATTGCGATTTCATTTTTAAAAGTTCCTTATATTGAGGTTCGAAGTGAAATGTACTGATTCTAAGGAACGAAGCTAAATGTTCATCTGTCAGTCTACTTCTGAAATTATTCTTTCTAAGGTTCATAGATGAAAACACTTGCACATATATAAGATGGAGCAAACATAGCACTGATTTCCTTGGCGTGAGATATTAAATTTGGAAAAATTACTTTCGATAAAGATTTGTAAAACTCTAACTTTTGCATATTAAGAAACAACTGCTTGAGATGATTGTTAGATTGCAACTCAATTAATTCAAGGTGCAAAGCTGATCTCACTGCTTATGAGATAGATATACGAGACAGATATCAGTAGAAAAACAGTCGGAGAATATAGTGAGAAAATAAGAGACGTAATAGTACGTTACATAATAAGTAATAATGACAGGCAGGGTGGCCTAAACAAAGATGGAAGGCCGAAAATCATCGAGTTAGACAAAAGTCTTTATTTTTTTTAAAGTAAGTATAATAGAGGTCGGGAAACTAGAGGGCAATGGTATTTGGAGGAATCGAACGGGAAAGTAAAAAGTAGTTTCTTGTGCCTGTAACCAATAGAAATATTAAAACAATGCTGAGAATTTAGATGAATATGTTCTTCCTGGGACTACAATAATAACAGATGAGTGGCGTGCTTACAGAAGCGCTCTTACTAATAACAAAGATTTTGGTCACCAACAAATTAACCATTCCAAAAATTTTGTAAGCCCAAACGATGTAAATATTCATATGCAGAATATCGAGGGTTTTTGGTCCTTAACAAAAAGGTTTCTGTGTAACAAACAAGGAATACAGCAGGATAAGCATTTTGATTACAACAAAATTGCAATTTATTTGGGAATTTAGGATAAGTAAAAACAAAAGCTTTAATATGTTACTAAATTTGCTAAAAATAAATCATTAATGTTAGTGCACTGTTTTTTTTTCTGTGTCGTTTTTCTTACACATTTTTTGGGCAAATTTTTTTTCCTCCAATGCGGGCTTAAAAAGGCCACATACCAATTAAAATTCTATCCGCGGGCCAGATAAATCCTTCTGACGGGCCGGATTTGGCCCGTGGGCCATAGTTTGCCCATCCCTGGTATAGATATATAAAACAATCAAGTTTTTGTAATTTAAAATGGTTATTTTTTTTTTTTTTTTGCAAAAATAGACTAAATTATCCATAAACTAAAATTATTGCGAGAAACAATTTGTAGAAACATGTAGAGCGCTAACGCACACACACACACACACATTGAACTTTATTATAAGTATAGATGTATAAAACAATCAAGTTTTTGTAATTTAAAATGGTTATTTTTTTTTTTTTGCAAAAATAGACTAAATTATCCATAAACTAAAATTATTGCGAGAAACAATTTGTAGAAACATGTAGAGCGCTAACGCACACACACACACACACACACACACACATTGAACTTTATTATAAGTATAGATGTATAAAACAATCAAGTTTTTGTAATTTAAAATGGTTATTTTTTTTATTTTTTTTGCAAAAATAGACTAAATTATCCATAAATTAAAATTATTGCGAGAAACAATTTGTAGAAACATGTAGAGCGCTAACGCACACACACACACACACATTGAACTTTATTATAAGTATAGATGTATAAAACAATCAAGTTTTTGTAATTTAAAATGGTTATTTTTTTATTTTTTTTTGCAAAAATAGACTAAATTATCCATAAACTAAAATTATTGCGAGAAACAATTTGTAGAAACATGTAGAGCGCTAACGCACACACACACACACACACATTGAACTTTATTATAAGTATAGATGTATAAAACAATCAAGTTTTTGTAATTTAAAATGGTTTTTTTTTTTTTTTTTTTTGCAAAAATAGATTAAATTATCCACAAACTAAAATTATTGCGAGAAACAATTTGTAGAAACATGTAGAGCGCTAACGCACACACACACACACATTGAACTTTATTATAAGTATAGATGTATAAAACAATCAAGTTTTTGTGAATTAAAATGGCTATCAATATTTTTATGCAAAAATGAACTAAATTCTCCATAAACTTAAAATTATTGCGAGAAACAATTTCCAAGATTTTATCATTAGTAGACGAGCTGGAAGAATTTGAATTATATTTCCTTAAACGACAAAATCTCCCATTTGTTCTTAAACAGCAGACGCTCTGCTGTTAATGAGTTTATCATAACTCTGCCTAACATCATTAGGCAGCCAGAAATTAATTCTTTAGCCCTAACTTAACGTTTCACAAACATTTTAAGCATTCATTGGCGAGGATAATTTATTTTTCATTACACTTTCTGTAAAAGAAAAGTATAATTAACAATCTCTTCATTTCTGAGCAACTAAAAAAGTTAGTATTTCAGTATAAATTATTAATATTTATGAATAAGTACTTCTTAAATATTGAATAATGAAAAGGGAAATTCGGAAATGAGTTTCGTGTTTGTGCAATGATAATTAATATTTATGAACGTTCATTCGCAAAATAAATTGAAGAACTTTATTCTGATAATCTTGGACATGCAAGAGTGCAGTCATTAATGATTTAATGTTTATCAGTAATGTCGATTCCATTTTTTTTATTTTTTCGAAATGAAATTCATGATGACTTATTTATGTACAAAAATTCTACATCATGAATGTTTCGTTCCATAAATTACTTTTTGAAAAGATTTTAAACTTTTTAGTTGTGAATCATTGAATACGTGCCAAAAAAAATTACAGCTGTGAATATTTTATGAATTATTTCATACTTCCTTTTCAACTTAACTCATAAATACCAGATTGAATTTCTTAGGTTTATCATTATTTGCATAAATTTATTTGCCAATTTGTTCGGATAAACAGATATTTTAAAAAATAATTGTTTAAGAAAGGAAA
This sequence comes from Argiope bruennichi, assembly GCF_947563725.1. Classification (NCBI taxonomy): domain Eukaryota; kingdom Metazoa; phylum Arthropoda; class Arachnida; order Araneae; family Araneidae; genus Argiope; species Argiope bruennichi. The sequence goes on along the minus strand of NC_079151.1, from coordinate 142,442,952 downwards.
GCCATTATCAATTTTGAAAAAGAAAAATGAAGTCACTATTCATGTGAGTCTCAATACAAAATAAAGGAAAGGAAAATTATTTTTAATCACAAAATAATATACATAATGTTTAATAAGTTACTTGACTTCTCTTCCAAAAAAAGGAAAAAATATCAATGTTGTTATTTATTTTTACTTTACGAAGTATAGTTAATCCTCAAAAAATTCGAATTCGAGATTTTGACGAATGGCCACGATTTAGACCTTCCCGAGTTCGAAAAATACATTTTTAGAAAATGTTCATTTGTCAGTCTGTCCATCTGGACAAAGATAACTCAAAAATGGTTTGAGCCAGACGACTGAAATTTAGTATACAGATTTTCCAAAAAATTTTCAGATTTTTCTAAAATCAAATATTGAATAAAATCTGTTCAGAGGAAGCCTGGCTATTCAGTTGTTCGAATATAAGATAATACAGTAAATACAAAACAAAGAGAACTGAATAGATAAAATTCGGTACAAAGATTTAACATCTATAGTGTAGAGATCTGCAAAATTTTGAGCCAAATCCAACAATGAGATGAGTGTGTGGCGGTTCAGAACTGCACTTTCAGAAACAAAGAAACGCGATAATTCAAAAGTTTGTGGTGAAAACTTATAAGCCAGTTTACGGCTACGATACACGAGCAATTGCTTTAGTATTGTGGTCATTTTACTGGGCTGCGAACCACAAGGTCGCAGGTTCCATCCTCGCTCATCACATACCGCCACATTGGTAACCTCGAACGATGAAGCTTCAACCTTCGTACAGCTGTTGTGGCGCCATCTACCCACAGCAACCCAAAGACGTCAGACTCACTTGACGCAGCATCAGCAACCACTCACCCACACACTCTCACCATAACACTTGGCGCTACTCCAATGGGTACTGGCGCATTAGAATCAACAGCTGAAACACATCACCATGCAACAGCAATATCGTTCGTCGGGGCTTAGAAGCTTACAACACAAGTTCAATGGCTTAAATATATAAAATTTTATATCGGATTTTGTGACTACATGTGCAGCTTCGTGCCATTTTTTTTTCAATCGGATGAGAAATTCGTGTCTAAAACACAAATTCAATTTTCGGATACTATTTAGGCTTGCTAGAAATTAACCGCCTAATAACTCATCAAGATGACACGATAGATGCAATAAAAATACTAAATTCACCCCCCAAAAAATATTTTGTAACTACTGTACGCCAATTCCATATAAGGAGTTCCCAGGAATAACAAACTTATCAGAGAGTATGAGATAATTTTAGAGTCACCACTCCCACTGGTTTATCATGTACAACATTATGTTATCTAGTACGAAGGATGAAGTAAAAATCTGACCAACAAAAATAAAGATCTGTAAAAAATTTTATTTAGTGACGCATTGGAATAGATCAACTGAACTTTTGAGGGAAAATGAAAAATCGGTTTCATTTGTAATAACTGAATTTGATATTTCACTTTACATCAATGAGCCAGTCTAAAATATAATTTGAATCGTTTGTTGAATGACGTTCGAAATTATGTAATTATATCATATGCCTTCATAAAAACTGTTTTCATATACCATATTGATTGAATCAGATATTTTATTTTATTGCATTAATGATAATATAAAAATTTTACTTTTTAAAATAAGCTTTAATTAAATGTATTTAATCATTTACATACAAATATACATTTAATTTTAAAATTATTATATTGGACAAAAAACAATCCTTGATAATGCTTTGATGTTGTTGAAAGAAATATAGCTTACGAAAAATAGTTTCAGGTGAAACTGTTCTCCGCTTTGAAAGTTTACCAGAAGTGACAATGAAAGCCCATAGCAAAATGTTACCAACTGAATGTGTTTTAATGTTAAGGAGGATCAAATGTATTTTTTCCGTCAATTTTATTGTAATATATAGTGAAACCTTACTTTACGAGCATAATTCGTTTCTGAATCTTACCCGATTAGAGAAGAAATTTTTTTTCGTAGGAATCCATGTAAAATAGGACTAAATTTGCATGTTTTGCTCAATAACGAGTATCACTTGCTATGAGAGGTGCTCGTTAAGTGACATTTGGCTGTAGTAATAAAACAATAAATAATCCAAAGAAGTTTTTGTCTATATGAGCAATGGATTTCGTCACTTTTTTTCCAGCGAAACAGTTCTCTGGCTTCAACATTGATTATTTGGACGCAAGAGCAGTCCAAAAGCATTTGTTACAAAAAATCAAAACCATCGATTTAAACTTGTGAAAGTACGATGGGGAAAACTCCAAATTATACAGCGAATGCGGCAAAATTTTTATTTCTTCAGTCTCTTTTGGTATATATAGCTTAATTTAGTTACATTAACGTCCCGTTTTAAAGCAACACTAGGGCTATTTTGGGATGGACTACGTTAATCTTAACCGTGGTCAAGTGACGAGAACGACACCTGAGCTAGCACCCCCGCTCCAAACTTTCACACCATCAGCGGGAGGACTTTTGGCCCCTACGGATTTAACGTGCACCAAACCCGCTTACACGGCGGTTCTTTAACGGAATCAGGTCTCGAACCTGAAACCCTCCGTCTCCAAAGCCGAGACCACCAGACCACTGCGGCCTTTTTTGTACCTACAGCATTTTTCGAGATAAGTGAAGTTTAGCATTATCCTGTAGAGGGAGAATTCTCTCTTAACTAACAAAAGCAAAATATATTCTTTCTTTACCCTTTCGCGTACAATAATAAGTCTGACTAGCGTAAAGAATCACTGACTTTTTAATATTAATTCAGCAATTAAGTGAAAGTATTAAGTAATTTAAAATGCAAAAAGCACAAAAGAAAAACGCTTCAATATCTCAAACAACTTTACATTATTATATAAATTAATATAATAATAAATGCCTCAAATAGGATATGTCATCTAATTAAATAAACTCGTAGATCAAGGGATTAAGCAGTAAACATTCTATCAAGCTATTTACAGTAAAGAGCAAGGAGATATACTTTCCACCTGGCAAGATCTCAAAATAAATCAACTGTTCGGAACTTCATCAAATCAATGAAGATCATCCAATATCAATTCATCATAAGATCATTCAATTTTAATTGTCAAAAAACACTCATACTCTTTATCCTTCAAATGTTTTAATTTTATAGATATCACCGCTTTTTTTTATTAGAGGATCTTGATATAAGTTAAAATCTTATATTCTGCCTCAATTTACGTAAATTTCTAGAAAAATCTGAAAAAAATTCCTGGAATTTTGCATAATTTGCGATAGGGAAATTAACAACATCAGAAACGAGAAAATTTATAGTAAACTTGAATTAAAATGGTTAATCCTTACGTGAAATAGAAAAAAAAATACGTAATTTTTTACGTAAGAAAAAAAAATTGTTGAAAGAAGCCACCTGCACAGTGAAGAAAAATGTTCGCAAATATTCCAAATACAGACGGATTTAAGATTTTCAGAGAGAAGAAAGACCAAGACAAATTACTGATATAGAAAGAAGAGCAGTAGCACAAGAGATCAATGCTAATTCAGCTGCAAGTGCTGTTAAAATATCTCAAAGCATCTCTCAAATATCAACGAAGACAATAATAGTTCAAGCACTATAAGGAGACTCTTCATGAACATGGGTTACATGGCAAGATTCCACGTAAGAAGCCATTCATCACGAAATCGAGCCAGAAAAAGAGTCTGCTGTTTGCCAAAAAGTATTTCAAGGATTTAGAGTGTTGAAATAATATTTTATTTAGTGATGAGAAAAAACTTGAAGCACAGAAGTTCGCAAAAATATTGAGACCAAAGAGTAAAGAATCCCGTATTAAGTATTCAGTTAAGACAATTGACCATGGAGGTGGATCTGTTATGATCTGAGGTGTATGGTGGTAGCAGGAGTCGGTAATTTAGTATTTATCAAATTTTCAATGAACAAAATGGACTATCTAAATATTTTAAAAGATAGCGTTGCTCCTAGTGTAGCAAATCTGAGGTTGTCACGAAATTGGATGTTCCGACATGATAGCGATCCCAAGCACACATCAAAGATTGTGAAAGAATTGTTATTATAACGTGTTGCGAAGACTTTGGACCATCTTAAATTGGTAACATCTATATCTAGACGATTAAAGGCAGTGATAAAAATCTAAAGGACAAATAAAAATAAAAATATCAATATTACAGATTTCATTATTTTCGTCGGTATCAGTGTTCTGTTTACCTTTTTTAGCCTGAAATTTGATGCTTTTCTGCTTTAGTTGAATTACTTCTTTTTGCATTTTGATTTAACTAAAGATTTACAAGTTGTCCCATTATACATGAATAAGTTAATAATTGTATATATATTTTATTTTACAACTCAATAATAAATTTGAAATAAAACATTTTCTGCATCAATCATGAGTGTTCACTTTCCTTTGACTCTCACTGTATATATATGTGTAATTAAATGCAAGCAAAATTAATACATAAATCTGTATATAACATATGCTTTGGAAGCGAGTGATAACTTACAGTAACTAAATACAGCATAATAAAAATGTTATCAACATTTTAATCCAACGGGAATATAAATGGTCATTTAAAAACATCTTTGTGTATATAATTCGTTTTAATTCCATTACAAACCGAAACGAATAGTTTTTTTTTATATAAAAAAATTATCTTTTCCCATCAACGAATTTTGTTGGAACTCTTACAATGTTTTTTTTTCTTCATCCGAGTCGATATAGACGCTGTGCCAGTAATTTTTTTAAACTTTGCTTACTGGTTGGTACGTACGGTATGATTTATAACAAATGATTAGGATTCCATTCTCTTCGTTTAATCTTTCACACGGCAAATCACATGAATTCTTATTTTATCAACATCTCCTAATCCATATTCCCATGTATGATGCTAGTTTCAATAAGAAAGGTAACTCCACGAATTGTTTACAGATTCCAAAGATAATATCTTCTAATTATTTGAAAAAAAAGGAACATTTTCTCCGGTGTCCAGGCTAATACAAGAAGCAAGCAAATGGCCTTCACGGCTTTGCTATCACATGCGCACTTTTGTCGAAATTTTCCATGACCATTTTGCATAAATGCTGGCTGAATTTCGTTAATTCAGGGTTGAATTTACTCCTTCAATGATCACGTGCTTGTGGAATGGTTGGTAAAGACCTTTGACATTAAATAACTCCACAAAAGGGATCTAAGGGACTAATTCTCAAATATTTCGAACTGTGGCAGCCAGACTCATTATTTTTTAAATTTTGTTCAACAATGAAAACACGTTGTTCTATAGTGTAAGGCTCCATTTTTACTAACCCTAAACTATCCGCTGCCAAATGTTTTTTAATAGAATTTCTAACATTTTACTGCATGAAAGGTGGCAAATTCAAGTTTTGGAACATCCTTTACATATTCTAAAGTTAATAGTTATATTAAAATTTCAATCAAAGTAATATTATATTTTTAATTCATCGGGTTCACAAAAAAATAAGAATAAATAGATACGCTAACTCAATATATATATATATATATATATATATATATATATATATATATATATATATATATATATATATATATATATATATATATATATATATATATATATATTCTTTAAAACAACTAAGAAAAGCTTGAATCACTTTAATCCATTCAGTATCATATCTTTTGTTTGTAATAAAATTTTTTTCTGCTATTATTTCGTATATAAGACATTAAAATTCTTATTCTGAGGTCATTTAAAACAAAAATTTTACTATCGCATTCTAAATCAGTCGTTTCTTCTGAGGTTATTCAGGTCATTGCACTAAAATCTGACTCATTGGTTTTTGTACAATTTAAATTTCGGTAATACACTAGAATTTAGTTAGTACAGCACTGTGAAAGAATTGGTGGGAAAGATGTAATGAAAGAGCTTTTGTTTATGTTTTAGAAACTTCTAAATAAAATGGGAATGAAATCTTCTTCCGGTTTAGAGTTTAGTTGCGAAGCATTTTTCAAGAGTCAGAGATAATAATGAGTTTTTACCGAATATTTCATATTGTTTTGACTTTCAAATACTTTGAAAATAACTAATTTGACATTTTAGCTTTCATATTCTTAGATGGTAAGCCAAATTATTTTTAAATGATGGTTCGTTTTTTTTTAATATTTTCCACGACTTTATTATTGCACACTCCACTGCACAGAATTCCAGTTTTGTAATAATATCGCTTACAGTTTGACATTATTTTGGTCTAATTTGACATATTTAATAGTTTGTTTTAAAGGTTTTATCAAAACGCTACAGGAAGCAAATTGCCTTCCAAGAAGATAGAGTGAAGTACCATTAAAAATTTATCCATTTTTCATGTAAATTCAACTTTTGGTACCATTTCGAAACGCATACGAATTTAGTACTGAGCTCTGATGTGATCGTTTAAATTATAGGAATGGTTTCTGCTTTGATGAGAAATAAACATCCAAACAGTATTCTAATGAAATGAAATATTCTTCCGGTTTAATGTTTTGACAAAGAACGCATTTAAAAAATTATAATATAATAAAAAAATTAATATTTCGTAGTACAACTTTTGTTTTGAATACTAATATTAATGACTAAAATCATCAATTCACTGACTGAATAGCGGTCTTAACTCTTAACTGGGGAGGTGAAAATTTAGGACTTAACTGGGGAGGTGCTGTCTACGAGACCGCATTTTCTTTACAATCAAATTAAATTTTCTAATGAATGTATTAGTATGAAAATCAGCCAATATATTCCGCAGATATACTTCTTGATATATAAATATTTTTAGAAGTGTTTCAAAATATATTATCATTGAAAAAAAAGTAATTGCATTTAAACATACATTTTCTTATCAAATTATATTTTAAAACAAATAATATTCTTGAAAATAAATATAAACAAATAATATTCTGCTCTGCTTCATAAGGATCAGTAGATTGGTGATAGTTCGAAGACTAAGTTTTAGAGCCATCTGCTAAGCCTTGTATGCTACTAAAACACTAAAAGAGAGGGAGGGCTCACAGACGTTGAAGAAAGAAAGAGCTGAAATATTTTAGAAAGCATCAGCTGAAACCGGTTGAAAAAGTGTAGGAGTTCTGAAAGTCACAAAACAAGAAGCTACAGGGTAAATCCATTCGATTGAGCTAAAAATAGAATAGGGTCCATCCTTAGCGGTCTGAGACACCGCATCCTGCCCCTAGTTAACTGCTAAAATGGCACAAAAACCAAACTTGGCCTTGTTGCGTCAGAACTTACTAAGTGAAAGTATGTGCTAGCTTAAAGATCGGAGTTTTGAATATGACCTCTGTAAAGGTCAGACTTGTACATACATACAGTTACTACACATGCACAAAAAATGATGTGTATAGAAATTTTCAGAGGGAGTTGTTCTTTTTTTCAACGATATTGACAGCAACTAAAAATGATGGAGATCAGTCCTCGGTAGTTACTGCAAGCCTATACAAATTTAACCGACATCCACTTAGTCCAGAAGGTATTTAGTGAAAAGAGGTTTAATGAAATATTCATGTTAAATTATCGTTATTTGAATGTTGTTTTAGTTTAGTAATTCAAATTTTCAAAAATAAACATGGACTGAATAATATAATTGACAATTTTGGAATGTGTTTAAATCTGGTTGTGAAATTCAGGCATTCAGTTTCACCGAATACGAACATAAAATCAGAATGACGCCTGATTATTTTATTTGCATAGGATTTGTACAGAACAGAAAGTAAAATAATAAATTATTGCATTTTATAAATTAAACTGTTTGTGTTATAATTGGTAATTGGTAAAGATAACTATGATAATAATTAAATTGTTTTATATAGATTTAAATATAAAATATTACGAAATGTGTGTAGATATAAGATTGATTAAAGCATCAGAGATCCTAAAGGGCTTCATATAATATTCTTATCAATCTAATGAAATAATCTTCAAAGTATCCACGATCGAATTATGTACACCAAATATTGACACTGCTGTCTTATCAAACTTTTCGAAATTCTAAAATAAAATGCTTTATTCTTAGCATGAAGAGTTCAGTTTAGTTATATTAACGTCCCGTTTTAAAGCAACACTAGGGCAATTTTGGGATGGACCTCTAACCGCGGTCAGATGACGAGGACGACACTTGAGTTGCACCCCATCTTCAAATTAAAGCACCACTCCAGCGGGTGGACGTTTGGCCTTGAGGGATTTAACATGCATTGGCCTCGCTTACACGACGGTTCTTCGGCGGAATCGTGTCTCGAACAAGAATCACCCTGGTTCCGAAGCCGAGACCTTACCAATCAGACTACAGCGGCCCCTTAACTTGAGGAAATTATATTATTAATTCATTTAGTGGCTTCCTAACCCTTGTATTCCTCTATAAACGTTTTTTTTCTGCTGGTGAATTACTTAATAAACACTTCAACAGAAAAACTATATGCTATGAAATGAATTTAGATGACAATTATTCGCCTCCATTTATTCAGATTCTTAATACTGAATCGATAAGTTTAGTCTGATACAAGGGTAAGGAACTTTTTTAATGAATAAAATTTGTTTTTTTAATCTATTCCTGCATAAACACTAAAATTAATACGTTTTCAAATATTTAAGTGAGGAAAAATACATCAATGGAGAGGACAAAATTTGCGAACAAACTTTTGAAGTTATTTTCAAAAATTTGGCTTCACTTTCCATCGATTTTTTTTTCCCATTTTATATACTGAAAGATGTCTTATTGCAACTTGCAAGGATTTTTTTCATATTCTGTGCTATTTGAAGTAACATGAAAAATAAAAACAATCAACGCATCCAAGATACAGGATACAGTGACTAACAAGGTTCCGCGGTGGCCTGGTGGTAAAGTCTCGGCTTCTGAAGTGGATGGTTTCAGATTCGAATCCCGATTCCACCGAAGAATAGTCGTGTAAGTGGATCTAGTACACGTTAAATCAGTCGGGGCCAAATGTCCTCTCGTTGATGTGATGTGGAAGTTTGGAGAGGGGGTTGTCAGCTCAGGCTTGTTCAAGACAAACGAGGCGGTTCAAAATTACGAACTCGCTTCACAAAATAGCCCTAGTGTTGTTTAAAAAACGGGACGTAAATAAAAAAAAACATTCGCCAAAGTAATAGCAAAGTAAATAATATTAATATATTAAAAACAATTTGTTTGAAATATATTAGAGAATTAGTTATTGATAAACTGGAAAGCTTAATATTTATATTGGCTTAGTCCCATGAGTGCTGTTAACATATTTACCTCATTCATTAAAATTTTGTCAATTTATTTACAATGACTATAAAAAGGATATTAAATCTGTGCAGTGATTTTTACCTGTCTCGTTCTCTTCATTTTGTAATTATCGTGTTAACTTATATTTGGATAGCCGGACAGACAAACTTCCTTCAAATAGATTTTGCTCACAATTTGATAGAAATCAAGAAATTTGGTCTTAAGTCCTTATACCAAATTTCATCCGTCGATCTGAAAGGGTTACAGATTTATCTTTGTCGCGAACAGACATAGATTTTCCAAAAATTTGATCTTCGAACTCAAAGTGATCGAATTTTTTTAGGGTTTCAATATTTTTTTTATACTTGGTACATGAGAAAATATAAAGGGAATGAAGCCGCAGCATAGCGAAGGCAACGTGTAAATGGTTGGCCTATGAGATGCGCAGTTACTTTTTAACGTATCATTGCGACATCATAAGAGCTGATTCTGTTGAAAATAAGGTAACAGGTTTCAATAATTTTATAATAAAAATCTAGAAGGCGTAGAACTGTTTGGTACCGTTGTTACTTTTAAATAACTTGTGGATGCCAGTCCATTCGATTAATTTTGAGGATTCAGGACATCGGAAATCACTTTCTAACTAACCCCTGATAATAAAAACGCGATGAAAAACGATTTAACGTTATCGGGTCCACCCTTGCTATAAGAAGATCACCAACCAAGAGATCATCGGGGTAGAGATACTAATGATAATAGACATCATAAAGATGATGATCGTCATTATGATAGAAAGCATAAAACGTAAAAGTTTCAACAGTGTATCTAGCTTTTTTTTTCCTTTCTATTTTTGCGTGGGTTTTTTTTTCTGTAAGCAACTTAAATGATTTCGTATTTTCTCTTATTATTGTAGCATGCAGCATTCATGAGAATATATGGCGGGCAAAAAAAATTGTACTTTTTGTATTTATATATATTTTTTTCAGAATCAAACTCACGTACTGAAAAAGTGCTTATGGATGTTTGGGTGTAAGTAACACCTGCGAGACAGATTGCATCAATACGTGTTGCTTTTTCACAGAGAATGAAAGTTAATGTAATTCGTGATCGCTACCATTCGTGCAGAAGTGAAATCGGATTTCTAATTTTTTTTTCGTGGTTCATTAAATGAATAGGAGAAACCTGAAGTCAGAGAACTTTGTGAAAAGAATTACATTTTAGTTTTAAAATTTCTGTGTGTAATAGACATTGACTTCCTCGATTTTTTTTCTTCTTGAATTTCGTTAAAAAAATTTGAAATATAAAAATTTCAAGGTATGCAGTAGGTATCTACTATAGCAGATTTAGGCATTTTACGGCTTTAGACAATGCATATTAAAAAGGTCCTCATTTAATAAGATGGTCAGTTTTTCTTTGCATCTGAATACATTTTTTTAGTTTCATCAATTATTAAATAATTTAGCAAAAATTATTTTTTGTTTTAATAATTTCGTGAAAATGTATATCTATATTTACTCTTGACGCATGACTACGTGTCTTTCGCGTTTTTACGTAATTATATTCAATAGATGCGTGCAGTTTAAAATTACTGTAATAACTAAATGAATTTAATAAAACAAACAGGAACCTGATGAATTATACTTTACAAAGTATTAATATTACCTAATATTTTATATTTCATAGATTTTATACTTTTTAAAACTGATTTATTTAAAAATTATATTTTTAATATTTCTTTAATGGAATGTCTGTGGCCCTATCTGAGATCAACTGACTGGGCCTTAGACATTTGCCTAATCAGCCTAGTCGAAAATCCGCCATTATGAATCTAGAAAGATGGAATAATTCCATCAAGAAGAGAACAACCTTTTAAAAACGTTTCTGTTTATCGAATTGAGGGTGATTTTTATCTTAACCAAGTGTACATTGTACATGGTGCATTTCCTGTACATCAGAGTCGTTTCTTTGACAAAAGTTCGACTTCTCAGTGTGGCACCGAAGAATGTTATTTAAATCACGTGATCAAAGCCTGCGCACTATGGCGAGAACACAGATTCATGTGGCTAAGGAATTGGATGTCTCTTGATGTGGAAGAACACATAAAAATTCCAGTCATTAAATCTTCTATTAGAGATATTTTTTCAAAGCTCTTGTCTTTAGTTCTCTTCTAATGTAAAATGTTCATTGATGTATTTTATGTATTTTTAATGTTTCACGATCTAATGTAAAATTTATCATGCAGTAAATGTATATAGTATCATTTATTTGTTACATTCTATCTAAAATGCAAAGTCTTTCAATTGAAGTAGAATTCTCTAATAAATAGGCTGATATATTTATGCATATAAATATTGTTTTTCTTTACAGAATGATTGAAAATCTACAGCTGTAGTTACATTTGCATTACTTTTACAAAGCTTTTATTAATTGATGTTTCATTTTTATGAAAGGATTTCGCAATCTATTTCTGATTCGTTTCCTCACATAGTAATCATAAATTGACTACTCCGACCCGGCCGAAGGCACGCGGAAAAACTTGAATGATTGGACCGCCACGAAAGCAACACTGGCGGGAACTGCAGTTGAGTCCTAAGGGCCATCACCGTCCACGGTACAACCCTTCCCTAAGGAACTACATCCCGCCATCGATGGGAGGTAGGCATCAACATCTTTTCGTATACCCACAAGGATGACGAAAACTAACCACATACCGGAAGCTTCTAGCCCTCAATAATGAGATGCCCCCTCCCGTAGTAAATCACATAGTAATAAAGTTAAAATATTTTACACTTGACAGATGTTTTAGACAATGATGATTATCTATAACATTAGGTTTAGTAATAATTTATATACATTTTTTATTGTAAATTTACGAAGCATAACAGAAGAAACAATGTCTCAAAATGCGGCAGGATATTTGTTTATGTACTTCAAAAATATGGGGAATGTTCGAACCAACTACTTCAAATGGTTGGAGGAATTCTTTTAAAAACAAATTTAAAAAATTAAAATAAATATGAAAAACGGTTGGGAATTATAATTAAATTCATATTTTTAAATCTTATTTACATGCTAATTAATTAACATAATTAAATTCCTATTCCGTATCAGTTGCATTTACTCATTTTAAATTGATGGAAAATATCTGCCAAGAGTTCATAATTTTTAGAATAATGATTTATAATCAATTTCAATATGCAATAATTACATGTGCTCCAAAATTGATTTTAGTCAATGTACTAAATATAAAAAATAAATGTTTTTATAAATTTACTTGTATTTTTCAATTCTTACTATTAGTTCACATCTCCTTATATATATTCATATATCTTGTTCAAATTTTCAATCGTTAATAAAATGCTTTTTATTCATCACTTAAGTTCAAATACATTTTTTTAAATTTGCAGTGGATGACACTTGATGTTAATACAGTTTTTTCAAATATTAATTCATTAATTATTAAATTTAATTAATTTTTAATACTTTAAATAGAGTTTAAGCAGTGTGTAAGGAAATTTGAAATCAACAGGCAGTAGCTCAATCGGTAAAATGCAAGGATTTCAGTATTTTTCATGTGAAGGTCAAGAATGCGAGATCAATTCTTGCGAAAGTAGGAAATGACTTAAAATTTTTTTTTTATATTATTGTTAACAGCTAGATATCTTATTGGTGCATTTCTTTCTACGTCGTAGTCGCTAAAAGCATACTATGAATAATTCGCATACAATTTTTTTTCAATGTGACAATTACTTGCAACGCTGAACATACTAAATAGTTCACTTATGTTGTGATCGTTTTGTATTTTTGCCTAGAAATTTACTGGGAAAGCAATCGAAAAGTAGAAGCAGATATCGCACTTAAAATTATTGTAAGGTATTTGGAAAATTTATTTTCTTTTACAATAAATATTTTAATGAAAGTATTAAATTATTCCTACTCATTGGCAAATTCCTTATTTATGGGTTCTGGAAATTATATTGTAAAGGTACAAAATAATATAGACAGTTATTTTAACTGAAAAGCATTCTTAGAGACTCTATCCTATAATAACATTACTGGTTTCACACATTTTCCAAATAAATAATTTTTGCTCTTTTTTTAAAAAAAATTCATAAATTGCTCATCTTTTTAGTAATATTTCTAACATTAAAGTGTATTTAGAAAACATTGATCACTTTATTTTCAAAGTATTAAAAAGTGTACTATTTTAAATATGTTTGTGAAAATTTTACCATTGTTCCTAATTTTTGGCACTTGATTTTTACTTTCTCTTTAAAAAGCAATGGAAATTTTAGTTTTCATTTTTGCCCTTATATGCTTAACTGATTGCTGTAATAATTATACTTTCAACAACACTTAGTGTAAAGAATAAAATTAATTGCATTCAAATATAAGTAATCATTTTAAATCAAAATTTCAATTCATATTACGATACTATAGATTTTTTATGGAGAAATTAGAGAGTATTGTGACATAATGAGTTAAAAAAAATTTATTTTGTAAAGGCACTTTCAAAAATGGGAGCAATGCTTGTATAATAACAGAACATTTTATGAAAAGAAAACACGGAAATTGCCTATTTGGAATATGAAAGGCATTTGCAGCCTTTCTGCATAAACGAAAACACTTTAGAAATTCATTTAAATATATCTACAAAACGAATATTTTGATGGTTTAAATCAGATGGCTTTCAAAATATATTTGCATCCAGTCTTATCTTTAAAAAAAAAAACTTTTTATTGCAGGAGAAATTTATCATTTGAAGCTGGTTATAAATCATTTCTGGAAGGACAAATGTAATTCTGAACAATCGAGAAAGAAAAAAAAAATCGAAAGTCAATTATAAAAAGAAATCTTGGGTGTTTCCTCGCTGCTGACATCAGTGCTTCTAATATTAATGATACAATCACATCTTTGTCGTTCATTTCAAATAATATCTTTCTCAGCAGTTCCACAAAAATTACGTGAAGATAACAGAGCCAACAAAGACAAGGGTTGCTAGTTAGTTTAAATAGGGCTAAAAAAATGTTACTTATGTTCTACTTATAAGAAAATAGTCGAACTGTTTAGTTACAGCAGGTCGAGAAGCAGGTTTATATCAATTGACGCATAATTGAACTCCCTGCTATCCTTTTCTATTGCTCAAGTTTCTATACCAAAGCAAAAATTCGAATTTAAACAGGTAAATTTACGCTCAAACTTATTCGCTAATGTAGCAAATATAGGCTGTTTGGTTCAGTTCAGTTATACTAACGTCCAGTTTTAAAGCAACATTAGGACTATTTTAGAATGGACTCGTAATTTTGAGCAACAGTCAGATGACAAGGACGACACCTGAGCTGGCACATTGTTAGCACATTAAAAGTAATAATATCATAATAGTAAGAAATTTTTAAAAATAATTAAGTATTGCACCGTTAACTTTATAATCATATCTTTTCTCCAGACAAGAAACTGCTTATATTGGGTAAAGTCCACACACACACACACACACAAAAATCTCGCAACAGCGAAAACATAATTTAATTGCATTTAAAAAAAACAACTGTGCAAATGAAAGCATTTAGCAAAGAATATACTTTTTGTGGTATCAATACAGAAATGAAAATAAAAAGAAAAGAAATCTGGTTAAATTTGAAATAAAAGTAAATTAAAGAAATAAAAAAAATGTTTGTAAAATATAACTTATAATGCTTATAGATCCACGATATTTTTTATTTTTTAAAATTCAATAAACTTATTGAATTTTCCCTAATAATATAAAAATATCCATTAGATATTATTTAACGAATTATTTAGCTTTATCATAAGTACAGCAGATTTTCTTTTGTCATAACATTTTGATTCGAAACAGCAAACATGTTGAAAATAAAATTATTTAAGTTATAATAGAAACCAGAGTGAGAGGACTTCTCAAAATTTTCTCACATACTCTCTAAAAAACCGTTATCCTCCCCCCGCCTCCTCCAAATAAAATTGTGAACACTGGGTAAGGCCACAAATGCCTAACATGGCATTGAAGGATAATATTAATTTTTGGCATTAATTTAACATTTTTATTGAACCTATCGTGTCATCTTTGACTATTTATTGGCTAAGCTATGTGTCTCATTTTATCCACCTAGCTCTATTCGTTTTGTAGTTATAAGATTCATTTGTGTACAAATAGTCAAACAAACAGACTTCCTGCGAATGGATTTAGCTCCAAAATTTTAGCTGTAAATTTTGTCTAAAGGCCATATACCAAATTTCATGTATCTGAAACATTTTTGAGTAACCGCGTTCACAGACAAACAGAAAGACAGACAGTACGTAACATCAGAAATGAGTTTTTCAAACTCAGGGAGGTATAAAATGTAAAAATTCGTCAAAATCCTGAGTTCATTTTTTTATGATTACAATATTTTCTCTATACAATGTAAGAGAGAAAGCAATAACAATTAAGTTTAGTTTAGTTATATTAACGTCCCGTTTCAAAGCACTACTAGGGCTATTTTTGGATGGGCCTCATAATTTTGAGCCGCATTCAGACGACGAAGACGACACTTGAGCTGCCCGCCCCCACACCACACCAGCGGGAGGATGTTTGCCCCCGACGGATTTAGCGTGCACCAGACCTGCTTACACGACGGTTCTTCGATGGAATCGGGTCTCGAATCTGAAACCCTTTCGGTTCGAAGCTGAGACCTTACCACCAGACCACCGCGGCCCTTAATAACTATTAAGAGTCAATGATATCAATTCAAGTTCATTCTGCAATGTGCAGGAGAGAAAGCTGTCTAATGTCACAAGGGTACATAAGACAATGTGCAGTTAAAAATTAAATGAACATGGGCAATAACGTTTTTCATGACAATGTGGAATTACAAGAATTCTTTCCTTTTCGCACACGGAAAAGAGTTAGATTAAACCATAAAAACATTACTTCTTTTTCTATGTTGTTCTCAATCTAACTTGTGAATGAAAATCAATTACAAATTTTCGAGGTATTGTCTTTCAAATCACTTTAGTTCAACAGAAACAGCTTGAGAGAAAAACTAAAAATAAGACCTGTGTCTCATATCCTGTCCCTAAGGAAAAATAACACAGAATAATTCTTTCATTTCTTTTTCGCTTCTTATTTATTTTCCCTACAACTCATCACAGAGCTCTCACAGCGTATTTCCCCCCAATAAAATGAAACAAAAAATAAAAATATCCATCGAAATTTATAAAAAAATTTAACGAAAAGAAAGGAATCCAATCAACCTCTTTACGAAAACCGTAGAATGTAAGAGAAAAAGATATTTTTAGTATTCTAAATTAATTTCACGCTTGAATATACTGAAGATTATTGGCTTTCATGTTTCAGAAACTTAACACGCTTTCCGAAAGGTTTTTAACATAAATATTTTGCAATTTTCGAACGATAATTCTAGTTGAATGAAATAAAAGAGGAACCTTCATTGCAAAATGTGCGAAAAATGCATGGAATAAATTAATAAAAACTTTATTTTAGGGAGGAATTAGAAAAATAAGGATGGAAGCAATGTTCGATAACAAGCAAAGATTTAATGAGCTTCATTAAAATTCAAAACAACCGCAAATTTTATAGAAGTATTATTTTCAGAATTTGGAGCTCAGATAACAAGTCAACTTTTAATTAAATTTGATTAAAATTTCGAAACACGAGTAAATAAAAATTATTTTTAGATTTAATCCGCTTTTTCTTAGCTCATACTGATGCTTAAAAGTGATATCATTTTAAAATTAATTAGTATTATCACTACTGGCGAACAAATAAAAGAAAGTGCTTCAGCTATCACAACATAGGTTTCGCCGAGTTTTTGTATTAAATAAGATTAATTTCATTAATATTTTAATAACTTTGAAAATTTCTTTTTGCATTTATAAAAAGTAAGCTTTGGTTCTGTAAAATCTAATAACACTCTCTTCAAATTATTCTCACTGTTGTAACAGGCTGAGTAAAAGTCAGTTAAATTTACTTTATTTGAAATATTTTAAGCATTATAAAATTCATAGGCTATACAGGGCGTCCCTGAATTCATGGTCCAAACTTTAAGGGTAGAAAAAATACGTATAAAAAAACATTTTTTTTTTTTTTTTTTTTTTGCAGCAATATGGGATTGAAAATGAAAAATTTCGGTGGTAAAAACAAGAAATGTGAGGAAAGGAAGAAAAAGCACTTTACTTACATAATATTTCAGCAAGTGCACAAATGTGCCACCACCAGGCCTAGTAGCGTCTAGCAAGTAATTAGCGTATACTCTTTCGAAGATGCTAGGTGTTGCATGAACAATGGCAGAGGCGATTGAAAGTTTTGCAATGAAGTTTTTATCATAGTCATTGGAAGTCTTGTAGACACTACATTTTTTTCGCCTTGCTTGCACTTACTTCGCCTACACTTTTCATTTCCGACACCACATTGCTACACAAAAAAATGCTTCTTTTTATGCATTTTACCTAACTTTAAAGTTTGGCCCATGAATTCAGGGACACCTTGTATACTAACGATAAATTTTGATGCAAATGCATGGTGAAAAATCTTTCAAAACATTCTTCTGGCCAAACTTTTGGATGTAACACAGTTGATCTGTAGGAACAATTTTAGGCGACAAAATGCCACATAAAACTCTTTTTTTTATGCCAATTTAAATCTAAAAAAAGCTATATAAATAGTATTTAAAAAAATAATTAGACTTCCAATGGTATCATATTTATTTCTGAGCAACTTCTCGTTAATGTTTTTTTTTTTCAAAATTAATTTAAAACATAATTTTGTAAAATTTGGATCTCAAGATTTTTAAAAAAACCAGTAGGAATATTTAAATATCTCAAATGATCCTAGACAAAAATGAATGTTGGATTTTATTTTTCAATGTACGTATTGTTAGTCATTGCTTCAATGTATTTTAAAACATTTGATATTTTTTAACATGTTAATATTTTTAGGTTGCCGCTCTGTTAACTACGTAATATGAAGTAAGTAACATAATGCAACGGTTGATGTAATTAGACAACCGTTGCAGGCGGTTGACAAGGCAGACGAAGGCCGGGACATTATTATTGATGATGTTCCGTAACTCTTTTATTCTCTACTCCCGTAACTTTCCTATTTCTGTTATTGAAAATAATGCGAAACATTTATTGGAATAAAATCTTATATTAAAAATCAATTATCAAAAATATATTAGCATTGATTAACAATAATACTTCTCAAATAAATGCTGCTTTTCTAAAAGCAAATATTATTATAGAAAAGAATTAATTTCATAATGATTATTTTCTTTCTATTTGTTCGAGAACTTCTTGCTTGATTTGGAGGAAAAGAAGTCTTGAAGATTTATGTTTGAATTTCTTTCTTGATTTGATAATAACCATATTCTTTATTTATTTACTATCCACATCAGCCTTCCATACAAAAAAAAAAGAAAGAGAAATAGTTGCATGAGGATCTTATTTTTTGAAACGATGTACATTTTGAATCTATAGAAACCAGCATATAATGAATAAAGAATAGATAATGCCTGATAAATATAACATAATAAGACATAATACAAAATAACAAATTACTGCAAAATAAATATTAAAAAACATAATTAATGAATATTTATTTATTTTTTATTTATCAAATGCCAACATGATAGTGACGGAAATCAGCTATTGGTTGGATGTTGAAGTGACGTGTTTGTTTTGTGCCCGCTTATTCCTTTTAATCTTAAATAAGAGTTGCATTTTAAGTTGATTGAAGTGGCATGCAACGGAACTCCTGAAAACCGAAAACGTCCGCTAAGATGTGTCAAATTATAAATTAACTAACAAAGAATAACATTTATAAATGAAACGACCCTTCAGAAACACAGCAAACAATCGTGACAGCTGTTGTCTCCATTTTAGTTTCAAGAATTTCGACTTAGGTAATCATTCATTTATCAAAATACAACAGCATGAATTAAATCCCACCAAAGATCTTTGTACTATTCATCTAATGAACCTTAAAAGTTTTTTTTCTTCTTAGAACTGAAAGTGATGATCGCATGTCATGCTCACGCTGATTACACTTATGTTTACACGTACAATAATATTCAAAATTAAAGGATAAACTTAAAATATGAATCTTCGCACAAAAAAAAGTGCATTGCAAATGATTAAAGAAAACCCGATATACTTGTCTGGTGTGGGAAACAAGTTTTACTCATGGATTAATGAATGTGTAAATACTTTGATGCACGTGATAAAATTCAATCAAACAATAATAATATGTGAAGAAAATGAGTACGATAAAAACTATTCCTTAAGTTAAATATAGCTCTCTTCTTATTTAAAATGTTGTGAATCAAAGGGTACAAGCAGATGGTTTTATTTATGGATATACTGGGGTAAATTAGAGATGATTTTTTAAAATTTGGAATCGTCAAAAGGATTATTGCACGCCTGTGGAAAAGAACAGTTGTATCATGTTATTGTTGCTGTCGATTCCAAGATTTCTGAGAAAGAGGATCATTCTATAGAAAGTACTTTGAACAGAAATCGTTGAGTTCTTAAGAGATCCGCAGTGGAGAAGTCGGCAATCGATATACAGAAAAAATACTCGAATATCACAGCCTCCAGTAGCACATGATATATTCAACATTGTATGATATTAAACAATACTCGTAATATTTTATAAAATTACTGAATATTTAATAATATAATATAATATGGCACAATATTGTGCAATATTCTCTGATACACGGGACCGTTATATTCAGATGGCACTGATTAATTCATGTCAGTTTGATTATTCGTATATCAATTAGATGTGTTTCGTTGAATATTTTAAGGGAAAAAAGGGATACGAATAATAACAGAACAAACAACTAGACAGATCAGCAGAGGTGAAAAATGTACTACTGTTCACACATGACCCAGATTGCATAGCTTGTTGCACAATATTATATTATATTATATTATATTATATTATATTATATTATATTATATTATATTATATTATATTATATTATATTATATTATATTATATTATATTATATTGTTTAATGTCATTCAATATACATATGCTGCTAGGGAAAAACAGATTTTGTTCATCGCCTATTTTCAAAAGCTTTCAGTTATACTATCCCTCCATATTAAGATCTACTTTAGTTTGAAATAGTCTGACTTTAGTATAATAAATCATAAAAGTTCATTGATTTTTCTTCCTTACATAGAATAGTTTTAAAAATTTAAAAAGCAAATTTTATGCATAATAAATATCCGTAACCATACATAATAGCAGAAACTATTAACGAAAATTATATTATTCTCGAAAAATTCTATTTATCAGCTTTTAATAGCTTATTTGAATCTCGGAGGTACGCAGTAAATATGGACCGGTGAATATTGATTATTTTTAGGAGAATTATTAAAATCTGCTTATTAGCTTCAGTCCATCAAAATCTCATTTAAATGAGCTACCAGAAGCTTCCAAAGGAACTATCGATTTTCTCATTACCATTAATCGTTTGGAAATCGTATCAAAAAGTGACTTCTATTTATTTGACACCACAGCGAAAAGTGCGGAGGGACTAATTGTTTCTTAATTATGGCTTACAGAGATCATAAGGTGAATGAAGTCACGGAAACTTCAGAATTCAGTGCGAAACAAATGCATCAAAGTGATGAGGTAGTAGCGCCCTCTAGTGGATAAAAGCTGAACTGTAATATTTCGTGAAGATTTCTGAGCTCGACAACTGACCACGAGGAATTCTACAGAGCCAATCTCGGTGAGAGTGCAAAAGAGTCACCTGTAGGATGATAACGTTTTGCTGCTTCGCTTTAAAAGCTATAAGAGGTGTCTAGTATATACAAACTGCAGAGCCGAATTCTCAAATAGAAAACGTAGACAACTTTACAGGACACTCGAGTTCTTCAACTTTTTCTTTTTTAATTATTTTCAGACTAGTTTAATTTTGCGCTTTCATTTCATTTATAGGAGCCATTTATTAGCAACTATTCAAATAAAAATGTTATGTTTTAAATTACAAGTTATTCTTCTTTTTCGTACTGTCAAATTCTTTCACAGATTAGAGTGATCCAATTTTTTCATCAATTGTCTGACTGATTCTCAAGTCAAAAACTCTAACAAAGCTTTGGAGTATTTATATTGTATTAAAAAGTATTAAATTTTCCATTTTTTTACACATCAATTTCAATTTTTTTGATGTACAAAACATGATATCAAGTGTTTGGAAGAGAGCTCCACAATCAAAGCGTTTCGTTATTTCAGCTTATCACAATGTTTGTAAATAAAAGCTGTTTATATAGATATATTTTTATTAATCCTATTTAATATCTTCTTTTAAAAATTGAGTTGGAAGAGGGTTTAAAAAGTGCATTGCATAAAGGCTCATGAAGAAATTACTCAACAGAAATAAGTAAAAATGAATGTTGTCCGAATTTAACAGAAATTGTGATTTTTTTAAAAAAACTTTTTCGAATCTAGAAGTTTTAGATTTATAATATATAGCCTTATGTTGGAAATTTAGCTATTCTTTGTTCTCATTATCATTATCAAATCATATATATATATATAAGTAACCAATCTAAAGTAAGAAATAGTTTGAAAACGAAACAAAACAGTTTCGAAATCGCAACTAAAAATTATTACCTATTCAAACTAAAACCAAAAAAGGAAAAGGAAAAAAACTTCATAGTATTTAGAGAGCGCAACTGCAGCTACTTCTAAAACACAGATGACTTGATACAAAAGTATTAAAATCAAGTTAATAGGAAAATAAATAAAAAAAAATTAAACCAAAAAATATATATAAAAAAGAATCGGGCCTGAAGACTTTTTTCAAAGAAAGGGATTTTTTTCTGTGAAGGAAATACATTAGTCTAATAATGATTCCTCGTGATCAGAAAATCCCCTGAAATTAGGTCCAAGAGATATACCATTTTAACAGAAAGGAAAATACAAAACAACAAATTAGAAGAAAATAACCACTACTAAGTATTTTGTGTGTGTGTGTGTGTGTATATATATATATATATATATATATATATATATATATATATATATATATATATATATATATATATATATATATATATATATATATATATATATATATATATATATATATGATCAGCATAGTCACAATTGTATGGGTGCACATTAATTTCCTGACTAGGGAATTAATGTGCACTTATTCAATCAAAAGGCGTGACGCCGTTTTGAGTTAGAAGGGCTGAAAAGGTCTTTACCGGTCACCTTGTATGTGTGTATAATGATATATCTTAATCTAATTTAAATCTTAATTTCCTAATTTTTATCTTTCTTTAGCTCATATTAGCTTCCTTCCAAAATGTTCTCTTATTTTCTGCTCCAACTCAATTTTTTTATTTAATTATTTTTAACACGCGCTCTAGAAAATTGGTGAATTCAGCAAGTTCTCACGCTCGGAGAGAAGGGATAAAAATCCTTAATGTTTACAACATTCTTTTAAAGATACCTAGATTTCCCTATCCGAAATCTACATGTGTCAAAAAAAAAACCTATCAAAATCTCGTAGTAAAATATTCTAAGGGGAAAATTTCTCTCTTCTGCTTTTGTATCGCAACGTAAACTGGCGTCAATTTTATTACTGCTTCCTGCATATAAAATGACTATAATACACACACACATGGTTTGAGCTTGATACGCCACATATAAATTCAAAAATGTTTTATACATTATTGTTTAGATTTCATCGCGATTTCAATGCAATTCTGGTTAGTTTTAAATTTTTAAACGTGTTTTTTTTTCGGGATGGGGGAGATTAAATGAATATGTAGATTGCAATTTTTAAAAAAAGTGGAGGGAGTGGCTTTTTGCAATTGCCCAGGGCGCTGTATTATGGATTTATGCTTCTGACAAACAAGTACAGAAGCACAAGTTGTTTGCTTTTCTCAGGAAAATTCAAAGAAAGTGAAATGTGATTTATTTCTTATAATTATCACTTATAGCTATCAATCTCATCTTTAAATGACTCCATAACTATAGAAATCTGGCACAGAAAAATGGATAACATTTATTCGGCTCGTTTTGGTGAAACTGGATAACTCCGGAGTTTCTTAGATGAAAACCACTAAGACAGTTCATTTAATCCGCTTCTCGAAGAATATAGCAAAGACTAAGAAGCCAGGCTTAGATAAAAACCGCAATCCACGAAATAATCACTGTAGACCACATTGGCAAGCGGATCGTTATCTCTAATTACTAGAAACCAATCACAAAAGGTAATTGGTAATCTATTCGCTTGGTAAGTAAACATTGATTTCGCCACCAATGCTTTTTTTCTATTTAGGTTCTTATTCACAGCAATACAAAAGTTCAGACAATGAAGTTACTGCCTTTAAAATTCAAAATTCTGACAGCAGAATTACAAACATCTCTGAACATATTCAAAAATCTTTTAAAATGCTATAATCAAAGAGTGGTTGTTTTATTCGTTATAACTTTTTTTTCTGGAAAAAGCAGAAGTGTGTTTGCTGTAAAAGATTAAACATCGAAGTCGGTTAAAATTTTCTGCGAATTTTTATTAATGATGCAAATATTTAAAAAAAAATTACAGCACTCGAGTACTTAAGCTCTACAAAAGATGGTAATTCGTTATTGAAGTATCATGATTGAAAGAATTCAAACCGATAATATTAAGAAGATATGGCCTATGAAGCTTGATAGTAAGTTCATTTCGGAAGTTTAAACTAATATTAATTGGTCAAAGAGATTTATTTATAGAATTATAGTTAGTGCATGCATATATGAAGCAAAACTTTAACCCTTCATTTACCGACCGTACTTTAAACTAAAGTTTAAATCCGGCTGATATTTTCACAATATGACTATTCTTTCTGACATTATTTGAAAGAACACGAAGAATGTTTTTCCAATAGAAAGCAATAGATATAATCGAAAAAATAACATTAAAAATCTTTTATAATTAATTTAATTAATTAAATTATTTTAATTAGAAAAAAGTTTTTTAATATTAAGTTTAAATTATTTTCATTTAAAATTTTTAACTTAATTTAAACTTATAAGTTTAATTTAAACAAATAAGTTTAACAAATTTAACTTAGTTTAAACAAATAAGTTTAACAAATTTAACTTAGTTTAAACAAATAAGTTTAACAAATTTAACTTAGTTTAAACAAATAAGTTTAAATTATTTAGAGAAAAAAGTTTTTTTTTTTTTTTTTTTTTTTTTTTCTTTTTCTTGGGTTTATTTTGAACCAAAACTTATATAATGTTTCAAAAATAAATTTGAAAAATTGATAGTAAAATAATTCGGTAAATAAAGTTTAAATCTGATTGGATGCTTGTGACAAATGGATATTATGTCTCAGATAAAAAAAATTGGCAAGTGCCAACAAAAGAATTTTCTGAAACTGAAAAGTCATCAAGATTTTCGTTGTCTGGATTCGCAGACAAGTGTAACAGGAACAATACTTCGCTGCAAAATGAAAAATAAATTAACTCTGAAGTCGCATCGGAAATCACAAAGAATGTTGTGAGATCAAAGTCATATATCATACGGACCGAAATAGCAACTAATGATATTTAGCTATGAAAAAATAAATGAAATCTGGATTGTCCAAATAGACATGTCTTGTGCAAGTAATCTCGCCCTTTTTTAGTCACAGACAAGCTAGTGGCACGATGATGTTTTAAGCAATATTTTGCCACAATGGACAAGGGTTTCTGCACTTTACTAGCAGCCAAAGTTATTTTACCAAATGTCACAACATTGTCCTAAGACATTGAAACTGAGCTTTTCCTTCTAATTTCATTAGAATGAAATCCATCAATGAATCCATCATTCTAATTTCAGAAAGAATACTTCGGATCACACTGAAAATATCATAAAAGTCTAATTTAATTCTCAGATTATAAACATTTTTGAGTATCCAAAATGTAGCCCGGATCTTAATCCGATAGATAATATTTGAGAGATCTCTGTTGGGTTAAGATCTGGACTGCTATTGCTATCTCATTTACAACTATAATAGATGGTATTCATCAGTAATGATCTCAAAAGATCTATCGATGATGTATGGTGCAAACCCGTGCTCTAATACTGTATATGCATGTTTAGAGCATAAAATTAAATAATGTTAATAAAATTTATTGAATGTATTTTGAAATTTATGTGACATATTCATTATCTAAACTGTTGCGTCGCAGTGAATTACAAAAGACAGAATTACAACAACAACAAAAAAAAAAGATTTTGCTAGAAACATTTAAATGCGTTCCTTTTCTTTTTTACTTTAGACAAACATCATATTCTGTTTCTGGAAACCCTCTTGCTACATCCAGAAATCTTTAATCTAACCCGAACTATACAGAAGTGCTATCTGGTAGCGGAATTGACACAATATGATTAGTCATCAACAGATTCGAAAATTATTAAATTAAAAAAAATATTTCAAATAAGAAAAATAGCTACTCATCTTTCAAACTGAATACATAAATATCATTCATGAAATCTCATTAAAAATTTTTTTAGAAATAAAATCTTTAATATGGCAAAATAGGTGCACTTTTTTCCCTCCTCATTTGGGGATGTTGATCCTGTTGCTTCGGAAGTTATCATGATAATGTCTGCACGGCAGACTGTCATATGAAAAGCTACTAAATTTGATAATTCCGAGTCTAACTAGAACAAACTGGGTAACACATTCTCCCTCAGAAAGAATCTTTCAAAGCCAATAATATAAATGTCAAGCGAAATCTATAACGCTGTCCAAAATTAAAAGTATTTCCTCCTCTTAGATCAGTATCGCAAATCCTCCTCTTAGATGCGCAAATCTCTACTTCTGTTTTAGGATCAAACAACTCAGACATTCGAAGATCATTTGCTTATCATATAAATTTATTTGAATATCTCTCATTTTCATATTACATACATTACGCTACGTCAAGTCCTAAAATGAAAGCACATAAAAATAAATGCACATCATGCAAATATAAAAAGGTAAAAATCTAATATATGTAAGCCATTAAAATATTTTTTTAATCTGAAATTTCATTTTACATTTAAATTATAAAAGCTTAAATGTTTGATAAATTGCTAGCCTACGAGAGTCTATATCAGTTATTTGCCTTCGCAAGCGATCAGCTGTTTTCTAATAATATTTTGGAGTTCCATTCATTAATTCAGCGAAGCATTGAATTAATTGCAGCTGTGAAAATGTTCATCTGGTGGTTTGTTTACATTTGACTGTTCCTATTTAATGAGAAGTGATAAGAGCGATTTCTATGCCACATAAATTAGCATTTTATGAACTTAAATGCTTAAATTAACTGATTTATGGCCGTTTACATAGTATACGATTTTAAAAATAATTTTTATTCATAAAATAAAAATTAGCTTATAGAATAATGAACTTCACATTTTATTTACATATGTTACGTTGAATTGTGGCAAAAGTCAATGAGCTGAGTTCATCGATTTTTATTATCTTATATTTATGCCAATTCATTATATTCAGAACCATTTGCAAGTTATTGCTAATGTTTTATTTTATTATTTTTTAAAAATGTATTTGTCATTGCATTCTTTTTTTTACTTTTTCGTATAGTAATTCAAAGAATATATTGAAATCGGTAAAAAAAAAATTGAACTCGATATTTTAACGAATCTCCACGTTTAGACAATCTGAGTTCAAAAAATACACTTTTGGAAAATGTTCGTCTATCTGGCTTGACAAAGAAAAACGCTTTGAGTTAGACGTATGAAATTCGATATACGGTCTCTTTATACCAAATTTATAAATTTGTATCAAATTTTGAGTAAAATTCTATCAGAGGAAGTCTGTCTATCCAGCTGTTCGAATATTAGTTAAGATGCTAGCTATAAAACGGAGAAAGCTGTATAGATAAAATTTGGTACACAGATTAAACATTTATTATATAGAC
This sequence comes from Argiope bruennichi, assembly GCF_947563725.1. Taxonomy (NCBI): domain Eukaryota; kingdom Metazoa; phylum Arthropoda; class Arachnida; order Araneae; family Araneidae; genus Argiope; species Argiope bruennichi. Next base: position 142,415,773 of record NC_079151.1, on the reverse strand, counting down.
ACCTATCAAATTTTAAAACAAATCAAACCTGGGATTGATTGTCCGTCTTATATACTTTCAGAAACATAAAAACGCTATAACTGAAAAGCACCATGACTTAAATATTTTTAATTTGTATGTGATTCTGTAATAGGGTTTGACGGTTTTTCAAACCAGTTTTTAAAAAAACGGTTTTTTGAAGCAAATTTGTAACATTCGAAAACCGGTTTTTAAAGTAAGAAAACCGGTTTTCGGAATGTCTAGATATTCCAATTCTTCTTCTTCAAAAAAAAAAAAAAAATCGGTTGAGACCGATTTGTCTAGCAGCTGCGGCGGCGAGATGCGAATTTATTAACAAGTGTAGGTATATTTGAATTTCTTTTAAATGAATTAAAAATTTGAACACTGAAATAAATTTGAAATTATTATATGCTTTAGAAGGACGAATTCAAGAAAATAGAATTAGCGACTCTTTTGCTGTATTCGCACACTTCTAGTTGAGTAAATAAATTTAGTGTACCTTCTTTAGTTTCAAAAACCGAAATTATTAAGTTATCTGGAAATATATTGTCTAGAATATTTCGAAATTCTTATGTAAAAACCAATTCTGATGAAGAGCAAATCGAAGAAACTACTCGTCAGAGTAATGCTTTTTTAAAAGAAGCTATGGAAAAATCTATTCATAAATTTCTTGAAGACCCTGAAGAAAAACTTGCAAATCCAAAGACATTGAAAGCTGAATTTTCATTATTTGAGGCAACGAATAAAAGAACAAAAATCTTAGATTTGTTATTTGATGCCATGAAAACTATAAAACCAAGCTCAGTAGTTAGTGAACGAGTATTTTCAATTTCAGGCAATATTGTGTCCAAAAGTAGATTTAGCTTTAAAACTTAGCCACCGTTCAGTCAATATTTTGTGTTTTTTAAAATCCTATTTTCTTAGGAGAAATTAAAAAATGAAATATTATTCAAAATTTTTGTTTAAGTTTTCGTTATTTTGTGTAAATAATATGTATATGTATTCTTTAATTTTATTGAATTTGATATTGATTTCGTTTTTTTTTTTTTTTATTTTGTATAACTTAGAGAAAATATTTTCACTATTCAATTTTTTTAGACAAAAATTCGAAAACCGGCTAAAACCGTTTTTTTTTTTTTTTTTTTTTTTGAAATATGAAATTCGAAAACCGGTTTTTTTAAAAGTCGATTTTTGTATAAACCCTATTCTGTAACTAAAAGTATAGTTTTGTGTAAAACTTTTGTTCCAATCCGTCTGTAAAAACACGATTGGATAAGCAAATTCGATTTTTGGATTCTATTAACCGCATGCCAGGAATTAATCGCCCAAAAACTCGCAAGAATGACACGATTGATTCAGCAAAAATGCTAGATTCACACCAAAGGTTATTATAACTTTTGGCTTGAACTCTAACTATATTCAAATATATATTACACGCAATGCAATGTAAGGCGTTCTCTTGAATAACATTTTTATTAGAGAGCATGCTAGGAGGTTTTCGGGAGACTACATCCTCTGGTTTCTGTTAGTGCTTCACAATTTATTTCAATCCAATTTTAACGATTCGTTTTGATTTGAATGTTCGTGAATATTATTTCCACAGAGAATTTTATCGCAAAGAAAGAAAGATCAGCAAGAGAGAGAAAGAATTGCACGATAGAGAACGAAACCCTACTAAAAGACATTAAATGAGATTCTACAGAATTTCTAACACAATAGCAGCTCGCCTGGACGGGTACATTTTCTAATTTTAATAAGATCCTCAAATGATTAAAAATGAATCACATTTTTATAATTTTATTTCCGACTGAAATAATATATAATTGCACAATAATGATTTTTACATCGACTTAAAACGCAGGTCAAGAATTTTCACTTGAGCCAATATTATTTTCTTGCAATTTTCTCTGTAATTTAAAAAGGAAAAAGGTTTTTTAAAATTAATTTCAAATACAATATGCATCTGCTATTTTATTAATTATCTGAAATTTCAGACTGTTTTATTGTTTCATCATATCGTTCACTAGTGTGCTTTTGTAACATTAAAATTATGCTTTTTTTTGTTGTTGTTGTTTCTTTGTTTCAGGTTCAAAGCAGAATTTCCACTTTCACTTTATTAGGATAATATTGTTTTATGGCTAGTATTCTTTCTGTAAATATTCAGATGTGAGATTAATGGAGATAATATATGTGTGCATCATCAGGGCTTATTAACCTAGGGGAAAGATTATTAGTAAATAGGCAGCAATTTAGAATTTTTTAGACTTATAAAACTTGCTTTACCAAAGAAAGAAAAAGGCTTTAGGCATATAGTAAATAAATTTTAAAAATTTTTTAATTATTCATTATTTAAATTTTTAAAATCTAAATAATGAAGAAATGTAGTCCTCGGCGAAATTCTATATTCTGTTGCATCTAGCGAAAGTGGTTTTACCCAAATCATTCTAACATACTCTCTAATAAAAGTTTTATCCTAGAGAATGCCTTGCCTGGCACTGCCGTATAATAGTTATGAAATATTAACCTTTGGCGTAAATGTAGTATTTTTCTGATGCATGGCGAAATTTTTGGAAATTTATCCCTGGCATGCGGTTAATAGTATCCGAAAAACGAATTTGTCAATTAGACGCTTTTTTCCGAAAGATTGGAACAAAAGTTTGACACAGATCTGTATTTGTCGTTACGAAATCACATACCAAATTTGATATATTTAAGCGATCGCATTCACGTGTTTCTAAAAGTATAGGTTGACAGGCAGCCAATTTCTTATTGGATTTGGCTCCATCAAAGGGTTGAATAAATTTGATAACTTGTTAGATGATAACATTTGAAATTGCTAAATTTGTGTACCGAATTTTCTTTTTATAATTATCGTGTTAACTTATATTCGAATACCAAATAGACAGATTTCCTCTGAACTGATTTTGTTCAAAATCTGACAGTAATCCATTAATTTTGTATGAAAATCGTATAACATATTTCATCCATTTAGCTAGAATCGTTTCTAAATTGTCTTTCTCACAGGTAGACAGGCTGACATAATGCTAAATTCTGAAACCAGAGGAAAATGTGGATTGGTTTGGTTTGGTTTAGTTATATTAACGTCCCGTTTGAAGCAACACTTCGGCTATTTTGGGACGGACCTCGTAATTTCGAACGGCGGTTAGATGACGAGGACGACACCTGATTTGGCACACACCCCTCCACACCACACCAGCTGGAGGACGTTTGGCCAGGACGGATTTAACGTGCAAAAAACCCCTTACACGACGGTTCTTCGGTGGAATCGCGACTCGAACTTGAAACCCTCCGGTTCCAAAGCCGAGACCTTACCACCAGGCCACCGCGGCCCATAGAAAAATGTGGAAATTCGTCAAATATCGATTTTTTTTTTTACTATTGCAATACCTTCTATATATTTCGTATACGTAAAAGTTAAAATCGGTATGCGTATAAGTCAGTAGAGTATACAATCAACTTAAATTGGAAACTTACAGAAAATTATGGATTCACGTTAAAGAATTATAATGCTACAATCTTTGGGACTAAATATTTTTAAGAAGCGTTTTGCTACCTATATTAAATATCACACACATTTTTAGATATTGTACTTATATATATTCATGATGTTATTCCATTTAGAAATACTAATAGAATCAATAAAAATGCTTAAAATCTTTATAAATTTAAAGAAACAACGATAAATGCTTGTTTAAGATATTTGTTTTGATTTTTAGATTATGTAGCAATCAGAGCAGCATTGCTTATAAACGACATTAATATGTGGAAATACGCAAAAAAAGGGAGAAAAAGCACTTCTATTTTCTTTTTCTTTTTTGAAACGCAAATCGAGTACCTTCTTCGGACCGACAGAAATGAAAGCGATATTGTCATTTTATTCCGGAATGGAGTCCGCAGCTGCTTCTCGAAATTTGCATGAAACTCAAATAGCTAAGTGAAACTTGAAGCTGTCGCTCTGAAGCGAATTATACGAAAGTTGAAGGAATGCCAGATAGCACAGACAAATGAAAATGTGCATCTGAATTGAAATATATTTTTATGAATATACAGCTTACATTGTAATTATTTACTTTTAATATTGCAAAACAATATTTGCTTATCACATAAAATGCACACAAAATTTTGAGTTATTTGAAACTTTCATCTAACATTTTCTATAACTTATTATCCGATTACAAGTTTTATTCGAAAAATTTGTTCTATCTGCATTCGAAAAATGGTTCGTTTCGTGTCGCATACATTTATTTGATTAGATTTTTTTTGCATTTATATTTTTAAAAAAAAATGAAATTTGCTTTTCCATTCGCTTTTTAATGTTTCAGACTCTAGAAATTTATTGCATTGGTGCATTCTTTCAATTAATTTGATTTGTTTCACGTTTTTATTGAATTAAAAAATCGATATATTTTGTATTTTTATGTCCTAAAGCTCTGAAAGCTAGTATAATTGTGTATTCTTTTTGGAAATGCACTATTTAAATATTTCGAGATATTCATCATCTGTTAATCAATTTATATATTCCGATCGATTTATTTCATATTAGCCGTATTTTGCAACCAGCTGGTTTACCAGGGCTTGATCTTTGATAAAAAGAATCAATAATAAAAATGTGCTTAACATGTATTCAGTGTGCTTTTTTCTTTAGAAAATTTTTTTGTTCAATCAGTTTGATTTTTATCGAATACATGTTTCGTCTTTAGCATCCAAGTATATTTTTAATGTTGGATTATTTGATTTAATTTTCAGAGTTTTAATTTTTAATTGTATTATATTTCATCTGTGAATTTGACACTTTCGATACGACTGCTCTTAAAAATAATGTTTGAAAAATACTCGTATTTTATTGTCCAATAATATTTACAGTAAAAATCACTCACTTTCAAGAAAAATATTTAAAATGTAAGCGTTTTTCAAAACAATTAATAAAGATCTTACTGATAATATTTTTATATTCTTCTAACGTGTTTAACATTGTACCTAAGCATTACATTAAATAGCAAATATATTTTTCACAGATAACACGAAAGAACTTTTATTGGAATCTACTCTTCTAAGAGAAAAATGCAAAATTATGCAACGGATTTTTTGTTCCAGAAAGAAAAATTCTTGTAGAATCTTTTATTGAAAAATCAAAAAAAAAAAAAATGTGAGCAATTATTATTACATTTATCTCCTTAGTTCATTCAAAAAATTAACTTGGCACGTATTTATCACGACTTTCATTCGAGACAAGGAAAGATACTTGAACTACATTATCACGTTAACGACATTAAAAGCATTCAAGCTCTTAAAGGTTGCATCACACTTTACGTAGTTTATCTATCTGTACGTGTCCATGTTGTACAGTAATAAATTTATCAAAAATTGGTGTTATGAAATATACTTTTAATTATTAGGTGTTTGCATGTATTTTAATCAGTGACATCTATTGGTAAACATGCGAAGTATCTATATAAACGACAATGGTTTTGAGTTTCACCAATTTACTATTACTTTATTGTTATCATTTTGAAAGTTTTCCATTTTATATTATTGAGTTATTCAGTATATAAAGACCACAATTATGGAACGCTCCAAATTACATTTTCGACATTCATTATTTGTGTGTGTGTGTGTGTATTTAATTTTAAGAAATATGCTGATGAAGTTATATAAGACACTTTTAGAACCTTATTCTGATGCTGCTCCGTTATATCCTAATTGTCGGTTTTATTCGAAGACAATCAATTTCAAGACTTATTGAACGAAAATGAGAAAAAGTTGTAGAAAGTGATGGGAAATATTTTGATTGATATATATTGTACCAGTTTTTCACAACAAATGCCTCTTTAAAATGAAAAAAAAAATGATCGAAATACATGCAAACATCTAATAACACGCTAAAAAGTAGAATTTCCATTAAATGTATTTATTTTTTTACAAACAATTTGTAATTCCTTTTTGTAAACATTATAAAATCTTCAAATCCTTTTTTTTCTAAAATTCTTATTTACTGCCTCCAATCGTATGCAATATAAATTTAAATAATAATAAGCTCTTAAAATATTTAAATAGTATATTGTCATCAAGAATCCACAGGATTTCAAAATCAAACATATCAGAAAGGGAGTGAAGATAGTTTTAAAATATTATCTTTATAGACACTGAACGAATCAGTTTGAATGACATTGCATGAAAACAGCGACTAGCCATATTATATTTGAATAAAAACAATTCATTTAATTTTCGAAAGTAAAAGAAAAATTGTAGCTATTTTTATTATGCTGATTCAAACAACTCTCTCATTTCATTTCTGAGTCATTTGATTGAATTATAAATTCTTATCTCCCATCATGCTTCGCAAATGCCCGAAAGTAAAGTACTGTTCGAATCAGTCTATCATTCTCAGAATATCCCATACACAGTGAAAGAGTGTCTCATAAAAATAGTTTACGATGCAATTAATCAAACTTCATGAAAAGAGCATTCATTCCTGTGGGAAAATAATTCAATAGAGATGTACACTTGACAGAGTTATAATGCATCATAAGGATAGTTGAATAATGACATTTTCCCATAATTCGAACTAAATAATATCCACCAAGCTTCACCAGACAAGAATTTGATAAAACCCAGAGCATATAACTCTACCCTAGGGCAGATGCAGCCATAATCGGAATAAAGAACAATTCTACTTTTGATTATATTTGCCGGAAATGTGTCGGTTCTTTTTGCTCGACGAAGTAATCAGATTTGAAAGGTAAATTTTCTAAGCAGAAATATGACTGCTATTTGCTATTGTACGTGGGAAGACTTCCGCAATTCTTCCTTAATACTTTGATAAGCAAGGTAAGTTTTAAATCTCTATAAACCAATATTTTGAATTTAAATTTGATCATTCCAAACAATATTGAATAAAAAAATATTTTTTTTAAAAGTACATTTATTAACATAATAAAAAGAATTTTTTTTTATTTTTAAATAATTTTCGTAATAAGATATATTTCACTATTGTAAAATTTATGGTGCCTTGAAATCAATTTCTCTCATATTATTTTCATTCGATTAACTAGTGATTAAAACTCTGAAATAGTATCCAAATAGTATATTGTCATTGAGGATACACAAATGTAAAAAATTTCAAATCTCTGGTACATAGAAACATACTTTACATAGTACATAGAAAATCGAATTTTTTTACAAATAAAAAAAATAGAGCAAATAAAATTTAATATATAAAAACTGCTGATAAAATTATACTTTTATTAATGCATTAAAATGATTTTTTTAATTTTAATTTTAATTTATTTTATTTTAATTATAATTAGTTATTACTATTTTGATTTTTTTATTTTCTTTTTAAATTTTAATTTATAGTAAATATTATGGAACCTTAAAACAAATTTTTCATCAAAACTAAAATAAATAGAGCTCCTTACTCGGAACCATTTTGATACGATATTTCAAAATTTTAGCTGAATTAATCAGTGAATCAATTACCTGAATGAACCAATTAATTACAATTATATTCTCAAAATATTTAAATTGTACACGCTTATTGATAATCCATGTGTATGAAATACTAGGAAAGTTAAAACTAGGCACTAACTAAGCAAAGCTATAACTTTAAAAAGTCGATTATAAATTCCATCATCTTAAACATGAAACATATCAAGTTAAATCAATAGGTGTAGAATATCTTATAATTTTCTATTTACATAAACGCGATTTAAAAAAACAAAACATGCAGCCATCTTGTTGTAATATTAACTATCATAATATTAATCATAACTATCATTTAACTAATCATATTATTCATAACTATCATTTAACTAATCATATTAATCATAACTATCATAATATTAATCATATTAATCATAACTATCATAATATTAATCATAATAGTAATCATAACTATTTTTCAGTCTGAAATTAATGCTTTAATAAATTCTGGTAAGAAAGTACTAAATTCTTAAGTAAATTCTTTTATAGAAAACTGAAAGAACAGGTACTTTCAGAGTGAATTTAAAAGTAAATTTTTAATATAATAATAATTTCTAATTATCTACATCTAAAATTAATTCCCTAGCCACTCGATATCCGGTTTTTACTTTAATTTCGGAGTTACGTTGAGTTTAATTTTTCTACAATGATCAAAGTGCGGTATTAACAAATTCCTTTTTAAAATTATATAAGTTAAAAATATTTTCTCAAGATTCATCTTTCTGTTTTCTGTATTCCTTTTCAGTACGCTCCGCTCCATTCTGCCTGGCTTCGACAAAGAAATCTTGACAATAGATAAAAAAAATAGAACTCTTTCCTTAAAATCATGAAGAATAAAAATATTAATAAAGAACTCCATGCATGTTTATTCGAAGAAGTGTAGGTTTTATACATATATAAAGGCAACAAAACATCCTCATTAAGGCATTATTTTCAGAGAAAAATAACTTATAACTGACAAAGCATAAAATTCATCCATAATTCTTCATTAAAATTATTTTTAAAAAAAACAATGTATATTCTAAAGAAAGAATCTTGGAATAGAGAAATCCAATTAAATTTAATCTAAATTAAATTATATATACACATACAAAAAAATTCAGATTAAATTTGAGTTTAAATGAGATTTATAGATAATGAAGAATATCAATTTCTGCTTATTATTAATTAACTAATTCAATAATAAATGAAACGAAAATAGAGTTCATTTTCAATAAGCTATTAATTAATGAAAAATAAACATTTCGTTTCGCTGAAACTGAGTGATTAACGTTGTTATTTTATAGTCATTCCCGGAAATTATTGAAACGATGGGTTTATTTCTTCCAAAAATGAGCTTTAAATTGTACCACTCAAACAGTATTCGAATTTTATTTCTATTTATTGTTACATTTTATTAATTAGCAAATTGAATTCCTTTATTACTGTTTGTGCAAGAGCTTTAAAACCAACATCGTTTTCTCAAATTTCAATAGCATTGATTATTATAAAAAAATAAAAATATAAAAATAATCCTTTGTTTACTTAAAATGAGTAATTATTTGTATTGTAATAAGATCCTTTATTTTTAAAGCAACATAAACATGGACAATTTTAAATTCATTTATTTTTATTATTAAATTATTAGTCTGCTGTAATAAACCACTTAAACTTAGCCTTTATTTATTTTAAAAATTGATTGCATTTCCTAAGTCAAATTGAAGCAATAACTGTGCATTTGGTTGTTGTTCACCGTTGATAAAATAATGCAGAAAGGGAAAACCTGTCAGATTAAAAAAACATTATTTTCCTAGTTACCAAGTAATTATGTTAGTATAAAAAGCGAATTCTATGAATTATAAAACATTAGAATACTATTAACACTTTTTAATATGTTATTGTTCATTTTCCTATTTGTTTCATTACGTTCATTTAATTTAAATTCTGGTTGTCTGGAGTCATAATAGCTAAATAAAAAATACATATATATTCACAAATCTAATAAAATAAAAAATACAAAAAATAATTCATTAATGCATTTAAAAAATATAATAAAATATGAAACTAAATTGACAATATTTTAAAAAGTGGGGCCTCAGAATGTGTACAGCCAAGATCTGCAAACACCATCACTGGATATAAAGAAAAAAAATGCACCTCCTCCACAATGTTCTTATTCTAATTTCACAAATCTATGTTCTCAACAAAAATATCAATCTTGTAGAATGCAGAAATGTCTCCGTAGCAAATTATCCTCTTTAGCAACATATGATGAAAAAGAATGCAACTGAAAAGACTTTTCCAAAGAGTTATCATATGCTTGGTATAAAACGCAGATTTTAAAAGTCATTTTCAACCCCTGAAGATTAACTATTGAAGCACTTCCCAACGTAAGGTATTTGTTACAATAACGCTATAATTTGCATATGATATAGGAACTGATACAGGTAATATAGTGTACAGATGATATAGGAAAGAGATTATATAAGTAAATGAAAAATTTTAATTATATCAGTTTGACCACCTTAGAGCAAGAAAATCCTCACCCTTTTAAATCAAAATGTATTTTTATATTTCATGCTTTATTCCTGGAGAAACTGTAGAAGTAGATAAAAGGTAGTCTACCTATTAAGAGTCTTCCTAAAATGATTGCTTATAAATCGATCATACCAAATTTAAAAATGGATTCTCAATTGTTGTGTGATTAAAACCATTGTTGTGTGATCAAAATGGTGTTTTAATAATTTTTTATTCTTTATTTTTCAATCATAATATTGCTTAATTTTTTATTTGTATATAAATATATGATTCTCGAACAGTTTTAAAAGTTTTCTTTGAAACTCTTTCTTGAAATCATGTTAACACCTGACGTTGACGTTGCTTTACATAGAACCTTGACATAGTAGAATCTTGTAAACATTGTTGTTTATGTTTCTCTTTTCGAATTAATCAACTTTAAGTGTCAAAAATAACTTTGTTTAGTTAAAATGTTGCTTGAAGAAACTTTATGGGATGAATCATGGGCTTTTGAAGGGTTGGTAGAAGGCAACAATGGCACTTCTCCAGATTTCTTCACCACCCAAACTATAATCGCCGAATTCAACGGAAGCAAGTCTACAAATACGAAGGATCTGTTTTGAAAACCATTTCGAATATGTAACTCTTTAGCCCTGAAGTCAAAACCTTAGCATGAAGAAAGTTATGGTCTGTAAAAATAGTAGAAAGAAAATATTTTTGATTGAAGAACTTAAACAATTATTTTTTCTTCAAATAAAAAATTCATAATCTTTCCTTTTTATCAATCGTTAATAAATGCTCCATCAATCACTTACATTTTTGTTCCTAAATCTCAGATTAGTTTTTGTTATTGTTGTTGTATGTATGTATGGCTTTAGAAATAAGGTTGCAAAATTTTGCATCGGAATCAATAAAAAAGTAAAAAAACTGTCTTTGGAGAATTTTTACTTAAATGCTATTACTATAAAAATATTACTATAATTACTATAAAAATATTACTATAATTACTATAAAAATATTATTATAATTACTATAAAAATATTACTATAATTACTATAAAATTACTATTACTAATTACAAATTAATATTACTATAGAAATTACTATAAAAATATTTGAAAATACCTAATACCTATCAAGTTTCATTTATGACCTAGATTATGGCAATCAGAATTTTTAAACTACCATTATGCAATGGAGAGCTGGTGGTGGGATGATTTTCTATTTTTAGCTTCATAATGTCTGGGTTCTCAATTAGCAATTAGATACGGATCCCCCACCGCAGTGCCAAATAACTTTACAAATAGTGTAGCGCTTAAAGATCGAGCTTATGATGCGTTTTAGCTGTCATGTGAGCGAAAAGGTGATTACTCACCGAACTGTGGATTTGGTTTCAGAAGCTCCTCAGCGGCCAGTCGGAGGCTCCTATCCTGGAGAACAAGAATCATGATCATTCATACAGGAGCACCAAAGTTCTGTTCAACTGAATCGATAAGCAACGATACGATAAATCAGTCTGAGTGAACACAACAGGAAATTTAACCGATGTGGAAGGGGTCAGTTACAAACTAAAATGAGCTAAATGTTACGAAATGAGAAAAACTCACATGTCACTTAACAATTTTACTTACAATTTTTAACAATAATTTTTCAACAATCCACCACCATTTCATATCTTCGATTTCTAATCTACACTTCATCTGCCCTTGCCTTCACTTCAAGATTTTTTTAATTTAAAAATCATTTGCAAGCTGCTTCAAATTACCATCGAAAATTTGAATTTCAGGAACTCAAGTTGGAAAAACGATGTGAATGTAAAGAAGAAATTGAAAACACAAACTGAACAGATGTGCTTCAGCGTGAGTGGTAAGAGCGGTACTACTGATCTGTATCGTTTCTATGACGATTGCAAATGGTTATAAAAGCTAAAATAAAATGGAACTAACATGCTTTTTTTCTGAAAATTTCTCAAATTTAAATAAACTTATAAAATCGTCATAAATTCTGTCATTATTAAATATTTCATAAAGGAATTTCTAAGCATTTTTTAGAATTCCAGAACATAATAAATATTTTATGTAATTCGCGGTCTATAAAATAGAATAAATTGTTTCAGTTGTTCTGTTTGCTACCGAAATTTAGAGCCAATTTACTAAATTTAATTAAATTAACGAGAAAATTTAATTAATTTTGTTATCCAAATTTAATTTATTTAACACCAATTTACCTTCAACTTGTATCTATTGACTTAAAACAAAACTTAAAAAAATGCATAACATCTTTCATTAAAAACAAATTGTCTCTTAGTTTGCAATGGCTCCGTGGTGTCTCGGTTTGTAACCGGAAAATAATGAGAACCAATCCCACAGAAGATCCCTTGAGTAAATGATGACTCTCTTTGAACATCCAGTTATCGTTTTCCGCCATTGACGACTTTATCATGTCGCCACAGTTCAGAATCAATTTAAAGCCAAATTTAATTTATTTTGTTATCCAAATTTAATTAATTTAACATCGACTTACCTTACACTTGTATCTATTGACTCTGAAAACAAAGAAAAGGCATAACATCTTTCTTTAAAAAACTGTTTCTTTGTTTGCAATAGCTCCACGGTGTCTCTGCTTGAAACCGGAAAATAATGAGAACCAATCCCACAGAAGATCCCTTGAGTAAATGATGACTCTCTTTGGACATCCAGTTATCGTTTTCCGCCATTGGCGACTTCATCATGTCGCCACAGTTCAGAATCAATTTAAAGCCAAATTTAATTTATTTTGTTATCCAAATTTAATTAATTTAACATCGACTTACCTTACACTTGTATCTATTGACTCTGAAAACAAAGAAAATGCATAACATCTTTCTTTAAAAAATTGTTTCTTTGTTTGCAATAGCTCCACGGTGTCTCTGCTTGAAACCGGAAAATAATGAGAACCAATCCCACAGAAGATCCCTTGAGTAAATGATGACTCTCTTTGGACATCCAGTTATCGTTTTCCGCCATTGACGACTTTATCATGTCGCCACAGTTCAGAATCAATTTAAAGCCAAATTTAATTTATTTTGTTATCCAAATTTAATTAATTTAACATCGATTTACCTTACTCTTGTATCTATTGACTCTGAAAACAAAGAAAGTGCACAACATCTTTCTTTCAAAAAATTATTTCTTTGTTTGCAATGGCTTCGTGGTGTCTCGGCTTGAAGCCGGAAGATAATGAGAACCAATCCCACAGAAGCGTTTAGTGTCCAGTTAGCGTTTTCTGCTATTAATGATTTCGTCATATTACTACAGTTCAGAATTACGAAGTCAATTTTAAAGTTGTCACGGAATAGCTTCAAAATTGAATGTTAAATAAAAATTACTACACTTTTTTTATAAAAAATAAAAATAATAATAATAATCAAAGCAGAGTTTGCGATAAAACGAAGTTTAGTTATATTAACATCCAGTTTTTAAGCAACACTAGGTAAATTTTGGGACGGACCTAGCAATTTTGAAACGCAGTCAGGTGACGAGGTCGAGTTCCAAACTTCTACGCCATACTTGCGGGAAGACGTTTGAACGCGATGGATTTAACATTTACCAGACCCGCTTACATGATGGTTTTTCAGGGGGAATCAGATCTCGAACCTGAAACCCTCCACTTCGGAACCCGAGATCTTCCCACCAGGCCACCACGGTCCTGCGATAAAACAAAAATCACGAAAGAAGTGAAAAGAAATAATGGGTATCATTTTTGATGGAGAAAAACAATCATGAAATATTGTTCGTCAGGAGGAGAAAAATCCCATATTATTACAAATATGGCACTTTTTCGGCATAAATTATCTGTAATTAAACTTCAAATAAAAGACATCTTTATCCGCCTACCGAAACTTTATCTACAGATATAAAACAATTCTAAATCAAAGCAAAGAAAAATATATTAAGAAATATATACCATAAAATATACTGTAACGCATATATTTTACTTGTGTTTTTGTGGTGAATAGTTCTTGATAATCCATCATTTTCAGGCCCCATAATATTATCAATTTTCGTTACAATAATTTGATAAAAGCCTTTACAAATATTCGGTGAAGAACTATACAGAGAGCAACGAAAATTATATTTGTTCTTATTAGAACCTCGTTCAATGATGTATTATTGTTTACATTTCTCAGTTTTCATTTCTATTCCCAGGGGTTTGTCTAACAAATTCGTTGATTTTGCTGACAATCTTTTCCGTCTGCAATTCTTTCTTTAGGCGATGGAGCTAACATTGTCAATAAAATATAACTCTACGAATCTTATAAGCAGTATCAATTATTATTCTTTTCCTGTTTATATTTCTGTGAGATGCTTGTTATTCAAACATAAACTCTTTATCTGAAGAAATAAATTTTTAAAAAACTGTTTTCATTAAAGGGTTTGTTATCTCATTTGTTTGCAATATGAACATTCCATTAATCCTATTATCTTCTTTAAAGGGTGTTTCATACGCTTTTTATTAAAATTTAGCTCAAGCATATAGAAATAAATAGTTTCATTTGTAAATGATGATTCAAAATCTCAAAAAGCAACTCATAAGGGGGCTCATATCATTGAATTAAGATATGAAAGTGAAAGATGATATCACACTAGAAAAAGTGTGACATCATCACCAGCTGTATTATTTACATGTTCATTATTCAGTCCTTTTTCTAATATTATCTATCGGTCAATGTCCGAGAAGTTCTGTAGTATTTAAAGGCAATGTTTCATCTGTACTCCCTCACTTTTTGTTATTTCTTGTGACAACAAGAGTGATTAGATGTTTAATACAGTTTCCAACTTTAAAATTTCGTTTTATTAAATGCGTTATTGTTTCGAAGCCGTATCTTCATTCCTGTGTCGTCTGAATCTCGTCACCTTATAAATATTTTTCTGAGGAAGTTGTCTAATGGTTGGGTATTATGTGAAGGACGTTGGTATGTATGACTCCTACCACCACCCTATGCAATACAAACGTCATACAAATCACTACAGTGCAACAACATACTTACATGAATATCAACAAGCCATGCACAACATAATAAAGAAAAAAATGAATAGAAAACCGCACCAACAACAAAACTTTGAAGTAATTAAAATAATTGTTCAAAGGACTTGTCACTAAAAGAGATGCACGCTCCACATCGTGTTATTTATATATTTAGAATGCTGCTCTGTGCTTATTTGTATTCATTTAATCTTCCATTGAAATTTTTTTCTTATGAATCAATTTCTTTTATTTCGTTTATTGGCATACAACCTGATAACATTTTAGCGTTTATGATGCATTTTTGATTCTAAAAATAACTTATTTCTGCAATAAGTTTATCTAAGGACCTTTGACTCAGCATCTGTGTTTAATTGTTTATAACATTTTTCTGAGTAAAAGATCTTTTTATGTTGTTGCTGACACTATTTCGAATTATTCGAGGATATCCATTTAAATCATTACGAAGGTAATCCCTTTGTACAAACTATAAAAGCCGACATATAGTAATATAGTACATTATAAATATATTATATAGTAGTATAGTATAGTATAGTATAAATTGTTGTAAGTTTTAACTTGATTTATCTAGTAAACTGAAAAGTGGATGAATCATTTTCTACATTATATTAAAAGAGTAACTGTTAAAATTATAATTTATTGAGAAAGCCAAAAATTGCATAGAAAGTTAAAGCAAAAACTGGATAATTCATTTTGTATCTGGCTTAATTAACAGAATTAATTCGCTCATGTGAAATATGTAAAATATGTCCCGCTAATTAAGTTTTGAGTCCTAATATACGTCTTGAATTTATTAGTCCGAGTATTACATCAGAGCTTTGGATTACGCAGTACCTCAATCTGCAAATGCTCGACATACAATGGAATAATATTAGCATTGGTATTAATACACTATTATAATAATAAGCGTTAGATTCGAAAGTGCAATTAGTAAGATGGCATTGGCAGTTATATTAATCAAGTAGCTGTGATATCATATGAACTAATTTCACTGGAACTGTTTCGCAAAAGTATAACAAAATCAGGCTTTTTGATTTGAACTAAGGTGCCAAAAAAACCAAAATCTATTCATGTGAAGTCAGAGTCATGTGACGAACGATAAATGAACGCGTAAAAACACGCGTTTATAATCTATCTGTAATTTTGTTTAATATTATGCTGTCTGAAAATTATGAATTAAAACATATAACCAGAATTGTAGAGCAGAACCTTAAAAAATGGTCTCCCAGAAACTTTCCAGCATACCCTCTAATAAAGGTGTTATTCCCTTTCCATGTCAGCATAAAAATTATGAACCTTAAACAGATCGGTTCTCGGTTTTTTAATAAGAATTATTATTATTTTCCCCAGTAACCGTACATGAGGGTTTTGTCCTTCGTAAAGTAGAAAAAAAATGACGATTTTTTTTCCCAATTCTTTGAAACCAAAATAAAACAAAAAATTCTTATTCTAAAAGCAAGATCACATACCAGATTTTATTTATTTAAGCAATTGCATTTTTATTATGCTTATATGCAAGCGAAAGTACAGACAGTCTATTCTTTATAGATGCGATTTGAAATTCGATATGGATCAACACTATAGATACCAAATGTGTGTACCAAATTTCATCTACTCACCTATTTACCTTTTGCCTTTATTGCGTTTACTTCTATTCGGACATCCAATCATTACCTGTGACTAGATTTCGTTAAAAATTTGACCGAAATCTGCAATTTCAGTTTAAAAAAGACTTAACAAATTTCATCTTTATAGCTCAAATCGGTTTAGATTATCATGTACATAAATCGAGAGACATGATAAGTTTCTCGAACTCAAGGATGTCTGAAACGTGAAATACATTCAAAATCTCGAGTCCGAATTTCTTGATGATTGTAATACAGTACACTCCTGAGTATCCGGCCTAATGTGGCGGAAGAGCATACCAGATAACAAAAAAGCTGGATAAACCGGAACTCTATGAACTCATTTCTTTGCCCACCAATACCAGAAGATAAGAATAGATAATCAGAAGATAGAAGATAAGAAGATAATCAAAACGCCGGATAAACCGGAACTCTATGACCTCATTTCTTTGCCCACCAATACCAGAAGATAAGAATAGATAATCAGAAGATAGAAGATAAGAAGATAATCAAAACGCCGGATAAACCGGAACTCTATGAACTCATTTCTTTGCCCACCAATACCAGAAGATAAGAATAGATAATCAGAAGATAGAAGATAAGAAGATAATCAAAACGCCGGATAAACCGGAACTCTATGAACTCATTTCTTTGCCCACCAATACCAGAAGATAAGAATAGATAATCAGAAGATAGAAGATAAGAAGATAATCAAAACGCCGGATAAACCGGAACTCTATGAACTCATTTCTTTGCCCACCAATACCAGAAGATAAGAATAGATAATCAGAAGATAGAAGATAAGAAGATAATCAAAACGCCGGATAAACCGGAACTCTATGAACTCATTTCTTTGCCCACCAATACCAGAAGATAAGAATAGATAATCAGAAGATAGAAGATAAGAAGATAATCAAAGCGCCGGATAAACCGGAACTCTATGAACTCATTTCTTTGCCCACCAATACCAGAAGATAAGAATAGATAATCAGAAGATAGAAGATAAGAAGATAATCAAAACGCCGGATAAACCGGAACTCTATGAACTCATTTCTTTGCCCACCAATACCAGAAGATAAGAATAGATAATCAGAAGATAGAAGATAAGAAGATAATCAAAACGCCGGATAAACCGGAACTCTATGAACTCATTTCTTTGCCCACCAATACCAGAAGATAAGAATAGATAATCAGAAGATAGAAGATAAGAAGATAATCAAAGCGCCGGATAAACCGGAACTCTATGAACTCATTTCTTTGCCCACCAATACCAGAAGATAAGAATAGATAATCAGAAGATAGAAGATAAGAAGATAATCAAAACGCCGGATAAACCGGAACTCTATGAACTCATTTCTTTGCCCACCAATACCAGAAGATAAGAATAGATAATCAGAAGATAGAAGATAAGAAGATAATCAAAACGCCGGATAAACCGGAACTCTATGAACTCATTTCTTTGCCCACCAATACCAGAAGATAAGAATAGGTAATCAGAAGATAGAAGATAAGAAGATAATCAAAACGCCGGATAAACCGGAACTCTATGAACTCATTTCTTTGCCCACCAATACCAGAAGATAAGAATAGGTAATCAGAAGATAGAAGATAAGAAGATAATCAAAACGCCGGATAAACCGGAACTCTATGAACTCATTTCTTTGCCCACCAATACCAGAAGATAAGAATAGATAATCAGAAGATAGAAGATAAGAAGATAATCAAAGCGCCGGATAAACCGGAACTCTATGAACTCATTTCTTTGCCCACCAATACCAGAAGATAAGAATAGATAATCAGAAGATAGAAGATAAGAAGATAATCAAAACGCCGGATAAACCGGAACTCTATGAACTCATTTCTTTGCCCACCAATACCAGAAGACAACATTTTTATACCAAAACTCACTGTTATAATGCGCATTCTCACTTCTTATTGAGTACTAAGCTTCCTCCATTTATCTCAAGCCATGTAGAATGTGAACGCGGTCGCGGCCCAGTGAAACCTAGAAGCAGTGGCTGGTAACGTGTCGAATTAAAACAGAAGGCTCTGCACTGGTACTTTATATATTTTAATATACTGCCCTGCATGTTTCAAGAATTTCTTAGAGAAAAAATAGGTTAAAGGATCTAAACTCTTCCCATTTCAACATAAATTCTGTAATGTCCAACTTAAATGCAGGAAACATAAACAAAACATTAATGAAAATCGTAGGCCCTAATTCTTCAGAAAATGGACTCAAACTTATTTTATTTTTTGGTGATAAATGATTAGACAGATATGAAAAGGTAACACTAGCCCTAAGAGTCAAGACTTATAGTCTTTAG
Source organism: Argiope bruennichi (assembly GCF_947563725.1). NCBI lineage: Eukaryota > Metazoa > Arthropoda > Arachnida > Araneae > Araneidae > Argiope > Argiope bruennichi. The sequence goes on along the minus strand of NC_079151.1, from coordinate 142,396,798 downwards.
TTTTTGAAAAAGTTCTTAACTGCTTCGTTATTTTAGCTCTCTCATTTAATTACTATAAAAGAAAATTAGGCCGGATAGTACAGAAGCCGGATAGTCACGAACTGGATACTAGAGAGTATACTGAACTTTCTTTTTGTACATCTCGTTTACCAAAAAAAAAAAAAAAAGAAAAGGAATACATACTTATCAAACAATAATAATGGTCATGGAAAAGTTTCGAAATTCTCGTTTTGCTTATTTCATTTATTGCATTTTTAAATTCATTAAAATAAAGCATGAATTATTGGAAAAAAATTTGTAATGTAATATACTTTTATAAATGTAATAATGGCAATGGAAAAGTTTCAAAATTTTCATTTTGGTCATTTTATTTATTACATTTTTGAATTCATTAAAATAAAGCATAGATTACTGGATAAAAGATTTTTATACTGTAATAAATTTTTATAAACATAATAATGGCCATAGAAAATTTTCAAAATTTTCATTTTGGTCATTTTATTTATTGCCTTTTTGAACTCCTTAAAAAAGAGCATGGATTATTGGAAAAAAGACGTTTATAATGTAATACTTTTTTAATAAATGTAATAATAATCACATAAAAATTTCAAAATTTCCCTTTTGCTTATTTTATTTATTGCATTTTTGAATTTATTAAAATAAAACATGTGTTATTGGAAAAATTTCAATGATAAACTTTTATAACTTTTTTCAATTATAAACTTTTAACTTTTATAATAAACTTATAATGTAATAAACTTTTATAAACGTAATAATGGCCATTGAAAAATTTCAAAATTTTCATTTTGCTTATTGCATTTTTGAATTTATTAAACATGAATTATTGGGAGAAAAAATTCAAAACTTTCTCTCATATTTGGGTATCTCGTGTCAAAACAAATAATAAAAGAAAAATAAGTTACAACACAATTCTGAAAAGGTTCCGTTGCAGAAGCGAATGTTTATCTTCAATTATAAAGACAAAAGGCTGTTTCGGCTTGAACTATAAACTTCTTTCCTCTCCGGCATTCAGACATATTTTGCTAAATCACGAAATACTCCTGAATTATTATGTTTTGGTCTGGAAGTGTAGAACTTTCGGCGGGATGAAATCAAACAAATAATCCTCTCCAGAAGAACCTAATTTTGCCGAATATCTTTCGAGTTTACCGGTAATATCTTGGACAAATATTTTTCTTATTACAAGAAGTATTTTTATAACTTCTCAATTCTTTGTATCTAAAGTCATTTCCAGATAAAGGAAGAAGGTCAACAATGGAATTCGTGTATTTCGAGTCATTTTTCCCTAAATATTTCTTACAAAAGAAGAATTCTTTTCAAATGAAAACAAAGATCCAATTAAATTTTTTTACGTATTTTCTTGACTCTTACACAATTCAATTTTGATCCTGTTTTCAAATGTTATTGTGATGAAAGCAATTGAGTCAACTGTTTTGAAGTTTTGAGAAAGCAAGAGCATTTTGCTTTTTAAGATTTTGCGAGTTTCTTCTATTAATTATTCTTCCTACTGCAAAAAATGGTGATTCATCTTAAATTATATTAAAGATATTAAAATAGTAAATACTTAAAGAAATGAATTTTCTTACTAATCTGTTAGTAGTATATAATTATCTATTTTTTTTATATCTTTCCATAATGAAAGAGAAAGAAAAAGTTTGACTCATTGATTAACAGTTTATTGAATAGATTAAAAAAAATTATTCGAGTTTTCTGCAGACTAGACGTCAGTTTGAAAGAATTTTGATAAAATCTTATCTCTAATTAATAGACGATGCGTTCACATTTCACGTATATGAGGAAGAATATTTTCATTTCACCCGTCAAATATTTAAATTGATAAGGAAGGTTTAGGGATATCAGTTAGTGTTTTTAAAAAAAGAGGATTATACCATTTAAAGAAATTCTTTTGATATTCAGGTATCTTACGCAGCATTTAAAATTTATGTCACCAATAATGTTGTGATCTGTACATATTAAATAAAATTTATCATCAGAAAAGAATTACTCAACTGTAAAATGCGTTAAAATGTTGATCAAGTAATGATGATGAGTAATTCGGTTCAATTAGATAAAATAAATAATTTAGTAAAAATATTTTTTGACCTTCTCGGAGAAGAAAATAGAAGAAAAAAAATTTCTTTTGAGATGAAAGAAGTGTGTTTTTTTATTTTCGAAATTAGGAAATAAAATTACTTTTAATTAAAAAAAAATAATAAATTAACTTTTATTAAATACCAAAAAAAAAAGATAACTTTTTTCAAAATAAAAATTAAATTATTTTTAAAAAATTATTTAAGCCACATTTCAATATATATATTGTAATGATATTTTAAACTCTTAATTTAACCAAATTAATTTCCAAAACTTTATCTCAATTTAGCCCATAGTAAAAATATTCTCTTATTTCTTGATCTCATTGCACAGATGAAGCTGTGTAAAAATTACTGCGCAATCAATCTACGTATCAAATGAAGATGATCCCTTCGGTGCCCTTGCCAAGGTGTCAAAGGTCAAAACGTGTATTGAATTGGCACGTGGCCGGAAATCCAATGTTATATAAGACTAGTGATTATTTGTTTCGTCCTTTCTTTACTTCTGCTTTTGTGCCGCGCTGCGTCTTCTTGTAAATAATCATGCCTGTCTCCCGGAAGAGAATAAAACGAAATTAAAAGTTTCCTCATTGTCTCAAAAGTCCTCAAAAGTCTCCTAATTCTTCTCCTTCTCCTTCTGCTTCCGTATTGCTATGGTATTAGTCCTGGTTTGGTCTCAACAGATTTTGCACATAAGAGGGTAAAAAAAATTAGCTTTCACATATTTGTATTTCATTTCAGAATCACAAGTAATAAGAGACCCTATCTCAGCTTATGATGGGGTTTTTTTCTTGTTAACATATAAGGATATCAATGATTGGTTCTCTAACTTCAATCCCGATCCCCAGTAATGATGAAAGCTCTGTTGTTCATACTCAGTATGATCATAGGTCTTTAGTGTTGTTTTCTGACAACACGTTTCTTACATTAGTTAGTATTATGTAGATCGAGTAATAGTCTGTTTTGAAAATTTCAAAGAAGGCATTTCCAGAACTAGTGCGTAGAGGATCATGATTGCTTGGAGAAGCTCAATTTCTAATCAGAGAGCAGCTTTTATTGATTGAATAGCTTCCAAGTAATTTTGAAAATACGGTACAATCTCTTTTGTAAATCCCTGCATACCTGGAAACTGTAAACTAATGTACATTTGCAGCAATAGGTGATGCCGATGGATATGTTGTGCTTACTGCAATAGATACATATGAGAAAAACAGCAAGCAAGTTTTTGTTAGTGGCTAAGACGTTGATCTTCTTATTCTATTTACTGATCTTACTCTAGACATCATAAATTTTCTCACACTGAAAGAGCATAAAGTTAAAGCCAAAAATTGGCTCTATAATTCTGAAGGCCTATGTAACTCTAATTTTTTGATGATGTAACAAATTAATTCCTAATATTCCTGCGGCTCTTCATATTACTTACATACCTGTACAGGAATCAATTTCAAGATAGATAGGAAGGGGAAAACTGCATGTATTACCATTTCTAAATAGCTGTGAGATATCTCTCAGATTTTCAATAACGATGGCATAGAAAGAGGAAGAATAGGACTCATCATCATATTGTAAAACATGAAAGAAAGAAGAATTGACGAAAATTATGCGTTACAGTTTCTGTAAATTATGAAATATCTTTAATAAATTAAAAGTAATTTGCAGTCGAGGGCTGTTGTTTTCTTCTCTAAATTATCTCCATCCACAGAAACAGCATGTAGTAGAAAGGAATTCTTTCACTTCTGTTATACATTCCATTTAGTAGATGCATGATAAGAACATTGTTTGAATCTATAAGACAAGGCCCAGATGGAATCGTTTAAAACCCTACCTAGAATAACATCTTCAATTTCATTTTATAAATAAAGATTGTGAAAAGAAATGCAAAGTATTAAAACATAACTAACTTTTCTTTCTTGCTTTCTTCTATACAAAAACTGAGAAGCAAAGCAAAAGACGAGGTGAAAAATGAATATACTATATAGTAAAGAACTGTTATATTATTCTGTAATATCTAGATAATACTAATTTTATTGATTATGTATTATTTAAACCACATTTCAATTCTAAAAAAATTTATATTGAAATGTGGCTTTAATAATTTTTGCATACTTCATATAGATTTCGATTCTTTTGTTATGATTGTTTCAAGCATTCAGATTAAAGAAAGTTTTGCTTTGTTCCCTGTTTTTAAAAAATTTAGATTTTAGACTATGTCACATGTTTTCTCTTTCAAAATAAAATGATCAATAATAAAAACACAAGATTTTAAGAAAAAGATTGGTAAACAAAACATAAAACAGTATAAGTCAGTACAAAACTATATATACTATATATTTTTATTATATTTCAGATTTGGCAGTTTTATAAACATTTATTTGTTTTGCTTCGATAAAAAATTATCATATAAACCAATTTAATTTTAATTAAAATTTTAATTTGTAAATATGTGAAAGGTTATATCGGACGCAAGTTTAAACTAAATTTAAAGTAAGAAAATCATAGCTATAACTTGTTTTAGAAGCCGAATGCAGCCTTTTTACCATTTTGCTTTTACGAAATTCAAGATGGAAGTCTATCCCTCTAGGGAAGGAATTCTTAGATTTTCATTTCCTTGGGGCTTAAGAATTGCTCAGCAAAAATGGAAACAAAGATATATAGAAGAACAAACAAAAGTGAAACAAGCTTTTATTTCTCTAAATATTGTATCTAAGCATTCAATTAAATGTTGTTAATTCCAATAACAATGTTTCATAAAATAAGGTAAGCAATTGTAAGAAAACACTTTGGCATCTTTTGAGAAGAAAAAAGATATAAAAAATAAATTTTTATACAGCCTTCATAGCGAAAACGTGTCAGCGACTGAAATTATTTTTCTTACATTCATCTATACGCACATAAAGTTTCACGTTTCTTCCTACAAAGTTTGCACAGATATGATTATTTTTTTAATTTAGAGGGACTAATCACAAATGTAAAGGAAGATATTTATTTCCGTTATGCAAACTTGTTCAAAATAGGAAAATTGTCATTTGCAAATATTTGTGAAATAGTTAAATATTCGATCACCATGACTTCAAAGAAATTTTCTAATCACACATAATGTGATTGTAAATTTTTCTAATCACTCATAAAGTGATTGTAAAATTTTCTAATCAAACATAATGTGATTGTAAAATTTTCTAATCACACACATTTTAGCTGACAGTTATAACCTCGACTTTGTAAAAAGGGAGGTGAAATTTGAGAAACTGAACATTTAAGATATCTCAGAACAGTAGTAGAATGCTGAGCAAGAAAATAAAATTATTTGCTTGCACTTGTGAGCTTTCTAAACGAATAGCACACTTCCATTACAAAAAAAAAATTGTTGGTAGTTTATGCTATATATAATGGTAATGTCTGCCTAATTGTAGAAGAATACAAATGTCGTTTCCCGAATTCCTAGAGTTTTTCTTGGAAGTATGTTTACAAAAGGCTGTTGTAAACTACATGATCCTTACTTTTTCTGGAAGGAGTAGGGGTTTATATATGTGATTCAGGAATTGGCATCTTGGATTAAGTTATTCTTGCGCTAATGTAAGAACAGTCAGTCTAGAACTCAAAATTTCTAAGCAGGCAGTATAGAGAAAATCCACGAATATTATGCAAGTTTTTTAAAATTAAAAACAGGCATCCTTGCAGTATTTGTGGAATCCATGGACTGATACAATAGTCACATCGGCATAATGGACGCCCAAAATGTTATATTTTTGTCCTACAATAACTAAAATCGCATTCTTTTTTTTTCTTTGGATAAATGCAATTTGTTCAGACGAATATTGCTTCAATCGAAATAGAAACATTAATCTTCAATCCAATCATTTTTGAAACAGTAGCAATCCATTTTTCATACTAGAGCTTCATCATTAGTGACAAATTTCTATAAATGTGTGGTATGGTGTTCTTAGAAACCTTTTGATTGGTTTCCGTTTTGTACCACAGTTGGCTGAAAAGAGACCGATATATTCAGTTTTGTTGATTTTGATTGGTATTATGTCTGAACCAAGGAATGAGTTGGCTTTAGCAGTACACATTCTTGAGCTTTACCGACGAATTCATTATGCCTGTCTTTAAGTCCCAGATGATGAATTCGATCGCATATACCCAAATATTGTTTGTATATTTATAGGAGTTATTCATTTAAAGGAACCGAAGAATTTGATACTTCTCAATTTAATGTATAACCCGGCTATTTAAAAAAAATAATGAAATTTAAGGATTTCTTGATTTTTTTCTTTTAAATAACCTTTCCATGTGTATATTATTCCTGAAAATGACACTGAAGACGTCATTCAAACCCAGAATTGTAGTAAATGGTCTAAGTCAATAAATTTGCCGTTTCTTCTCAGCGAGTTTTATAGATAGAAGAAAGAAAGCCTGTGTCTTTAGAAAAGAGTGTAAGAAAAATATTTTTATTCATTGACAATTTGTCACTGTGAGGTTGAAGAAAAACTAAATTTTTACAATTTTTATATATCTTTCTACGGAAACCAAAGTATTTTCATAAATTTGGGTACGTTATTTGAGGAAACTTTGTAAATGGAAGCACATATATAGTTGCAATAATGAAGAAACTAAATGCTTGTTCCACATCTTTAAAACACCTTCTATATATATGTGTGTATTATTATACCTCACTGCGGTAGACTTTTTCCAATCTTTTTATTTTGTTTTCCACAAAAATATCCATTTCAGAAAGCTGTGGTCAATAGAGAGTTACATATTAGATTATTTATAAAAATTATTATTTAATTACAGGAGCTAAAAAAGAAACATTGTTTCCTTTTTAGAGGAATCATTGTTCAAGAGGATTTCAAACCTAAGACCGATTTCACCAAAAATCTGCCATTTTCGTGAATAAAGGTAAAATCTAGTGGCAAAAAACAAATGACCTCCCATTGATGTGATATTGAAATTTGAAGAAGAATTGTCAAGTTCCTCTAGGAGTAAATCAAGTTTATGATACCCGTTCCAAAAAATAACCTTCATTTCGAAATAGGGTATTAATACAATTAAACCTAAACCTACGCAAATTAAGTTTCCAATAATCATCATTCAAAGCAATTCAGTGCATTTTTCCATTCATTAGAGTCATTTCAGAATTTCTAGACTTCTTTATAATTAGCCATCAAACAAAAGCAATGCGCATTTGAATTAAAAATATTTATACATAAATTGATTGTTAAAAATGTTTGAAAGAACTCATTTTCATTACAAAAATAAATCTATAAATATATGGAAAGTATGGATTTTTAAAAAACATTCAAATTCAATTTACCTAGGTTTTGATTCCTGCAATTTCTTAAATAATAATAAGAATAACTATGAGTTTGCATTTCTATGAAACTATATTCAAAAGTGTTTAAAAATGTATTTCAAAGATGCTTAAAAACTGTTATCTTCAACTGGAAATTTCCGGGAATATCAATTATTAAAAGCAAAATTGCTGTTGATATTTTTAAAAATTCGATTCAAAACTAGCAGACTATAATAAAGTATATTTTTTCAAGTGTCTGAAAGGAAACGCTGAATTCTGACATTTATTTTAATCTTTTTTAAAAATCTATATTCATATTTATTTGAAGAAAAAATGAAAAAAATGGGGATAGGATGAATACATTCTTGATTTGGTTTTGGCAATATCGAGCTCCCAAGAGAAAAGCATCTTTTAAATGCGAAAATTAATACGTCTACATATATAATAGATTAAGTAGAAACTGTGTGTCTTGGAATAAAAAAAATTCATAAGACCTGACTGAAATGAATTTAAATATATATTTTTCAAAATATATATTTAAATTATTCTTCAAACATTGTGCGAATAAAAATTTCTTAAATATATAATAATAGACTAAATATCTGAAAACTTGATTCTTTAAATATATGAGAGTATATTAAGCTAAAAATAATCATAAATAAACGCCATTACATTATATTAGATGCTTTAGAAATTCTTTTTAGTAATTGTGTGATTTTTATTATGAATCACATTTCAATCCCATTTTAATATGAGAAATTAATAGAATTCTATAAAATGAAAATTTTCTCTGAAAATCTATTTATACAATTCTATACAACTTAATGTATTCGATTTATTAAAATGTTGGCAATATCTAAGCTAATAAAATTATTCTATAGATAATGCATCCTCCTAATTTGAACTATTTTAAATGAAGATATATCACATTTTACTTGTTTTGCTTTGCGAAAAAATGAATCCTCTTAATTTGAACTATTTTAAATAAAGATATATCAAATTTTACTTGTTTTGCTTTGATAAAATAAAAATTCATCCTTCTAATTTGAAATATTTTAAATAAGGATATATCAAATTTATTTGTTTTACTATTATTTATACCTATTAAATTATTTTTACCTATTAAATATCTGTATACAAAATCTTAATGTAATATTTTTTGTAAAATATACTAATTTACTCTATTAAGAAAGTGCGTGAACGAGATTTCTATTATAAATGATAGGATATGAAAAATATTCGATTAAAGGAAGAACTAAAAGTATTGAAAAAAAGATTGCATTCATTTTTTATCCTCCGAAAACACTTTTAATTTGATAACTATGAATTATATGAAAATAGTTTTTCTTTTATTTTTAAAGAAAGGAACAGATTTCAATAGCTTTCATGGAAGAATATTCTGCTATCATCATTATATTCACATGAGTATATATATATATATAGGCATTTCTTCGGAAATATTCTGACAAAAAGTTTTTATCTAAGATGTCGAATCTTGAAGACAGTGCATTTTTCATACCTATAAATTTCCAAAACTTTTGTGTATTATTTATGCATCCACCTCTGAAGAAATAGCCTGTAAAGCGTTATCGACCTATTTATACCAAAAGGGTCGCATAAAAATATTTTGGCTCAATATCGGTTTTTTTATTGTGTTTGAATTACACCCCCACAAAAGAAGAAAAGACCTCATAGCTTATTTACGGTCTGAAAGCAGGAAAATTATTCACGGTAGCGAAATACGAGATCTTTTTTCGTTAAAATGTTGATTATTATATATAGAAACAGAACAAGTATGTTTGAGATTTCAGATGATATGAAGGGTGATAGAGTTCGAATCTATTTCTATCGAAAACTGAGAGAATTGCTTGAAAATTTTTCAACAACTGATATCTTATAAAACGTTTTTATTTCATCATATCTAACTGATTGCATGGAGATTAAAGGTCCACTTATAGATAAAAATTTGAAATTTTAGCGAAAATTAAACAAGAATAAGATTTTTCTCCTCTTCAAAACAAATATTTAAGGATTTAATGAATAATATCATCAAATAATATATGAAATTCTGAATCATGATCAAGCACAGTTGCAAACGTGTTTTCATTCTATCGGAAGCGAATGACGGATGTAAATGCTGTTCTTCTCTACTTTCCTGCAAATCTTGCCGAAGATTCAGGCAAATGGTATTTGTTTTCAATATCATGAGTAATGTTTTTGCTACCGTTGGATTGCAACTAAGAAAATCAACTAAGTGGTTAAATGCGGTATCCATTTTCATGGGCATACTGATGCATCTATTCTTGATCTACCGATGCTTCCTTTTAAACTATCGCATCAAGAAAAATCACTACTCTTTGCAAATGGGGATACTAATTATCTCTAGAGAAGGGATGATCTTGTTTATCTGGCATTCAGTGTATGCTCAAAGAGCAAAAATATCAGAACTTTTTAACAGCTTCTTGAAAATTTCTCATTCTTTTTCTCATATAAAGTACAGGATGTGGAACCGAATATTATATATGCTATTAGCAAGTACTTTCCTGTATTCTTTTGCTATTTCTGTTGTGATGACAGCAATTCTCTCTGCCTCTGAGGCCAAGGAATATTTGTATATGACTCTTTTCGGAACAGTGGTTGAAGAGTCGCCTCATGCTTTAGTGTTTATCCTATATTGTGTTTTCAACTTTTACATTTTATCACTTCCCTTTCTAGTGTCTATAACTTATGTTTATTTGTGTTGCCATCTTCGAAGAATGCTGGCACTCTGTACAAAGCGTATGCTGAAATGCCATTCCCTAGATGGACTGGAAGACGTTTATCAGCAAGCTATGAAGCTATTCTTTCTCATCAAGAAACTGGAAGATTCCTTTTCTATTTGCGTATTTTTTGTTACAGCTTTCAATCTAACCTTGGCTTTCACAAGTTTTGCATATGGGTTGGGATATTACGCCATGCGAAGCTCCATTACTGCTGGTGTGATGGCTTGGTTTGTCGGCAACAAAATATCGTTCATATTTATTTCTTGGACCGCAGCGGAAGTTATGGATGAGCTACTGAAGTTGAAGACAAATTTCCAAGTCCTTTTGTCCAGTCTGAAGCCAATTGAAATTTCAAATATTTTTTACCAAAAACTTTCTGTGTTTGATGCTGTATCTCTAACAGGATGGAAAATGTTTCATTTGTCTAAAGGTTTGATTCTCACTGCTTTTGGTTGCATTTTAACATATGGGCTTTTAATTCTTCAGACTCTTAATTATGAAGATCCTCGTGAGGAAGAAGACTAAGTATTATAAGCCATGCCATGTCTTTCTAAAGAAAAAAAAGTTTATGTCCTGCAGTACACGTAATTCTCGGAGAAGTAAATCAACGAAGTTATAATTAAACTTCATTAGAAATTCTCAAAATTTTGTAGTCCGACTCTTAATATGTCTGAGTTACTGAAACTTCTGTTTTTACTTATGATCTATATTATACATTATTGATACCAAAGAGCACTGAATCTGTCCACGAAAATTTTGCTGTTCCTGTTTTTTTTCCCCGTACTATTCTATCAAGAATTATTTTAATGGATTAGTTAGAAATAAATGATGGAGTAAAAATTCATCCAGTTTAATGCAATGCAACACAGTTATTTGCATAGCCTATAGCAGAATAAATTCCTGCCTGAAAAGTAAGTTCATGCAATTCATCAATGTAGTCATTTTAAGTGACAGTATGTTCACATTATAAATAGAACTTGCAAATCGTTTTACATTGAGCTGTGGTGTAACATCACTTCTTTATTCTCTGGAAAGAAGTGCAATCTTTTACAAAAGCTGATACATTTCATGTGATTGTAAACAAAGCACGAGTCGAATATTTTTTTCTAATTGTAAGAATAAAGCAGCATTCAGCGTGATTTTCACACTTTTATGAGTACCAGTATTCAACCGAGCAGCTAAATCATTTCGTTTCATCATATGATAAATTACAATTGCCATGGAGTAATATGTGTGCCAATATTGAAAAAGAGCTACATGTCGTTCTTATATTTTTGTAAGTCCGTTTACTAATTTTTGCAATCCATTATCAGATATTGATTATATTTCAATCACATTTGCTTCCTTCTTAATTCAATTTTACCCTGAAATGTATCGATAAAAATCATGTTTAGTTCAATAATTTTCGCAATTTTAAAATTTAATTTTTAGGGTTTTCTTGTTTATTAGTTTTCTATTATTTGCAATATTCCTTAATAATTGACCGTAATAATACTGGAATTCGCAGTTTTCAATATTACTGATGAAGTGAATATTAATTGTTTTGAAGATTTTCATTGCATTCATATTGTTCAAAAAGCTCGTAATTTACTAAACAATTTACCTAATTGAAAATTTTTCACACAAAATTAATTAATTGAATCATTAATAAATATTTTCAATTCTAAAATATTACGAACATTTATAAATGTTTCATTACTAAACACTTTAAATTCATTATAATCGAAACAATGTCCATACTTTATATGAATTATACTAAAAAAAACTAAATTATATCGGACATATTACGATATTTTTTATTAGAATATTTCAAAAGAATCTATGAATAGAAGAATATACCAGTTCAAGAATATACCGATAGAATACACAAGTTCAAGAAAAAAGTGATAGAATCCACCAGTTCCGAACATGAGTGTAAAGTGGAAATTAATACAAAAATACAGTTTGCGTTCATATATGCTTCTAATAGATATAAAGGTTATACGAATGAAAAATATTAGGATAAATTTCATGTTTTCTTTGAATGCAGCACTGACAAAAATCGATAGAATAACTTATAACAATCTAAACAGGACAATAATAATATTATTAATTTTATAATACAAAAGACACATTCTATCCAATATCATGAATCTCGTTCCTTTGTATATTTTTGAATGAGACTTCTTTTCGTAGTTCTATGTTTAGGCTTTCAATGTTCCCAAAATTAGCACAATAATAGTGCATTGTTTCGATTTTAAGCAATTAATCCGATTTTTTTTAATGTTTTAAATGATTTTCTTCTTCAATATTTTTTCCCGAATAAAGTATTAGACATTTTTATAAATAATTGATCATACTTTTATTTTTGTGTGTATCTTTTCTGAACTGATAAAATTTGGGCAGATTTTTTAAAGGAATTCTCACACAAAATTAAATTTAAAGAAAAATGTTTTCTTATAAAATGCAGAACGAAAAATATCTGGAGGTAAGAATATTTAATTTAATAAGCATTCAAGATAAGTTTTTATTTTTATTTTAACATAATTTATAAGCTCTGCAATGAACACGTATTATCATCAGCTTTTAAACTTTTTTCTTCATACGACGTTTCTTAAAACAATAATTTGAAAATAAGACAAAAAAAGACTAATCACCTCCATTCCTCATGCCTTTTAAACTTTAAATTTTTATTATACCAGAGACTACTATGTTGCATACACGATGACATCACCGCCATTTTTTATAAGCAAATAAAACCAGTCATTTGTTAACTTTAAGCAAACATCTTTTTGAAAGGGTGTTTTTTTCACATTGCCTCATCTTTCTCTTAATTGACAAACTGCGTTGTTGACGCAAGTTACTTTTTGTAATGTTAATTAATCTTTGGGCTTAATACTCTGTGGCAGTTTTTGACTGCTAATTTTTTTTTAATGTTCCCATTTCTTTTAACTTTAGTTATTCTTTCTAATTAATTTTTCTCTGTTGTCACCAAAATTAAAATTAACCCTTTTCTTTTGAAATTTTTAAATGTTAGTTGAAGCAATATTTGAAATTTTAATGAATATAGGTCTTTTTTTATAGAGAAAGAATTTTAAAAAATGTTTAGTAGAATGTTTTGTATGAACTTCAATTAAATTTTATTCGACTGTTTTAAGTACTTTAATATTAGCAATAATTAAGCCTTCATAAACATAATAGAGACTTAATCCCTTGGGTACATTCGAAGGCTAATACTCGTGATATAAGCGTTTTCCCTAAGGTATTTTATTGATCAATAAAACTTCTATTTAACCTTATTCATCTTTATGATAATAAATTCAATAAAACTTTATTCATCAATAAATCTTTTACACACCATTTCTCACATCATTAAATTAAATCTGTTCCAAACGCAACAATCCTTTCAGAAAGGTCCCTAACCAATAGAGTTTTTTAAAGGGTTCTTTTCGAATTTAAGTTCCTTCTTCGAGCCCTAATTTTCAATAAAAAAAATATATGCAGTGCAAACAGAATTATGATTGAATTTATGCGTTATACAAAAAAATATTTTTAAAATATATACATAATTTGCTGGAGACTAATTGAAATAATGTTTAAACATACTTTAAATCATATAAAAAGTTATATTATTCGCCAAGAATAAATTACGAAACAAACTTCTTTTAAGTTGAAGAATCATCCTATTATCTTTTTCAAAGCTAAAATGCCTTTAACCTTATTGGAAGCATTTACATCAATTTTCTAGAGACAATTATTTTATTTTTTTCAAGTATTAAATTCTAAATAAAATTACAAATTAGACAGAACCATATTCTAAACATATTTCTTTCAATTGAATGAATCTGTAGTAAAAATAAATTCCTCCACCAAATCAAGCTGCAATTATGCATCTTATACTTTTTATTTTTGTCGATGAACTATTTGTAATTCATTCATATCTTAAAATATTAAGGGAAATGAATTTCTTCGCACTTCTCGAAATTAAAATAGTATCTCTTCATTGAATCCAAAATCTAGGAATAAGCATTATTAAATTATTCACCAATCTGAACTGAAAAATAATAATAATCGAGCTCCTGGCAAATTGTTAGATGAACTGGGAAATACACATTTTCAATTGCTTTTTGAGATCATTATTTGATTTCGTTTCTCTGCGCTTAGCAAATAGCAGCGTATAGACACTTATGGGATTAAATTCCTTGTTTCAAAATGCCATTGAAGATATCACGAGATTTATCTCGTCAAAAGAACTGGAAGTATGATGAAAGAATGAAGATATGTATTGAAAATATAATACGCGAAATATATCTGGCGAAATCAAATTATTGTTAGTGATAGAATAATCCATGGATTTTTTTTAGATAGTAGGGCATTTACAGATTTTTGTTTTATAGTATTTTGTTTTCATTCCTTAAAAATCCAATAATGTTTTTAATGAAATGTAAGCAAAGTTATTTTTTGGTTTCCTTTTCGTTGCGATACTTTGCGTAATCGCTTTTTGAGATCATTTTTCTGAAACAAAAAATAAATAATTAATTGATTGTACATAGCATAAAACTTTCATAACTTTGAGAAATTTATTTTGCTTTTTATATTATAATTATAAAAAATAGCTTGTAATGCAAAATAACTCCTCTTACATATCAAAAAGGGCAGTAATAATTTTTATTTTTTCTTTAGCTTTTATTTAAAATCTTTTTTCTTCTATATTCTTGATAATAATTTATTTAGTTTATAATTAATTTAAATCCTGCGATTCAAAAATAAATATTATACGAATTAAATACTGTATACGAATTATTAGCGGAAAATAAATTATTTAATAATATTTCTCATCGATTGGAATCAGCTCATTCTCATGCATCAAATAACATTTAATTTTAAATCGGAACGTTAATCTTACATATTTATAATTTCTCATGTTAATATTATTAAATATATTCTTATTGTTAAATTGATCTGATAATTGATCAGGATCAATTTAATTTGGATTGATTAAGGATCAATCAGAATTATAAAATTCGAATTTTACATATTTAAATTGAACTGATCAATTGATCGGGATCAATTTAATTTGGATTGATCAAGCATTTGGATAGTTTGGATTGATCAAGGATCAATCGGAATTATAAAATTCGGTTGTTACATATTTAAATTGAACTGATCAATTGATCGAGATCAATTTAATTTGGATTGATCAAGCATCTGGATAATTTGGATTGAAAAAGGATCAATCAGAATTATAAAATTCGGATTTACATATTTAAATTGATCATTTTAATTTGGATTGATCAAGTATCAATCTGAATTATAAAATTCGGATTTGATTCCTTGTGAATTTGAAACAAAGATAAATTTTGGTTTCCTCAAATTAGTTGCAATTGCAATTAGCTTTCTAACGATTGATTCTTGAAGAAAACTAATTGAAAGTGCAATTATCTATCTTAAAACATCAATTCGAAATTCGATTACGTTCTAACAAAAAAAGTTACATTTCCCTTTTATTTATATATATATATATATATATATATATATATATATATATATATATCTTCACTTGTTGTCAGATAGTGACTTTACTCCAAAAAATTAAATTTACAAAATTAAATTTTTTTGACTGAAAAAAAAATCAAAAATTTTGCCATCTACAAAATTTAATTTCTAGTTCAATATTTAGATATCTGAAGAAAATAATATACAAAACAGTGGAATAGATGTTTCCTAGTAACAAAGTATCTACTACTAGACACACACCTTTGGCGAACTGCTTATTCGTCAAGATAATTGACTTTATAAATTATTAATATGGAATTGTTAAATCATAACGATTATTCATATAGTGATGATTAAATCTAGTTTAGTTCTGTGAGCTTTCTGTTTGAAGCCTATTTCTTGATATACATCATGTTTCCTCTGACTGGATGTAATGTCAACTCTCTCCAAAGGATTTTTAATAATATTTTTCAGCTCTATTAATTAAAGAAACATTTAGTCAGTCTGTAAAAACATTCAATGAAGCAAGTCTGAAACATTCTTATGGTTATTTGTTTACTTTTCACCGTTTCCATTCAACGATATATAATAAGAGGGATTTCTGTGCCACGTACGTTAGAGCTATATATATATAGATATAGATATAGATAGATAGATAGATTTATGTAAATATTTTAATATATGTTCCATATGCTTGATTAATCCATAAAGGTTCATCATTTTTATGAAGAAATAAAATATCATTCTCTGTTGGCTTAACAAGGCTTTTATGAAATTGGTAAAAGATGTTCACGTAATACTTTAGTTCGGTTTCAAGAAATGGTGCTTATCTTTCAATAATTCTGAATATATAATATAACTAGCTACCTGGAAAATTTAATATTTTTACTGAAACCATATCAAATTACTACCAATCACCATCTCAATTTCCAAAAATCAGCAAGAGGAACTAATAACATATGTCATAGAAACCTAATGTTTTGGAAACTATTACTCGCCTAGGAAAATACATTCTTAGAAAGATAAAAGCAAGCATTGTTGATCTAAAATCCTACACAACTAGCCTTGCAAGACATATTGGACGGGTACAATGCCTTCATACTGATATACCGTATCTCATATCGCGTGGCGCATTTCCAGATTTTATGGGATTTCACTTGATGCGTTTTTCCCCTAAAGACCAATGGGTTTCTGAGCTGTCATATAACGTAAGGGTGAGAAATTATTGGCGAGTTTCTTTTATGGCTCTTATTAGCCCAAAAGCAATAAAGGGATTGAATAAAATTATAACTTCCCCAGCAACAAGCCACGTCGTGTTTTATTTCAACCACTGAGGCGAAACAAAGGGTTTTGATGGTCCTATTTCAGCTCCGAATTAATTTATCTGCTTCATTTCCTATGGCTTTCTTGCTTGATACTCAGAATTTTATTCTGTATATGTTCGCCCTATTGCACTTCTTTAATATCAATATAGTATCGTAACTTTTGCGATGAATGGTGATATAATGTTTTTTATGATAATACAGGCTAAGCAAGAGGTACGGGAGACTCATTTTCTTTGCTTGTAAATCAAGGTGGTTCTATAAGCATTTTCCTTTCAGCTTCAGAATATTTTCTATTTTCATTTCTAATATGTATTATTTTGTAGTAAAAAAATTTAGAAGAATATAATTAGCTTATTGTTTTGTCTAATTATTCTATTCAGTTGTAAAACTCTGTTGATTTTATCAGTCTCCTAACCTAATTATTAAAACAAAGAGGGGACAGAAAGTGGTCAATTTAAATTAAAATTTAGTATAATTAATTCTATGATTATTGCAAGAAGAATTTCTTTTTGGTAGTTTATTTATTTATAGAAACTATATTTTCTACATTTTAAAAGGAATTCCCATGTATGTATTGCCATTAGAATACTCTTTCTTCATTTTTAAATTAGTATGTTTTTAAGAATACAAATGAATAAAAAAAGCTATTAGGAGAACATAATATTTATAGAAATTTATTAAATATAATTAATTTGTTATTCTGTTATGAAAGATTCCTGCGTGCAAGTACATAGTTACATTAACGTTGAGCTTTGCCTTTCTTAAAGTATTATCCTTGTATAATAATAGAAATCACACAATCATCGATGGACTGTAGGTCATAAATTTAAATTTTTAACAGCACAATACAGCATTTCATAAAATTAATAAACATTATATTAAATTAAAGTATTAAAATGGTTGTGATATGGTTTAATAATAATTTTAGTCTAAACTTGTAATCATTTACTCTTTCACTGAAAGATGAAATAGCAACATACTCATTTTGTTGATAGAAAGTGGAAAATTTTACACCGTCGTCAAATGCATGATATCATTGTAAATATTGTAATAATATATCGTTTTCGATAATTCTGCTGTTTATTAACCGATGATTTGGTACATATTTTGGGAATATTATCATCACAATTTTACATATCTTTCATCTGAAGAAAATTTATAAAAAAATTGATCATTTTAGTTTTGTTTGCTTGTTTGTTTACTTAATCACTTAAAATTGAAGATAGAGATCATGATGTCCAAAGTTTCAACAGCAAATAAAGTTTATGGATTAATTTTTTCATGAAAAAGATGTCGTAAAAAGTGAACTTATGCAATGATGCCATAAATCTGATTACTTCGATTTTGAAAATCATATAGAAAAAACGCGGATAAGAACGTAAACATTTTTTCAAAAATAGATTTTTCAATGATGTTTGAAGAAATTTATTTTAAACATTATTGAAATCCTTTCTCGTTAATGACATCCTTTAAAAAAAATTTTCCCACTGGTGTGGTGTGGAAGGTTTGAGAGGGAGGAGTGCCATTTCAGGGGCCGCCCTCATCTTCAGAACGCGGTTCAAAATTACGAGGTCTGTCCCAAAATAGCCCCAGAGGTGCTTTAAAAAGGGACATATAAATAACTAAACTAAATTTAACTTCAAAAATTTTCTCCGGAGTACCCAACACTTCTAACAAAGTGCGAAGCGGAAAAAAATCACTTCACTATGCAGCTTATTGTCTTTAATCATTTTTCTCGAAAAGTTAAAAAAATATGTATCTGGATGCATTAATTCAGAGTAAACGCAAAATAAAATAAAGGGCATGTTGCCCAAACTGCTTATACGCTTGGATGAAATTAAGAGTAAAAACAAAGGCAGCAGTGAGATCAAAATGGACGAAAAGAAAATTAGCAGAATTTTCCTAAAACTTTTAAACTAAAACTTTGCGGTTGAAAACTGTCTCCATTAAATCCTGAAGCGCTTGAAAAAAATGCTACTCTAAAGACGGCTTATTTGCCTTTTTAAAATTCTGCATCTTCCTAATTCTCCATAACTTAATTAGCCAAATTCTGTTCAAATATACCACACAGTTATCTCCAGTGCATCATTATACTTATGCTTGTTCCAGATTGAAAGATGTTCCTTCACTCGTTAAAAATTCCGAGGGAAACTCGTACAACGAACGTTTCCAGAAGTATTATCTTTTAGAAATATAAACCAGTTCCATTTGCAATGAAAGGAAATTCCTTCAAGGTTGATTGTATTTTGCTGATTAGTTACGGATACTATTGATTCAATTCATCATGTGCTTAGAGATTTATTTATTTATTACATCAAACTCCGTATTGTATATCTAGTTCTAATAGATATGTTAACCCGCTTGAATGTTACGCATGTTGTTGAAATTTTAAAATATATATTCTTCTTAATATTCTATATATTCAAACGTATTCTAAAGGAAACAGATTTTTTTCACATATCAAGAAGTTTTTTTATAGAATTAATGCTATTTATCTTGATTCTATAGTTAAGCATACAATTCTACCGAAAAAAATTGGTGAATTATTGATATTTTTAGTGTTGGTCAGTTTAATGATTTTTTTAGTTATTAATGGTGCAAGATGGTTCTTAACAATCATTCAATGCATTTGTAAAACTTATTACGTG
This sequence comes from Argiope bruennichi, assembly GCF_947563725.1. NCBI lineage: Eukaryota > Metazoa > Arthropoda > Arachnida > Araneae > Araneidae > Argiope > Argiope bruennichi. Next base: position 142,377,184 of record NC_079151.1, on the reverse strand, counting down.
TCTTAAATTTCTCTTAAACTTTTAAACACTGATTCAGCTGAAATTTTTAATTCATAAACTTGGATAGAGACTCGCTTCTCAGAACTATGTATATGCATGTTCTTTAAATCAGAAATTGTTAGACTCAGTTATATTTGCCCAATCTAATTTAAGCTTCTTATTTTAAACTAGTTTCCTTTGACGACCAGCTAGTTCGCTGGGAATATTGGCTTTGTATAGTTTTAGTTCAATTGTTTAGATATAACTTTATATCCATGATACCTTGAAAATAGCAGATATTAAAGTTGTGTTATTTTAATTTCTTTACATATGTTTCGATCATCATGTGCATGAAACTTTCTAATGGAGAGCAATATAAAAGCTCTATTAAAAATTGAAATGTGCTGTTTTGCAATATTGTAATTTCATCTTTTTCTTTGTTTTATTTAAAAATTAGTATTAAGCTGAACCCTTCCTCTTTAAATTTCAAAATTGTGAGATTGTGACGGAATGAGATAGTTGAAATAATGAGAACAGTTAGTATGATTAAAAAAGACAATTTTTTCAAATTTTGAATCTTTATAAAAAAATTTTTGCAATAATATTTTTGGATGTTATCACTGAAAAGCACCAAAATTCAACTTAATTAATTAAAGTTTTAAATATAATTTTAAAGCAAAATTGGTCAAAGATGCACATTCACATTTTCCAAGATATACATGTGTCAAATTTGGGATCTGTAAGTCAAATGGTCTGACGAGTAGAGCACCAATGCACACATTCGTCTTTATTATTTGCAGATATCTTGAGTTTTCTTATATGAATTCGGATGAGAGTTTCCATTTCCTTACAATTTTAAAGAACTGTAGTCGATTAGCCTTTCGATGCTATAGGAAAGATTCTTTAATCTTTCATTATGTTATTATTATGTATTACAAAGCTTCTAAAATTTTCATATGTTGATATTAAAAAAAATTAATTTTTCACAACACGTAATAACGAAGAGAATAAATACTTGTAGAATAATTATAGTTTATTTGAAGTATGACGTCAGCGGCACAAAATCAATTTGAAATAAATTTAGTATTACAAAAACATCTAGGACAAGATTCGATTAAGCACTTAAATGAAATTTCTTTAAATAAGAACTGTTGATTACGTATTTCCATAGTTATATGTCGTCTTTTTGAGGAGGCTTAGAATCAATAGATTCTCACCTTCAACTTTTTGGATTTTTGATTTTTTTACCCAGTAACTATAAAGAAGTCTATAAATTACGTTACAGGTCGATATACTATATCTTATTTGTCTCTTCCAACCACTTACCATATTTTACAATTACCATAAAAGTAAAACATAGATAAGAATTATTATAGTAGTAATAATTCATTAATTCTTAGGTCCAGGCTTAAATTCAAGTACATAAATTTCTCAATAATATTATTTTTCAGTTTTTTTTTTATCGCTTGCAAAATTTTCTTCGTTTATTCCATATGAAGCAATATAAGAAATAGAAGATAGTTATCATGATTTTACTCGACTAAATTTTTTTCAGTGCTGTTTTTTAAATGTATGCTGATACATGAACCATTCACTTACAATGAATTCATTACTTCAATATAATAATTCCTTATTACTTCAATATAATCATATTTAATTCGAAACATTTAATCTGAAATCTTATTTAAAGGGATCATATATTTTGATTAAAAACCAACTACTGATTGTTAAATAACTTTGTTGCTTAAGATTCACCATTCATAAATAAAACACGATAGTACAAATCGGCAAAAAGTAAACAAGGAAAGGAGAACAATAATCACAATTAAATAGATGCCAAAGTTTACGCATGGTAGTAAAAACAAATTGCATCTCTTCAAACTGATAAATACCGAATTATTCAGATATTTATTTCATAAAAAACATATACAAAGATGTAGATAAAACAAAGTTAAACTAACTCAGCGAAAAATAATGAAAGTGCTGTGTATTTATTTATTTATGTATTTAATTTTGAATTCACAATAAAAATATCCTTAATTTTCTGCTGAAAGATACCTTTTTGTAAAGAAGAATTGAAGAGAGATTAAAACTTCGAATAGCGAGAAATTCCAAGGCATGAAATGTCATAGAATCAAAGAGCAAAAGGTATATTTAAAAGGACGGAATAAAATTAAATTTTAACCCATGATTAAGCACTAAAATTGTAGAAAAAAAAAAGAAATTCTTTTTTATGCAAAAAATTTTTTTATTAACAGTAACACAGTATAGTCTAACAAAAATCATCATATTAGTGATATTTATTTTTTAATAAACAATTATTTACGAAATCACTGCAATTCTTGATTTAAATCTTTAAGATAAATTCTTCTCACTATATTGAGTAACTATTGAAGAAATATTCTAGAAAATTAGTTTCTTAAAATATCGTATCTAGCACATAAAGAACCTTTCGGCATCTTCTCTGCCATTTTAAGAGTGCCTTCTGAATAATTCAATAGCTGGAAATAAACGGAATCAAAATAAAATCCATCAAACTGCAAAATTTGGTAAAATTTAGACTTCACTGAGAAAGTTGAAATTGGATCCATTCAATTGCTCTTGTATGCTCGAATTCTCGGAGACTTTATGTGTGAAAGGAGGGTGTTAACACCCTCTTTTAAAATGACTGACTCCACATTAACAACCGACATGAAATAAAGAAATCAAATAGTTTTAGAATGTCCTTATTTGATTTATTCAAGATCTTTATTGCATGAAATCTATTTCTTGAATGAAGTGTCTTTTAAGTTTCTTAAATGATTCAAAACATTTAATTTGAGGCAAAATTTTTAATCAAGATTACTATTCAAATTTAAAAATTATTATCTGAATTAGACATTGTTTAGAGCATGGTTTGAAGATTTGCTTCTTATCTTTTCGAAGAATTTCTACTATTCTTTAGGCAAAATTTTGATCGTCCTTTTGATAAATAAGTCTTTTATCAGATTCATTGAGCTTCTTAGAATCAATGAATGTTTTGGAATCAATGATTTAGAATCACTGCGGCGTTTCACATACCAGATTTTATTTAGGCGCCTGCGTTTTTGAATTTTCGCGTTTATATGCTGATAAATAAATTAACCGATAGATGTTAAATCTTTGTATTAAATATTTTTCAATTCAGCTCTCTTTGTTTCGTAGTTATCGAGTTATTTGTACTCGAACAGTCAGAAAGATGGACTTCCTCTGAATGGATTTCGTTTGCGCATAATTATCAAATAAGTAAGAGATATTGTTTCTTGTTTCTTATGGCACTTGCTATGGACAAGCCCGCTGTTACGAAGACACCGATTTAAGCAGGAGGGGGAGCGTCTCTTGTTTTAATAGTAGCGCCAACTGGGCCAAGAGTACGACTTTGCTACTCACGCATACCTCATTCGCTTTCACAACCACTTTTTATAGCAGGACACATTCACACTTTTCACAGACAGAGCAACGGAAGAACAACCATGCCCAAACCGGGACACGAACCCGGGCCACCCAGATCTCGGGGAAGACGCACTACCCCTATGCCAGGACGCCGGAAGTAAGAGATTCTTTATTGTGTCTTGTTGAATTTCCTCCCATATTCGTATTTCAAACAAAGAACTAACTGATAATTTTTAAAAATTCACAGTACTTGTCGGTTGAAACGGCGACCAAAATAGAGAGAAAGAAAAATTTCGCCAGATTATAAAAATATACTCAAGTACATAAATATATATAAAATATATATGTGCAAAAATATAGACCAAATCACGTGCGAATCACATGCTATATAGTTTGACAACTGAAATCACCAAATTGACGAAATTTTTTCTTGCCCCTTTTTGGTTGCCGTTTCAACCAAGTACTGTGAATTTTTAAAAATTATCAATTAGTTTTTTGCTTGATGTACGAATATGGGAGGAAATTCAGCAAGACACAATAAAGAATCGCTTCCTTATTTGATGATCATGCAAATACAGTATATTAAAAGTCAATGGTTGACTGAAACTCTGCAGTGATTCTAAGTCATTGATTCCAAAACAGTCATTGGCTCTAAAAATCTCAAGGAATCTGATAAAAGACAAGTTCCGACTCTACACTAATAGTTTAAATTCTTACGTCCACGACAACGATATAAAAACACATGTAAAATTAGCGTTCACACAAAATAACAAAGTAGAACCTTAAATTCCAAATAAACTTAACTGAATTAAGTATTTAACTGTTAGTCTAATTTACCAAAAAATAAGTTCAACGCGTTTTTATTCAATTAAGAATCTATCATATTTGATACTAGTTTATGTTGTAGAAACTGCTCTATGTACAAGATATAAAGGTTCAAACTCGGTTCTCCATATTTTATTGGAAAATTCATATATAAGTCATTACTGCATTTACTCCTTAAGCTCTTCTTACACCATTCTAAAAGACTTCCTTTATAAAACTGACGTCTTACAACTTTCTTAACAGCAATTGGTTTTTACTTTCTTGCATGCGAATCACAGTGAAAGTATTGTTATCGTCAAAAAATTCGAACTCTAGATTTTGAAGAATCAATCTCTACGTTTCAGACCTCCTTGAGGGAGAAAAACACATTTTTGGCATTATGTCTGTCTGTCTGTGAATATGATAACTCAAAAATGCTTTGTGTCAGGCGGATGTAATTTGTTATATGGATTTAAGATCAAATTTGCAGATTTCTATCAAGCTTTGAACAAAATCCATTCAGAGGAAGTCCGTCTTTCCGACTGTTCGAGTACAAATGAACTCGATAACTAAAAAACGAAGAGAGCTGGATCAAAAATATTTAATACAAAGATTTAACATCTATCGGTTAATATTTTTATCAGCATATAAACGCGAAAATTCAAAAACGCAGTCACCTAAATAAGTAAAATCTGGTATGGGATCTTCTGACTATAATTTTGAGCTGAATTTTAGTTCGAATCGGTTGGAAGAAAGGCGTCCCAAATATATCTCCCACCAAAATATGTAATAAAATATTTACCGAAAGTGTATTTTACTTTAACTTGAATCTTAACTGCATATTTATTTGTTCCTTTCATATAGTAATTGCTTAGTTTAGTTTAGTTATATTAACGTCCCTTTGTAAAGCAACACTAGGGCTATTTTGGAACGGACCTCGTAATTTTGAACAGCGGTGAGATGACGAGGACGACACCTGAGCCTGCAGCCCCCTCTCCACATCAGCGGGAAGACGTTTGACCCTGACGGATTTAACGTACAACAGACTCCCTTACACGACGGTTCTTCAGTGGAATAGCGTCTCGAATTTGAACTCGAGTAGAAACTCTGCAACAGTTAAGAATGAAATTATTTCAAGATATTTCACAAATAAACAATTTAAGGACAAAGCTCTCATCCCATAACTTGATAATAATATTTCATGAAAAAGATTTTTGAATTTTATTTTTATTCCACAGTAACTATAATTAGCATTCCCGTGACAGTGTCGATAAAAACGATCACTCTAGTTCTCAGCTGTGGTTATGGTATGGTTTTTCAGTACTATTTTCAAATAATTACCACGATTATAAAACATACTTTCTTTGTTAAAAATAATCTTTCTACAATCAAATTATTTTTATTCACTCAATAAATCTTAGGGGAATTAGTTTAGTTTAGTTATATTAACGTCCCGTTTTAAAACAACACTAGGGCTATTTTGAGACGGACCTCATAATTTTGAAACGTGGTCAGATAACAAGGACGACACCTGAGCTGGCACCCGTCTCTCCACACCACACCACACCACACCAGGGGTAGAACGTTTGGCCCGGAAGTTTAACATGCACCAGACCGGCTTATACGACGGTTCTTCGGTGGAATCGGGTCTCAAACCTGAAACTCTCCAGTTCCGAAGCCGAGACCTTACCACCAGGCCAAATCTTCGGGGAAACACGTTTCATTTCAAAGCTAACAAGAATTTTATAAGATGTAACAAAAATATAACGACAAAGAAAGTGGTTTCTTGTTTTTTAACCTTATTTATTCAAAAGCTTGTATGATTCATCTATTTTATTTAACTTAAATCTTTTAATATCATAAAAAAATTTATAGCCTTCTCACCTATTTAATCGAAGGTGCTTTGTGCAATTTTTTTCCTCTGTTAGTAAAACTGAGTCTCACATATATCCAAAAGGACAAGAAAAAAATTACATATATTAAAAATTATTTATTTTTAAGTTTTCTTCTTTCCTGGAATTGCATCATAAAATAACAAAAATTATTGCAAAGCACCATAATGCAGACGATGGAACGCGTATAATAAAAATTCATCTGTGACTTGTGCTTAAAGCATAATTAATAAATAAAAGGAAGTGATACATCTTGCAGGAAGCTTTCAAACTTCCATGAGCCATTCAAGAATCTTTAATGAGTACTTAAAGGTGAGAAATTTAAGCCAAAAGTGTTACTTAAAAAAGCATTAATCGCTAACATCTTTTATCAGATCTTTTTTGCAATCTTATTTCAGGAATGTGTTGTTGTTTTTTAAGACATTTCCACATTTTAAGATGCCATATATGAAATCAATGAAATGTACTTTTGAAAACATTTTGTTCCATTTTCAACTATTATTTAAAGTATTTCCTATTTTATGTAAATGGTAAATGTTCTGTTTTATTTCATTTTTGAGCATGCTCATTTTTAATTTACTGCTCTTACAATTATTGCTGTATACTTCTGTTGCACCTTCTGTAGTATAATTTAATTAATTATAAATAAGTAATAATAATTCATTAAAAATTAATTATGAAGAGGGATGAGACTCTTTATAAATTCATTATAAGGTAGATGAAAATAGCAGACGAGTTTCAAGAACAGGTATTTAATTATTTTCTACATTTCACAAGACAAAACAAACACGAACACGAAAATGCACGACACTCACTTCGAATACTACCATCTAATAAAGACCCCCAAGAAGGATCATTGGAAACATACCTTGATGTTAATAAGGTAACGCCATCAGTTGTCACAAAAGAGAAGGTAATAGAGTTATATAATCGTTACAATTACATAATTAAAAACTTTCACTGTACATTCAGTAATTAGCTTAATAGTGCTACAAAAGTGTTATGGATATAAGCTTTTGATTTTCTATTTTGTGGATTATTTGCGGTTATTAATTTAAAAGGTTGTTGAAAAAACCTATAATCATAAATAAAAAAAGAGGTATTACTTAACAACAAATATCAGAACCAAATGACAAATTAATAAATTGTAAGAACAGAAAACTGTTATTCATTATTAATTGCAAAGGTAGGATTTCTTGTGTAGTCAACCTTCTAACTCTCCGACCCGCCCTAAGGCACACGGATTTAAACCATAAAACTGAATGACCGGACCGCCGCAACAGCAATTGGCGGGAACTGTGGTTGAGTCCTAAGGGCCGTCACCGGCCACGGTACAACCCTCCCCGAAGGAAGTACGTCCCGTCATCGATGGGAGGAGCCATATCCCCCAAATATTAGTGTACCCTCCAGGGTGGCGAGATCCAACCACCATGCCGGAAGCATCTCATCCTCATTTCGAGGTGCCGAGGGTCGGATTTCTTGTGTAGATAAAAATTTCGCAAAACGCTTTATGGCATAGATTTGCATCTTTCCCCAGAAATGTTGCGAGGTTATCCGCAGTTATTGCGGTGGCCAATTCTTTGGATACAGGGAATTCGGTATAAAATTAAAAATTTCCAAAAGATTGAAATTTATTACAAAATTTATAACATATTATAGTATTTCATTCACTCTTTCCTCTTGTAGCATGAATTATATGGAATAAGTTTTAAAATTTCGATCAAATTAAAATCATTCCGGAATAAAAATTCCTGGAATTCGAATCCCTTTATAAAAGGATCAAATTTTCTAAGAAAATATCCTTTTCTTCTAAAAAGTAGCCTAAAAAGAAAATGCTATCAAAAATTAAGCTACTAGCTTTATCTCCTTCTATAATTCGTTTTACTGTGAATAGTTCGTGACTTTCCTTTTTATTTCATTTTATTATTCTATCCTCCTTCTTCCAGTATTTCGATTGTGAGAAACTCACAAGGGTCTCAAAATATTGAATTTAATTTCATATTTTATGGAATATGCTGGCTGCATAGCATAGAGAAAAAAAATCAGATGAAAATTTCAGAAACTTGAAATTTTTTAACATTCCGTGCCCTACCTATGACAGAAATGTGTTTCATGTCAAGTATTTTATTTTATAATAGTATTGATGTTTAACATTTTATAAAACATAGTCTTCAGTATTGTATATTTTATAACAGTATTAATAGGTTGATAAAATGTTATAATTAAGCTTCTATTACACAGGATATGTTGTTTTTAAATATAAATTATCGTTATTTAATGCATGTTTCTTACTGTTATTCGAAAGATTCCGATAATTCTAAGTTCAATATATCCGAAGTTATTACAACTACATTTCATTGCTCTTTGATTTAAATGAATTTGAACAGTGCAGAATTTTCCTTTATCCTTTTAAAGTTTTACAAGAATATAAGACAATAGAAAAAATATTTTTAACTTCGTTTATAAAAATTTAACTAAGAGAGACAATAAAAAAATAGTAAAAATTTATTCGGATGTAAGAATATATAATTTACTAAACTTTCATAATGCGACTTTTTTATTTAAATAATTTATAAAATCTGCAATGAATATATAATAGTCATCTTTTTAAAATCTTAATTTTTCCGTTACTTCCTTAGATTTAATAATTCATAAAACAATGATTTGAAATGGCAGAAAGAAATCAAAACTACTCCTAGCAATTTTTTTCCTTTCTTTTTATAGTTTAAGGTTTTCATTAGACCAGAGATTTATTTGATGTATATAAGATGACATGAAAGTTATTTTTTGCATGCATATAAAGCCAATCATTTGTTAACTTCAAGCAAACATCTTTTTTTGCTTATTTTTTTCTACTTTGCCTCATTTTTCTCTTAGCTGACAAATTGCGTTGTTGACGAAAAATATTTTTTATAATATTAATTAATCTTTGCACTTAACACTCAGTGGCACTTTCTGAAGGTAATTTTTTTAATTGCTCATTTAAGTTCCCATTTTTTTTACCGTGGGTTATTATTCCAATTATTTCAGTTAAGTTTTTTAATTGCTCGTTTAAGTTCTCATTTATTTTAGCGTGGATTATTGTTTTAGTCAGTTTTGCTCTGCTGCTATCAAAATTTAGAATGAATTATTCTTTTCTGAAATGCTACTAAACAATATCTGAAAAGCTAATCATTTTTAACTTTTTTTATTTATTGAAAAAATAAACATTATTCTTAATTATAATTAATTGGAAAAATTTTAAGAACTTTAGCTTAGAAAATTTAGAATGTCTTTTAAAAACGTTAAAACTAACTATTTTGATAAATTGAATGATATAAAGTATAATTTGAAAGTTTTGTGCATTTAATATTTCCAATAAAGCTCTTTCTTTCAGCAAAACAGCAACACCGACATCCTACAATAAAATTTTGCTGAAACTGTAGTTGCGCATTGCGTCATTCAAAGCCAAAACAGTGTTTTGTTATGCACTATGATGACAACTAGATTTTCAAACTTGAATAGAAAGTGAATCAGAGCATTCCTTTTTATTTTTTTCTTATACGTAGTATAGAGAAAATTGAACTTTGTTGGAGATTTTGAAGACTCTCCACGTTTTAGAAGACCCTGAGATTAAAAAACATATTTTTAAAAAATGTCTGTCTATCTGTGACAAAGATAACTCAAAAGTACTTTGAGCTTGACGTTTGAAATTTAGTATAAGGTCTTAACGCCGAATTTGCAGATTTCTGTCACATTTTGAGTAAAATCTCTTCAGAGAAATTCCATTTGTTCAGGATGTTTCAATATAAGTTAACATGATAGTTACAAAACAAAGACAGCTTGATATATAAAATTCAGTAAACATTATTTAACATCTATATTGTATTATTTAACATCTGTAGTCTAGATCTATAGTGTAGATATAGTGTAACATCTATAGTGTAAATGTTGAGCCAAATGCAAAACTACGGGTTGACTGTCTGTCGGTGTGTACTTTCAGAAACAAGTAAACATAATAATTGAAAAACATTGTAACTTAAATATATGAAACATGGTATGGGATTTTGTGATTAAAAGCACAGTTTGTGTAAAATTTTTGTTTCAATTGATTGAGAAAAATATGTCTGAAACACAAATTTTATTTTTGAGGCTATTAAGCATGCCAGGAATGAATCGCCAAATAACTCGCCAAGGATGACACGACAGATTCATAGAGCTGAGATAGTATATCGCTGTTTCAACTCTATGGACCGATTCAGCAAACTCACTAAACTCGCTTCAAATAATATTTTGTAACTATTGTACAAAACGTATTACTATCATGTAAGATGTTCTCACATGACTGTCAGAGAGTATGCGAAAAAGTTTGGAGGAGGACACTCCCGCTAGTGACTCAGTTTTGCAATGTTATCAGCCTGTTTCCATATGCCATTTACTTTATTTTGTACAAGCTTTTATGTTTCATGCATGCATTCTTTGTCTCTCTATCTCTCTCGTATGTGCATGCATATATGCATGTATTTCTATATTTTAGTCAAATTTGTTTTGTTTCGTCTCTTCCAGTCACTGCGCTTTCAATTCATAAAGGATTTAAATTATTCTTGATGCACGTAAATGGAGTGCTGTTCTTTCCGTAATGTTATGTCCAATTTCCTGCCTTCAGAATAGGTTAAAAATTAAGTTTCAAAAGCATTCTTAACGAGCGTCATGTGAGACTGAAATGATTCCATTCAAGTCACAAGACTTCTGATTTCAGTACATAGTAAATTTTTCAAAAGAAGTTGCAAGACGAAATTGAAAATTTATGAATTTTTGAAGCTATTTATTTCATACGCAGGTCACTAACTGAACGAAATTCAATAATACCGAATTTGTCATTCAATTTTGAATTCAATAATACCAAAGTTTCGCTTATGTGTGATATCCTTGCATAATAAATGCCTTTCACATAAGCAGAGTAATGTAAAAAAAAAACAGTATCCCGTGTCATTCGTGTAGACAATTTCAGAATAACATATAATCTGGAAGTAATGCAACAAAAGATAGTATTTTATGTCAGTATAAAAAAGCTGAAAATACCAAAGTATGCAAATTTCAAAATATTTTTCCTTGACCATTTGGCAAACAAAATATTTCGACAACAAATGATAATGCATTGCCAGGGTGAAAAGCGATTATTTATGTTTAACATGCATTAATCTGCATTACATGCATTAGTATACATAATAACGGTTCTTTTTGGCAAGCCAAAGAGAGGATATTCCCAATTTATGGTATAAGAAGTGTTTTTTGGGGTTGGAAGAATTTTTTTTTTTTTTTTGACGGTATGCTGTTTTTACCAAATAGTTATAAGGGAATCAATTGGCATTGAAGTCAAATAGCAAACATCAATGAAAGTCTTCTTGATATGAGGGGAGGAGAGTCACATTTTGAGGCCTGTTTGATTATTAAAATTAATTCCTACTCTCTAGTTCTTCAGTATTAGCGTCATCGCGAAGAAAAGATTGGCTATAATTTTATCTTGAGAGGAGACATTTGTCTGTGTATTTGTCGAGACCAGAGAGAAGACCAAGATTTGCATTATATTCAAATTATTTATATCAATATCACAAAAAAATTTAAAACAAATTTATTCATTAAAAACGTTTTTTTATTAGCTTTAAAATTCTCTTGCATATACAGTCACAACACCAAAATAAGTGCATAATTTTGGAGAATTAAAGAATCATCACATGCAGTATTTTTTTTTTTTTTTTTAAATTTTGCATTTAGATTAATTTACTTCTTTATGTCAAGATCCGATAAGAATTTATTAAGAAATACTGGTAAAGAACGAATGCATAGTAATAATTTATTTGAGTATAACAGTTGTATTCCATAATAATATGTCAAAAATTGTTTCCATACATTGTTTTTCTTTATCAGTTATTCTAATTAGAGATCAAAATCAAAACTGCTGGTCAAAGTATTTGTTTATTCTACAGTAACTATCTTATGCTTTTAGAGTTAGTAAATCCACGATCTTAAAAAATAAATTTGCCCAAAACATGTTGATTTTGTTGCAAAAATTTCAGGAATTTTAAGAGAAATTCAATCAACGGATATGTGAAACAGATTTTTCTATTTTGTTACCTATTTCAGATTCATTAAAAAACCATATTTAAAGTTTCTTTAAACAATTTTTTCAGTGCTTTGAATATTTTGTATTATGTTAGTTATGAGTAAAAATAACTTTTACTTTTAATCTAAATCGTTCATGAAAATAATTATCACACAAGAAAATTTGTGCCAGCAATTTAAAATCGCGATTTCACAATATTTAAAATGTTTTTATCATAAATTTTCACTTCTGAATTTCAAAGTAATTTTAATGAGTTTATTCAAACTATTTATTTAACTTTACTTACCTAGACTTAAAATGTGCATTAAAAGTAAATTCAGAACCGAAATAAATTTTCTATTGACTAAATTTTTCAAATTTATCTATACAGAATGCTGCTTATTTTGGCAACTCCTGCCTTTATTACACCTGTATTCAATGTAAATCGCATCATGATTGATTGTATAAATTAGATAAAATTATTATGAAAAAGAAAAAAATCAAATACTTTAATCGAAGTTTGACTAAAATAAAAGTAAAGTGCTGCTGCAGAAAAAAAAAATGCTATCTCAAAAGATACTGTAAATTATATGGATCTTAATCAAATTATAAAATAAAACATAAATATGTTCGCAATAAAAAACAAAGCAGATTTGAAATTACATTTATAATTAAATTAAATATATTTAAATACAATTTAAAATGTAAAATACATTATTTATATATGCAAAATTCATTGAAATATATAAAAAAATTTATTTAAATGTATTCTTTAGAGGTGATGGATTTCTATAAATTTTTAAATAAATTAGCAAACCCACTTGACCGAAATTCAATATTTATACTTTCTCTCAATCAGGCAGATCCAAGTGAAAACTTAATTCACTTATATATAACAACAAAAAAGCATAAAGTTCCTGTTTTAATTTTGTACAACATTTATATTTGTGTCAATGCATATCTAAATACATTGGATGTTATGCCTTTCTTCTTGTTTCACGAAGATAAATTAGTATCTCTTCGGTGAATATAAAGCCAAAAATGTAAATTTTTAAATTATTTATCAATTTGATCGGAAAAAGCCATGATAGTCAAGCTGCGGAAAATTTACTTCGTAAAATAAACATAGCAGCAGAGCAAATTTCATATTGCCATCTGTGATCTCCTTTTCATTTCGTTTCCCTATGTTAGGCAAATACTCGTGTTCAATAAAACCCAAAATTAAATTCCATGTTTCAAAATTCATGCGAGATATCGAGAGATTTATCTCATCAAAAACTCTGAAAGGATGATAAAAGAACGAAGAAATGAAACGGAAAGAAAATGCACAAAATATACAGAGCGAAAACGAATTATTTAGGAGATAAAATTCATGAATATATTTTCATGTAGTATTGTCTTTTTTTTTTTTTTTTTTTTTTTTGTAAATACGTTTTGCTTTTATTCCTCGAAAATTAGATTTTTTTTATAAAAGACGAAGTTTTCCTTCAAATACGTTTTCCATTTTAATCAAAATTTTCAAAATTCTCTTACTGCATAGTTGAAGATCCAATTTATAAGACTAAAATAAAAAGAATAAACTGCTGCCTTTAACAATGGAAATAGATTATAGGTAGTAAAATATCGTTCATCATTCTGAATTTTTAAAAAAAACATGATGTAAGGAGATGTATTCTTTCATGAAATAGCACTCAAAAATAATATTAAACATCAAAAAGCACAAAGATTTTTTTTTTAAATTCTTACTGCAGTCATCAATCATTTTCAGCTATACTTTTATTTATTATTCTTTTATTTCAAGTTTATTGTAAGTTTAATTAAAGAACGAACAATAAATAATATGCCTTTATTGCTTATTTTAAGATTAATTAAGCAATAAGCTTTTTAGAATGAAAGTTAATATTTAGACTATTATCAGTTTATTGGAAATTATATAAATAATATTATACTTTATTTTTTATCTGGCTCCAAAGCAGAATTAATTCTTACTCGGAGACCTTTCTCAAATACAACTTATTAACTTCATTTTGAAATGCATACACAATAGGTAAGAATAAAAAAAATATATGACGCAAAATCTATGTTCTATGAAAAATTTCTCTCTTTGTGTATTGCACGGTGAACATAAAACCTATCATTTTCATCATATATCGCCATATCGCTTTCATGTGAAATGTTGAGAAATCGGATGTCGTGTCATGTGTCAGACCAACTAGTTAACTACTGTGCAAAATTTTACTTCTAAATTCATTTATGTTCGGAGCAGAACGTTAAAATAATGAACAAAAATATGGAAACATGTAGTAATTGAACTGTAAAAGTTTCAATGTTGTAGTTAAAAACTAACCAGATCAGTTTTGATTTTCTCACTCAATCGCCATTCTCAGCGAGAGGATTCAGTCGGACTGGGGAGGACCAAACTACTTTAGAAACTTGAAAAAAAACACAATTAATGTAAATAGTACCATATTTTTCAAACTTCAAATTAGTATCAGAAAAAAAATCAGAAGCAGAAACAACAATTTTGGAAATTTATTACTTCTCATCAAAATAATTTATTTTTCGATTATCAAGCTTCTCAAAATATCTACATGGTGTAAAAACTTTTTTTAAAAAATAAGTGTTCCAAGAATTTTCCAGAATTATTTTTGTAATTTTGAAAAAAATCGCAAAAAAAATGTTTTACTAACTAAAATGTCTGATTAGGATAAATGAAGATAATAGGCATTCCATAGAAATGAATGAGATAATTGTTAAGTGTAGAAATACCTCATAAGTAACAATTTAAATATAAATTAAAAGCAAGAATCTTTCAGATTAATTCAATTAAATTCATATAAACAAGAATCTTATGGATTAACAATCAAATTAATGAATCTTTGATGCTAGTTTTATAAGTAATTTTCTGCATTAACACGTGGTTAAAAACTTTAAAAATTCTAAAATTCAATAAAATATATTTCTATGTATGTCATTGCTTGAAAAAATTGCAAAGTGCGTGATTTTATTTTGACCGTTATGTTGGTATTCTTGCATAAGAGAGATAAATTTATTCTAATCCTTTTTTTACTTGTTTTCAACTTAAGTTTTGAAACTTCACTGTATATTCATTCAATAACTCTGTCATTTAGCATCATGGTATTAAAATCAGTTAAAAATAAAAATATTGATATAATTCATATAGAATATACTATTATAAAATTAACACGGAATTTGTCAAACGAATTTCTTGCGCTATATCGCAAAATACTTATAGAAAAATTCATTTTGAATTAGCAAAATCATACTGTTGCGAATAACCTTTATATCAAAACTTTACAGAGTTGTTTCTGATCATCATCTCAATTTGCTGAAAACAAAAAATAAAATAGAAAAGAAGAAAGAAACTCATAAAATGAATCACGGAAGGTAATGCTTTGAAAACTATTACTACTTTACAAAACGGCCCGCAGGGGATTTAAAAAGCAAACACTGTTGATCCAAAATTGTATCCAGTTAGTCTTGTTAGAAGAATCAAATGGGTGCAGTACCTTCACTCAGAAATGCCGTATCTTATATCGCGTGATACATTTACAGATTTTATGGGATTTCACTTGATGCTTTTTTCCCCTGAAGACCAGTGGATTTCTAAGATGTCATATAACACAAGGTGAGAAATTAATGGTCAGTTTCTTTTATGGCTAGCATTAGCCCGAAAACAATAAAAGGATTGAATAAAATTACATCATCCATTGCAATAGACCGTATATTGTTTTATTTCTTGCACTGAACCATGGCAAGTTTATTCATTTTCTTTATTTCCTTTATTTTTCCTAGCGTGGCCCTTCAAGGTTTCATGAAGGATACAAAGTATACTTACTGTATCACATTAATTTTATTTTCAAAGGATAATTTTACATTCAGTAGCTTTATAGTGTTCTGATAACACAAACATAAACAAAATAACAGAAATATTTACTTCGCTTCCAAACTATTTAAATTTTTTTTTGTCAAAACCTCGCAATGAAATCAAATGTTGCTATTTTATTATATGATATTATTTATATGATTTTTATGTGCGAGCTAGTGGAATCTTAATTTAAAATTATACAATTAGTTTTACTGAAAATATTTATCAATATTTTTGTTTCAATTTAATGAATGTTTTTTTAATATATCCTATAGTAGCTGTAAATTCTAATTCATAGAAATTCTACTTAAATCCTCATTGTGTAATTTCTTGGATAAATAACTGAAATGCTCTTGTTTAATTTAAGAGACATATAAAAAATTTTAGTTTAATTAAATTTACATCCCGTTTTTAAACAATAATTATGCTATTTTGAATCGTATCTCGTAATTTTGAACCGCAGTCAGTTGATGAAGTCGACACCTCAGCTGGCATCATTCTCCAAATTTTCAAAGCACATCAGCGGAAAGTCATTTGACCTCAACGGATTTAACTCTTTGACTACCAACGGGATATATACATCCCACTAACCTTTTAAAATCAGCTTAAAAAGTTCTAAGTAAAAGTAGTTTAGGTGGCGGAGGGTGTATTTGGCTATTATGTCCTTGCCAAGGGAGTATAAAAACATTTGGAAAAAAAATCGAATAGATTTGTCTGATACAGAAGATATTATCTTTATTTCTACACGAATGCAGAGAAAAAGATTTTTAAAAAATTGGTAGTCAAAGGATCCGTATTAGCCCGGCTTACACGGTACCTGGTCTATTGAGTATGGTCTGAAACCTGGAGCTCTCCGGTTCCACTGGGCTACCGCGAGTCAAAAATGATTAAAATAAAACCAGCGGGAGTACTCTGTCCGTGACCTTGTATTTTTTCATAATCTTTCACTTCGTCGGACAGTATAATGAACTGAGATTTTATTTTACGGCAGTACATTTATAAGTTAGGATGCGAACATATGTACGATTCGTAACTGATATAATATTTTAATATAAAGTCGCAATCTAAAATCCATCCAGATAGTTTGTTGCGCTTTTATGTTATCACATCTGCAATTCACGATTGGACATGTTATCAAAATGTCAGCCAGATGATGGATATTTGTCAAATATCCAAACATATATGCATTTATGATAATAAACATCAAAAAGTAAATTTCTTGCGCATAGAAATACAGTACTTTGTATTTTTACGCGCATATAAAATTAATGAAACACAAATTTAAAAGTAAATTCAAGCAATATATTTATAAAAATGATTAAAAGTTGCACGTAACACTACTAACTTAATAGTTTTGAATAGACTATTTTAGTATGACTTATCAAATTAAAAAGAGAGAATATCTTTGCTAATACGAAAAAAAAATCTTTCAACGATGTCGAATGTTTAATGTCATTGGAATATTATTTTTTA
Source organism: Argiope bruennichi (assembly GCF_947563725.1). Lineage (NCBI taxonomy): Eukaryota > Metazoa > Arthropoda > Arachnida > Araneae > Araneidae > Argiope > Argiope bruennichi. The sequence goes on along the minus strand of NC_079151.1, from coordinate 142,359,654 downwards.
TTGAATATTAGCTGGTACCCAGCTTGCTGCTGCCGCCGAAAAAATCCTTTTGGAAATATCGTTTGAAATAGCTATCTTGTTTAATTAGGAATAATAGAAATAATGATATTTATTTTCTTGTCGACAATGAATACATTCAATGAAATTGAATAATATATAAAGGAGAAATATAAATAATATTTACTCTATTTATTTTTTTTACTTTAGATATAATAATGTTGCTATGCCTATTACCTTCGCGCTAAAGCAAGCAATAAATTGGCAAAGTTTTATCGCAATCGGATAGATGGTACAGCAGTGCATAAAATACGAAAAAACAAAAATTCATTTTTATATATTAGATTATCTAATAAGACTTGGTTTGTATGTATCAAAAATAAAATTAAAATAATTTTGAGTAATTGTCTAATAAAAATTTTCCTAACAAAACAAATAATCCTGAAAGCATTGTTTCTTTCTACAGTTTTAATTCCCACATGATTAGCTTGATGAACATTAAGATAGCGAAAAAATTTTGTAACTCCGTATAAATTCAAATAACAGTTTTTAAGCAACAGATATAAAAAAGTACGATTTCATTAATGTACTTAATTATAGATGATATTATTTATGAAAACCCTGGAGAGATGAAATATGGAACCATAAATGCGTGAAAAGTTGGCATTAATTTTCTATTTAAAGTGAAAATTTAATCATATTCATAAATTCCTACTTTTTTAATGAATGTTTTTGAGAAAATTTCTGTTTGTATTCATTGCTTTCTTATTTATATTTCTTATTTATATTCTTATTTATATTTCTTATTTCTTTCTTATTTATATTTCATTGTTTTCTTATCTATTTCGCTGCCCAGCATTTTTATGTCTTTGAATAAAAGACATTTCTACATTTTAATAAAAGTACGATTAATTTAAATAAACATTTTATTAAAAGTACATTTTAATTAAAGTACTAATCTACACTACTAATAGAAATGTGCTATTATATAAAAAAATTTTATTTTATTTTAATTTTTACTAACATAATTCTAATTTAATGTAATGATTATTATTAAATCTTTTGATCCATTTTTTTAGCATTTATTGTCAGAAAAAAAAACTTATTTTACTTTCACAAGACAGAACGGAACAACTCGATTAAAATGTAAATATATTAGCGCTGAAAATATTAAATTATTCTAATTTCACTAGAAACACAGTTGAGCAAAATTACAAAATTCTGACACATCAGGAAATAAGTAAAAAAAATCAACTATAAAATTCCATGTATAAAAACCTGAAACAAATCTATATAAACAAACCACGTAATAAATCATGTTGCTCGATTTAAATATTTATTTAAGAAATCTTCCTTCTTTGCATTTTATTAGAGGGAAAATTACTCTTAATTTAGACAATATTTAACAGAAGGAGCTTTAAACTTAAACCTTTATTATCTTTAGCTCTATTTATAACCAAATTTCGTTTTAATAATTTCGTAAAATTTCACTAGAATTCAATCCATATTTGTCGTACTACTCAATCTTTTGTTTTGTTGCATTTATATTGAATTTATCATTCGGTTATGCTTTTTAAAGGAAAAAATTTAGCAATGCTTAAATTTAATTCAAAAATTGCAAATGAAGATAATTGTTATAAAATAATTAAACAAAAATGCTTTTTCTACGATGTGACTCGTATATTTTATTTAACTCAAATTCAAGCAAACAACTTTCGAAAAATTCTGATGATTAAAAATATGTATTATTGTTAAATTAAGTGATTTTAAAAACTTTCATAAATGTTATATTAATGTATCACTTACAGCAATAAAATATTTTTAAAAGCTTTTATTTTAATATTGATAATATTCGTTTCTGAAAATCATCATAAAAAGATAATGTAATAGGGTGATAAATGACCGAACATATTTTGCACGTACAACAAACAAAAAACATAATTACGTTTCTCTTATTAATAAAATTTATTAGATTTTGATAATAAATTCCTTATAAAATTTTTTGAAATACTTTCTAATGAAGAAAAAAAGAGAGAACAAAAGTTCTTCAAATTGAAGAACATTGTTCTTAACTACTTTAATTCCAAAAATTCCACATAAAATAAATAATCCGAACGCAAATAATTAGATTTAGAGAAAAAATAGTAAAATACAATACATTTAGCTTAAAACAAAACATCAATAGAAAATTAAAAGTGAAAACCAATACACACAAACAGAAAAGAAAGAGAAAAATAAAACAGAAACATGTGGACGGAAGATCTTTCAAACTTTTCTGCAAATATTCAAATGAAATCTTCGCTGTCTCTTTTACTCACGAATTACTCGAGGAAAAAACAAGTCTACTTCTAAACTCGATTGATATATACCTCTTCAAGTTCAACATCCTTCTAATTGCCTATGGCTTAATTAGCTTAATTGCTGCTCAAATATATCACCCAATTACCTCCTGTATCTCATTATATCAACTCGCAGTCCTTGTCCTGGTTGAAAGATAGGTTTTCATTAATTTGAAACTCCTGGTGAAATTCAAATGACAAACGGTTTCAGGAACAAGATTTTGAGGAAAAGCAAATCAGTTCTATTTGAAATGAAACGAGATCCCCCGCGGAAAGATTGCATCTTGTAAAATGCCAATTTGTAATGGATACAACTGATTTGATTTGACACGTGCTTTGAAAGTTGCTTACTTTGTACATAATGTTATGCACATCGAGATCTTATAGATGTTCGAGTACACAACAACATTGTTAAAATTTTAAGTTAAACTCAAAAATTCAGTTATTTCATATTTCAACTGAAATATTTTCTAAAGGACTTAATTATCCAACAAAATGTGAAGTTTATTCAAAGACCAACGACTCATTCATTAAGATAAATTATGCTGTTGCATATCCAGCTAGTTTTGAATATTCACAAATTAAAGTAGTTGAAATAATGAGCATTAGAATAAAGTATTAGTAACCCCACGTCATAAGAAACATTATGTAATACATTTGTAAAATTTGTTATGTGAGCTTAAATTTAACAAAATCTAGTTATGGTTAAACTTCGCAAAGCTGAAAACTGAAATTATTTAAAATTGTTGGAAACATGGCAAACCAAACTCTTCGATTCATGAATTAAAGAAAAGGGTTTTTGCTAGAAAATTTAAAGAACAATTTGATTTTCATGAATAACTTATGGTTAGTCTCTAAATGACAAATTATTATATTAAGTTATTTCTTTATTTTAACGTCTTTTAATTCTGAATTTTATAGCCTGAAATGTTAATTTAAATTTTAATAGAAATTAAATTTTTAAAATGATATGAAAACTTTCATTTTCCATTAATAACAAAGCTTTTCTTGCGAAATTACTTCGTTAAGTTTCTTAAAAGCACTTAAATATTTCGATTTCTTTTTCAGATATTCTATCTCCTTCAGAGTTTTCCAAGCACAATGCCGAAGTTCAAACTTGGGGGCAAACAATTTTGGCTTATTTATGATTCGATGTGAACTCCACAAAATTACTCTTGATCTCATGGAAGATAAAAAGTAGAAATTTGAACTATTTGTCGATATTTAAACACTTTTAGCTATGTCTATGTCTTTCTAGCTGTTGATGTTGCTGATACATTTGTAAAATATATTTGTCTAATATATTTCAAATTTGTAAAATATATTCCTATTTCCACTTTTTTCCTAATCTTATTTGAAAAAAAGATTATAACTGTTATAATTTTGTCATAATTTTATAAAAGGATTGCAAAACGGAATAATTTTAAAATGCTAAAATTTTATTTATAAAAAAACTTTACTCTATATAATTTATTTCTAAAATAAAATATATTTCTTTAAAGAATTGAGATTTTTTGCAAGAATCTTTTATTCAATATGAATAATAAAATTAATAAACTTCCTGTGAATTATATAATTTCTAAAATTAATAATTCCCTGTTTTCTCTCATTTATTTTCTTATTTTCATAAAAATCGAATACAACAAATCAATACCCATGATTATATATCTTAATATTCATCTTTTTAGTATCAATTAGGTAATAATTTTGTCTCTCTTTTATTTGCTTTTGCAGCAAATCAAAATGTTCTAAGAAGTTCAAAATAAAGAAGTATATAATTAAAAGTATGTAGTTACCATAACTATCCTTGATTCACACGAATAAAATAAAATAATAAAATATTTTTATCGGAATTATTCGTGCGAATTGTGATCATTTGAGCTAATTTAAAGTTACGACAAGGCACTGGTTTTTATCAATTTTTTTTTGTTTAAATACATTTAATTTATTATTAGACAAAAATTTTGCCTAAAAGGCAGTAAAAATTATCTAGACATAAAATAAAAGTCAATAAATTTTTTTTAAAATATTAGAGGAAAGTTTATAACTAAATAAACGACAAAATGCATTGATCATTGTTGAATATTGGTGCTTAATCAAGATACTGATTATGATAGCGTGCGTTCATGTACATTTCATTTTTAAAATAACAATAAATTATGAGTAAAATAGTAACCAAAAAGATTGCATTCGTTCAATAAATTATGAGTAAAATAACTGAAAAAAATTGCATTTGTTCTACTTATTTATTAATGTTTTTAATTATCATTGCTATTCAGGAATATTTCTGATATAATATGAAATATAAATCTGTTTGTTAAATTAAAAAGGAATGGATATTACGACAAAGCACGTAAAAAATAAAAATGTAAAAGCATTGAAAGGCATAAAATAAATTATTATTAGGAATATTTTAAAGAAAATCCTAAAATCACCAAATACTGACATTCGACTAATAAAATTGTATTTAATACATATATCTTCTTTTTTATGCTTTTTTTTCATTTTTTTTAATAAAACGCTGCGGTTTGTAAGAAATTATGATACCAATGACGTTTATATTTTAAGAACTAACTGCTTATCAAATGAAGGCAGTCATCATTCTCCGAATTCTTTCAATTAAATGCTTTCAAACTTATTGAGTAGCTATGGAGCAGACAGTCGAGAAAATTAGTTTCTTGAAATACCTATGAAGAACGATTCTACATCTGAAGAGTTTTCTTCTCTGCCATTTTATGCAGCCTCTGAATAATTCAATAGCTGGAAATAAGCGGAATCAAAATAAAATCCATCAAAATGCTAAATCCGGTAAAACTCAAACTTCACAAAGAAAGTTGAAATTGGATCCATTTGAATTGCACGTGAAAATGTTCGAATTCTAGAAGTCTTTATTCGTGAAAAAAGAAAAAGGATTGAAATATTTTTCCGAAATGACTGATGCCATATTAACAATGGGCTCGAAATTAAGAAATCGAATAATTCTAGAATTCCATATTATAGTTTGTCCGAAATCTTTGTCATATTAAATGCAGTTTTGAAATTATATATCTTTTACATTCTATAAAGAAATGATATTTTTCTTTTTTTCTAGATAAGATTTACTGACAATAATAATTTAATTTATAAACTTTTATATGAATTAGATGTTACAGGAAAATAGCATGTAATATTTTTTTCGAATCAAAATATTCTAATTTATTGTACATGTAAGTGCTCGAAACTTACACCAAAAATTCAAACTTAGAATTTTTTTTAAATGAAAATTGCTTTATAAAGCAGTAAGGAATTTTAATAAGATTTTAAAATGACATGGACTATTCAACGGCGTTTGGGAACTAATCAAATCGTAATCTCTATTTCGTTTTCTCTTGATTGTAACTTTTATTTCAATTACTCTGTTTCGAAGTAAAAATATTGCAATGTTTCTTGAAATTGTCACTTAGAATTCTTTTAATCCTTTTTGAGGAATATTTTTTCTTCTTGAATTTTAATTTTTTGTTTCTCTGTTTCTTACTTTGGTGCCTAAAAACCTGGAAAAGAATATATACATATATAAAATATTTAATTTAGCAAACTTTTGTAATAGATATTTTTATTTTCATTCAGTTTCTAAACATTTTTTTATTCAACTAGGCATTAAATGCATATTGGAATTATTAAAAAAAAAAAGATTTTTTTTGTTTCTCTTTTATCGACTATGCTTCATAAACTATGAATTTCAAAAATCATTATTCGCCATCATTATTCAAAACTTTTTAATTATGAAATTTTAAAGTATACTAATTTTAATTGTGCATTGAAACTCAGAGATGTTAAATGTTTTTTTCCCTTTCAGAATATCAAGTAGAAATAAATAATTTTGATATCTAATAGTTCCATTATACAATAGACTTTGATAACATAACCGCCATTTTTTCATAATCAAGTAATAATAATCGTTTTTACTGCAATATAACTTAAACAATTTTAATAATTTTTAACTTAATTCATTTTACTCTATTACCATCAAATTTTAAAGCATTCACTTTTTATGCTTCAGAAAAATATTTAAAATTATCAATTAATTAAAAATTTTTTGGATGAACAAAAAAGATATTTGGCATTGTTATGAAATATATAATAAAGTAAGTTTAAAAGTTCTACCACATTTATAATTTTTTTGCTGTTGGAATTACTCCTATGATATTAATTTAACATAAGATTCTAATCATTATGATTGATTCTATTCATAATTCTTAATCATATGAAGCAGAGTACAGAAAATTTTCTGTAAGTCTAGTCGAATCAGATAGAAACATTTATGTACATTTCACTAAGTAACAGAAGAAAAAATCTTTTCGAGCTGAAAATTTATAAATGCATGCCGTAGTTGTATGATAACAGAAATTTAAAAAAAAGAAAACAGCGATTTGATAATGAAAGAGGAATTTATCAAAATTAGTACTGAAATCAGTATCAATTAACTGTATTAGTTTAAATATGGAACAGATAAATAGAGAAAATAGTAATCATTTTTTAAAGAAATGCTATTTAAAAAAGGTCGTAATGTTCGGATCATGTTTTACACAGTATTCATAAGTTTGCTCCAAAATATTTAACATATCGGAGACCTACATCAAAAGAATACATTTTTTATCCCCTGAATTATTAACTCTTTGCACTCGATTATAGTCTTCTGCAATTGATGGGCAAAGAAATGAATTCATAGAACTCTGTCCTAACCGGCCTTTTTGTTATCCGGCCATATTTCGCTACATTAGGCCAGATACTCGGGAGTTATTGTATATTTATTTTTTGGAGCAATAAACAAGTCCTTGTATTAAACGAATAATTATACATCGAATTACTTTTTAGAGCGCAAAGTATTAAAATATATAAACTTAACTCTTCATTTCAAACTATGATCTTTGTGAAAGTGGGAAGTATATCATGATTGAATAAATAAATGTAGCAAAAAATATTATGACAAAAAATATCGTTTTACGAAAAATATCGCAATTTTGTAGATTACAATGTTTACATAGAAATAAAAGAGAAAAATCAATTCGTTAAATATTATAAGCATAATGCAAAAGGTAACAGAAACATAGAAATATTTCTAACAAAAGGAAAACTTTATTTAACTTATTTTAAAATATTTTATCCGAGTATTTCTAATTCATTCATCTGAAGTCCATTTAACTTTAATTCTTCTGGGACATTGATATTTTTTTTTTGATTTTTATATTATAAAATATAAATAAAAAAGTTATAAAAATAATCAGATATTGTTGAGAGTAGAATGAAAATGTATGCCTTCTCTCGGTTGAGCAAATCTATAAGATAAACAAATTCATTCAGCGGATAATATGGCAAAAATGCATTAAAGAAAGCTTTTTATACATTATTTCTGCTTAAGTTAATGTACATTTAGAAATGCGTGGGAAATACCTTTCTCTGTGTTAAATGAATGTATCTTCGATGAATTCAAAGCATGGAATGTAGATTACTAAATTATTCACCCAATTTCAGCTGAGAAAAAAATGAAAACCAAGCTCCGGGCAAATTGCTAAGCGAACTGGGGAATCCGACTTTTGTATTGTTTTCTGAGATCTTCATTCGATTTCATTTCTCAACTCTACACAAATTCCCGTGTTCGAATAAAATCCGAAATTAAATTCCATGCTTTAAGATTCCTTGTGAGATACCGCGAAATTCATGTCATCGTAACAAGTGGGAGGATAGTGAGAGAATGAATAAATGGAATAAAAAGAAAGGAAACAAGAAATTTTCATTCTGAAAACAAATCAACAAAGTGAAATGAACAAAATGAAATTCGTGGGATAATTCTTTTATCATAGCTTGTTTCTGTTTTGTTTTGTTTTTCAAGATATTTTTCTTTTCCCTTTTCACCTTGTTTTGCCTTGTTCGAAAATTCTATATCTTTATAAAGAAAGGAATATTCATTCTAGAATGCCTTGAGTTCGATTGGAATTTGTACAATAGTGCAGTGGAATTTCCCATTTATTTTTTAAGGCTAGAATAATAATAAAAATCCATATAATTTAAACAACAAGCATAAAATATACTAAAAATATCACGATAGTATTCATGGCCATAAAAGTATTTTAATATTAATTTTATGTTGACTGAAATATTTATTTGTTTAAAAATCATTTGAATGTAATTTAAATTCTAGTCATATATTTGTGTGAAAAACAACTTTCTAAGTTATAATTATGATTTATAGAAACTTTTTTGACGAAAACATTTAAGGTGAAAGCTATTTGAATTGCTGTCTATATTATTTGTCCAGATTTTGAATTTCTGATTAGAATACAATTTATTTGTATAAAAAAAATAATACGTAAACCATTTTTGGGTCGAAAAAAAGCAGTACAAATAGATAATTACAAATATATCGTGTCACTTCACTTGATAAGAAAGCGGCTTTGTCAAATTGCTATGTACATTGTCTTATTTTCGCTTTTGCATCTTATTCTTTTCTTTCTGCTGTGTTCGCATGTGTTGGATTTAATATTAGTCTACATTTATAGTTAGGCAAATAAATTACATTTGCAGTGAAGGCATAGACAATAATGACTTTAAAATACAGTCAAACTTTCCTTAACTGGCGCCTCGCATAATAATGTACAAAATAAAATGTAAAAAAGTGACTCGATTAACGGAAGATTTTGGCAAAATCAATATTGAAAAGAATCTGTGACGTCACTACTGAATGGATCTGCATCAATCATACTTGAGTCAAACCTTTGAAGAAAACCTTTATTTATACATGGAAGAAGTTTTGATGATTTGGCATTGACAAATGTAAGAAGTTTTAGCAAGTGCTTGTGAAACCTTAATCGTCGAGATTTTGTCTCTGGCTCAGATATCGGGTTTGGATGGATAACAAAGTTATCGATGAGCTAGTGAAAGATCATAGCCAAAACTACCTAAGAACAGATGCAGCTACATTCTAAGTCACAGCAGAAAGTTATGGAGGAGATTTGGTCAGGAAAGGAAAAAATAATAGACACAGCAAAATAGCAACTATCCCATGAAGGGAGATGCAGAAAGCATGGGAAATTATTGTACCGCATGCTGAGGTACCTGATAAGGCAGTAGCTATGAATGTTACAAATTCATTTTACGATAATGCTATATCGTATTTTCGCGAAATTATGAAGCGTGGCCAAGCACAAATGTCTTTAGACAACTTTCTATGCATTATAAATAATAAATTACTTTATTATGAATTTGCTTATTTTTTTTCGGAGTAGAACACATTGCTCCATTTTACATGGATTCATACGGAAAAAAAAATGTGTCGTTTAAAAAGTATTTCGCAATACGAGTAAGATTCGAGAAAGAATTATGTTCATTAAGCACGGTTTCACTGTATTTATTTATGATTGAGTATAATGAACATCGGTAAAATCGAGGAATTTTAATTCTAATCAATTGGAAACTTGATTTTTCTGTGCCATGGAATTCCTACTAATATAATGCTATAATATAATCAGCGATTTCAATTTATTTTTAAAATCAAAATTATTATTTGATATTTTTTTTCTATTTCGGAATTACTTTGGCTAGTTAAATGTGCCCATACTTTGTATTCATTGTGTCTGTTTTAATTTAATCGGCAAGGTATTCATTTGCAATGCAATAAGAAATTTCTCATTTTGGTAAATGTTTTTCTCACATTAGTATTTGATTGTACTGTTTATCTGGAAGTTTTTTAATGCAACTGTTGCTCTGTGTACTACTTTTTACTTTCTCATACGCTTGGAGAAATGTTAGAATCATCAAAAAATTCGAACTTTGATTTTGATGAATTCTCCATATTTCAAGTCTCCCTGAGATTGAGAAACACATTTTTGGATTGATGCATGTATCTCTGTCCGTCTGCTTGTCTGCCTTTGATCACATAACTCAAAAATACTTTGAGCTAGATGGAAGGAATTTGATTCATCATCCTGAAACAAATGTGTAGATTTCCATCAAATTTTGAACTATTTTGTGGAAGAATGCCATTCGAACTGTCTAAATATAAATGAACTCAATAACTACAAAATGAAGAGAGTTCGTTTTTAAAAAAAATTGAGTATACAGATTTATTTAAAGAATAGATATATATCAAATTCGAAACCAAATCTATCAAAGATTTGACCGCTTTTCGGTTTCTATTTTCAGCAGCATTTAAACATGGAAACAGTTGTTTAATATATATGTTATGATCAATGTGCATAATCGGCTAATACTAACCGGTTTGGTAATTATTAATAATGACCGATTATTCACATTGACCGTAACATACTATATAAAACTTAATTTACGAAATTCGATAGGTGACTATAATTATAGTTTTGTGCTGAATTTTGGTTTCAGTCCATTGCGAAAAAGGAATCCAAAATCCACATTGATTTTCTGATATTTGGGAATTAAGGTAATTTCGGGGATTAATCGCTACAAATTGTAAGATAACAGGCTCTTTGATAACTATTCTTCCCTAGTAACATACGGTTAGTAATACACAAATGTATTTATTAGAGAGAATATGAGAAAGAGTCTCGGTGACAACGCTAGTTTTCTAAAAAACTTTTTTTTGTTAAAATTATTATTGATATTTTTTATTTTATTTATATAGATTATTTACTGATTCTACATTATAATTGAACAAAACTAATAAATATTGAAAAAAAATACTTGATATTATTTTTTAAGCTTAAATATTTTTGTTTTCTCTTGCTGTACTAATTTTATTTTGCCCAATTCCTATCAGGCAAATTTTAATCCAATTAAATTAAAAATCCCTCCTCAATGCCTTGTGTGTGTGTGTGTGTGTGTGTGTGTGTGTGTGTGTGTGTGTGTGTGTGTGTGTGTGTGTGTGTGTGTGTGTGTGTGTGTGTGTGTGTGTGTGTGTGTGTTCTTTTAATTTTTCCCGTCTTTTAAAAACGCCCATTTTTGCTATATAAATTTGCATTTTTTCTGCAAACAATATTTATTATGCAAATATAATTGTTTGCTCCATTGTACATTTTTATGCCCGAAGGTAAGAGCTTCCTAAATCAGTAATTCTTAAACCATTTTTTTCTGTATTCGGATTTTTATTTTGTTTCTTTAATTTGGTTTATGTTAATACTTTTATTTTTGTTTAATTCTTACTTTATTTATTCTTTAATTTTCTTACATAATCTAAACATTTCCAAAACATTCGATTGTCAGGATCTAGCACTGCTCTGCAAAAATAAAATATTATATATTATTTATTATGTGGTGCCCTAACCATGTAACTAACTTCAGTTATATATAATAGAAAAATTCCGATTAAATTCTTTTAACGTTTAAATCAAATAAATGAAACAGGTCCCAAATTTGTTTATATGCTTTAAGCATGAAAAAGCCCCCAAAACTTCAAATAGGAAAATTATATCTTAGAAATGACTTACTCAATGTAGAATTTATTCCCTTGCAGAAAACGCCTAAAGATTACAGGGTATCAAAATGTAAAAATGTAAAAAAAGGAATAAAAATAAAAAGAATATAAAGATTAATAAAAAAAAGAATTTCAACCAGAAGACACGAAGAAAAGGAACTCAAACTAAAGGGTTTTCCATGAGGGACCAGGCAATCGTCCAAAAAATAATCCCTCGTGAAACGAAAATCCCAAGGAATTGAGGTTCCGAAAAAAACTTGGAAAAAAAAAGGTAATGTAAAAATAGAAAAACCAAGAATAAAAAAACAGAACCAAAAAAACAGTTTGAAAATTCAAAATTAAAATTCTGAAAATTTAGAAAGAATCAGAATCCAACAAAGAAACAGTAAAATACTAAAATATAAAAAAATTTAAATATCTAATAACAAAATTAGGAAAACATTCATAATGAAGATAATTCCTCAATCAGTTTAAAATAATTGTTCAACAAAAAATTAAAGCATTGACAAAAAGGGGGGATTAACCATAATCTTAAAAACACATATGTATAACGGGTACCACAACGCAAAAAAAAGGACCAGAAAAACGGTAAAATAGTGAAAAAAAATTTAAAATTTTCTTGAAAAAGGAAAACAAGTGTTTTGCATAAGAAATTTTTCTAATAATTTGGATTATGTTAATACTTTTATTTTTGTTTAATTCTTACTTTATTTATTTTTTTAATTTTCTTACATAATCTAAACATTTCCAAAACATTCGATTGTCAGGATCTAGCACTGCTCTGCAAAAATAAAATATTCTTTATAAATAAAATATTCTCGGGAGCGAGATATTAAGAATTAATAAACATTTAAGTAGCCATTTTAGTTCAAATTTCTCACTTTTAAGTACTCATTATGCAGTTTTCTTAATGATCCGTGGTAGTTAGAACGCTTCCCTGAAGCCATATCTCTTCAATTTATTCGATAGTTATGCTTCCAGCACAAGTCACAGAGGAATTTTTGCTTTATACGTGCTCCATCGTCTGCATTATGACGGTCTTGCAACTATCTTGCTACTTTACGATGTAACCCTAGGGAAGAAGAAAGCGCGAAGATGAATCTTGTTCAATATGAGTAAACTATTTATCTTTTTGGATATTCATGCAACTCAGTTTTACTATCGAAGGAAACAAGTCGCACAAAGTAAATCCAAGCAAATAGGCGAAGTGATCATAAAACTTTTATGATGTTCGACGAAGAGATTTGCCTAAAATAGATTAACCTTTCAAAATCTTAGAAGACATTAGGCTAAAAACCACGAAAATGGCTTCCTTCGGAGTTATTCCTCTGCTAAACCGGAGGATCAAATCTTGAGAGCTTTGTTTTGAAGTGATTGTTTATTATACTGATGTTTGAATAACAAAAAAAAAACCAAATTGATAACACTAAGGTTATTTCTGGCATAAAAAATATTTTTTGTATGTGAGACATCTAATTTGAAAAAGTTAACTACAAAGTGGCTTGCAACTTTTAACACTTCAGTAACACGATCTATTTTAAAATTATTGGTCTTACAAATGCAGTTGAAATAATATAAATAACATAATTAAACAATAGTAAAGCAGTAAAACGAAACAGTTTAACAATACAATATGTTACATAATCTATGCCTGAAAGGGAAAAATATTTATTAAAGTACAAAATATGCAATGCTACTTTATTATCCAAGGCAAGATCTTCGCTTTGGTTACCGCACACAAGAAATTAAAAAATCACATATTACAGAACTTTGGGCTAATATTTTGTACTTAATTAATTTTTAAACATAATGGATGCATTTTAAGTATGAGCGGAACAAAATTTTCAATCAGTAAAATAAAAACTTTTATTTGCTTTTAGTGATAAATATTATATGCGGAAGATAGATGCAGAATTAAAGAAAGCATTTAGAAATGGGGAAAAACAACATGAAAATTTCTTTCCGTTGTTATTTCATTGAGTTTATATTAGACCCAGTCTAATTTTGTCTTAAAAATACAAATGAATGAAAGTGCTTGGACCAAAAACATTAAGTTTTTTTTACAAACATTTTTATCTCTAAATATTCCTTGCACATTTCTGTAATCTAATGACTTCTTTTATACAAATGAATTTTGCAAAAAAGTCACATTTTACGTGTTTAAACTTATGATGACATTCAGAAGAAAAGAAGCTACCAATAGAATAATTAAGTGCAGATACATTCGTTTCTAGTATTGACATTCTGCTCCACTTCATAATATAAAGTGGTTCTTTTAATGTCTAATACAATATTTTCTTTATTAACAATTTACCTTCATCAGTCTTGTCTACAATGCACAAAATGTTATAGATTTTTAATTGGTTAAAGACATAAGCTAAATCCTTCAGAACAATCAAGAAAAGGATTCTCTGAATCATGCACTACGAAGGCCGTTCCGTTCCATGAGTTTGATTCAGATTTCAATTTTATAACGCATTTCATTTCTATAAAATATATTTACTGATTTCCATAGTGATTCCGTCTATTTAAATGGAAAAAAAGAAAACATGGAATATTATCAATAACATAAATTACAACAGAACTTTTAAAAATCATATAACGAAACAGTTAAAACTTTTTATATGTTAGAATTCAACATTTTAAACTAAAAGAGTCTAAAAACTGACCACCAGGTTTTATTTAAATTAAAATAAGCAAAATATATTCACTTTTATAGCACCATTTTAAGTAATTGTCGAATATATCTAAGAAAACGGGGAAATGATCACAAATGCTTTTTTGACAAAGTATGTGATTCATGTAACAGTGCAATTTAATCTTTAATAAATGTTTTAGCAAAAGAGCAATTTCACATCATCTAAGAGTCTAAAAAAATGCAGCAATATAGAAGTACATAGCAAAATTCTCGAAAAAAAGCAAATTATGGCATTCTAAAACCGTCCAATTCTTTTATTTGGCACTAAATTTTAATATGGTATTAATCATTTTGAGAAAACATGTGTTTTCATTCTTTCACATACAAAATCTTCGAGAATTTGAACATTTTCACGTGCAATTCAAATAGATCCAATTTCGATTTCTGCGGGAAGTTTGAGCTTTACCGAATTTTGCATTCTGATGGATTTTTATTTTGATTCAATTTATTACCAGTTACTGAATTATTCAACGGTCGCATTTAAAACAACATAGGGAAAAAACCTCTTCGAATGTAGAAATCTTCTTTATAGATTTAATCGATATTGAAGAAACTAATTTTTTCAAATATCTGCTCCATAGCTACTCAATATGCTGAAAAGAATTCAACTGAATGATTTGAGAAGATAACTATATCTAATTGATAAGCGGTTTTTTTTTCTTAGGATATAAATGTTATTGGTATCATGATTTTCTAAAGAGCGTATCGTTTTATAGTAGGTGATGTTATTCGTAGAACTAATATTAGGATAAAAAGCGTAGTCAAGTTCTAGACAGTCTACAATAAAAGGTAAATTTATTATTAGGCTAGTCTATTTTATTTCTCATTTCAACACGTTTTCAACATAAACAATATGTAAATTATTTATTTAGATATTTTTTATTTTAATAACTTTTTGAAAATGTTATTTACTTATTTTTTTACTAAGATTCGATATTTTAGTGATATCAGTGGTTGTACTCAATTTTATTTATAACCAGATGCCCGTCTTTATAAAGAAAGTAATAGGTAAAAGAACGTAAATGAAACAGATAGTATCTGAACAATTATGCATGTCAAAGTATTATTATCCTAATATTTTATAATTCATATAGTTTGCATTTTTTTTTTCAAATTTGTGCGCTTAGGTAGCTAACATCATTTTTATAATGAAAGCTTGCAGCCCCAGCTGAATTCAGTGATTCTAAGCAGCTGCCTAGAAGGAAATTCCTCGCTGAATAAATTAATATATAATGTCTAATTTTTATTTAACATTTTAACCTGCCATTTATAGTTTAGCTGCATTTTTTAAATTTTTACCTGTCATTTATAGTCAGTTTCTTATTATGAATATATAGTAATAATTTGACATTCACTAACTTAATGAAATTCCATTAATAACCAATTATTATACATCCAATTATCATTTATTTAACTATAACTATCGGTTTCTTTTATATTTTTTTCTCACATTTGCTCATTTTCAAATTCCATCTGTTTATTTCTCATTCCGATTATTTTAGGCTAGAGTACTGATTAACTATCAATTAAATATATCTAAAATAAATACTTCAGTGCTTTTTCAATTCAAATTTATCGTATTAAAAAAAATGCTATTAAACTCGTATATTCAATAATTCCTTTCCATCGCTGTTTACTTCAAATTATTTGAGAAAAAGGAATATTTACAGCATAAATAATATATAGATATAAGTTATTATATAGGTTAACTTCTAAAATAAAAAAAAACGTGTGAACGAATTACTCATCCATGACATCACAATGTTTTGGATGCTTATTATTTACTTCATATTTCGAATTTAATAAAATACGACTTTTAATGTAAACTTAGTATGCCATGTCAGAAGTCTATAAAAATTCTTATTTATTTATACTCTAAGCATCTATGAAAGTTTTGTATTAGTTCAAAAAAAGGTTTATTGAAAATAGAAAAAGTGTAATGGATTATAATGAACAATGAAATTATATTATTTTCTCCTATCGTACATGTGTTTGTAAGCCCACAATAATGAAGAAACATTGAAAAGGCAAGTAAATTTATGACAACTAATTTTAAACTATGTATATTCAACTATGCATATTTTCTTCTTAATTATACTTTGTACATTTTATTTATTCAAAAATTATAATGAAAAATAAAATTTCAACATAATCGGTATGCTCTATTTAGATATGATTCAAAAAGGCCACATAGCTTTTAGTTGGATATATCTAATCTATGCGACAGTAAAAAAAAATTGTGATAAACTAAAAGAGAAGAAAATGACTTATTATCTTCTAAAAGCAGCTGCATAGTAATACAGCTGATTTAAAATAAATAAAACTTCAGAAAGACAAAGATATAAATGTAGTTGTGAAAAATTTGATAAAATCAGTTTTTAAAAGCGTGTTTTCGCTAATATAGTAGAAGGTGGAATTTTTCTTATTTTAATTTTATTAATAGCTTAAAAAACTTTTACAATTGTTGATCAAAAGGTGAAATTCTTTTTAAATTATTTTCAACTTTTATAATAAATATTATCGATTTTTGAAAGCATTTTTTCTGAAATTCCCTACGTTATGGCACAACTCAGATAAAATCAAAATTTAATTAATTTAATCGAATAATTAATAATGAAATTCTAAAAATATTAAAATATTGCACTGTCGAAATAAATACAAAGGTAGGAAATTTCAAAAATCTAAAGGTGTTTAAAAAAAGGACAGACGACATAAAATTAAAGCAATACAAAGATAATATAAGCAAACACGAAATTGATACTTAAAGATACGTAAACCCGTCATTTTTATTTAGTCTCCGAATTTTTTAATTGAGGTTTGATATAATTTTTAATAATTAAAGTTTACAATTATTTTATAATAATAATCTGAAATGAACAAGAAAACCTGTCAGCTAATCGCCTCTTTACCTGGGTACTGTTCATTCAGAAAGCTGAAGTATTCCTAAGTGTCTACTAATATATGAAGGAGAAAAAAAAATCTCAGAAACGTTATAGCTTATGGAAGTAAAACAATGGTATGTTAGTAACATTTTTTTTATTGTAAGGAGTTAAAGTTTAGAAAATTCTCAAGATTTTTTTCAATTTATATTTTATAAAAATTTGAATAAAAAGCTTACTTATCTAAAATTAGACAAAGATGGCTAAGCGTAGAAATCTTTGATTAGGAAGTAGCTTAAAGCTTACTTCTGTAAAGGGATTGATTTGATTTAAAATATTTATAAAATTCTTTTTATGGGAACTTAAATAATAAGGTATTTAACAATTTTCTCAAAATCAGTCATTTTGTAAATTTTGTGAAATTTATGCTTCATTATTGGTTTCAGAAAAGCATTAAAAATGTTGAACATCAGTAAAAATGTCAATAAGAATATAATAAATGATGAATATAATAGTATAACTAAAACTGCTCATAAATTCATATAGAATTCGAATTGATTCAAACTGAATATGTGAAAAATAGAATTTTGTTTTAATAAAATAAGTACATTTTATAAATAAATTTCACTAAATAGGGAAATAAATATCCCCTTTTCAGTATATTTCTACTTAAGTTTGGTATAACTGAAATTAAATTTAATTTAAAATTTCAGAAATACGCCTCAAAACATGAGCAGTTTAACAGATTCGTTAGAACTAAATATACAATATCAAAGATAGTGTACAAAACAAAGAAATTTCAGAACACGAAATATAAAATTAGCACTATCCGTATCAACAAAATATGATATAAAACCTATTTTGAGAGGTTTTCACTTCATTGGAACGGAAATGTTCACTTCATCGGAACGGAAATTAATTTGCTTTCCTGAAATTAATGTTCCTGAATTCTTTCAGCATTTAAATTTCGATCGAAGTTCCGAATAAGCGAAAATCAGTCTTTCAATGAGACAAGGATGAAAAGTTATGCAATGGCTTATTACAGTGGTATATTTGGTTCGGTAATTAAGCTGTAGGCAATTAGAAAAATCTTGGTCTTAAAATGGCGTATTATTCGACTTTAGAAATTGACTTCTCTTTTTTCCGAGCACTTCGTAATTCAATCTAGACAGTTTTCAGCAGCTAAGATTTAATTTAAAAGTTGCAGAAAACTTTCTAGGGCTTTCTTTCCCAACGTTTTTGTCTTAACACTCTTTGTTTTCACTCTTAATTTCCTCGAGGCGTATTGTTTGGGTTAAATGCGTTATATTTTATTTTGCTTTTGCTTTGGATATAATTATTTACTTCCAGTTATTCTGTTTTGGAATTTTTCAAGTAAGAGTAATTAAGGGCAGTGCGCTCCAAATTGGGGTAATTTTACTCTCTTTGTTCTTTAGTAGAAGTTGTTCGTTTTCTGAAAAAAAAATTTATAAGCAACTTATTATCAAAATATTTATATTATTTATTTTATTATGAAAACATTATAAATATTATTAACACGTTTATAAAAAGCGTGACTATTCTATATTTTCTTGTTGTAATAAATAATATATTTAATTGTCTTTTAACTGTCTCTGGCATCGATTTCCACCATTTTGTAAAAAGATAATAATAATGATAAACCCCATCTTTCAGTCATAGTTTCTTAAATATTAATTCATTTACACATTATTTAGCCTCTATTAGCTTTCTATAAGATGAAAGTAATGTGAATTTGTCTATAAATAACTCTGAATAATTAATTTACCTGAAAATAACTCATCTATTATGTTTTTGAAGTATAAAATAAACAAGATGTTTTTCAAGTATTAGACAACTAATTAAATTTTCTGAAGAATAAATAAGAAAATCTGTGTATAGTTTATAACAAATTAGTTTATACATCTGACATCATTCTGTATGAAAATGTATGTCAAATATTATTAATATAAAAGTATTAAAATAAAAATATATAAATAATTTATTATAAAAATATTTATATTATTTATTATATTATCAAAACATTATAAATATTTTTAACAAGATTATAAAAAGCGTGACTATTCATATTCATATTTTCTTGTTATAATTATTAATATATTTAATTACTTCTTAATTATCTGTGACATCAATTTCTGCCATTTTGCTATAAAATTATAATAATAATAATGATAAACTCCATCTTTCAGTCATAGTTTCTAAATATTAATTCATTTGTACATTACTTAGCCTCTGTTAGTTTTCTATAAGATAAAGGTAATTTGAGTTTGTATATGAATAGCTCTGAATAATTAACTTATTTGAAAATAATTCATCCACTATAAAAATAAATGAGATGATTAATTAAATTCGTTGAAGAATAAATAAAAAAAAGCTTTGCATAATGATTTATTACAAATTGACTTATATATCTGGCATCATTTTGAATGAAAATGTATGTCAAATATTATTAATATAAAAGTATTAAAGTGAAAAATTGTAAATAATTTATTAAAAAAAACATTTATATTATTTATTTTGTTATAAAAAACATTATAAATATTATTAACATGATTATTCTTATTTATATTTTATTGTAATAATAACTAATATATTTAATTGTTCCTTAATTTTCTCTGACATCAATTTCCGTAATTTTGCAAATAATAATAATAAACTGATCTTTCAGACATACTTTTCTATATATTAATTCCTTTGTACTTTATTCAACCTCTATTAGCATTTTTTAAAAATAAAAGTGATGTAAATTTGCCTATGAATAGCTTTTAAATAATTAATTTGTCTGAAAATATCTTATCTGTTTTTATAAGCATAAAATAAATAAGATAACTAATTAAATTCTCTGAAGAATAAATAGAAAAAATTGTGTACAGTAATTGATTACAAATTAGCTTATATATCTGGCAGTACTCGGGAAAAAATGTATGGCACATATTATTAATATAAAAATCCTCACATTATCTGCAACGTTTTTTAAAATTAAAATGAGTTATGGATTAAACCAAACTATTTTTAAAAGCCACAGAAAGCTAATTTTAATTTATGAATAATTAATAATTCTTAAAGAAGAATATATAATTTAATTAAATATAGAAAATGACAATAAGGAAGCAAAAAAAAATAATAAAATGGCTTAAATTAGCTGTGACAATTCCATTCAATAGGAATGTCATCATTACACATAAAATAGCATTCTGCACTGTTAAATTTTAAAAAAATTAATAAATTGTCATTAAATATTCATTTGAATCTGTTTGATGCTTCACAGTTTTTGTGAGAAAAATGTAAAGAAATTCTATTTATTAATTTAGATTTCAGTACTGTAAAACTGCATATACGTTTTATGACTCTATGAACCCTTTCCATCACTGCCATTGCTACAATTAAAGTTCCTTCATATCACAATCAGCCTAACTTGAAATACTATTTTAGTGTTTCTGGTCCTGATCGGAAAACACGGCATAGTATTTATCCATATACCTTTCCCTATGAAAATAACTTTGAATGATTTTACAGATTAATTTGAATAATTTTGAAAATTGGAAAAGTTATATGAAAGATTTCATACATATTCTAAAGTCATTTTAAAGATAAAAGTTTGATCTTTAAGATTATATACAGATAAGATAATAATATTAAGATAAGACATTTAATAATGAGATTTTTTTTAAATAAAACAGTTTTCTGGAATAATTGTTTCAGAATGCATTGGAGAAAAACTGAGTAAAACTTCATCGATTTAATTTTTCTTTTCGGTTAAATATCTTAAGAAATAATTTTTACGAAATTTCAATAGCAAAAAATGGTTCCATAATGCCTCCAAATGCCCTAAATATGGTTCCAGAAAGGCATATGCAAATTTTCTAGGAAAAAAAAGTATTATTTTGGAACAATTACTGTGAGGCATAAGTAGGCGCTCTGTTATTATGTTCTAAAGTAATACCTCAAGAAACAACTTTTAAAATTAAAATTATTTTTCTAATTTAGAATTTCCGTACTATGATTTGTGCTATTAATTTGAAGATATATCAATTTAAAAAAAAAACAAGGAAATAATGATAATATCTAGAAATGTATTAGATACAAATCAATCAAAAATATGATTTGTTTAATAGTAGCAGATAAATTTAATATACGGTGTAATAATAAACTAGATAATTTCTTGAACATTTAAACTATCTTTTAGATGATTTCATTCTTCATATGTTCATTTATTTATTCACTAATACGATGAATCATCACAACATGCCAAATACAGTTTCCCAGCATATAATGATGGAATTTTTAATGAATGGAAATATCACATCTATTGAATTTTGGTATAGATTGAATGTGCAGTTTGGTAATAACATTCAACTGAGGTTTCAAGTATGTAAATGGCATAAAGTGTTTGCACATAACAGCGGAGAAATTGACAATTTGATTCCTAAGATTTATTTCATTCATTCATTTGATATCCGAGAATAATTGTAAATGGAAAAATCGACAAATTCATACCATATTTGTTTGAAAATCGCCAAATGACAATTCAGGAAATTAGAAATAAAAATTGCTACAAGTATTGTAGGACAAGTACAATAATTATGGATATAACTACAATAAAGTATGTGCAATTCATTGTTTGAAATGCATTGAAATCTTTCAAAATCACACCAAAGTAAATGCCACGAATTCTTAATTAAAATCAAAAGTTTGTAGTATTAAATAATTGAATAGCTATCAAACAAAAAGTAATGCGAATTGTGAAAATTGCTTTGGAGGTAATATTAATAAAATTCATTATTTAATGTCTTAGACAGGAGCAATCTATATAGAATGCATACACACAAAATTTGAAAAGGCTCTTTTAAGATTAAGAACTCTATTTTACTCAGGAAAACTCACTATTGCTTTTTTGGAATTTCACATGCCATTTTTTTATCAAGATGATATTTGTTGACATTTTTTTTAATAATTGCAAAATGTAATTCGTCGCTTTACACAAAAAATGCAAAGCTTTAAAATACAATCATTGGACAACCGATTACGTAGTTATTTCGTGTGCAAAGATGTTCATTTAGAATGGGTTTCACGAAGTTTTAATTAGATTTATTATGACATAAAAATTAATTGAAATTAACTGAAATTTTATAAAAAAATTCTGAACTGAATTAACTGAAATTTTATAAAATATTGAAATTTTATATAAAAAGTCTTTCACTAATAATTCCGGACCGTATTGCTGAATAAAATTATTTTTTACATTACATTAAAAGCTCAAAAAAAAAATTTCCAGTGACACTAGTGTAATTTATTTACATTTTTTTCTAATAAAAAAGAATTTTTTTATTAATTCTGTAGACAACAGATGAATTTTTACAACTAATTCTGTAGATAATATCGATTCTGTATAGAATCGATACTGTTTACTGCTGTGAAACTCAAGTTAAAATCATTACTTCACAAAATCTATTCCTACAACTTCTAACGTTGTTATTAAAAAAGTACTTTCTTTTTACGTTAATTTCGAAACAAAATTTTCATTTTGTTTTGGTTAACATGAAAATGTTCACATCTGACATTCGTTTTCCGTGAACTACATGGCGTAGATATCGTTAGTTGCAGAATGAAATGGTTGATGCAACCAAACGAGGCAAAAATAAAACGAGGCAAAATTTTAAGTATTTTAAGTTACTTTCAAACTTAGATATTAAAGTTTTAGGGAGATCTTCTTATTATTAATTTCTCTTCAAAAAGTTACCTTTATTTTGCTTGAATTATTCTTTAAAAACAAAAAAAAGTTTTTCTTATATTTAAAATTATCTACAAGCATTCCAATTATTTGCACAAGAATAGAAAGGGACAAATCGTCCAAAGGTGACGAAAGTATTAACAACATAAAATGAGCAGATAAACAAGCATGAAACAAGAGTAAACACGCTTGCACAATTACATGCAATAACAAGATAAAAAAATAAGTCACTGATGTTCAGCAGATTATTGATTATGAGTGCGCACACCCATATATATAATCTTATATATAAAAATGACTTTTTGTTTGTTCGTATTTTATGCGCTGCCGTACCGTTCAACCGATTACGATAAAACTTTGCCAACTTAATTCTTGCACTTGCTCGAAGGTTATAAGCATAGTACATTTATTATATCTAAAGTAAAAAAGAAATAAAATAAATATTATTTATACTTCTCTTTTATATATCACTCAATTTCAGTGTAGGTATTCATTGTCGACAAGAAAATAAATATCATTCTTTCTATCATTCCTAATTAAACAAGATGGCTATTTCAAATTTCCTGCGATATTACCAAAATTATTTTTTCTGTGGTAGCAACGCACCGGGTACTAACTAGCAATATAAAAAAAAGAAAAAGAAAAAAAACTTTACCATAACATTCTAGCAAAACATTTAACAAAACTAGCACATAATAAGTAGAAATAAAAACGTTTTTCTTTTTCCCATGCATTGATTAACAAATAACAAAAATATAATACTCATCAACACTCTTGGGATGCTGCCATTCAACGGAAGTTATTCTTCAGCGTTAATATTAAAGTAAAGTAGTAGGCACATAAAATATAGAATAAAATTCTGTATTTATGAAGACAGGAAAAAAATAGCAAATGAATTAATTCGCCGCTGAAATAGGGTCATCAGAAATCATGACTTCGATTCAGAGGAAAAAATAAAAGATTATGTGGTTGACTGCCGAGGATAATATAATTTTATTCAATCCCATCATTGCTTTAGAGCTAATACTTGCCATGAAAGAAATCCGCCATTAATATCTCATTTTCTATTATATGATAGCGTAGAATCTATTAGTCTTGAGGGGAAGGAGCCCATCAAGTAAAATCCCATAAAACCTTTAAATGCCCCGCGCAATATGAGATACGCCATATCAGTGCGATGGCAGTGGAACCGTGCTGTGTGGCTTGGATGACTAGTTGGATATGATTTTGGATTAGCAGAGCTTTCTTTCCAATATCCTGGGTGGGCTGTTTTGTGAAATAGGATGAGTTTCCAAAACATTGCATTCTGGAAAATTCTTTTGTTCAATTTCTGGAATTCGAGATATTAATCAGAAGTAGGTTTAGAAACAAATGAGAACTTTAAGATATAAAAGGAGATTGCTGATTGCCTGTTCAAAAATTTTAGAGCAATAATTTCCAATAATTTTTGATCGAAAATAAAATGGTGCATAAATAGGGTTTCAGTGCTGTGAAAAAGACTCCTTTTATGAGATATGTATCTCGCTAATAATGAATGATATTTTTTTTTCATAAAGAATAATGAACTGTTTTCAGACATATGAAACACAAAGATATATTACATAAATTTTAAGTAGTTAATTATTAGAACATTTAAAATAGTTAATTATTAGAACATTTCTATAAAACTATTTGGAATTTTGCTCTGTGTTCATACATTTACACTGAAAGGGGAAGCTATTTTTTTTTATCGATAATAACATTTTGAAAATTTTAAAAATATTTTTTTTTTCAGAAAACATATTCTTTCCAATTCGATGGAACATTTACATTCTATAATTAAATTTCGAAAATGGCTCTTTTTTTTTTTTTTCTTCAGAAAAATCGTATTGTCGTATTTATTTTCGAAGTACTCTTTCGAACGTACTTGGAGTATCTAAACTCATGATTATCATTTGAAATTTACCGCAGAGCCGTGAAAATCAAAACATGATTTTTAAAAAAAACAGCATCTTTATTCCATTCACTTATAATGAAGAATCTGACGGGCAATGAATTATTAAATTTTTAATTTTTAATCTGCAATTAAGTGAAACGCATTAAGTAATTTAAAATGCAAAAATTACTTAAAAACACATCATTATCTCAACTGCCCGTACATTATTACCTTCTGGTTAATTGTTGTAGACGGTGGTGGCATTCAACTTCAAACATCTTTTTTTTTTTTTTTTTTTTTTTTTTTTTTCTTACAGCGATGTTACGAAGCCGGCGTTTGAATATGATGACAGATTTAAAATACAACAAACCACAAATACATAATTTTACTCCTGTAATTCTCACAGTGGATGCCAAAACGAAAATAGTACTTTATACTAGGCGTGTATCACATAAATATGAATTAATTCCAAAATAAGATTGGAAAGAAAGAAAGAAATTTGAACATTAATCAGAGGAAATTTTTTTCTGGAAAACTGTAAAAATCGCAGTGAAAATAAATTTTTTATACTTGAATTTTTTTTGCTAAAAGAATTATAAATAAATTAATAAAAAGAATGTGATTGAAAATAGCTTATAATATAAACTAAAAAACATAATATCATAACGCATTTTTGAAATTAATATATTATGCGAATAAGTTTTCCATAAAAAAATAGCGTCTTTAATCCCTTTTCACATGCAATGACGAGTCTGATTCAAGCAACGAAATTACTAAATTTTTAATTTTAAATCTGCAATTAAATATTCTAACATCGCATGTGCGTGTGTGAAATGCGTTTTTAGCATTTGGATTTAATTTTGGGGTTCACAACACACGGATACATCACACCACAGGAATACTTATAAGAAATACATAAAAGACATTTCCACACCAAAAACACGCACACATACTCGCAACATAGAGGAGGAAATCCTTTCTTAACGACAACGCCACATCAGGTGGCATTAGCTGTTCAGTTAAAGTCAAGGGGACTGTTACAGTATTAAGTAATTTAAAATTCAAAACTCACTAAAAATGCACCGTTGTTTCAAATACCCTTATATTATGATAGACATTAAAATAATAATAACTGTCCCATAAAAGATGCATCATCTAATTGGTAAGTTAAGTAAATTCGCCAAAGTATTAATATTATATGATTAAATGCTAGAAAGAGTCAAACTTACTAATATTTGATATTCAGAATATATTTTATATTTATTTATTTTATTTTTTAAATACAGTAAAAAAAAGTGCAATTTATTTTTGTTTTATAATATATATATATATATATATATATATATATATAATTTCATTCAAACATTATTTTTACCATCCTCCCACTTTTTTTCAATAAAAAAAAATCTCTCAATATCTCACAAGGAATTTAACAAAAAAAATTTTATTTCAGATTTTATTGTGTATGGTTATTGACTTAGTGTAGAAAAACGAAATCAAAAGAAGATCTCGAAAAACAATACAAAATTTGAATCTCCCAGTTCAACTAGCACTTTGCCCCGAGCATTTTATTATATTTTAGCTTCAATTGATAAATTATTTAGTAATCTATATTTTCGACTTTTGCATCCTCTGAAGAGACATTAATTGAACTTCTTGAAATTCGAAGAAAGATATTTCCCCAAATATATCTAGATATACATTAACTTAGCCATAAATGATATAGCAAAAACAGATACTTGTTATATTATTTCTTCGCGTTATTCTATATGACTTTGTTATCACATAAATCTGCTGAAGCGAGTGAATTAAGTCAATTTAGACTCTGTTTCAACTAAATCTGATTATTTATTTAATATAATGTGATAAAAGCATTTGGAGAAATTCTTTATCTCTGGTGAATCCATTTGGAAGCACTTTTCTATTAATGATATTTATATGGTTGAGTTATGTATAGCGAAATGAAATCTTCATCGTAACAATACATTTGCTTTGCTTATTGTATGAAAAATATTTATATTTTATCTTTAGCTCGTTTTCATAACCGTGGTATTATCTTTCAAAATAATAATATCTCGTTATTTTTGTAAGAATATAAGAATATTTTAGGATTAAAACAGGCAGTTTCGATATATAAACGCATTTTTCTTAGTAGTTATAATGTTATCTGAATCACTTATTGGATCATGATATACTTTCCATTGTATGCAAATTGAATAAAGATTAGATTTTGATAAGAATATGTAAAAATTCAGATACTTTAAGTTCCAAACATTCTATCAGAGAGAAAATTTTTAAGGCTCGTATTTTATACGAATCGTCAATTAGATTAAGTAATGATAAACAAGTTAATGCTTTCACTATAGATAATAAAATTTCTCTAAAATGCAAGCGAAGAGATATTCTAAATTTTTCGTAATTCCCTTGCATTTAAATTTTTATGAATAGGAATCAGTTTCATATATATTTAACTAAAAAATATTTTTCCTCGTATCTTATAATGAAAGCGATCTTATCATTTCTAAAACATTGTTAAAAGTCTCTTAACAACTCAGGACCTGATTCATAATCAAACAGGAAGAATTTAGAACGAATAGAATCTTTTTCTTATAATGTTTAATTCTCAAATTTCCAAAAACATAAAATTTTTGTGATGATAAAGACAATTTTTTTGAAAAATGGTTTTAGTTTTTCCTTTTTTTATTTCTAATATTTTAGAATATTAGGAACAAAATTATGAATATCATGTGAGAAACCATTTAATGGAACTCAACGGTAATATTTGAATATTTAGGTATTTAATACTTTTTTTAATACTATGTTACTTAACGCCATTCCTCGTCGTCTGACCATGGATCAAAATTATGAGACCTAATAACCTTCATGATGCTAAAAAAATGGGATGTTAGGTTTTTTTAAAATAATAAAGTGGAATGTCTATTTTTTCATAGAAAAATTGGTAATACCGGGTGCGGCAAAAATTCATGCAAACTTCAAAAAATCATAATAAAAATAGTAATGCTCGAAAAAAATTGCGGTTTGCGGGAATATGTTCAGAGAGCCTTTGAATTTTGTTATTTCCATTAAAAAATGACTGGTAGATGGCGCTCACAAGTCATACCAAGATTGTTTATGCAAATCAGTATAGCTATAAAGCACAAGGCTGGAAATGGATCTGTCATTCGAAGCCAGTAGCATGCTATCGCTACCGGATCGAGCATTATTGATGAAACTGTTCTATAAGAACAGTGAATCCACGACTAAAGCATTGCGACAGTTACGGGCGGTGAAAGGAATTAAGGGGAAGAAAAACCCAATTTCATTGAATGGGATATTGAATTCAGTTCGCCATTTTGAGGAAACGGGAAGATTAGAGGATCGTCCACGAAGTGGCAGACCATCCGTCAGCTCTGACCGCGTCCCTGTTGTCCAAAGGCTCATGAGAAATGTGGTAGCCGAGACTTCAACTGGGAGTTCCAGTGCACGTGAAGCAGGTAAAATAACAAGAATTCCGGAAATATCGATCCGACGCATTCTGCATGAAATCTTGAAGCTGCATCCGTACAAGATAGAGGCATTTCATCAGTTGTTGCCAGCAGATTGAGAGAAAAGACAAGCCTTTGCAACATGGGTGCTCGCACAAATGGAACGTGACCCACAATGGTTACTGAACATCATGTGGACAGATGAAGCCCACTTTTCATTGCATGGTGACGTCAATATGCAAAACAGTCGTATCTGGGTAGCATCAACCCTCTTGCGTATACGAACAAACCACTACATTCTCCACATATGACTCAATGACTTGAATATATCAAATTTAATATGTGTTTTTATGACTACCAGTGTAGGTCTGTGTTTGTTTTAATCAATTGGAAAAAACGCATTTAAAATACATTTAAGTACGCAAAAATTAACTCGAACATATTTCACAGCACAATTTGTTATACACACTTTCTGAATCAAGTAAACAAGTTTATTTTGTATTCAATACAAGGAAAATAATAATACGTACAAAGGGCGTTTTCATCCAAGTGAAAAAAAAATTAATATAAGTTTTTGCTCAAAGCTATTTAAAAAAGAAACAGCTTAAATAGTAGAGTTTCTAAAGATAAAATATTGTTAATAATACAAAGAATAGAATCTTGGAATGAATTTTAAGAAATGATTTCAAACAGCCAAACATCAAAATATTTTCATCTTCCTATGGAAAAAAAATTACTCACCGTGATGCAATTATTTTTATTTGTATCAAAACAATTTATTGATTTTTAACATATTCATAAATATTTTAGAAAATTATCATCATTTTCATCTAATGACCGAAAAAAATTATATTTTGTTAAATATAGATTCAAATTCGTTTTGCGAGGAGTTTGTTGAAATGTCTTTATTCAAAATAAGACAGTTTTTCTCTTTATATGTAAAATACCAATATTGATATTTGCATGTTAAAGTATCTGTTTAGTATTATTTCGCTTCAGATCTTGATTCTAGTCATAATTCAACAAAAAAAAATATGCTTACAGCATCAACATTTTTCAATTGCATTTTTAATCAATTTGAACAACAAAATTTAAATAGAAAATTGTAAAAATTGCTGAAGAGTAAACAAGACTGAAGACTTCAAAAACATAGGTTCTTTTTTCAGACACTTAACAAAATATAATTAATTGATGTCTGCTGATTTCAGAAAAGATTTTCAAAGAACAGAATCAATTACTTATATCACATTCATGAATAATTGAACATATTGGTAAACATTAAGATAGTGTTCTTTGTATTATATATAATTATTAAATATGCTTTTTAAACTCAAAATGTGCATATATAACAATAAAAACTCTCACCATCTTTATCAGCATTATATAATGAATTTTAATACTTACATTTATTTATTTTCTCAATTTATTGAGTTTTAATGCTTTTTTAAATATCAGCATTATTTTTGAATTTATTTTTATTCACATTAACCATTTCCTCGTCCATTTTCAATTACCCGTCTTTGTGTTTATTCAGCTTTTTTTTTTGGTACATTAATATGGTTTTGCAGCTATTAATAAAGAAGTTTAATATTTATGAAATTACTCGCAAGAACCAACACAATAAACAAGAAATCTCATTAAATTAATTTCAAGAAATAAATTTGCTTAGGAGGCTTTAAATATAACTACATCAATTATTTAAATTACTTACTCAGCTAATTTTATCTGGTGAACAGCGTGTAAACATATTTTGGATTAACTCATTCACTGAGCAAAATTTCTTTTTATTCAATTTTCCATATATGTATATATAGTTGTGCTTTTTTGCATATGTCATTTTATATTATCATGATAGCTTTGTATATACAGAGTATGGATCTTTCAGGCAAAAATGATTTTATTATTAAAATATCACAGAAACAATTTTTTTACTCACTTACTTCTTTCAAGTTTATAAAGGTTTTTCTTTCATGACAATATATTATTTTATTACTTCCATAATTTGATTATCATTTAATAGATTATTAATAATTGGCTTTATAATAAGTTTTATTTATTAACAGAAAAATAATATCTCTGATAGTAAATTTGAAAAAAAGATTGATTTCAAGATTCCACATCTTTATAGTACCGAATTACAAATTAAAAAATAAAAATTACAAAATAACTAAAATAAAAATTTAATTTTATTGCACTGATATAAATTTGGTCCTAAAAGCATTTTTTTTTTGGGGGGGGGATAGACATAACATATTCTTCTGTTAAAAATGATGAAAATTGCAAGAAAATTTTTAATGCTTCTATATATTTTATATGTGAAAATATAAACCACTTGACAATAAAAAAAAGTTTCAAAATAAGAATTTTAATTAAAGCTGAAAATATGTCAAATCATCAAAAGCATTTCTTAGCTGTATATGCATTGCTTTTCAAGAAACAAAACTGAATATAAAACCTTTACAAATAAGATTGAAAAAGATTGAATATACAGTACATTTCCGAGTATCCGGCCTAATGTTGCGGAAGTGTACATAGGATAACAAGAAAGTCGGATATGCCGGAATTCTATGAATTCATCTTTTTTCCCACCAATAACAGATGACAAATAGAAAGCTCTGCACTGGGAGTTTATATGTTTTTCTATACTGCACTAATTGTTTCAAGAATTTATTAGAGAAAAGTAAGTTAAAGGGTCTAAACTGTTCTTAATTCAACATAAATTCTGTAATGTCCAACTTAAATGCAGGAAACATAAACAAAACATTAACGTAAATTGTAGACCTAGTTCTTAAGAAAATTTGCTCAAAATGATTTTATTTTTCACTAATAAATGTTTACACAGATATGAAATGGTAACCCTGTGATAAGTGTCAAAATTTACAGTTTTTAGGTTTTGAAAAAGTTTATAATAGATGACTTATTAGACGCCTTGCCTTAATTATTTAATTACGATAAAAGGAAACTATGCCGGATAGCACGGAAGCCGGATAATCGCGAACAGGATACTCGGGAGTGTATTGTACATCTAAATATTTGCTTGGACATTTCTTAGTTATCTGACAAAAGCGATCATATATCATATCTAAGAATTTACCGTAGAAATAATGCATATATCACTTCATAATTTTTATTACGTGAGTCAAATCGTGGTATGATGTAATATGATTGTGTTTTTCCTTCTACAAAACGCGCAATGGATTTCAAAATGGAATTAGCTTGACACATTGATGCGCATTCTGCTCTCAGCAAATATTCCTAAACTATCAATATTTTTTGAGCCTTGCATTTTTGGCAATTGATATCACGAACAGATTCAGAATTCTAAATCTCATTTAGTCATTTCTCAAGAATTGTACAAAAACAGCAACGTTGGTATTTATATTATTTTTAAAAATTAATTTATTCTTAAAAAATGCATCAAATTGTATTTCTCAATATTACTTTCAATATTTGGTAATATATATATATA
The DNA here is from genome assembly GCF_947563725.1 of Argiope bruennichi. Classification (NCBI taxonomy): domain Eukaryota; kingdom Metazoa; phylum Arthropoda; class Arachnida; order Araneae; family Araneidae; genus Argiope; species Argiope bruennichi. The sequence goes on along the minus strand of NC_079151.1, from coordinate 142,327,702 downwards.
GATAGATATAGATATATAGATATATGTTCTGAATGGAAGTTTCTTAAAAATATTTTATTTTGAAAATAGAAAAGAATTGTAAGGAAGAAAAATTGATATCATAGAAAAATTTTGTGAATATTGAAGGAGATAGCGTTAAAAATTAATTTTTAATTAAAAATTTAATTTAATTTTTTTAAACTTATTCTCAAAACGTAATTGTGTTTCCTTATTCATATTCTAGGTTCAATGATTTTGCTAATAGCGCGTTTTTAATGATTTTTTTTGTTATGTATGCCGTCATATATAGATAGTGTGCCAACGTACAAACGTTATCATTCAAAAAAAAATTATCAACACCTTTTCAAAAAGCTCTTTATTACTCTGTGTTTTTATTTTACTTTCTGTGCTTCTTGCGTTAAAAGAAAAAAAGAAATTTGTCAATCGACTTTTTTTCTTACTTAATGTATTGCTATGGTTTTCTAATTTTAAACAATTGTGTATTGTTGATGAATTAAATATTTTTAAAACTTACTTATCATGAATCGACTAACTTAGTTAAATTCTTATCCCACACCAATCGTCCTATATGGTTAAACGAATTTTGGAGAAAATTGATTGAAATATTCCATTATATTTAAAATTTTGATCTATAAATTAACGTATTAAAATGTAATAAATAATTAATAGCTATTTTTAATGCACTAATAACAATGTGCATTTAAAAATTAAATTTCTTAAATTTTTATTTTATGGCTTTTATTTTGTTTATAATAAAATTCCAAATCTTCTAAATTATGTCTAAATCTTCCAAAAGCTGCATAATATAATTTCATTACATTATAAACTATAAACGAAATTTATGCTGTTGAAATTCTTTCTTTAATATATTCCTGATTATTTTTTCAATTCAAAGAATCCCAAAAATAAATTTTATATTATAATACAATAAATGAGTTTTTTAGCATAATATTTTCTACAAAATAAATGCTTACATTAAAAATATATTATACACGAAATAATTTTAATCCCGAAAAATACCAAATACATTATTACACCAAATTTAATATATCTGATATTACCTGTATCAGATTAAAGACTGGACGCTAAAATAATTTGCAAAACAATCGATGGTCTGTATTTTCTGTTCAGTTTGTTTCAGTAATTCAGTTTTCTTGTGGTAGAAGAAATGAAATAGATTTTTAAATACGATCTGCTTTATTAATGACATAGAAACGATTGTTGGATTATTGAGTAGTACAAGAACATTGTAAATGTAATACATATCTTTTTGTGGATAAGATCCAATTGAATTCCCGAATGAGGATCCTTATATCCATCTCTGTATAAAGGATAGATTGTTAATTGATAATGTATTGTTACTCATTGTACCAGCATCACAAATTTACACCAACATTTTGCATGATTGAAAGTAAATTTTTAAAAATGAAGTAAAACTTTAAAAAACAGCGGAAATTGGAATGAAAAGCATTTAAAGAAATATTTCATAAATATTGATGAATGATGTTAAATTTAAAGTATTATTCACTTGATTATTAAATCTTAATAAACGGAAAATTCAAACATTGAGGGACGAAATGGAAATATTCAAAATAAATTAATAATTAGATTAAATACTCCCAGTTTCTTTTATTGCATAGTAAATAATTACCTAATAACTTGCATAGTAATAATAAGTAAACTGAAGCAAGATTTTCCATAATTGCTTTCTAACACAGGCTGCCGAAAGAAGACAACTTTGTATTACCATCATTAAAAAGTATCATCATGAAAAAAAAAATAACCGAATGAAGCATTTTCAATTGATTCGAAATAACAACACGAAACTATCTTATCTTCTTTTGTCCTAAAATTAATGAGAAATTATTTTAGAAAAGCAATTCTTTAAGACTTCTCAAGAGCTTGGATCTAAATATACCCTAAAGGTTGTAGCTTAATAATATAGAATATAAGACAATAAATTAATGCAATAAATAATACTTTAAATAAATTCAAAATAATATTTTAAATTTTCCCAAAATTTTATAAGAGAATAATTTTGATGGAGCTCCAGCTCGATGTTAAGTATGCTTATTATTTTAGCAGTGAATATAATGATTCGAACACTTCAGTTTTACAAAATTACTTTTGAGAAAGTACTGCTACTCTCTTCCAAAATATTTAGAAAGCTGCCTTCAATTATATTCATCGTAACAGAAGTTGAAAACAACGGCGTAATTGAATTTTGTAAAAGGGAGCAACATACACAAAAAAAATTTAATTGGATCTGGGGTTTTCACTTAGAAAGAATTCTATTCTTCGGAAATATTTCTGGAGAAGTAGCTCGAAATACAGGAATTCCGCTGTTAGACTCGATCTTCTATTTGAGGACGGCATAAGATACAACGTTCTGAAGAGTTATAAAAATATTTCCTATAATAAGAAAAATATTTGTCCAAGATATTACCAGTAAACCTGAAAGATATTCCACTAAGCCTGATTCTTCTGGGGAGGGTTATTTGTTTGATTTCATTTCATCAAAAGTCTCGTTATTTCGAGGCCATCATAGTCAGTAGTATTTCGTGATTTCGCAAAATATTTCTACGTTGAGGAAGTACAACAAGTTTAATGCTTCGGCGCAAATAACTCTTTCTTTTTTTTATAATTGAAGGTAAACATTGGTATTCTTAATACAACCTCTTTAATACTGCGCAAGTGATATTCTTTCCATTGTTATGTTTTGACACAGAATACGTGAATGTAAGAGAAAGTTATTAAAAATTCCGAGTATGTGTAAATATTGTTGCTTCTGTTCTGTTTGAACAACTTTGAAAATACAGTAAAAAAAATGTAAATCTTGGAATTTTTCTAATTATTCAAATTATCTCCCAAAAAAAATTCTATAACTTTTTTTTTGTAATTTCATATTTTTGTTCATGTATTATAATGTTAAGTGTGCAATCACTGATAATGGCACTGGGTTTTGGGGGCATTTCTTTATTTCAGATAATTAAACTGGTATGTTTGGCTCATTATCCATATGAAATCTGATATGCATTTGGATTGATTTCTTTTTAATTCATTATCGGGATCATACATCGTTTCAACGATGTGGAGCAGACGTTTCGTGAGTTGGAAGTCGATTTTTGGTGACGTATAAGTGAATTATTACTTGAACTCAGTAATGATCATGCTATCGCTGTAAAGATGGATGTGAATGTAACACATCGAAATATAAAAAATGCATCAGCTGAATCATACAGGGTGTGTGAAAAGTATCTCCCCAATTTTAAAACAGTATTTAAGAAAAGCAAATGGAAAGATGTATATACTATTTGTTGTTGTTCTTATTTTACATTGAATAAAAAAAAGAATATTTTTTGGAAGTGTTTAAAATGATGTGTTATTACTCGAGCACACTTCTTCCGTGTCAGTTGGCTTGATTTTATTTAGTTTTATTAATATCCAGCTTTAAAGAAATGCTTGTATTATTTTGGGACTGGACTCTTAATTTTGAGCAGATAACGAAGACGATACCTAAGCTGTTATACTCCTCTCCACACTTCCGCGCCACACAAATTATTCGGATAGGAATCTCTCTGGCGAACATACTTTGCCTGGATTTGTTTCATGGAGGAACATTGAACGGTGTGAGATAACGAGATGAAATCCTTGATCCATATGTCCAGCCCATATATTGCTGCTATTGGTAACGATTTTCTTCTGAAGGACTGCAATGCGTGACCAATCGAGTTCTGCTTATTAAGAAGTCTTGAAGGTAACGGTATCGAACGAGTAAAATTGCCAACTCGATCCTCAAATTTGAGTCTGAAAGGGCGTCTTTGGTCTGCCTTGTGAGAAAAACTGCTACTTTAAGTCCACCTCCAAGGTGGTTAGATGAACTGGAACAAGGATTACTCTGTGTCTGGTCTTTGCTTCCCGTTTCGGTGTTCGATAACTTAATTCTCAGGATTGAAACTCGATACTGCCAGTACATTGCAGAAAGGATGAACACATTATTAGAACCCATTTTTTGTAATGCTTTTTTTTTTCAAGAATAGAATTCTCAGCCAATAGTTTTTTTGTGTTGCTGTTGTTCTTGTAAATCATGTTTGTGCCGGAACTTAAGAAACTCTCTATGTTGCATTCGTTAAAGAACTGTTTAGCTCACATTTCCTCCAAATTTCTTGTTTTTATGTTCATTTATTCTCAAATTAGACACAAAAGACAGATTGTACCTTAACTTTTGGAGGCCAGTGTATGTTTGAAAATTCAAATTACTAATATATTGGCTACCTTCCTCTTATGAGTCCCATGACATCGATGTCTATTAAATTTCCAAACAGTATAGAACTTTGCAATTAGGAAAAACTTCTGTATTATTATTTGAAATTTTAATCTCTGAAAACCTAACATTTAGTTAATTTATATGAGAAACAAATACTTATGAAAAAATTTTATTATTTCCTATGTGTTTTTATTCTTTGTGATGAAATGAATACAGAATAAAATTTTGTGGGATTTCTAACACAATTTAAATTTTCATTTCTAAAGTATAATACTAGATTTTTAATATTTCATCATTTGTATCAAAGTTTTATCGTATTATAGCCGATGATCATCATGATATCTGCGATGCGAGCGAATCTTATAAAACGAATAAGAGGAATGTAATGTTTTAGAAACAATAAAATACCACGAAACAGCCCTCAAGGGAGTTCAAAGCAAGCACCGTAGATCCAAAATCATATCCAGCTTGTCAGGTAAGACGAATCGAAGAGCTGCAATGCCTTCACTCAGATATGTTGTTGTATCTCATACCGCGCAGGGCATTTAGTTTTTATGGGATTTCACTTAATACTTTTTCCTCCTGGAGCCCAATGGATTTCTAAGTTGTCAAATAACACAAGGTGATAAATGAATGGTCAGTAATTTTATGGTTCGTATTAGAACGAAAACAATAAAAGGATTAAATAAAATTGTATCTTCAAATGCAACAAACCATATAACGCTTTATTTCTTCTGCTGAACCGAAATAAATAATTTTGATGATCCTATTTCAACAGCAACTTAATTCAGTAACTTTATCATTTTTACACTTATTTGATATTCAGAATTTTATTGTATTTGAAACATTTAATGCATTACTTTATATTCATATAGAAGAGTCATTTCATATTGACCGTCAGCATACCTTAGTGATGACAAAGTAGGAAAAAAAAGGCAGAATTATCTTCTTAATTTTAAGCCAATTATCTTATTTAAAAAAATTATCGGTGTACTTTCTGTTTTTAAATGTAAAATTATTTTGTTGAAAAACATATTATGAGCAAATAATTGAAATACTTTATTATGAAATTTGTCAGATTTGTACGGAGTTATTTAAATAATAATCAGAAAAAAAATGCAGCGTTAAATTAAAATTCAATATAATGTCATAATTACTGAGAGTGTTATCAGCTGCATAATTAGAAGAGTGTTATTAAAAGAATACGGTTTTATGGAAGTTAATAAATTTTCTGTATATTAATTACATAATATTATTCTGAAGTATTAATACTAATTGTATTTTTGATAAATATATTTTCATCTTTTGTCAATTCCACTTCAGGACAGAGGTCAGAATAATATTCTATAAAATTTTAAGTACGTATATATTTAGAATTAAAAATAATGTTTTTAAATAAAAGGCATCATGAAGTTGTAAGAATTTAATACTTAAAAAATTTATATTAAAAGTAAATTTTTAAGAATTTTTTTATAGAATATGTCTGCTTTCGAATCACTTAAAGAGGAGGACATAATAACATCACATTCCATCTTTTGAAAGAAGCAGTAATCATACTTTGTAGTATTTAAAAAATTTCATATTGAATCTAAGGAAGCCATTGGAAAGTACTATATTTAAATTTTAAAAGAAAAATTTCATAGAATGAATCGACTTTGAATGCATTAAAATAGGCTAATTATAAGATTATTTTAGCATTAATTTAACATCTCAATAATTAATGTAGTAATACGTCTACTTTTATGTGTAAAAGAATATATTTTAAAGAAAATGAAAGCATAATTCCTGGACAGTAAGATATATTTCAATATAATAACGATTTTTAGGTGACTATTCTTTGTAAATTGAGCGATATTGAAAGCGAAAATGTTTCAAAACGCCTTATAAGACAAACTACAGAATCAGAACAACCTAAGTTCGCATGTAGTTGCTTCATAAGGTGTAGGGAATTTGTAAGAAAGGGATTTTTCAAATTTTAATGACATTTTTACCTGAATTATTTAGAATTTCGACGTTTTCCCCAAATAACTTCGGAGTATATTATCACACAAAAGCTATTTTTACACATTTTTAAAAATTTTAAAAATTCATTTTTTAGTGATCCAGTTTTTCCTATACAGTTTTTGTTATTAATTTTACTATTTTTTGATTTAAATTTATATTATTTTGTAACAATTTTTATTGTTGCAATAAAATTCAAATTTTTATTAGTTTATTAAATTTCTTGAGTGAGAAATTATTTTTCAAAAAAGAATAACTTTCTTTGGGTATTATTTACAATGCGGAATTTTTTCTTTCGCTTTGAAATAATAATATTTTTTTATGTTGATATTCTTTCCGTAAATTGTGTTCTTTAAAAATACGTAAGAATTCACGGGCAAATGCAATACAACTATATGAAAATAAGGCAGAGAAATCAAGCCTAAAACCTTTTCGTGTAGTTCTCGTTCGTTTGTTCTAGTTTCGTTCAATAGAAGATTTAATTCTATTAATTCTATTTTATTCAAAGTTTTGTTAATCAAAACTTTGAAAAAAATGTTTGATATGCCTTATAAAAAAGTTGCCAAAAAAGTAACTAATGTTTCTTTCACCTGAAACAACCTCAAAAAAAATGTCACAATTTTCAGGGGGGAGATGTTGAAATTCGACTTAAACTTTTAGTTAATGGCATGATATACTTTCATAGTTTAATGAAAGGTATAATCTTTCAGAATAATAAGAAAATAAAAAGATATAAACTTTCAGTAGTCGCTTTCGGAAACATAACATAAAAAGAGTAATATATGTATGGACTTGCCTATGTTTTCACTAGTTTATGGAATATTGTCGTTAATTTATGCTTTTTTTTTAAAATTATGCATAAGACACCACATTATAAAACAAGTCTTTGCTAATTCATCATATGTAAAATCATTATTATTTAAGAACTTAAATCTTTGGACTAATATAATAAAAAATGGCAAATTAGGTTTTACTACTTTATTATATGAATGGTGTAAACAAAAGAACAACGGATGGCATTTCAATCTTATTTCAAATTCGCCACTCGCGACTAATTTTTGTTAATAATGAAACAACCTGCTAGAAGTGTAGGATGTAAATTCACTGTAAATGAATAAATCTTTTGCAGTTGCCTAATAAATTATGGAAGAATAATAGAACCTTTAACAAAGCTGCATTATAGACATTTGGAGGTAATTATTTTTTCTTTTTCTTAAAAAAATGGCAACATTATAAAAACACATATCATCATTAATTATATGGAATGATGTGAACAATTTGAATATTACAGAAATTATAACAGAGAGAATGTGCTTTAAAAGAAAAAAAAAATGCGTGTGTGTGCTTTATTTTCATCAATGATATTTAAAAGGGCGTTTCTGCAAATAAATTCTTTAGAAAAATTATTCTCTAGAAAAATTTTCCATAAAGAACAAAAATTTTTCATAATTACCTCAATTTGAGATTTACTAATCTTAATTACTCTTGCTTGAAAAATTCCAAAATAGAATAACTCAATGTAAATAATTATAGTCAAAGCAAAAGCAAAGTAAAATAAGGCACATTTAGCCCCAACATTACTCTAAATGAAATTAAAAAGCAAAAACAATGAGAAGAGACAAAAATGGAATGAAAAGAAAATCCACAAAACTTTTCTGCAAGTTTTAAATTAAATCTTCGTTGCTGAAAACGGCATCCATTTAATCACAAAGTACTTGGAGGAAGAAAAAAAAAAGAAATCCAAAGTCGGCTGACACACCTCTTTAAGTCCTACATCTTTCTAATTACCTATAACTTAATTAGCCTAATTACCGTCGACATACACCACGCGGTTACCTCCTGTATCTCATTATATAACGCTCCGTCCTTGTCTTGATTGAAAGATGGGCCTTCGGTAATTCGAAACTTGAGGGGAAATTCAAATGACAGACGATTTCAGGAACAGGATTTTCAGGAAAAGCAAATCAGTCCCCGCTCGTTGAAGTAAAATTCCCGGAGGGGTAAGTTGTAGTTGCTATGTCGCCAATGGGAATGGACACTCGTGATTCGATCTGTCTTGTACTATAAGATTTACTCACTTTGTACACTGTGTTTCTTTAAATATATCTGGTTCAAATAGATCAACTAAGTTTGTAAGGGTGCTTCTGGCAACATTGTTAAAATTTTAATTGAAATTGAAGTTTGTTCAAATAAAAGTGGTTGTGTACATTAATCCATTAAGTCGGGGAATCGAAACTAATCTATTGCTGCGAATTCTAATGCTTCTTCTACAGTCCTTCAGAAAATCCCGAAAATTAAACTATTATTTGAATTAATGGACGTGATTTGTAGTTTTAAAAAAGTTTATTATTCAAACAGGCACTTATTCTTAATGAAATTGTTAAAATCATTCGTAAATTTAATCACTGATCTTACATTTCACAGTCATTTTCAGTTATTTCACAGAACTTTAGCAGAAAGCAATCATGAAAATAAGAGCAAATATTGAACCAAAATCTTTCATTCGTTAACATAAAACAAAGAAAAAGCGTGAGAGCAATGTTGCTCTCTTTGAGCTTGTAGGTCCAATCACATGTATTTAAATATGTTTCGAAAGTTGTATTTTCTATCCTGAAATGCGAATTAAGTATTTCAATTAGTTTAAATTTAGCAGACAATGAGTCGCCTTTGTCGACCAGCCGGTTAGCCGGAGATGCAGGTTATATTTAATTTCACTTAAAATTCATAGATAAAGCCTCATGTCCATGATTCCATCAAATTCTCAGACATTAAACGTAAGTTATTTTAATAGATCTTGCCTATGTTCTGTAAACTGTAAGTATGAATTTCTCTAATGACGAACATTTCCATAACATGATAGCACTATTATGTTCGGTTTATCTCTAAATTTATTTAGCGATATAATAATTTCACTTTTTTTATTCTTCCTGAAAACTACATAGATATTAAACAAGTTCCTTCTTTAACTTTCAAAAATGGAAGAAAATCACGAGATTAATGGAACTATAGTTATGAAATACTTAATGAAATGTGTTATATACTTAAGAATATGTTTAAAGTTAATTACATATAGACAAAGAATTTTAATGTAACTAAATTAGCATCATTGAAAATAATTTTTTGAACTTTAAAACAATGTAAAAATTATGTTTATGCCAGAATATTTTCGGAAGTTATATGAAAAAAATCTAGCTTATTTTCTTAATTAATTAAAATTTCAAGAAAAAGCTTCTGAGGTGCATATTCGCACCTTACAATCTGGAAAAAATTTGAAAACTCTACGTCAAACAATCTGGACTGTAGAGCGCCAACACATATATTTTTCTTTATTTAAATAGAGATCGAAAGATTGTATAAGTGTTTATCTCAGTGATTTCCATTCGACATTCCTTACGACATTCATTTCATGGCATTTTCTGGGTACATAATTGTTTATACATTTGTGTGTATGTGTGAAGATGCTGATATTTACTTAGAAATATTTCGATTTTCTTACTTACACAAAAACCAAGCTTACATACCTAGTTGCATACTGTCAATTAATCACCGCAATTACTTGTTCATGTATATTTCTTCAGAGACCATATTTAAATTTTAGAAACCAATGCCATAAAAGTTGTATTGTACCAATGTCATAAAAGTTGTATTTTTCTATAAATTCGCTTTTGTAGTAATTCGAAATTTCTTAGGTATAATAAGAATAAAGTAATACAAAATTATCAATTTAATTATATTATAAATCTATTATTAACTTGAATTATAAATTTACTTCTATTATAAATATATTATTCACTTCAAGTATAAATTTACTTGACAAAAGTTTTCCGATTTAGAATTTTCTTTGAAATATGCATTTACCCATGTATATAGAAAAAAATTTTTTACCTCTGACTTATTTAATATTTATTATGGTAGTTTTTCCTTGAATGAATTTCAGATGAAAATATACACTCAGATCAATTCATTGCTGTCTTTAAACATCTATAGATAAAAACAATAATCATAAATGGATTTGTAATATCATGAAGACATTAAAATTCATAAGTTTAAAACAGTATCAAATTCATGAACACTAACTATTCTAGGTGTAAAAAAGTCGTTAACATGTAAATATCACATAAATATGTAAGTAAAAATAATGAATATGCTAACTATTAATGTATTCACTTGTATATTATTTTATGGAGGCTTGAATATTTCAAATATATGAGATATCTTTTTTTTCTTTAATTTTTGATAGATATAATATATAGTAAACGGGTAAATAACTTGAATTGATGTCAGAATACGGTTACAAATAAAAGGGATATAAAAAGCCTAGAATTTAAAATAGCATTTTAAAATAAGCAGATATGTATATTTAATTTCAAATACTAGATTACCAGAAATATAAATTATTCTTTTTTAAACATATACCCTTTCTAACTGTTGTAATTAATTCTCAAGTAATATCACTATCGCTATTGCATTTGTAATTATTCCTAAAAAGAAATTTCTGTCGATAATAGAGAAATGGAAATACTGGATTCAGCATGCATATAAAGAAATTTTCTACGCCTTAAGAATTTCTTTTCTACCATTTTAAGTGCGCTCACTGAATAATTCAATAGTGGAATCAAAATCCATGAAAATGCAAACTTCGGAGAAAAAAACTGACTTCACACAGAAAGTTGAAATCAAATCTGTGCGAATTGCACGTAAACGGTTTAATTCTCGAAAACTTATCCGTGAAGAATAAAAAGTAAGACATACATTCTCACAATGAATGATTCTGTGTTAACATTTAGCGCGAAATGAAGAAATCGGATAATTCTAAAATGTTACAATCTGATTTATTCAAGAACTTTGATATTTAAAATCTATTTCTAGAGCGAAGCCTCTTTGGAGAAAAAAAAAAGAAGCCTCTTTAAAGAAATGAGATGTTTCTCTTTTGAAAAAGCATTCATTCAGGACAGATAGAAAGATTTATAAAATGCAACGATTAAGTGGAGATTGCCGAATATATAAATTACGGGTTTTAGGTCATTTTCGTGAAATAGAATATTCAAAAAATAATTTGGCATCATCATGATAAACTATCATGATTTCCCTCTTATTTTTACTCGCATTAATTTTAATACATTATTTTCCTCTGAGATTTGTAATGATTTAAAATTATGAGTTTTTTATAGAATACTAGAAGAACATGCTCGAACATATAGGTTTTATTTTTCTTCCATTTGATGGTCACCGATTAACTAAAGAAAGTTTATTATAGAAAATTTCATGCGCATTGGCAGAGTGTTTAAGAAATTTAAAAAATTGTAATTTGCGGCGTAACATTAAATGTAAATATGTAATAACATTAAAAATAAACAATAAATGTTTGGAATTCTATGAGAAAATAGACTTTAAGAACACGCAAATCAAAACTTATCACTAAAAATGGATTAAAACAAATTGTGAATCCACCGATAGAAAAGAGTGATACCAAAAGTAAAACAAAAAAAAATGCTCAAAGAAAATATTATCTATCATTCCAATTCGTCCACAATGAGAGAATATAATGAATCGGCATAAATATAAAATTATAATAATTGCAGACCTCAGTTCATTGACCTCTGTCACAAACCAGCATAAAACAATATAAATAAAATGTGTAAACTTAACGATAACATAATTAATTTTTTTCATAAGATTTATTCGCATGCCGATAAATCATAATTTTTTGAGTTGATTGATTCCAAAACAAAAGTTTGGATCTGCGCATCTGATAAGGTCATAGATAAAAGTGGAGGTGCTATTTTTTAACTCTACCCAGTATTACAAATAACAGAGGTTTATTATGTTACAGATTCTATACAAATCTTACAAACAATTGTAAAGAAAGCACATAAATTCACGTTCTAAATAGTAACCTATAATAGCACACAATTAAAAAAAATCATAGAAACGACAGTCAAAAACCCCATAAATGTAGTGACAGATTCTCAATCTCAGTTCTGGAAGATCATGGGATTGAGATTCAGTTTCAAGTAGAAATCAAAGGGTCAAGAAATAATAAATTACAAGTTATAGATAAGGGGCTAAATCAACATGTCAGTAAACAGCAAATTACAGATAAGGGGCTCTAGCACATTTTTATAACAAATATACTTATTCATAAAGCTATGTTAGGGCCCCTTATCTGTTATGCAACCGCCATTCTAGGTCCAAGTAGTTATCAGTATCCACATGAAAGAACTTGAATCACTTCACGCCTTTCAAATAAATAAAGCGCCATTATTTATTAGAAATCACAACATTCAGGAATACCTTCATCTACCAACAATTAATGATTTCCATAAAAGGCTATTGCAGAAATTCTTCGAGAAGCTGGGCGTAAAGACAATGAAGATTTCATAATAATAATTTCAGATAATTGGCTCTATCGAATGAAACGGCATCTCTTAACAACTCATCCGAACCCAGAAGGAATGCTAGTTCCTCATCTGATGTAGGGCATCTTTAATGTGTAATAATAATTTCAGATAATTGGAGTATATGATTCTAATATTTCCAAGAATGAAAGATCCAGAAGCTTTAACAATGTTTGACATCTCCATTACCTGATACATCATGACACCAACATGACAGCTGAACTTAACCAATCTGTAGAAATTAAATAAAACGTTGACATGAGTAAATCATGTTCTCACTTTATTTTAATTTTTGCTTCATTTTAAAGATCAAACATTGCTAAAAAAAACATAGGTATAATTTTAAGAGTAATATAGAACTGTAACTGTATTCGTAGTGCTACTTTTTTTTTCAGTAATATTGGCATCCAGACATGAAGAAACCTTGAGTTCAAGGACTATGTCAATCCACGACGCATCTACATGTGTTCGGGCATGATGCACATTAAATTCATTATGGGCAATCTAATCTTCGCACTACAATGAGGAAAGTGTGATGCTGTTCTCATCAGTTGATCACTGTTCAGGATTAGGAAGTTTTTTCTAAAATTATCTTTATGCCATTTCAAAAAGAGGATGATGGCTCAACTACAGCCAAAATTAAACTAATAGCAATTTAATGAGAATTTTTCCTTAGATAGTTTCTTGTTAAACAAAATTAATCAGGATTTACCTTATAAAAATGGTTTGATTGGTATATCTTTGAACTATAGCATAACAATCTCATGTTTAGCATTTCTATTGAATTACCATCGCAACAATAATTTACAAAATAATTTAATTAATGGACGAAGGTACGATATATATTAAAAGATCTGCTTTATTTTTTAAATATATTCTAAGCTAAAAAATACTATTAATATCATAATCCTTTTCAATTTTACTACTCAGAAACCAGGAAAATAAAAATTCTTTTTCGACCCAAATTCAGCAAGATTTGCACCGTCGATTTAGCAGACTAAAGTAGCGGAAGGAAACCATTTTCGTGGCGCCATTTAGCCTTATTTATTCAAGGACTTTGACGATTAATCTATTTTAGTCAAATCTCTTCTTCAAGCACCATAAAAGTTTTACGACCATTCACCTATTTGTGTGAAGTTGCTTTGTGCAATTTGTTCCTTCTGATAGTAAAACTGTGTCACATTAATATCCAAAAAGATAAAAGAGCTTTCTCATATTGATCAAGGTTCATCATCACGATTTCTTACTCCCCAGGGTTGTATCGTTAAATAACAAAATATTTAGAAGGCAGCCATAGGGCAGACGATGGAGCACGTATAAAGCAAAAATTCCTCTGTGACTTGTGCTGGAAGCATAACTATCGAATAAATTGAGATGAGACATATAAAAGAAGAGTTCTAACTCTCATGAACATTAAATAAACTCGGTAATGAGCTCTTAAAAGTGAGAAATTTGAATCAAAATGGTTACCTGAAAAACTATTAATTCTTAAAAACTTATTTTGGGACAATTTATCTTTTTTTTTTTTTTTTTTTGCTAAACACATTTTATAACTAATCCTAAATAATTCTAACATTTTCATCTAGTATCAATGTCAATTAAAAAACAATTATAAGATAGCTATTGGAGAATTTAAATTTTTAAAAAACTGGTTATGAAAATCATGCTGTTCTGTTATTACGTGCGGTAAATATTATTTTATAATATTTGTTTTGATAGTATTTTAAACTTTTTTTTTGCAGAAAAACTACTTGAGAAATTTCGTTAATTAGCGAATGAATTATATATATTTCCTACAAAATTCTGATATTATTAATATTTTTTGATAATTGAAAATTTATATAGTTTTTTTTTAATTTTCCTTAAATTTGCATTAGAAGCATATTTATTTTTTTCTGTTGAAATTTGCATATTATTTTTATAGTATTAATTCATGCTTATGTGATGTATGTAAAATGTATCTAGCTAGTTTCAATTTTGAAATTCATTGTACATCATGAGTTCTCATACCGACATTAAAAGTAATTCTTTTGCTGTTTAATTTAGTTTTTATATTTTTCTTTACATTTTAGTTGTGTGTGTGTGTAAGAGAGAGAGAGAGAGTCAATTATAAATTGGTATAAGGGAATGCATTTAATTCATTGAAATTTTATTAAAATGTTATACAGTTATAATGGTTTTTATTTAAAAAAGTTACGATTCTGACTATTTAATATTTCAGTTCACAAAATTCCGAACTTTTCCTATATTGTATTTTCAAGTAAGATTTCAATAATTTCAAAATTAATAATCGAAATCCTCTCATTTTTTCATACATTTATAAATTTTTCTGTTAAATTTATATAAAGTTTATTTAAATGACATTTTTCTCATAATGCTCTGATGAAAATTCTGATAATACGCAGATGAAGATCTTTATAATGCTTATATTAATGATGGCTCTATCGAGTGAAACGGCATCTCTTAACAACTCATCCGAACCCAGAAGGAATGCTAGTTCCTCATCTGATGTAGGGCATCTTTAATGTGTATTAATAATAGAGCTCACTGAATAATTGTGCTAACCTAAACATCGTTATCTTAAAGAATCATCAAAGCTCGGTTAAATTTCAGCATCAGTTAGCGAATCCGGAGAAGACGAAATTTTCCTCGCGAGGAAATCAGTGAATTCCAAAGCGGGAATTACTCTTATGAATAGAGGCATTCTTCACGAGAAATTATTGCTGGAAAACTGAATGCCGTGAATTACGTCCCAGATATAGTTTAGTGATAAAACATTAGCAATGCTCATTCCATTCATTCATATTCAGTTTTAGTATTCAGCAAGACAGCCGATGGTTAATTATTTCTGACTTTCTGCCTAACTTCGTAAATTGACATTCGAATAGGAAGGAATTGTTAGAACAAAGAGGAATGGCGGAAGACAGGAAAATGCATCAGTTGGAATTCCCTGCCTGAATTTTTGAGACAGAGAATGAAATGTATTCTGGTAATAAAATTTTCAAGAATTCATGTATGCAGTCAAATGGTGACGTTAAGTAGTTTGTAAGTTTTGAAGTGAAGTACTCAATGATACAAGAAGCGAGTGTGCTTTGCATATCTTAACACTTTCCTCGGTAAAAGAATGGCATTTTAGAGAAAAGTGGTTTCAATAGAACTTAAATTTGAAAAACTGGTAAGAATATGTAAATCTGATAAATAAAATAAAAAAAAGACGCGGCTAGCATTAACCTAACAAAAATTGGTAAAATAAAAAATAATATTTCTCAACATGATGGGGTTTTTTTCTACAGCTAATTTACACTATTTTTACAGCTATTACAGCTATTTTTACACAGCTATTTTTCTTCTTTAAGATCATTTAACCTTGAAATATATAAAACTTTATTAATATACATTTCTATTTTTTTCATGCTACCATTTTCAGTAGATTTACTTACTTTAAAAATCTTTTCTTGGTGCTTTTTTTTCTTTGTCAGTAATATAATAACATTCGAAAGGTTGTTGACATGGTTGAAATAGAGTTTAAAGCCGAAACGTAGTACTCTATGCAAGAAAAAACCTTTTTGAATTTTGAAAATTAATAATAAAAACTTTATTGCGTGAAAATGACAGTTTGCAAAATTGCATTGAAATGAAATAATATTGAATATAAAAAAACCATAAAATACATTACTAATGAATGGTAATGAAGAGCACAGAAGTCTAAATATATGCATTACAGAGTTGTCAATTCACACTATGTGAATGAAAATTTGATGTTAGAAAAATATCAAATTATTATTTATAAAAGTGAATTTTATTGAAGTCATATTGAAAAAGAGGAGCATCAAGGATTTCTTTTGAAAAGTGTATAGGTTACTATGCATAAAATGATTATTTTTTATTTATTCAGTGACATCAAACCTTGTATAGAGTCATAAATAATGGTATTATCATTTGGAATTTGAAATACAGAAAATATTTTCTTACATTAAATCTTCAATATAAAATTTTTTCGATATTTTCTTGTATCTTATCTTAGATTTTATTTTTTATTTTTTAAGCATTAAGCAAATTAAGCATTTATTTTGTATGAAATGAAAACTCATGCATTACAGAGTCCATTCATTAATAATTTTTAAATTTAATATAAAATTTAAAATTAAGTAAATGAAAAGAAGAGAATCAGAAATCCTTTGATAAATTCATTGCAAACAAACACCCAACAAATTCAACAGAGGAACATGTTTGTTTCGTTTCGGTAACTATACGTAAAAAAGGTAGATATGTCAAATCAAGAAAGTAAAGAGCGCTCTGAAGTATAAATAAACGCAGAGTTCTTTGAACAGAGTACCAGAAATATTATTGAACTAATCCAACTCTGCAATTCGCTGTTATTTCAATCCTTTTTGATTCTCTTTTGGTAAATATTTAAATTCAATACTGCGAGAGTAGCAGTATCAGCAACACTTTAATTGCCTTCAAATAATCAACATTAAATATCTTTATATACAACCGCTTTAACATTCTACAGAAGTCTTTTTATAGTGAAATGCTGATTCAGACATTTTTCGGAGTTTCGGCATTTTACTGTCTTATGGTGTAAAATGTATTCATGACACTTTGCAAACAGTTTTTTTAATAAAGTTACATAAAAAGCTAGAAAAAAATGTTTGAAATCTTAAATCTAAATGAATTTCTGGTGAATGACATCGATAAGTGTATACAAGGTATTATACAATATTCAAGGAATGCATAAAGAAAAAAATGTGTTCTGAAAAGTAAATACCTGACGAGTTATTTATAAAGAGAAAATCAAAAAATTGTCCTATAGCTGACTCGTACGTCACTATTTGCTATCTTCTTTTTCATTTTCAAACAAAATTAAACCTTCAATTACATTTGAAACGGCATAATTTTTGTTAACTAAAAGAGGTTACACAGTTGATTGTTTGATTAAATATGTATCAGTTTATTTACAAGATAGTTCTTTCTTCCCATTTACAGTACCTAAAAACTCGGAGTTAACTGATGTTAAAATAATTTTCCTGGCGCTTTTCTGTGCATGGCGAATTTTACAATTAATTCGATTTATTTCTGTACATTATAAGAATTTACTCATTGTAAGATAATGTTACTTAATTTTTTATTCATTGATCATAAATTTATAAAAATAGTTCAAAAAATGTTCTTTCGCAATTTAATATTAAATTTAATAATCATTTGGATTAATCCTTTGCAAATAATATATCAACTGTATATCTTATATTATTGATAATGTCAGAAATGCTTCTTGTTAAATTATATCCATTTCTTATATTTCATTAAATATGGTGTCGCAAACAGTGTAAGCTGTTTTCATATCATACAAAACTTTTGGTCAGCTATTATATATTCACGTAAATCAACGCTCTGTAGTATTTTGTCCGCAATTCATACCCAAATGCATGGGACGAGAAACAATTTGCACTTCGGGCAGCCACCATTCCCATCTGTTACCGACGAAATCTCGTCAAATCTGCTTAGAATAAACGCACGACGCAACATTATTCGAATCCATACGAAAAACGAAAGGGGACAAACCGAATCTGACTTGCTCCGATATGCAGGCGAGGAACACAAGTCAAGAGCGCCCAAAACCGATATTCTGCATAATGGGTCCTCTTTGTATGGAGAACGGAACGCACCATTAGAAACGGAGACAAAACAGCTGACGGGAAAACCTTGAATGGAACGACATATACACTTTTCACTGCTCGGATATTTCTTCGGTCTTCATTTTCGGAATGGCAGCAGCTGGCTCGTCCCAGGGTAACGCACCCCCTGGGGGGTGATGGACAAACTAAGTATTCAATTTCTCTCGACTGCGGATGGACCCTCTTTCTCCCGAAATGCTCAAACACGGGAAATTCCAAAGGAAAAGAGGTCCTAAAAAGCTCCAGAACGAGGTATTAAAGAGGAATTTAAGTCGAAGAATATAAAGACGAATGGGGCGGAGACCATAAGCGCCCCAGCGCCGGGAACTGTTCCAGAGAATAAGAATGCAATTTCGGCACACAATCGCGTTAGGTATCCATCTCCTTATTGAATCGCCAACTTTTCTAGTGGCTTTAGAGAATTTCACAATGAGAAAGAAGGATAATGTGATGGAATATACCGCATTTAGAATGCCTTCTCTGTCCCTTTCTACTTTATTTTATGAAATATTCACCGGCAACCTGAATTCAAATGTTTTCGAGTTTATGCTAAAAGAAATTTGATCTGTTCCATCCAATTACGTAGCATTAGTACAGAGAAATGATTAGATTTGTTAATTATATATGCTTCAAATTCATTTATAATGTTTTTTAAATGATAGTACAGAATATATCAACTAAACTGCCTACTTTATCTCGAACTTGTTTTAATAAACATATTCTATGTCTCCCTAGCAGATATACTTCAGCCCAAATTACAAAATTAGCTATTTAATAAGTTCAGATGACACATTCGTGTCTTATCTATTTGGGGGGGAAACGATGAGATTTGAGTCTTCAAAATCTTGAGTGAAACAATAATTGGGAATATTAAATCTAAACCAGTGTGAGTAGTCTCCTCGAAACTTTCTCGGATACACTCCATTAAAAGCATTATCCCATAGAATTTAGCAAATTTACTGAATCCATCACGTATCGGCGAGTGTTTTGAAAATGAACCCCTGATATTCGGTTAATAGCATCCAAAAATCGAATATGAATTTTAAACGCATTTTTTTCCAACTGATTGAAACAAAATTTTTACACAGAACTACACTTGCAGTCACAAAATTACATATCAAATTTGATATATTTAAATCATTCCATTTTTGAGTCATGTTTACATGTTTCTGAGAGTGCAAACCGACAGACGTTTAACTCTTTATTGTATAGGTATCTACACTATAATTTTACACAAATATTTTTAAATACCTGCTACCTGAATTTCTATAATTTCACATAAAATTTCAGTTTAGTTTCTGAAGAAAAGAAATTATATTTCAACTCAGTAACATGCTTGCTAAATCAAAGCATCCTCGTAAAAAATATAAAGACAAATAGAAACCTCATTCAACATTGACGTTATATACGTAGTATAGAATATATTTCATGATTACCTCCTTGTAATATATGAGAGGATTATTCAATAAAAATTTCTCTAGCTCAATAAAAAAAAACAGCGAATTTTTGTGAGAAAATAAAACAGCAAGCTAAAAAAGTAATTATATAAAAGTGTAGAAAAAATGAAAATTTTAGGACGAAAATCATCATCACTTACCTTTAATAATAAGTGTATTGTAATCATTACAATATTCAAAAATTTAAGGAAAAAAATGCTTTAAACAAAAACTTATTCAATACTCAAATATAAATGAAATCTTCATATGGATTGTCAACAATGGAAAAAAACAGAGAGAAATTTTAGCAGCAACAATGGAACCGATGTGGTTTCATTAATGTTAATATAAATAAAATGGTGTTAAATATAAATAAAAACATTTTTGGAAGTTAATTAAATTAACAAATTTACATCAGCAAAACTGGTAGTATCAGAAAGAATTTTTTTTTAATTTTAAAAAGGTGTAAAAATCATTTTTGTATGAGAAGATTTTCGAAGATTTTCATGATTAAAGGGTTAAATCTCTCTCAATTTTCAATTAATTACATTTCTAATTAAAATTTCGAAAAATCCCAACTAGGAACTTCCATCATCCAAATTAAACTTGCATCAAATTTATTGTCTCTATGTCAAACGATCTGACCTGTATAATGCTAAAACATACACACTTACCGTATATTAAATGTGTGTGTGTGTGTGTGTGTGTGTGTGTGTGTGTGTGTGTGTGTGTGTGTGTGTGTGTGTGTGTGTGTGTGTGTGTGTGTGTGTGTGTGCGTGTGTGTGTGTTCGTGTGTTGACGATTTTGAGATATATATATATATATCTTATTGAAATAATTCAGCTAATTAAAAAGTAAGCTGAATGTAAGAGTTTTTCGTCGATATCTTCTGAAAATATTACCGTACAAAAATGACTGTTACATAATCTTGAAATTCAAATTATCTTTTCACGGATACCGATTTAACTGTCGTGCAAATTTTTCCTAGATTTTGAAAAAATTTTTAAAGATATTTCTTATTTCTAGCAATATATCACGTTATTGCTCTAAAATTCAAACAGTTTTCATTGTTTCATCATCATTTATTCGTGTGATTTTTCTTCCATTGTTGTGAGCTATAGAAGAAGGGGTCTTTTTTATGTATCTGTAGTTTACTCGACGAATAGAAACGTAAGTGTGTGTGTGCGTTATTTGTGTGTGTGTGTGTGCGTTATTAAAATATCGCGAAATTTAGAAAATAAATTTATCTATTTATTTTTTAAATAACACTACGATGTCATGAGACAAATCTCCATTAAAAATCCTCATGTACGCAATAAACAAAATTTAAGTGAGACATTTAAAATAACATCAGACATAACTTAAATGTCAGACAATTTAGCAGAATCATAGACATGAAATTATATAGAAACAATTTATCTGAAATCAATAATCATTATTCCCGACGAGCCAGCTGGTCGCCTGAGGCGACTTGTCTCTAATAATAATAAAGGCGGCAGGTAATAATAATAAAGGATGCTAAGCAGATTGTAGCATTCTACATTATTATATCGGAGCTCTTTTATCATTTTTATGAGCTTCAACTTAAAAAGAGTATTCTTTTCAGATTATTGCCGACTAGAAATATTGCTTTTCATAGGACATTATTCTGTCAAGTTTATTTTATGAATGACAAATTATCTGTCACTTTATTTTTACTTGTCATATTTAAATTATAGCGTATACTCTTGCTTTTGGCTTCAAATTACAGCACAGATTCCCGAATAAAGCAATAGGACATAATTCAGTGGTAGCATTGCCAGGTTCATTAGTGAAATATTATAAAATTAGAAATGAAAAAAGAAGAAAACAAGAAAGAAAAAAGAAGAAAAACTGTTATCACACTTTGATTGTTTATAAAGTATTTTTAAATATCTTATATTTTTTTCTAATATTTGTAATAATCTATTTTTTAAATTATTACTTATGACTTCAAATTGATATCGCGATATCCTTTATAATTTTTTGATATCGTGCATATTTAAAAACATTTTATTTAAAATTTCAGCTCATTTACTTTCATTGTCTGCGATCAATTCATCGATAACTTTATAATTATAACTAACCGTCTTTAAAGACTAGGTTGTTCGCCAAGATTATAGACTTTTTAGGTTGCAAACAATTAATATGAAATGCCCTATGTTTCAAACTGTATTTTCTTATTTGGTACAACTTGAAAACATGAATTTGATTGAAATCAATTTGTTACAAATTATTGTGAGTGCAAATTAAAAAGTGTACATATTGGAAAATAAAAGTGATAGTGAAATGCTTACTAATTAGAAATTAAAATCCAAAGAAAGCAGTTTTCATATCTTAATTTAAACACTAACAAAAGCGCACAACTTAACGTTTTGATACTACAATAAAAGTAGTAATTTCATTTCAGCAGTAAAAACATTTTATTGACTGAGTATCAAATTAAAATTTTAAAGCTGATGAAACATAATTTTTTTTAAAAATTGCATCGAAATGAAATTTTATCGATAAAAATGTTATCTTTTTTTTTTTTTCAATTTTAAGATCGTATAAAAGCCCTTTTTTCTAGGTAATAGTTTTGGAAAATGGTTAATTACCATAATTAAATCAGTATCCATTTGGTGATGGTTTATCCTATTTTCGCTCTTGATTAAATCTTCCCTTTGACACCTATTTCTTTTTTTTCTTTTTTTTTTTTTTTTTTTTTTTTTGTAATTGTACATCTTGTTTCCATAGACTGAATGAAGTTTTGAACCAGCCCTCTTCAGAACATTTGTAATAAAATTTTGCAGCTCCAAGCACTCAATGAAGCAGTCTGAATGGTTCATATAGAGATTTGTTTTCATTTGATTGCTGCCATTCAGTAATAAAGAATAAAAGAGATTTCTGTGCCATGTATGTTAGCATTTTACGTTATACAGATATTCCGTTCATAACTCCGCTTATGACATCAACGGTATTCTTAAGAAAATCTGACAAGAAATTTAAGATATTGGTTGCCGCAAAACTTTCTTACATATTTCCTTAAAAAGATGATCTCCCTCCCTTTATGAAAATTGAGGACCTTGGGCAACTTCTTGAAAGCCACGAGTATTCATATTTTAATTCTTAATCCCGCGCTAGAGTAGTGATTCGATTTTGTGATTCGTAATACAAGGATTAAAACAGAGTATTATTTTCCACGCTTTCTTTTCCAATTGATTAAATTTAAAATTTGAAATAGAACTACAATTAAAAGAACTTTATTAACAAGATCACATATCAATATTAAGTTATAAATATTGATAATTGATATTGGATTTTTGAATTATCATGTTTAAATGTATGTGAATTTACAGCCCTCCAAATCGATTCTTTGATGGAGTTTTCTAAACCTTTCATAAAATTTAGATAGTAAAATTATTCGCCAATTTTTATTCATTAAATTCTTTAATTTTGTATTTACCATGTTTTCATGTACTCGGAAAGACAGACAAACTTGCTGTGAATGGAATTTTGTTTAAAATTTGAAAGAAATCTATGAATTTAGTGTAAATCTCTCATCGAGAATTTCATTTGTCTATCTCAAAGCGTTTTTAGTTCACTTGCTCACTGACAAATAGAGAGATATACATAATTCCAAAAATGTGTTTTCTGATTCAGAGTGGAGTGAAACGATGAGATTCGTCAAATTTTACGCCCCCAAATTTTTTGACGATTACAATAACTTCTTTTTGTATACTTCGAGTGCAAAAAAATAAAAAAAATAATTTTAAAAAAAACAGGGTAACCTGTTTTCGCTTTAATTTAATTATATTCGAAATTCGAGATCTTTTTCTCATTTCTGAAACTCAAACTCACAGCATTCAAAAAGTCACGATTGCTCGCAAAGTTTACCTTTTATGGAAAAAATGCATATTGTTCAAATTTCGGAAATTTGCATATTCTTA
The DNA here is from genome assembly GCF_947563725.1 of Argiope bruennichi. Lineage (NCBI taxonomy): Eukaryota > Metazoa > Arthropoda > Arachnida > Araneae > Araneidae > Argiope > Argiope bruennichi. The sequence goes on along the minus strand of NC_079151.1, from coordinate 142,303,975 downwards.
ACAAAGATAAATATTTTTTAAATAAAAGGCAGGCTGGAGCAAATATTAATTGAAAGTAATATTTATATTATTTTATAATTAGATTCAAAATAAAAAAATTAAAAAAAATAGTTGATTTTTTAAGGACGTTTCAGGATTTTTTCAGGACTGAAACAATTCCAAATATCAAGCGATTAGGAATATAGAATTTTTGTATTTCCTTTCATAAAATATTCTCCTTTTTCATTACCTGTATCGATATCCATTACGAAATCGGGCAACTGTTGTGCATTTTTTTTAATAATCCGTTTAATTTCTTGTGTAATAAAGGCATTCTAACCTCTTCGCTATCCCCCTGCTTACATTGTCAGTTGATATTGCTAGATCATTCGATTTTTCATTCGTTATTTCTCGATTTTCATTATCGAGTCATTTTTATATTCTTCCTTTTCTACAAACAAAACACCTACTCAGCCATTTGCTTTTGCTATTTATAAGATTTCTTTGGTTTTATTTTTCTATGACGACCGGTCGAAGCTACACTATTAGAAAACACATATACACAAAACATTTGTATTTTAGTCAGTTTCCATAATATCATCTTATTTTTTTATGCAAGGGACTGCAGAAACCTTGGTAATGATTTATGGACTATTTCTATTTTCCTTCATATGCCTAATGACATCTTTCAGTAATTTGTAATTGCGTTACAAAAAATAATGAGAGTGTTCTTGAAACAAAGCCTGAAAAGCTTACTGCATACAGAATAGAACAAAAGTCAATCTCTTATATCCTTCTACTTTTATTACAGGAGATGGGTACTAATAAGCAATAAAATTACTCCCCATATTTTCTTTTTTTTTTCAGAAGTGCATTTTATAATAAATAGTGCTAATTTCGCATTTTTACTTTCTCTTATCAGAAATATAAAGAAAATATTGTAATCGACAAAAAACACCAAATCTCCATGTTGCAGATGCCCTGAATTAGAAAAGACAATTTTAATATTATGTCTTAGTGTTCGTCTATCTGTCTGAGAACGTTATCATTTAAAAACACTTTGAAGAAGACCGATTAAATTTGATATATAGACTTTGGATTTAATAAACGGATTTCTTCCAATTTTTGAACAAAATGCATTAAGAAGTCTATCTCTGAATGGATTTGCAAGTAAATGCAAGTGAACTCGGTAACTACAAAACGTAAAAAACTGGATAGATAAAATTTGATATGCAGATGTAGCATCTAAAATCTAGATTCCTATCAAATTTTGAGCTGAGTATATCAAATGATTGACCTGTCTGTTGGTTGGAACTTTAGCATGCATATAAGCGCAGAGAGTTAAATAAAGGAAATTTGGCTTGTAGCTTCGTGCCAAATTTTGGCTTCTATCGCTAGGGAAAAGAGTGTCTAAAATATGCCTTCGCAAGACAGATTCAATAAAAATACTAGTTTCACATCAAAGATCTATATTTCGTAAACTGTTCGCCAATACGATGCAAGACATTCACTACCTCGCCAAAGGCCCACAATGTTTTACGTGTTGGGGGACAAGACCTTTATTAGTATATACGAGAGAGCTTAGGAGAGATCACTCTCTCTGGTTTTTGAAAAAGTGAATATTCCTTTGAGATGCGCTTTCAGTACACCTTTGTATAGAAGAATTGTAAAAATAACCAGTGTCAGAATTTTCCATCCTTTTCTGTACAAAAACAAATATTCACTTGCACTGGCATGTAGTAAAGTGGTTTAATAATAGATTCATATTCATTGATAGCTTCAAAGATGCAATTTCTTCCATAAATGCGTTGTCAGTTGCCTCTTTTCTTTATAAAATCATTCAGCTCCGCTAAAAGAATTATTTGTCTTTAAAATAAAGATCATTCGCGTATGTTTTTCCTTGCTAATGCGAGAAATATTAAAACTAGTTGCTTATAAAAACTCGAGTTCAGTTTTGTTAGTAAATCAAAATGATAAATCATTCGGTTACCTGTTCTCGATGCTACCTGTTTGTTGCATCCCTGGTAGCTGAAAGCCCTTAATGGTGCATTCAAGTTATGTAACGATAAATTAACTCATACTGAATCTTGGTAGCTTTAAAAAAATAGATATCTTAACTGTTAGACCATTTTGTTTCAATACAACCTTTCCGTGCAAAAATGCAAACTTTTACCAAATGATTGAGCGTGAGATTCCAAGTCTAAAATAGTTGTATATGTTTTTAGGATATTTAATTATTGCATAGGTACTATCATACTGTTTCCTAGCTTCAGCAAATCCAATCCACAAAAGCATGCTTGAAACGAGAAAAGTGAAGAAAATATTCAATCATATTTCACCTGAGATTAAGTTTTTCCTTTGAAAATGACAATGGCGGTTAAGATTTTAGCTTGCATTTAGTAAGATTTAAATTGATTCGAATTATATCAGATGTATATTTATTCCATTATGTTGGCGTATTGACTCAATACAGCATTTGCAGATCCTTTTATTATTTTCCCCGCGCGAAAGGATTAGATTAGATTTTAGATGTATCCTAAACTAGAGCTCCTGACTTACTGATGCAACATAAAATATAATTTTTTTCTAATCTTTTTTGTTAAAAATAATGCCCTAAAGCAGGCAATAAATGCCTTTAAAGTAAAATAATACTTTTGTGATCAGCCAAATTTCCTACTAAATTTTTTAAAATTCATTTCATGTTTTAATTAAAATTACGTCTCAAAGCAAGAATCCACAAAGAATAAACGAAATTCGAGTTACTTTGTTCACAAGTAACTCTAAATTTCAAGCATCAGCAACATCACACTGAGGGACAGAATGAGATTTGTACTCCGATCCCTTAAAAGCTGGCTTTCACTTTGTTTTGGAGAATAAGAATGCAAAGCAGATACTGATGATGCTTGAAATGATGTCGAAAACAAACGTCAACAGATGCCTTGCCCATCAAAACACATATACAAAATGAAATAATCGAGAACGTAAATCGAAAGTAAAGATCCTGCCCTCCCTTTCCCCCTTTCCTGAATAGAAAAACAACAAAAATATTAAAATGAATGGAGGAGGGGGAAACTTCGACAGCTATATACCACGTTTCAAACAGCAGGGAGCAATCAAAGGAGTTTAGGATTTTATTTCTTTTCATAAATATTCTGCTTCTAGTATAGTATTAAGGAGAAACTACTTTTAAATGCATATGATGTAATGATGATTCAAATTGAAAGTGAAATGCTTAAAGAATTTAAGTTAGTTAGCATGTGAAATTCTTTAGAGTTCTCATAATCTTTCTATATTCGAAATTGAAAGTTGAATCCCATATAATCGATCATTTCAGACCAAAGAATTTCAGGTATAGTTTATCACAGAGAAACTACATTTAAATGTATATATTACAAGGAAGATTTAAATTGAAACTAGACTGTTTTTATAGAATTTAAATTAATTGGTATATGAAATACTTTAAAGTTCTCAAACCTTCCCATGCTTAAAATGGAATGTTCAATTGCATTCAATCGATCAATTCGGGCCAAAGAATTTCTAGTGTAGTTTATCACTGAGAAACTGCTTTTAAATGTATATAATATAAAGAAGTTTTAATTTGAAGTTAGACTACTTAAAGAATTTAAATTAGTTGGCAAGTGAAATTCTTTAAAGTTCTTATAACCTTTCTACGTTTGAAATTGAAAGTTAAATACTACATAATCTGTCTAAAGAATCGAAATCCTACAGCATAAAGAATAAAAGACTGCATAGAAGTAATAAAGATAATACTACTAAATAGCAGTAGTTTTAAATTCGATGAATATATTTGGAAGTTTACAGCTTTGAAGCAATGGTTTGATCAAACAGGTCTCGATGAAAAAAATAGTCTTAAAAATAATTTGAAGTTTCCACTGGGATTGTGATTGTGATATAAGTTTACCATAAATCATAAACCTAATGTGTAAATGTATGTTAATTTCGTATGATTAAGAGCAACGTAATATTATTTATATAAACTTATTTAATATAATTATAGATTTCAAGCTATAATTTGCTTGATAAAAATTCTGTATGAAAAAGTATAAGCAATTATTTATCTATGAATTATCTTTCATCTGCTTAAAATAATATTAAAGCCAGAGAATCCAAGTTAAAACCAGTTCATTTGCCTGTTAATGCATGTCTGTCCTTCCTTTGGCTTCATCGACTTTTCTATTTTCAGTATTTTTCCTATTTTTCCTCATCAAAATCTTACTTAATTCAGGACTGCACGCATATTTATAATTCCGAGTTTTCAGTAGAAATGCTTTATATAGTTTTTGATGAAATTGACAGAAAATGACTTTCAGAAGATAAGTTAATTCGCCTGATTTCTGTTTTTACTGCATTTGTAATAACTAATAAGACCGAAAATATTTCAGATTTTGTGGGAAAGGTTTCAAATTTTGCTTGTTTTGTCCGGAAATCAGGAGATGAGACATATATAAAATATATTCTGCAAGGTTAAATGCTAAATTAAACCACCGCATATAAAATCAAATCTTGTTAATCAACTTATTAAAACATGATCAAAATGAAGAAAATGCTTTAAATGCTTTTGTGGAGGAGACAAAACTTGGATACCTTCATAAAATATGTTCTACGTGTTTAAAAAGTTCGATTAAACCAAAAACGATTTAGCTTCTACCACGTTACATAAAATAATGCCTTTTTAACCAATTTATTAAAACATGATCAACCTGAAGAGAAAATTTTAAAGGCTTTTGTAGACTGAAAAAAATTGGGTACCACATAAAATATATTCTGTGTATTTAAGAAGTTTCATTAAACCAAAAAAAAGGTTTTGCTCCACCACTTCATGTAAAATCATACCTTATTAATCAACTTATTAAAAAATGATCAAAATAAGGAGAATATTTTAAATGCTTTGGGGGATAATTCTCATGTTTATCCAAAACACAGCTGAAAGAAGGGGTATTCATATGCCCCGACAGTACGAAAAATGATGAAGAATGGAAATTTTCAGCTCAAAATGGAAATAAACTGGAGAAAAGTCCGAAAATCCTTCAAAGTCGTTGTAATTAGCATTCTTGGAAACCACTGCGACCCAAACAACAAATCTGTTGTAGAAGGATTAGCAAACTTCAAGATATTAGAGTGCAGTACGAGCTTAAGAGTTCATTTTCCCCGTTCATACTTGGACTGTTATTCTGAAAAATTAGGCATAAGATGAAGCATTTCACAAAGGCATATGAGACATGGAGAAAAGATATCACGAAAAGTGCAATATACTAATACTGTCAGATGTTTAAAAAAAAGCGATGATCCCGGCAATATCGCAAGAAGAAAAGCAAAAAAGAAGTTTTGAAAATAAAAAGAAAGATAGAGAAAATGGTATAAAGAATTGCAATCTTTTTTCTAAAATAATTTAACATTTAACATGGTAGATTTAACATTTAGCATGATAAGATACAAATATACAGTATTTGTTTATAAGATAATAAAACAAAAGTTATTTATTTTTTTCATCTATTTTCATCAGAATATAAAATTTTATTGTGAAAACAAAAACTACATAAGATAGAAAAATATAAATTTCATATGCAATGGTGTGAAGAAGAGTTTCATAAGATAGGAAAAAAACAAGTTTCATTTCTGGAATCAGCACTAAAAATTATATTATAAAAAAACAACAGTTACCAAAATTGAAATGATTTTCAAAAAAATATTTTCTTACGGACCTCTGTTATTATTTTCATAGTTTAATGTGTGCATAACATTCAAAGACAGATTAAAAAGAAACTAATTAAAAATAACAAAGTAACAAATTTCTAATGTATATTCAAATTCTTATAATAAACAAACTAAAGAAAAATATAGTAAATAATAATTTTAGCCTCTGCAAGCGGAAGATAGTAATAAAATTAAAAACGTCTAAATAATATACTTCTTATTATTCAAATACTTAATATTGAAGTATCTCAATAATTAATTATTTATTATATATTCAAATATAATAATAAATCTCAGAAGGAGGACGATTTAAGGTACGTAATTACATTCAGGATGAACGTTCATTTCTTCCCATTTTTGAAAAATGCTCTAAATTGTTGTATTTTTCAATTTTTGCATAAAAAAGATTGAAAAAAACTGAATGAAACTAAAATATACCAATTAAATGTCAGAAGTTTTTATAAAAATTGAAAAAAAAGTGAGCTTTGGCTGAAAAATAGTTATAAAGTAAAACTTTTCTAGAAGCTTATGAAATGATTTGCTTAAAATTTTTTAGATAGTTCAAAAAATATCTCACCTAGTTTCTGAACAAAAAAATAAACTTGTAGCCGCTCTTGTAATAACTAATATAATTATAACTGATGATGATGACGTCAGAGATAGCGCCCTCTAAAGTCTTGTGACACAGTGACTGAGTTCAGATCTAGCAATGGCATGTGCTGCATGTTTTGATCCATGATCTTATATATGTATCTTAAAGTTATGTGTGTAACGTAATCAGTAAATAAATGTTACACTAATTACAGACTTTTTACTGAACCCGTTAACGACCCCACAAACTATATTTCTATCCACTCTTTGAATGTTAGAGTTCAATTGATAAATAACGTGATTTTTTTTTTCATTTTTTTTTCAAATTGATTTAATTTTTTTTTCGAATAAAACAACAGTAGAATATTTCTAAATGAATAGATTATATATTCCGCAGTTAAGGAACTGCAGAACAAATTGAAAAATCATTATTCTAAATTTGAACAAGCAATAGGCATCATATTTTTATTTATAAGAATTTTCGTAAGAAAATTATACCCAAGATTAGAATTTCAGAAAATAGTATTAAAATGTATATAAATGCAAAAGTATAAAAATTTGTGTAACTTCCCAAAAAATGGACTTAGAAAAAAAAATTCAAATAGTTTTATAAAGAAAACTGGTAAGATTTTAATACTTTTGGAAAGTTTTATTTCTTTAGAAACTTTCAGAATGGTCATGAAATTCATTTTCATTAATCTAAATTTCAATTTAGTTACTAATTTATCTTTTTGCAGGCATACAAATTCAGTATTATAAATAAAACTGCTCTATTTTGGTAGGTTTCTTTAAGATTATCGAACAAGTTTTAAGGAATTTGTCATTTATATCCTTGGAAAAAATTTAAATGAATAAAAACTTCCACAAACAATTGAACTTTTCAGTTTCTGTGGCACTTTATTATTCTTCGATTGGGGTAACACGAAATCCTGTTATTAGTTAAAATACTTTGTAACTTGTGAATCCCTTTTTAATAAATTACATCCCTTTAAAATGTCACTATTAATTTATTATTCCAAAAGTAACATATGACACATAATTTGATAACACATTTTGATTTATCTCTTCTCTTGAAAATGTAATGATTTTCATCTCGCTGGCAATGAACTAGTTTTACAGTTTCCAGACTTGTGCGAGAACTTAGTGTAAGTAAAACAAAAGCAATTACAGAACTTCATTAAAAAGATAAACATTGAGTCTGCAGTCTAACTGCGTAGTCTACGAAGTCCCATCTTCGCATCGAAGTATCGAACTTTGGTTTCACAGTCGTTATCTACTGCAATGGCGTGCGTGATGATAGTTTAATGTCCCCGAGTCATAAATCACGCGCAGTCTTCCATTAGTTGGTGCGGAAGAATAAATCTGTTTTGACAGCTCTGTTTCCAGTCGATCATAAAGGAACCGAGAACTGTTCGAAAAATAGTCAAAAAGTAAAATTAATGCCTGCCTTCTGTCGTAACTGAATTCTTTGTGGAATATTTTCTTCTTGATTTCTCTCGTGGAAAAGGAAGGCATCCAAATTGAAATGTTTCATCGAAACGATCTTCTGGTGGGGATCTGGCAACAGCAAAGACTTCATTGTAAATTCACTAGAATGGGAGGAAACCTGGCAACAGAAAGGACGTGAGGGATATCTCGTAAGAATTCAGAATGGCATGATTTAAAATTAAAATTAAATCGCGCAAAGTAGAGAATATAATATTAAACATAAATTTATAATATTTCTCAAAAAATTAACTATTTGAAGCAGGAATATGGCGAATATCTTTTTTTTTTTTTTTGAAGATGCGCAGAGGTGAGACAATTAAAATACCGACTCTCGTGATGGATGTTGCCACCTTTTACAAATATATATATATATATATATATATATATATATATATATATATATATATATATATATATATATATATATATATATATATATATATATATATCGTGTATATCGTATATATATATATATATCTTATCGTGTTTATAATCGTGTTCGTGTACTGCAAGGAATAATATCATTTTCGACTAATTCAATTTTTGAATGAAAATTGCACTGAATTGTCTTTCACAGGCTTCTAAAGATAAAAATGATGTTAGAATGAATTATACGAACAATTTTGAAAGATGTAACTTCTAATGATTTATATGCTATCTCTGAAATATCCACAAACTTTCGGCAATATTTTCTCATTTATGAATATATAAAGAACAAAAAATCGTTATCGTCCAAAAATTCAGACTTGAAATTTTAACGGTTTAAAGAGAAAACACATTTTGAAATTAAATCTGTCTGTCTGCGAACATGGTTTCTCAAAAACATCTTGAGCTCGATGGATGAAAGCCATACCCCGATCTACCCAGAGTCCATGCGGGAAACTTGATAGGACCGTCGATGAGCAATCCTACCTAGCACTGAGCTAGAAGGATGAAATTTAGAAATTCAAAGAGTTCAAACTCTAAAAATTTTGAATAAATAAATTAAAACTGTAGTAAAAAGTCTAATTATTCTATAAATATTTTAATTTTACATTTATTTATTGAATTTTGTCAAGATGCATTCGGTTTGCAAAAGTAATAAAATTGTTAAGAGAGAATATCACTAAGCGTAACGTTTCTATAGAATACGAAAATATTTTCAGTTCTTTCTCTAATATAATATAGTTCAAAATGGATTTTATAAGAAGCACAATTTTTGGTGCATGTGAAAAAAGGAAAAAAAAACTTTGAAATTTGGCAGAAATTGAATTTCCGATTACTGAGGATTTGTTTTCGCTAATCACTTATAAAAATTTTTGCAAACTTTTGAGTAAATTAAGAAATTTAAAAATTATTTTCTCTTAAGATCATTGAAGTCACAATGCTCGAATATATTTAAATAATCAAAACAATTCTGAAGTGAATACAAGTTTTAATTTACACATTGCAGTAACCAAAATATATTCGAATCATGGACGATATTTAGAAATTATTTTAATAAGAAATTCAAAGGACTAGCGGGAAACATAGAATTACTTAAAAATTTGATTTTAAAACTCTCCAATTAAAATGTCGCTGAATGGAATGTCACTGTACGTCCTAAATGTCACTATAAATGGAATCTTTTGAATAGCTTGCAGAAAATGAAAACTACTTGGACAATTTTTAAAATCTGTGGAAGTAATATCAAAGAGACTTTTGTTTTTAAACATTAAAAGCATTAAAAAGCAGGCATCTACCCTTGACCGATGATCGGACATCCCATGAAGACATCTACCAAGACTGACTTTTAGGACAGGATGCTATCTTTTCTCTTATTTCCAATATTATCTTTTTAATTGTGGCCGCAAATTGCATTGAATCTATGGAATCGGTTATTTCTGTTATTATCGAAATGAAATTTGAAAACAAAAATTCGTCCCATTTCTTTAATTTTTATGCATCAATTTGTCCATGCACAAATAGAAAAATGGTATAGTTTAAAGACAGCAAAACTGAAAACAAATTCCAGTTTTTTTTCCAGTTGATTTTGTTCACTGTTGATGTTTGTTTTCTCGTTAAGATAACGAATTCTACGCAATTCCTTTTATTCATATTTAGTATGTTCATCCCTTCCTTACTGATTGTATAGGTTATGTGATCTGGTACATGCCGACTCTAAAGAATAAATAGATATTTAAAACAATAATGTGAACTGGTTCCTCATCTTTATAAAAATGGCGCATTTTTGAATCTATTATTAAATAGTAGGTTTCGGAGAATTTGAATATTGCATCCACGTGTAACAGAATTGGCACTTTCTCCTGCGCAGTAAATATAGGATTGCCATTTTTACTGAGACAACTTTTTCTATAGATATCGATATACTTTTTAAAAATACGAAACTTGATAAATAAAATTTTAATCTCTATTTTTTTTACATTATAATCATATTTATCCACATGCCAACGATGTGTAGAATAAAATATCATGTTCGATTATCCCTTCAAATATTATATATCCCTCAAATATATATATATATCAAATAATATATACCACCTAATGGCCAAATTTAGTCGACTTGGGAAAAAATCTCTAGGGTTTGTCGTCCCACCTCTTATCAACCTCCTTCGCCTCGTCCTTGATTTGAAATTTTATCTATCTTAATATTTGGGAAAAAAATATTAAAACAAATAGAATGAAAAAACGGCCAATAAAATATTTTATATCACTCCCAATATGTACATAAACAATTCATGACTTAATTTATAATTCATTCTCAGAACACACGCAGATTGTATGATTAAATTGTATTTTGAAACGTGTGCTTATTTACTTTGAAAATGTACGAAATTACACAACTAAATTGGAAATGATAACGTTTGATTTCATTGGTGGATATGAAATATAATCTTTTGAGAAAACAGATTATAAATTATCCAAGCTTATCTTTTATTTAGAGTGGTTTCTGCGGTTGAGTTCTGAGACTAAAATATGTAACTCATCCATCTAAGATTAATGAATATGATGATTTATAAAAATCTCAAAAACTGATGCAGCAGACAATCATTTATTCATTACTCATTAAAAAAGAATACTGAAAAGAAGTGTATCACCTCATATTTCCACAAAAAAAAAACTTTTTCTATTGATTCACTACAGCATAATTTAGATATTATGTCTTCTTTCAGCTAAAATGAAATTATAATATTATAGTAATAAAGAAGAATTAATAATTAGAAACTATAAAAAGAGTGGAAATATTCTTTCAAATTTATTTGAATATTGAATGAACAACACTCCATATATTGAACAAGATTAATGGAAAAGATAATTGGTAAAGTGCTTTATACTGAGATATTTGCATATTATAAATTTATTCCTGAGAATTTTAAAAACATAGGAAAACAACAAAATTCATTTTAACTTAGAAATTCTTGTATTGATGAAATGAAAATAGTTTTAAGTATTGCACGAAAGTTCTATAGTAAGACACTGGAAATCATTAAGATATTTACTTTACCAAAAATTAATGTCTAAATTATAGCTTTTGTAATTCGTGAAAAAAACGACAATTTGCATAAGAATTTAAAAAAATATTGTAGTATGATTATTTTTCAATCTTTGATCCTGTTGACTTGATTGTATCAGTCATTATATTTTGCGAAAAACAATTTCCACATCAAGCAATTTACAGAAAGAGTTGCATCCTAAAAATAATATTATGTCAATAAAAACGAAAGAGAAAGCTCAACTTTGAAGCTAATCATAGTTGAGCTACCTAACCGAAGGCTTACGGTTAAATTAAATTACGAGAACTATAGACGGGAACTATGGTTGAATACTAAAGACCATCACCGGCCATGGCACAAACCCTCTCGTAAAAGGCAAGAGACAACTCGACCTAACACCGTTTCTGTGCAAAGCAGGATGGAGAGAGGAGAGAACCAAACAACATTCGCAAAACTCTTCATTCCAGTATCTGAATGACCCGGCCGGACATCTTTGACGTTTAAGTGAAAAATTTCTTTTCATTATAGAATTTACATTTATCAAAATCTTGTTTAATCAAATAGTAAGATTGATCTGAACTTCATTGCAATAGAAAAATGCTATTTATTGTATTCAAAATTAATTTCGGAAAAGTTTGTTATATACTGAGGTGACAAAAGTCATGGGATATCACCTAATAACATGTCGATATCATTTTGCCCATCGAAATGCTGCATCTCGACATAGCAGGGACTTAACAAGTCGTTGGAAGTCTCCTACAGAAAAATTGGGCCATGCTGGATCTATACATATCCATAATTGTAAAAATGTTGCCAGTGGGAGATTTTGTGCACAAACTGACCTCCCGATTATGTCTCACAAATATTCCATGGGATTCATGTCCTGCGATCTAGGTGGTCAAATATTTCGCTGGAATTGTCAAGAATGTTCTTCAAACCAATCGGGAACAGTTGTAGCCCGGTAACATGGTACATTGCCCATAAAAATTCCATAATTTTTTGTTCCATTTCAGGCATAACCTCCCACCATGGACAACGCAGTGATCGACCGTCTGCATTTAATAATCGAGACAATGCCATCATTGTTCCATTCATCGGTTCAGTTGGATCAGAGAACACAGTCCATGCCATCTAAAAACAACCTACATAATGGAGCCACCACCATCTTGCACAATGTCTTGACTTCTTGGGGGTCTGTGCCACATTTCAGATCTACCACCATTTATTACCAACTGAAATAGTGATTACGGTTTCCCAGTCGCTTAGAATTATGAGTCCAGGAGCGGCGCTGCAAGTGATGTGGTTCTGTTAGTGAAAGCACATGAGTCGGTGCTGTGCTGTAATAATATAGCCGAATTTCGCCGCACTGTCCTAATGCACACATCCGTCTATGTCCACATTGATTCCTACAGTAATTTCACGCAGTGTTATTGTCTCTTAACACAGATAATTCGTCACATACGTCGCTTGTATCGGTCATTAAATGCAGGTGGTTGGCCTTTGCTTTGTCCATAGTGGGAGGTTATGCCTGAAATCAGGTATTATTTGCACACTCTTAAAACTGTGAATTTCAGGATGTGGAATTCCCTGATTGCCGAAATAGAATATCTCATGAGTATAGCTCCACCTATCATTCCGCTTTCAAAATTTGTTAATTCTCGTCGTGCGGCCGTAATAACGTCAGAATCTTTTCACATGATTCTCTTGAGTAAAAATTAAATCCCTGTCAATGCACTATCCATTGATACATTTTGTACGTGATACTGTTGCTATCTATATAATTGCATATTGTTATCCCATAATTTTTGTCACCTCCGGTGCATTTAAAAAAAATTGCACGATTTTTTTTTTTTAATTATAATTTAAAAAATAATTCTTTCTTTGGAGACAGTCATAAAATAATGTAAAAATTGTTTGGTGAATTAGAATGCTCCAAAGTAATTCAGAAAAAAATGCTAAACCTTCTATAAATTTTAATTTTAAATATCTAATTAAAATTTAGAGAGCTCCTTTCTTAGAAAGCATCTATTACATAATAAGCAACTACATGTCAAATTTGGTAATCTCTGGTCTCTGGTCAATGCAGCTTGCATATTACCATTTTTAAAACATGTAATTAACAGAAATTGTGCCAGCTTAAATATATATTTATGTTAAATATGTGCTGAAAACGTGATGACAAAAAGGTTGCTGATTATAAAATTTAATCCACTGTAAATAATTTTGCAAAATACAGAATCAAATAGAGAGACCAAAACTTTTTATTGCATTTTCTGGAAATTAGGAATGCACATGTACATTCTAATATTCAATTTTTTTTAAGGAATATCTATTTAAAAGGAATAATAAAACATACATTAAATTTTAGAGTTTCCTGAACATAGAAAAAAATATTGATTGAAAATATGGTGATATTATATATATTTAGAACAAACTTGAGAGTCCATTTTGATTTTTTTAATTCAAAAAATAAGTTCCCTGAAACTAAAGAAAAACTAAAATAGTAAAGAAACAATACTGGTATATTTTCATAAAAAGAATTGAAATAGTGAATCTATTTCAGAAATCGTAAATATAAAATGTTGCAAAAAGTACAATTTTACTATTCTTAATTTATCATGAATAGTTGAAAACATTTTGAAAAAAAATTCAACTTTCCACTTAATCATAAAATATTGAAAAGAAATTAAAGAGATTTGTTAAGTTAATAAACCCATAAATCTTTATTCTAAAAGAAATCTAAATCAGGATATACTTTTCCAAGTTCCATATTGAACCGAAATCTATCTAAATGAAGTTTGTAGATCGATATGAATATGACAGTTCGAAACCATTTTCCACAATCTGAAAAAAGGAATTCTAACTCGCAGAGAAAGCTGTCACTGATAGATTAATGCCCTGTATTTTTTCCTCCAGAATTCTCGAAAAACCTTCGAATGATTAAAAAATTGAAAGAAAAGTTTCCCACCGGCCATTTGCATCCGCTTTTCTCTGCCATTTTCTCCCTTTTTTTCCTGACTGCTAACTTTTTCTTAGGGATTTTTTTTATTTTCATTTCTTTGCATTCAGAGATCATATTCCTTTGTTTGGTTACAAATACATTTTTCACGTCAAGCTTTGAACAAAAGATATCTTCTCTTTTCATCTCATCTGCGAAGAAATTTTTTGAAAGGAATTTGTAGAAAAACATCCATTCTTTCTCGTGCGCTGATTCAAGAAGGTTTTTATCCTATTATGAAAAAAACAAAAATCACCATCCAAGAAAGAATAGAACTCAATAATTCCTTGGCGCTGTGATTAGATGATCATCAATTCAAATTCCCAAAAATGAACCCTGGATACGAATCGAACAAATATGATTGATGCTGTTTGAAAACTTTTCTCGATATTTCTTCTTTTTCAAAATTTAAAACACTTTTGTTTCCGTCACAAAAAGTAAGATAGTTTTTCTTCATCCACGAAATGTATTTCTGAATCGAAATAAAAAAAATAATAAAAAAATATCCAAACAAGATAAAAGAAATCCTGGAAAGCAATGGATATGCAATAATACTAATAGATAGCTGTAAGCACCAGTTTATAAAATTTCAATCTTGCTATCTAATAATTTCAAACTATAATAATTATTTCTTTTTAAAATTTTTAGTCCCTATTTTATAGCGGTACTGTTATTGTACTTCAACATTCCTATAATTAATCGGATTTTTCCAAGTAATTACCGATTTGTTAAAATGAATCAGAACGTTAGAGAGAGAAAAATTAATGGTCACTGGAACGACTAATGTGATTGATATTTAATATTAAGGAAAAATAAACAACATAAAAAATTTCAAAAATAAAAAATTGAAAATAAAACAGATAAACAGTAAACATAATAAAGGCGAAAATAATTCAAGAAATCATTCTAGAAATGAGTCAATTATAATATTGAAACATATTAAAAACATACATGAAAGAGAGTAATTAGTTTGAATCATAAACAACTGAATTTCAACTGGATGGATGTTTATGATAAACATGTTCCGTTTTATAAATTTATTTGACATTTCTTTCTTTTTTTACGTAACTAACTCGTCTCTCTAACAAAGAGAACGAAAATAAAAATAAAATGACTGTAAGAAGTGTTAGTATTCATATCCATCGAATGTTCCTGTAATGGCAGATGTATCGATTATCTTTCTGTGTGCTAAGTGGTTAAGGTTTATTCTCTGAATTTCTGAACTTTTAATTTAAAATATTATGGGACCTAGGAAGGAAAAAATTCGGAAACTTATGTTCTCCGCAGGAACCAGTCATGGGATACATATCGCTGTTATTAATTATATGCAAACATAATGAGAAATTGAAGTCAAACCTCACTTAACGAACAGTTCCCATAACAAATTATTCAAATAACGAGTAAACCAAAAGTGAAAAAGTGACTCGTTTATGAGCAATGTTTCGCAGGAGTGACAAGGACACACCGTGACTGCTGTATTGGCTTGTATCGGTCTGTGTGCGCTTGTTTAAAGAAAACTCTTATATCAACATGAAAGAAATTTTGGCTTGATAGCATTGTCGAACACAAATGGAGGGGAGGGGGGTGAGCAAGTGCTTGTGGAGCTTTAATTGGTGGGATTGTGTATCTGGCCAAGATTAATGGGGAACGGTGGTGAATAGCAACGACATCGATGAGCTAGTAGATGAAAACAGTCACAACTACCGAAGAACTTATGGAAATGCATTCTGAGTCACAGAAGAAAAAAAAACTGCTGAAGAGATTTGATTAGGAGATAAGGAAAAGTAGTTTCAATAGAGCCACGACCTCCCTGTGAAACAAGGGAGATGCTGAAAGTATGGGAAATTATTGCATCATACTTTGAGGAGCATCACTCATATAAGGTAGTAGCTATGTTAGCTACAAATTCATTTAACGATTATAGTGGCCCTCATTTTTGACAAATTTTGTTGCGTAGCCAAAAACAAATGTCTTTAGATAGTTTTGATTCTTAAAAACGTGCATTATAAATAATAAATTATAATATTATTAATTTGTTTGAGCATTTCTTTTGTAATGGAACATGTTTTCCTATTCTACATGGATTCCTGTGGTAAAAATTGTTTCGCATTGCAAATATGATTCGGGAGTGAATTATGCTCGTTAAATGATGTTTCATTGTATTGTATTATTGTATTTTACTGTTTTAAATTGCTGAGCTGGGTACCCAAAACGTGGTCTCGAAGAATGAAGTAAATATTTCCAGTATCCCCACTTTTTTTTAAATTAAAAAAATGAATGAATAAATGAATAATTTAAATTTTATTTTTATAGTGCACTATTTTTTATTTTCATTTTGTACTGTTTTAAAAATTACACATCAATTACAGTTTAATTTTGTGTTGTTTTTTCTTATTTTCAAATAAATAACTTCCTTATTTATTATCATTTTTAAATAGATAAATATACGAAAAATAACTGTTAATGTACTGTATGTGTGTGTGTGTGCATGTGAGGGAGAGAGAGAACGTGCATGCGCGTGCAATGATATCTTTTAATCTAAATTAAATCTTAAGTCATTTTCCATATTTTTATCTTAAATTAGCCCATATTACTTTATACTCTTCTTTTCTCTTATTTCCTGTTTAAAAACCCATTTTTTATTTAATTATTTCTAACATGAGCCGTAAAAAATTGCTAACACATTAAGTTCTTAGGCTCCGAATAAAGGGATAAAAAATCTTTAAAACCTATGGCAACCTAAGATTCCTTTTCCTAAATCGACATGTGTCAAAGAAATCTCCATCAGAATCTCTTAGTAAAATTCCTAAAGGGAAAATTTCAAACACTTTCACACTTATGCTCTAGTGCGAATAGACGTGTTCATCCTTTGTTATCAATTTTAGAGACCAACTTAGATGAGTGTCACGTCGCGGAAAAACACATTAATATGGGTATAACTTTCAAAAAAATTATTTAAGTAAACAAGCATCATAAAAGTATTCAAGAATGTATTTAATTTTCCTGCCTCCTATAAAAAAATATATTAAATTCTCTAGTCTTATTTAAATACAATAGATTTTTTTATATATATATTTAAGCTATTTTTTTTACTTTCACGTATTTTAAAATATTCTGTAAAGTTTATAAAGCAGAAAAAAATTGAAAATTTCTAAATAACATTTTGGATTTTAGAGAAATATGAATCAAATCTATCCGAAATTACTGACGTTTTTCTCTTACGATCCATAATAATTCAAAATAAAAGCGATATTTATTTTTTTTGAATTAGATAGATTTCCCGTTTATTTCTATTTAAACGGATTCCTTTCCTGATAATATATTCTGTGTGGTAAAAAAGAATATATTGTTTGTTACAATTGCAATTGTTATTCAGTTTTTCAAAGCAGAACTTTTTACAACATGTCAAGCCTTAAATTGAAAAAACCATAACAAGCCATACTTTCATTATCATTTATTCATGGACAGACTAAGTATATTAAATGCTGTTCAAACATTCAACCCAAAGAATAATTCAGTAGAAGGTGTTAAAAGTCTTATTGATGGTAATATCATTACACTGGATTAAAGGCCACAGCGGCATCAAAGGTAATGAATTAGTTGATCAAGCTGCCAAAGCCTCAATAGATTATCATCGTGGAGAATCTGAAAAAGAAGTCAGAATACTTCTTCATAAAATGACCTTTACCGTTAGTATCTTTACCTATAACCGCTTTACCTTTAGTATCTTTTCTCAGATAAAAAGAAATAGATGTATTGATGATAAATATTTAGCCCAATTAATTACAAACCATGGACTTTGCCTGCATTATCCTAAAATATTCAGTTTGAGAAACTGTAGCTGTAGATGTGGTGATTATTTTGATGACATTGCACATTACATTTTTTCATTGCCCTATTCTTCATCATTTGAGAAAATGCATTGAACTTCAACAAAATAAATTTTATCAAATGAAAAATTGATTTTAGAAGCTGTCTTGGATTTTCTGTATCACAATGAAAGTAGAATTTTTCAAACGGAATAATAATCTTTCTCCATTGGCTCTTATCCGGACTATCCTTCATTATTTTGGACTTTGCTCTCGACGGAGTCATTGTGTTATTTAACTGCAAGATAAAAGGATTTTTTTTTTTTTTTTTTTTTTTTGCTGGTTATACCTTGCTATAAACCATTTTTGTATTCGTCTTAGTACTTCAAGTGTTAAAACTTTTTTAACAGCAGCAAACTTTAAATGGTACTCTACCATTGCTTGAGCCTTTCAAAATATATCTAGAGAAAGTCAAATATTTTTAATAGTGATCAGTATCTTGTGAGTATTTAAAAAAATTCAAAATGAACTCTTTTTCTAGCCTTTCGTACCTGAGCCTGAACTCTGCCTAAGATTGAAACAATGTATATATTTATTTTTTCTTGTTTATTTCTTTATATTTTTTCTCTTTTCTTTAAAATTCTTTTGTTTTCTTTTTATTTTCCATTTATTTGTTTACATTTTTCTCTTTTCTTTAAAATTCTTTTATTTCCTTTTTCATTTATTTTTCTGTTTTCTAAGTTTAAATTGCCTATCTTTGGTTAATTTTATTTGCTAATTAGATTTTAATTATATTTTTACTGTGAAATATTATATATTGCTGAGTCATTCAGATTTTCTCCCCGTTTTCTTTTTATGCCTTTTATGTCGTTTTCTTATTATCGTTTTTAGCATCTAGCGCACATACTCATAAATTTCTTTTGAATGGGTGGTCTTTTGACAGCCATTTAAAATCTATTTTTTATTTTAATCACGAGCTCTTTAACAATAAAATATCATTTTTATAAATGAATGCCACCTAATCATCATCAGAATGCAATTGCGACAGACGGTTTATTAAAGCATGAACGAAATTATATTCCTATACGATTACAAATTAGTAATATGCATACCTTCTAATATCATTGCTGAATGAAGAGCCCATGAAGATGGCGTAATTTCATTCCTATCATAGGGACACAGGGGAGCATGATATGTAATCAAATCGTCCTGATCGAATTGTTATCAGTGATATCTGATAATATAAAGTGATCGAAAAATCCTTCGAACACCCATGCTAAAAAGTAATCATGTGCAAGCAGAAAACGTTTGTGTATTTATATATTTATAAAATAAAAAATTTATCTGTACAAAACATTATTTAAATATTGTTATATTCAATATCCCATCATTTGCTTGTTTCTATTTCTAATCATCTCATTGAATTTGTTAAAAGATTAGTTCGGCTTGTAATTTGAAATTGACCTAGGGGTTCTATTTAAAATCTCACAATAAAAAAATCTCACGTTATCAAGCATAATATCAATAGATGAATAAAAAAAATAATTCCATGATTTAAAAACTTTTTCTGATAATGAGTGAACCACAAAATGTTTCCATTTCACATCTCCCCCTTTCCTCTATATCCTATTTGTTTATTTTACTTCCTCTCGTCTCCCATAGAGATATCTATCTCTCAGAACGACTTTGGATTGGAAAATAGCTCACAATAAACAAAAAAATATATATAAGAACAATATTTAAATAATTATCTTTGGAAGGAAGCATTTTTATACTTAGAAATATTGCAAAAATTATTCTTGTGCAAGAATTCTTTCGGCAGTTATTTACGAAAAAATTACGGAAAATATTAAAACTTGACTTAATTTTTTTTAATTAAAATTTTTAAAAAAATCAAAAAAAGGTTCCCATGTACACATTTCCTCCCCCAACGAATATCTGTGACAAATTCAGTTGCTGTTGATTCGATGGTCTTACTATAGATCCCCAACAAGCAGATAAATGTTTAACTTTTTTAGAAATGAAGATACAAAATATGCAAAAATTACTCTGTTCAAGAGCTACCATAAACAATGAAAAACTATATTAGAAAAATCTTTAATTCATTATTCATAAATTAAATTAAACCCTAAAAATATTAACCCTAATTAAAAGCTTTGTGAAAATTATAGTTTTTTTAATATTCCATATTTTAGAAGCAATTACCTTTGAATCGAACTTCCATACTTACTACGAACGAAAAGTAGTCCTCTATTTAAAAAATTATATTTTTAATTCCAAATCGTAAAAAGAAGTCATTTAACTAAAAGAAATGTTTAAAATTAAAATTAGATATAGAATCACGTGAAACTTCATATTGAACTAACACTGCGTTATTATAATCCACAGTCGCCTCTCAAGGTCCGAGTAATGTGGTGAAGCTTTATAAGCCAGCTAACAACTCTTGGACAGGAGTGATCACTTTTGTCTAGTGGTCATGTTACTCGGCTACGAACCCAAACGTTGCCAGTTCAATCCTCGCTATCATCAATAGCTACACACTATACAGATGGCATCAACAATAAAATCTACTTTTAATCTCATTCAGAATCAAAAACGAAAATATAGAAATCGAATCGAGTCACTGATAGTGATTTGCAATAGTGATCTGTGAATGTGAATAATTACTGTGATTCTGAAAATCGAAGAAGAAAATGAATAATCACTTTTCATCAATGAAAGTCTATCGCTTCGAAACATTTATGCTATTCCCATAGTTAATGTTTTATTGCTTTGAAATAAAACTAAGGTTGTTTCTGGTCATACACGACAGAGAGTCAATTCCGCTGTTATGTCTTTATTACTTCGTGGGGGAAGAAACTTGGCTCTATTTGGTTATTAAAATCTATATGGAAGTTAAAACTTCTTTTAAAAAATGAATCAGAAAATTTTAACTCTTCAGTATGGGCTATTAAATTCATATCAGTGATTAAAGCATTCCTGTCTTTATTTTTATTATTTTTTATTTATAAATTGCAGTGAAGTGTGATATTTGAGATTTTTTGATATTGCATTGAGCTAGGGATGACGAATATTTTAAGAGCGGTTATTACGTAACCAGTATCAAAAAGTCACAAATACCAGTGATCAATACTTTTTAAAAAGGGGTGTGATTCAAATCCTTGACATGATCTTACTGGTGATATTTCGATTAAAGGTCTTGGATCACGGTAGAAAGTAACATCGATACAATCTATCCAATAGAAGCTCTCAAACAATAATTCAATCATGCAATCTGTGAATGGGTTGTAAAGTGAACGGACCGATTATTTTTAGAATTATCGTATCATTGAATCGCATATCACTGAATGTTGAGCTATCACAGGAAAGTGCTCATAATTGTGAAGTCACCGTTCTGCTATGATAACCGCTCCGCTTGACTTTCCGATATTCGCATTTGACAATGCGATATCCCATGAAGATCATTTTTAATTGTCTGTAACATGATTCTCTAATACATACATTCCTTTCACTCTCCAGGCGCCATCTATTGGCAGAATATAGAACTAAAGGGAACATTTTAAAGAAATGACTTTTTTTTTAATTCAATTTTTCAGAAAATGGTTTACTCCAATAAATAAATTAAATTAATAGTTTTGAAAAAAATTAAAATTAAAAAGTAAGCTGAAATAGATAAATTAATTCAATCACATGTTACTTAAAATAGTAAATTAAGTATTAATTACAATTAATAAATTTTAATATTTAATAATAATTGATAATTTTTAATTAATAATATGATTGAAATATCAGATATTTGGAACGATTATTTAAAAATTACAATAGCAAATTTATTTTTTATTCAAAAACTCATGGATTATGCATCTCATTGAGCAATTCGTTGCAGAAAGCAAATTTTTTCCCCTCTCAAGAATACATTTTTTGAATCTGGCAATTACAAATTTCGCGGGATACACAACATTGAAATCTTAACAGCTTTGTTTATTTTAAACTTTTGTTGCAAATTGATTTCGGAATTCTTTAATATCCCTTTACAAGTTGAAATATTATTTCTATATGACAAGTTAGTTTATTTATCTGTTGACTTCAATATGAACTTGCCAAAGAATATATACTGAAACTTTTGTCCGATTAAATAATTTTTGCCTGTTCAGTAACTTTTAAATGTTTCTTAATTTGCTTTTATTTTTTAAAATTTTAATCATTTATAAAAATATATATGTTGATTTGGAAGGCGAGTTTAATCTTTGTCCCTATTCAGTAAAAAAATATTAATTATTGCAAATGATTATTTTATTTTTAAGAATGATAATCATCGTATTTTTTTTATTATTATTATTAGATGAACTTTATGTTACAGTTGTTTTGTTTCTTTTGTGATATTGACAATTAATTGATTATCCTTTTCACTCACTTTTTTTACATGACAACCGACTATTATATAGAAAATTATGTAATAAACTCTATATTAACCGATCATTCATTCTTCTATAGTGACCAATTGAAATGATTTTTGTTTATGATTAGACTAATATTATAAATTATGGTTATTAGATAATGTAATTAATATCTAATATTGATTATAATCCATGTATCCAATAAAATCATAAATTTTTTCAAGTGTGTCATTGATACTGACATATTCTAAAAATACTTGTTTTATATCTGCTTTACTTAATGATTCTTATAAAAAAAGTTTGCATTTAATTATTTTATATGATGGCCAATGAAAAATATTTAATTCACATATTTTCTATTTACAGTTGCCTTGTTTATGCCTTATTTACAGTTGCCTTGTTACTTTAATTTATTTATATTATTTAAATATTTTCTTTATGATAATTAAATTTCTAGATCTTTTAAAACATGACACCACATGTTGAAGAAGAAGCTGTAGATGACACAAAGAGCCTGTATGAGCAACTTGTGGACATTTTTGAATTATGTACTATTGAAGCCGATCTGTCTGGTTTGCATAAACGTCTTTGCAATATTTATGATTCTGTAAGTAATGCTTAGCTTTGGTTTATTTTTTAAATGTAAATATTAATAATTTTTAAGGGTTTTTTTTTTTTTGTGTGTGTGTGTGTATGTCTATATATTTTTAAAAGATGATAAAGTTTAGATAAGTATTCATATAACTTTTAATTGATTTAAATTTCAATATAGATGATTGACTTGTAAATCTTTAATGTTTTCATTTGATAAGAACAAAATATTTAAATCTTCTTAAATTTGTCTCTATTAATACTTAATTTATAGAAGAAATAAAACTTACAATACTTGTTTCCACCAAAATTAAACCAGAAAGGATAAAAATCAAACTAATTCAATTTAAAATAATAATTTAGAACAATTTAATGAAGTTTCTTCAATATTTTTGCTTAGAAATGATAAAAAATATAAAAGAAAAAAAGATGGCATGAGAAATTTAATCATCTTAATACTTTCTTAACATAAAGTGCAAGTCCTGAATGAGGTAATATAAAATATCCATATTATTAATTCAGTTGTGATTAAATGATAAAGGTTTTATGAATTACAAATTTTTATTCACATTAGCATTAATTTTGAGATAATATCTGATAGTTCCAATAATTTTATTGCTTATATTACAGGCATGCATAAGTGAATTTCAAATGACAATAGTTTTTCTCTAACAATTTAAATATGTAATAATTTAATTCATTAAGTCCTGCTTTTCATCGTATATCATTTAATTCATATTTTATAATTATTTTCTCATTCTAGTACAATGGCCAAGGATTTGAAGACTTTTTTGAACATTTTCTAAAAATCACTCTAAGTGAAAGTAAGAGAAATACTGATGTTCGAAAAATCTTTTCTTTTATATCTGAATTGCTTGTGAATTTAGACAATAAATATAAAGATGCAAAAGCAAAAGAATCAATGGAAGAAGAAAGTGATGATTTAATGCATCCTTTATTGAAGAATGTTTTCACTCTTTTAGAACAAGTAGGTATTTGGATTTTGAATATTCTATATGTCTGGAAATTCAAATTTTAGAATGAAATTTATTTTATTTTGATTTTATCAACATTGTTATGAAAGTATTTTGATTTTATAAACATATTTTTGAAAGTATTTAGTGTTGCTTTCTCCCCCTACTTTTTTTTTGGTCACATGAATTCTGTTTGTATTATTTTCTTTTCATATTATCTCAAATATGCTAAAAACTAAGAATAGATTTTCTCTTATTGTACTTTTTTTTTTTTTTTACCTTTTTTTTTGGTATTTTTAGCTTTATTTGATTATGTGCAGGAATTTTAACAAATTTTTATTTTTGTATATGCAGTGTGTCAGGGAATTTTTAAGATTGGAACTAGATTTCTGCAGTAGCATCTTGGTATATTTGTGCATATATGGTATGGGTACTGGCATACTGCTCAAATTCTATAAATTTATTAAACTAAATTAAACAACAGAACTATTCTTGATAGAAGTAAAAATAATAATTGAAGCTGTAACAAAATTTAGAATAAAACTTGGTTTCAGTGGGGTTTACAAGTCCATGGTCAAATTATTTCCACTAGTACAAATATGCAATATATGATATATAAGTATATTACAAATCTAAGTTACTCTGGTTACCGGAAATTCTGAGAAAGTTTAGATTTTGTTACAAAAGAAAATTGTATGTCATTGAGAAAAAAAAATGAAGAATAAGATTTAAATCATCTTCCATGAAAATTAGAACAAAGCAACTCTGTGGAGACAAAGTTTTAAATTTGTTCCACACACTAATGGGAAGTGTGCATGGCAGGGATGTCGTTACAGTCATGAAAATAATGGCTTGAAATTGAATGAAGTTAAAACATTATTTTTCCCATTATAATCCTAAAACAAATGGCAAGTCAAGAAGAAAAGGAAAGTTCTATCCAAAATCAAAGATTGATAATGAATAATATCGCACTTGATCTCATTTTTTAGTAAGTGCATTATTCTCAAAGAATTGGTTTCAACTAAACTCAAGTTATGGGTCGAATTTTATTTAAAGGTCTTGAAATTTTAATAACCAGAATTCATTACTATTGTCCAGAATATTGGGGATGATATTAGTTGGTGTTTTTGTGTGATAATGCATCTGGTAGCACCTTCCCCCCCCCCCTTCCTAAGAAATAATATCTGTATGTTGAGTCACCCACTACATTTACTTGACTTAACACCCTACAACTTCTCTTTATATGCAGCAATTTTAAAAAAAATAGCATAGTGTTTCTTTGGTGTTTTGATATTTTTACTACATAAATAGCTTTAATGTATACTGTGAATAAATTTTTTAAAAAACAAATGTTTTTCATTCTTAGGCTTAAAAATTCTTTAATTGCTTGAATAGATTCTCTTCATTTTAAGGTTTTTCTTGATCTGATATAGTAACCTTAATTTGTTTGTAAGACAGTTTTGCTAAATATATTACTTTCTTTTTGATTTTCTGCCTTTTACTTAGTTTTGTTTAATATCAGAAAAGCATAAGAACAATATTGTTGCATGAGATGCATAATTTATTAAGTTCTGGATCAATTGGAATTGCTTGGTTATTTTTTGTTTGTTTATAAACATTTTTGCAGTTTATATATATTTGTAAAAATAATAAGTTATTTTAATATTTGTCTGAAAATTTCAATATACAATTCTTTTTTAGTGGTCTCGAGCATCAAGTTATACCGTAAGATTCCGATCCTGCCAATTTTTGCACACCATTCTTACTTATATTCAAGATCATGGAATTGGAGAGTTGGATATGAACACCTATGAAGCTTTACTGGAAGTTATTGACGCAAGAAGACTTGATGTCAGCTGCAATGTTCGTGTTCAAGCTGTTTCACTTGCAAAATTCTTTCAAGATCCTCATACAATTAATGACCCAATTATTGCTGGTAAATTCTCTATCTCTGTCACTTTTTAGCTTAAGTATCTGATTTTCATTTTACATCAGAGCATTTATTTTTTAAATATTGCACACTTAAGAGTGATTACAACAATATTAAAATGTCTTGAAAATTGTTATACTATACAAATCCATCATAATTTTCAATAGTCCAGAATATTGAATAAGATACATGTATATCTATGTATACACATGTATTTTCAAGCTTTTTATGCCTTGTACTTTTAAAAAGCAAAGACAAATATATGGAAAAGATTTAGCCACTCATCATTTCTAGAAAGATTGCATGAGGTTTAGAGATTTTTTTAATGAGCCTTTTATCTAGAGTGAAACTTTAATAAAAGCTGACTTTAGTTCATCTCTCTTTTCATTATCTGATCAGGAAAATTAAATGAAATTTGTCAAAATAAATTTCAAATGTTATATTAAAATATTTATTTTAAAATGGCAGTGTAATCTTATTGCCCTTAGAATTAATTATCCAGATATCTGTTAATGGTTTCATTACATGTAATCTGATTTTATCATGAATAAAATGTGACAATGATATTTTAAAAATACATTCAGTTTCACTGTCTTCGAATACATAAAACATTTTTATCTCATGATGGAAGAAAAAAGAAACAAAAAAACATTTTAATTTAAAAGGAACATTTGTTTCCTTTAAATTCCTTGCTTATATAAAATTCTACAGTGTAATCTTCATTTATGTATAATTTATGTGTAATATCTCTCTTCTATAGATTGTATAATTAACATAATATAAATTTAACTTAGGAATGGATATATTTTGCATTTATGAGAACTCTGTCCAAAACTTTCCTTTCTAGTCAGTAAGAATTTGACTCAATCTGCATGGTAAAATTTATCTTGCATATAAATACCTATAGTTGCATTTAAAATAGAAATAGGACAGATCACAATCATTGTTCAAAGGATTTTTTAACTAATATAACTAAGTGCCTTTTTTTTTTTTTTTTTTTTTTTCTACTTTCTTGTATACACAGAGAAAGTAATCATCACCAAATTCAACCCTGAGATTTTGGCAATTTTCATCAAATTTCTTCTAAGCTCAGTTTTTGAAATGCATCTGTCTGTTTATATATTAACTTAAAATTGCAAAATGATATACTGATAGTATTTTGTATGTATTCTTATTATCAAAATCATACATTTTTTTAAATAAAATTTTGGATGATTGTTTGTCTATAGGAAATTTGTATATGTGCATGTTAATATCATTTATGACTAAAACTGTGGATTTATATTAATCTGGGCCAATCGCCTATTAACTCTTTAAAAGGTCATTTTCTTCTAGTCAGGATATATTAAAATATTTTTTTAAAAAATTGAGATTAGCTTAAGAAAAATGATTCTTTAGTTTATTAGATAAATTAAATTTAATTAATTTTATTAA
Source organism: Argiope bruennichi (assembly GCF_947563725.1). NCBI lineage: Eukaryota > Metazoa > Arthropoda > Arachnida > Araneae > Araneidae > Argiope > Argiope bruennichi. Next base: position 142,276,596 of record NC_079151.1, on the reverse strand, counting down.
TTAATAACTAAGTTACAAATCAAGACCGATAAGGAAATGAACCATCTAAATTCCTGTCTTATTGAAAAATTTCTCTGAACTTATGCAAACATACTTAGCTTCATACAAAGATTGATGAATTTGATGGGAAGCATTCTTTTCACGACCTTAGAAAGGTTTAATTTGTATATTCATATGTGTTATAATATCGTGGGTACAAGGACTTATGTGAAGGAATGTGTTGGTGTGGGCAAACATGTATCAATTTTTGATCCCAGTCAGTTAAAAGAAAGAGGGTCCAAATGCTTTTGCTGAAATTTGTATCATATAAAATCATTTTTATAAATTTTAGAGTGATTTTCTTCACTGAATTCTCATCTAGTTGTAAGTATTTAAAAAAAACTTTTATCTTTAAATATATATATATGATCATTCTAGATTTAACCTTTAGACAAGTAACCAAATCTGCAAATGGAGTACATTATTTCTCTTTTGAATGTAATGTGAAATGACTATATATAGATAAATTTTTCTTACTTACAGGTCTTTGTTGGCAAATGGAGAATGATCCAAATCCACTTGTTCGGAAAACAACTGTGAGTATAGTTGCAGCTTGTGAAGAAACTATCATTCCCATTACAAAGAGATTTTTGTATGATAAGAATGCTAATGTTCGGAATGCTGCTCTATTGCACATATGCAACAGAATAAGCCCACGGTCATTTACTACCAAACAACGAATCATGATCTTAAAGCAATGCTTCAGTGATCCTTCTCGTAAGTATACAAATTTATACAAATACAAATTAGATATTTTTGCATTTTTTTTAATATCAAACTATAAATTTATAGCTCTTGTGTTATTTATATTTAAATATTTCATTTTTTTTTATAATATTTGCCATTATTGAAGAAAGTTGTCTCTACAAAAATTTTTATTTTGCATTTTCTTGTTCAGCTGTTTCAAAACATTTATTTCCATTGCTTGCTTTCTATATTAATAAAACTGTTTTTGTGCTTATGATTATGTTTCTTATCATAAATCTTTAGCTGTGGTTCGCCGCAATGCTGAACAAAGATTAATACCTGTTTGGTTTCGGGCGTATAAAGACAAATTAACCAGATTTTTCAAAGATCTGCAGGAAGGAAATGAAAGCTTAGATAACATAGTTTTTATTCCTGAACTTTTGCAAGTACTTTCAAAGTGTGTCAAAATTGCTCAAATTGTTGATGAAATTGGCTTGGATGTAGATAGGTAAATATTTTTACTTTTTTTTTCTCTTTTCATTGTAAAATTCTTTCTCCTTCTTGTGAAATAGGATTAAATAATTTATGTTTCACTAACTTTGTTTACATATGTATATATATTACAATAAAGGACTTTTGTTTTAAATTTGATATATGATTATTCATTTTACTTAATAAATTTGTCTCATTATATTAAAAAATGCAATATCTATTTTGTTAATTGTCATATTATTATATTTACTAGTTGTCTACCAAAATCCTCTTTGTCTGGCGAACAAGTATTTTTGTGGCGTCATTTTTACCAACTAGCACATAAAGATAATCGGCTTTCAAAGTTTATTCCTTTACCTGAAGATTTAATTGATTTCATTTTAAAGTAAGTTATAGGAATGTATCTAATAAAGTACATTTTAATTCTTAAATCTTTGAAATTCTTTATTGTCAACATAACAATATATCTTTATTTTCTTATATATAAAACATACATAGAAGAAGTATTAATTTTATCAATAAGTTGACCTTACCATTTTTTTTATTATTATTATTATTTATTTATTGCCATATATTGTACCTTTATAGTTCAGGGTTGGAGAAAACAATTTTTAGAATTATGGGGATCTGTAAACAGAACTCAAAATGAAATAAATTAGATAAATGTATTAGATTGCTATCTTTACATAAAAATTGAAGATCTGTATAACATTTTGACAAAATCCATCTGTAGGAAGCTTCAACAGATATGATTTGATAATTTAAAAAACATTCTAGGCTAGGTGCAAAAAATTTAGCAAATGAATCTATCAACATAATTATAGATCTTTATCAAATTTTAACCAATGTTGTGTGCATCTTAACTCTCTATTCAGATACATGTGGTTATAGCAACATAGATCTGCAGATTTGAATCAAATTTTAAACCTTGTCAGGTCAAGTAAAATATATCTTAAATGCATACTTTTCATCATTATGCTACCAAGTTAAATACAAAAGGCATCATATTACAAGAATGATTCTGTTCCAGATTTTACTTGATTTTCTAAAGTATTAAATCATTTACTAAAAGACTTTACATTTCATATAACTTTCACTTCTTAATAACAGGTCCTCTCTACCACCTATTAATACAGATACTTCAGATTCTAATCTAATACTTAAAAGTTTAAGTAAATAGTCTGTCTGCACAAAATTGTTTTACTGAGAAAACTTATGTATGTTCATTAGTGCAGAAGAATGTATGCAGAAAAGTATATGTATTAATGTTGTAAATTATATGAAATCTTGACATTTTACATTACTTTAATCTTTAGAAATTTTGAAATAGAGATGTAATCCCCCTCCCCCCCTGTTATTATTTAAATATTCAAAATAACCAAATTCAAAATTTTTTGATGGATTGTAAAACATTTTTCACCAGGAACATATCAATATTGACTAATGTTTTTGTAATCTATTGCACTACTTAATTCCTTTATTCATAATGCTAACTGAATAAAAATAACTGAATACTAACTAATATCTGTTTGAAAAAAAATTAGTGATTACACCTAATATAAAATAAAAATAATTCTGAAAGAAAGTTTTAACAATAACCTCCAACTGAAGTGAGAAAATTATGAACGAGCAAACCTCAACTCATTAACCTTTACTACAATCCAGAATAGAGAGTATAAGTAAAATTTGAAATTTTTAATCCCATAATCTATTTTTATTCATGGTTAGCTTTATTTGTGCACATTTAAAAAAAAATCTCTTGAATTGTTACACATTAAAAGAGAAGTTTGTATTTCATAACAGAGGATATTTTGAAACTTTGGGAATTACAGGTAGAGCTGGACAATTACATATATGTACTTTTTTTTTAAACTTTTAAATTGGTATGAATTGATTATTGGTTGCGTTATTACAATCAATCATTTCAAAAGTATGTAATAATCAAAAGCATGGATTATATAACATGCTTGGATCTTATGGCTAGTGTTTGAAAAAATTTGCTTTTGAATTTAAAAATTAAGTCTTAAGAGTTATTATTTTTTCTAAACTAAAGATTTAAATGACAAGAAGTTATATATTGTTGATTTTTTTTTTTTTTTTTTTTTTTTTTTTGCTTTGCTTTAATTAAAATGATTTCAAATATCTAGGTATTTTTCCAACTCTTCCATAGAAAATGATCAAGCATATAGTTTCAATGAGCTCATTTTGTTTTTAATGGACCTTATTGATACAAATGGAGTTGAGAAATGGTAAGATATTTTTTATTATAATTATAATACAACCTGGATTTTAGAAATGTCAGTTTCTTTTTATTTGGATTTTTTTTTTTTTTTTTTTTTAATGAGTTGAAATTTTAATCTTTTTGTGTCATCAGAAAATATATTTTAGTTTTATTACTGTTTTTGACTAAAGCTTTTGTTTATGTTTTATTTAAAGGAATTTTACTTACATATTTCTCCTATGATTACACCTTTGTGTGTGTTTGTTTTAGTTTCAAATTTGTTTTAATTATGTTAATACTAAATGTTAATTTAATGAATGTTTTTTTTTAATATATAATGTTTTTAAATCTTGCTGCTTGAAGAAACTAATCAATATTCATTGAAAAATTTCATAACCCTAAAACAGTGCAATATACATTCAACCTTGGCTCATTTTGTTTGGATATTTTAAATCTAATTAAATTGATTCAGTTTAAATCATAAGTAATAATAGGGAAAATTATACTTTCAGTGGATTCCTCATCTATAATAATTTATCAGATATCAAAAATTAACTTTTAAATCATTCCACTGGTTTTTGTTACACTGAATAAGTCTGCCCCATCATGTTTTCATTAAAAAAGTCTAATTTATTAATTATTTTTATATCCTTTACTATTTACTACCTTAGAATAAAAATTCAATCATTTTTAACCAATTATTTGTTATACATACATAGATAGATAAAGAAATTATTTCATATTTCTGATTGAAATCTTGGATAAGAAAATCAGGTCTGTAATATGCAAGTTGCTTCTTGATCCATCTTTTATATTTAATAATTCATTCTTTAAAAACATGTTTTTCTTTTGACATTTTTTTTTTGATATTTTATTTTTATCACTTTATTTAAATATGAGATTTGAAGGGTTTTATATATATTGATCAATGTGTACTTATTGTACATTTTACGCAAGAGAAATTTGTTTATGTTGGTCACTAATATTGTGAATTCTATTTTTATCATAAAAAATCAGTTTCATAAATTTTGCTCATACTAGAAATTTTATGTGTAATATTTAACTTAATAGGGATTTCTACTTTGATTATAATGCTTCTTTAATCTCTACAAGTAGAGGAAACTACCTGGTTTTCTCCATGGATAATCCTCAAAAGAATTGATGAAAAATAAATCTGATTGTAGTACTTTACTGGGTTTGATTGCTTCTATATTAAGTTTCAAACAAAAAAAAAAAAAGTTCTTTATCTAAAACTCTGTTATACCTTTCATGTTTTCCAAGAGGATGAATTATCAATATGCTTAATTTCAGTGAAAAAGTGTTTCCAGTGCTCCTAGACATTATGAAAAACCCTTTTATTTCATATGAAGTAATGCCATACATTGTGCCATTGTATTTAAATTATGCGCCAAAAGACAGGGAAATTATTCAGTGTGATATGTTGGAAGTCATTGAAGATTTATTGAAAATGCTGCAATTTACTCCTGATGTTCAGGTGAGATTTTGGGTGAATTCCTTATAATCAAAGAATTTTATGATGTTCATAATGTTTTTTTTTAATTGTATACTTGTTAAAAGGCCTTGGAAGTATTTATTTTAGATATAATACATTTATTTTGCATGTTTTTAATACAAACTTTAAACCACGGAACATTCAAGAATGCTTCCAGTTGTGAAACTTATATTTTTCTATGTAAAAACATTTTTAAAATGTCATTATAGATATTCATAAATTTTGGTTACAATATATCATTGAGAAAAGATAAATTTTTCTATTTCACTCATTATGCTATGAAAATAAAATAGTTTCATTTACAAAATTTATTTTAACATATGCATTGTATTGATGTCAAATGAAAATATTGCAGTCATGTTTTTATTAACACTATTATTTACATTTTGTTGTGACATGATGAAAATTTATGTGTACATTATCATGGCTATGATTAAAGTTAAAATTGTTTAAATCATTCATAGAAGAATAAGTCTTATAAACACTTGCACCATTTTTTTTTTTTTTTTTTAATCAAGTGGCATGAGAAGAAGAAAAAAAATTAAACAAAGAAAAAAATCATGAATGTCTATCTATTGATGACATATTTGGAATGCTTTTATATTTTTTTAATCCATTCAGAAATATTTGGTTGATACACCTTTTAAAAATTATTTTTAACTGCAGGTCATGAGCTGTATTCTTATATAATAAAAAAACTAGTTTTTAAGCTGTGCTTCTGACTCATTCTTTTCAATTTTGCTTTCTTCTTAATAAGCTGATCTTTATTAGAGAAAAATTATATGAATTTATATATGCATATTTATTAATAACTGAACTCATGGTTTAAATCATTAAATTGTTCTTGGAAGGAAACAAATTTATTTATGTATAATAAATATATATGTTTTTGTGAAATAGAGTTTATCTTTGAAAGAAAGGGTATTTTTTATTATTGTAATATCAAAATAATATAAGAACAGTTCATTGAGATAGAATGATAAAAGATAATTATTTGGATGAAAATCAATAATGTTTAATTATAAAAATTAATAATAATGATGATTTTTATTTAATATGTCTGAAATAATGTGTATTTAATTGTGATTTTAGGCAAAAAGTATTGTACTCAAATGCTTTGCAATTGCCTCTCAAGTTCTCATTGAAGAAAGTGTTATTACAAACAAATTTCAGAATATCAAAGATGTGTTGGTAAGCTTTTTTATTGTTTTAAAATGCCTTTTTTTTTTTATTACTTTGAGAGTAAATGTTTCCTTAAAAGTACATAAATTTTTTCTTTATTGTGCATCTACAATTTTTAAATCAGTTGAATTTACTAAAAGTTTTGTCAGTAGAATTCATAATTTATAAAGGAATACTGATTTCAATTGAATTTTAGATCAATCACTTTTTGAGTTCAGAAGATTCAGAAATAAAAATTCAAGCTATTACTACCTTGTCACTCTACTGCCAAATGGATCTTATAGAAGCAAAACTGTCATGGCCTCTATTTGCTGAGGTAATTTTTTGTAGTATTTTTTTAAACAGCAATGATGCCTGTTGTATTGTTGTCTTAGAAATGGTGTAACTTTTAATACTTTGTGTTATATTAAATATTTGTGCTACTTATCTTTTTGACCATTATAATTATGTTTCAAATTTATTTTTTTATTCATATTTTTATTTAATTTTGGCTGAATAATAAAGAAAGCATGCAACATATAGTTAGAAAAATATGATGCATAACATCATGAAAAATGCTTAATTTTGAAACAAGGTCCTTAAAAAGTGCTTAATTTTCTTGAAATGCAAAGATAGCATTTTATTCATTTTGTTTCCCCATACCTTTAATCCGATAATCCAAAAGCATGGTCGCAAATGCTTGTTTATCTGATGTACCAAGAGAGCAGACCAACAAAAAGGTAGAATTCGGAGAAGGAATTCTAGGACAAAAAAGGTCCAGGGATTTCAACTTGTATTATGATAACACTTAATAAGCCTCTTTTTTTACTCCTTCCTGTGCATTATTGAACTTTATTGTTAACCTTATAAAAATTGACTTAATTTTTTGGTATTGATAGTTTTTTTTTATAATCTATTTTGTTTTTGTCAAAAACCTAAGACATAATTTGTTTTACAATAGAAGATGTGCAAAATTTCACTAATATAAAAATAAATATTAAAATTTAAAGAATATGCATTTAAAATTAATTTAATAAATAAATAAATACAAGCAATGCATTATTATAAAACAAAATATCATACACTTAGAAAATATGCAGATTTGAATATGTATACATGTACAAAGGGCCTCATTTTTTTGGCTAATGTGCTTAAAAGTACTTAATTTTTGCACTAATTGCACACCCTGAATTAAACCAGAAGCTTAAGAATTAATAGTTAAAGTGATGAAATGTTTTCTTATCTGTTTATTTGTTTTACTAAAAATTTTGATATGTTTCCCCTATAATCATACTATATATTTTCACCATCAAATTTTACTTGAATACTTTACATCAAATATTACCTACTTGAGATGCTACAGGATTTGTATGTTTGATTTATCCTATTTTATTTTTATTCTTCAAAAAATTATAATAAATTTCTAAATTTTAATGTTTTGATAAAGATATTTGATACCTGTTCCTGTAGTTGGTATAAAGAGCAGAATTTTTTTTTAAATTAAAACATTTTAATTAAATGCTCTCTTCAGACACTGGAGGCATTGAGATGATTCTCTGTTATGATTCTCCATTTAAAATGAATAGAATTTTTAATATTCTTCAAGAAGTTAGGTTCTTGAAACTACCTTTGTTTTATTCTAATTCAAAATTTCTTAAATATGAGTTGTAGAAATTTTTTAAGCAGATAATGCACTATAAATAGGGATGGGAATGGATCATTAAAAGAAAAAAAAATACTTCAGGCTTAACTTTCAACAATAATAAATTTTGAATTTATATTTTATTTATCATTAAATAAATCCCACAAGTGGTATCTCAGGTATGGAAATAGGAAAATATCAATTCAATTGCAGAATCTATATTTCCTGATGGATTATAGTAATAGTGTGAGGTCAATTTACCTCCATTCTCATTATAGGATGTGTCTGCTATTGTAGGAATTCGCCACAATAATAAATTGTGTTTCAGTTGCAACTATTAGGTCTTCACCCTTAATTTCCTTCCACACTGTTGTGACAATTTATTTTATTTTTTTTTTATTTTTAATTTATCTCAGTTGCTAAGATATTGCAGGGCTACTCATTAATTTTTTTTATTTTAAAATTTTAAGTTTATCAAAATAAAATTCTTGCAAAACATTACTAGTGGAAAGAATGTAAAGTAGCTTTTTTAACTTTAATGGAACCAAGGAGACAATGCTTCTCTTTAGCAAAAGTTTATGGTGAGGTGGGATGATAAGTGTTTGAAAAATGATTTGGTTTCTGTGCAATAGGATTTTTTTTTTTTTTTTCCTTGTCAAATAATGTACCTCTAGAGGTTTTCTGTTTTCAGTGTGGGAAAATTTATCAAGAATTATATTTATTGTTATTTCTGTAAGACTGAAAGTATGTAAAATAAAATTATATGAAGTTGCTTATGAGATTATTTTTATACTTTGGAAAAGCTGTGAGTTGTTGGTCTTTCACAGTGAAGGAATGAACAATGTTGAATGACCTCTACTCATATGTGTTGCATGTTGACCATAATGGCATTTGAATTTTGCCATGATAATCATATTTTCTCTTTTTTAGGCTGTTAACATTGGCTCTTCTCCTCTGAAAAACACACTTCTAAAAGGAGCTTTTGATATATTAAAATCCCATGGATGGCAGATGTTTGTTAATCTAACCAGCAATGGAGAAGAATTTTTTAATGAAGCTTTAAACAACCTGCTATTGCATTTAGAGGTAAAAAAAAAAATATATCTCTTTGGATTATTTTATATACAGCAAAATAGATTATCTTTGAGTCATGCATTTGTCAGTTGTTACTATTATTAACTATTATGCATCTATGGAAATCATCTTTTCCACCAATTATATATTTAATATAATTAAGGCAACAAAGGTTAAAACTTTTAACATTTACATTTTAATAATTTGAAGGCTATAATTTTAATAAATGATCAAAATATAAATTAGAAATTCCAAAAGAAAACAATGGACAGAAATTTATTAATATTTGAACTAGATTTTGATAGTTACATAAAGTATAAATGCGCTGGCACTTTTAGTGTGTTTTGAAATTTAAATCATTCCTTTGTATTTAATTGTTAAAAAATGTTTGGTAGAAAGACTTTTTAATATTAGAAAAGATTTGAAGGGTTTTTTTCCCCTTTATTTCATTATAATTCTTCAATATTGAATAATTCTAAAATCACAATAATTAAATTATTCAAATAAATTACATCTTAAGATTCAAAATATTTAAATAAGTACAGTATTTAAATACTTGAATTGAGGAGCTAGAATAATTACTATTCATAGATGACAAAACACCTACTTAAACACATGGGGGGGGGATTAAATGCTTGCATCTGCATCACTAAATTGTAGAATTTGTCGTTTAGTAGAGATGAAAGCAAATCGGAATGTTGCATTTATTCAACATGTTTGATGCACAAATCAGAAAGGCATTGAACTTTGATTGAAATGAATATTTTAATTTTGATTGATTTTGTTAAAGTACTGTATGAGGTTAAAGTTAAAAATTGTGCCAATTTCTCTCTGTTTACTTCCCACCTATTTACAATATTATTTTTTTTCTTTCTATCCTTTGCTGTGGGTGTAACAAAAACAATAATAGTAAAGTCTATGAAATTTTATCAGAAGCCCAATAAGTGTCCTCCAATTTTCATAGGAAAGCATCACAAATCCTCAACCCTGATGATTAATATAATCACATTTAAATAAACAAAAGGCTCTAAAATCATAATTAAAATGGCTTTTTTAAGTGGTGAATAAATCATTGGTCATTATAAAATTTATAAAGAGATTAAATGTTAATTACTTTTTAAAAATTATACTTTATAGTTCATTGAGTCATCTAGTCTTTAAATTCTATCCACAGTCATTGTCTAATCTCGAAAACCGGCTAATTTTTATTGAATTCAATTTTTGGCTGAAACTATATGATGAAATATTCTGACTTAATATACTGAAAATCATCATGGTTGGTATATAAAATACATGGAGTATTGAAACATTTAATTCTAATATACTATATTTATATTGTATAACAGTTAAATAATGGTTCATTTGGAGAAATGACATTATATATATATATATTGATCCATCTTCATTGTTCAAAAATGCAAGTTTGCAATAAAATTTCATGTTATTAAAAGTAGAAGGTACATTTTTCTTGCTTTATGTATTTAAATAATGAAAATATATAATAGAGTTTAGTGTAACTGAAGACAATCGTTTTTTCCCTGTTTTAAGTAATTTATATATGCAATGTTTGTGCTGTAAGAGCTCTATCTATTTGAATGTTTTGCAACAGAATTTTTCCCTTGTGAAATTTTAATGTAAACGTATGCTTTCAGGATGATGAAAAAGAGAGAAATATCCTGGTACAAGGTGTTCTAAAATTGTTTTTGGTTCATCACACCTTTTCTCCAATAATTTTGTCACAGTTGATAGCGTTACTTTTCCATCCAGATGAATATCATTCATTGAGAAAAGATTTGGAAGAATTTTTCCTGCTTTATGGAGAAACTAAGTATGTATAAGTGGAAATTTTATTATGTATACACTGTTTAATGAACTGAACAAATCTGTTTAATTGATGACTTCAAAATTGCATTCCTAATTGTTCATTTTCCCATTCTTTTAGGGAAGAAGCAGAATGTTTATCAAAAGCATTTTTGGCTGTTATTAATATTTTGTTTGATGCTAAGGAAAACAGCCCATTTTACAAAGTTAGTATCAAAAAAGTTGCCCTACAGTTGATTGAATATTCAAATGGATTTGGAAATTCAAAGAATTTCACATTGAAGGTTTGTGTTTTAGTTTAATGTAATTTTACTATGAGTACATAAATTTATTAGATGTATGCAATTGTAAATATCCTTTTATTCTTTAACTACATATCTCTTTACCCAATTATACTATTAGCATAATTTTGGGAATAAAATGTCGATGCCATCCACTTTTCTAGAACAAATATTGTTTGTTTTTTGTTTTTTTAAATTTCTGAATACCTTTATCATTCAAGGAAAGTTAAACTTCATTCTAATTTGACAGAACCCCTTCCCTTTTCTTTTTTTTTTTATATATATATTTTATGAAGCATTTGCCAGTTTCTGAAATTAATTCCAAACACTCCTATTCATCATCCTATATTGTTAGGATTTGTGATAAATTAAATGTGCATGCTTAATTAATTTCATGCCAAGCATGAGGTTATGTCCCATTTGATATATAAGACCCACTACATAAGGCTCAGCTCATGGTAGGAAAAAGGAGTCTATTAACATCTGTTAACAAAAGCCGGTATTAGTTTAATCATCAACTTCTAATTCTTGGACTTGCAGGAATGTGCTTGAACTAGTGAGGGTTGTTCTATGGTAAAATAAAATTTCTTATTTAGATGTTACCTTTATAAGGTTAGATTACAGATTAAGAATATAATCGTGGCCGAGTAGTGAATTTCCAAATCATATATTTCCAATAAAAAAAAAATTCTTTAAATGAATTAGGCACTATATTTTTAGTTGGAATCAATATATGTAAAGATGAATTCATTCTAATTTGGCAACCTCCACCCCCCCCCCCCTTCTAATTTTTTCTTGTATTTTATGGGAGTTAGAAGATGCTTAAGAAATTGTATTAAATTTTTTTTAAATTTGTTTAGAAAAGATTTAATATGCCTTATTTTTTGGTTATTTTATCTAACCCTTTGAAGTAATAATGCAAAGACTTCTTTAAAAGGTTTTCTTTGAAAAGAGAGTTATTCTGATAAATTATCTTGTAATATATGAAAACATCACAAATTAGTTGACTATGACTAATTTATGAAATAAGGGATGATAAATATAATTACCAGTGACATTCAGGCCAAATTAGATATAGTAAGCATAATTACTACTAAGCATTAAACATAAAAAATATTTCATATGGTAGGGTAATAAAATGAATTTGCTTCTATTGTATTTTTTAGCATAAAACAATGGAATTTTTAATATAATTATTTAAACTAAATTTTGAACTTCATTTTATACTTAATGGGATGCCCCTTGCTAGGAATTCAATTACAAAAATTAACTGTTGTAAACTATTTAATTTAGTTAATAACACCTTATCCACTGGATTTGTTGAGATATTTTTTTTAAAGGCTCAAACAACTACAATTTTTGAGTATTCAATACACTTAAAATTAATACAATTAAGATGTATGTATTTAATTATGAAAAAATAAGTCTCAAACTTGGAGAATTGTAACCAAATTGTAACAATTGTGCTCTAGAAATTCAAATGGAAAATTTGAATCATATTCTATTTAAAATATTAAAAAAGGATTCGGATTATGGCTGTTTTATTTGGATCATTGTACTGATTATTTGGAGGAGTTTGTTTTATCATGAATATGGATTCAACGTGGTTAAGCTTCAGCTCGTCTTTTCAGCTTGATCAATACATGTAGAAATAATATCATTAGATCTGGATGGTCCTTAGGACCTGTGTGATCATCATGTTTAAGCTCATTAGATTACTTTATTTGGAATTATTTAAAAAATAATGTATGTGAAAAAGAATGCATAAATTAACAAAACTTGAGAATTGTATAAAAATTTATGCCAATTTTTCTTAAAAGTGCATACAACTTAAGTGATCTAAAATATAATTCTTTACTTAATTGAACCATTATTTATTTTTTTTTTCAATTAGAATATATGCCTATCTTTAATGGCTTAGAAATTAGTTATTGGGCTACAATTAGATTTGTGCAGTTAGAGTATATGCTCATTATGTGTGTTTGTCTGTTAAATGGAAATCATGTTATATCTTAAGTTGAAGCCTTATCATTATTATTATTATTTTAATTATAGAGTTATTGGTTCTGTCTCCATAATCATGTGAAGTGAAATACACTGCATTTGCATTGCTTTCCCCTTCAACTATTAATAAAGCAATTCATTGTGATTGATTAATGACTATTGGACTAACCTGCTTTCCAAAATGCAACTACTCATAACTAGTTCCTGCTTCATAATATTGCATTAACAAAACCATTGATACTGAGTTATTATATATTGCATTATATCATTTATTTTGCAAAATTTAAAAAAAAAAAAAATTGCTTTCTTGCACATTTTTGATGAGATTATATAAATATATTTGTGTTTGTGTTTATAAATATTCTCTGTTTTTGAAACTTTAGGACAACTTCCGAGATTTACTTGCATTGAAACTTACAAAAAAGTTTTTGAAAAGGCCTTGGCGACTACCAGCATCAGATCTTTATGCTGTTTGTAGTGGAAACCTCCCCAAAGATTATGATAAATTGTTGCAGTTAAAAGAACGAATTAACTTAATTATTGAGGTATGTTTGCTTTCTTTTCTTTTCGTTTTTTTACCAACTTTATTTGAAGTTTAAGCTTTTACTGTTACATCTTGAGATTAATTAGTATTATCTTTTAAAACTTATTGTATCACATTCATCCTTTAATGCATTAAATGATATATCAAAATATTTTTACATTTAGATACATACATCTGATAGTGAAATAGTACCTTACCAAAAACTACTTTTTATCTAAATTTTATATGGCAATATCTTTTTAATTTTTTTAGCAAATCAAATATTGAATATGTATAATTTAACTCGGAATGCAACAATAATTTTTCTTTGTTAAAATTTATGTTGCAAATAATATTCACTTTTTATTTTTTTAATCTAGAGTTTTCACTCTGCTGTTTTTCAACGAAAGAATCCTTGCCCCAAAAGAACTGTAAAACAATTTTCAAGTTATTTGAAGAAAATTCAAGTTGCTTTGGATACAGCCCCACAAATACAATTGGATACTATCCCTTCTCCAATTGAAAAAAGATTGTTTACTGATTCATATGTTGATTCAGATTCTCAAAAAGAAATCAATACTAATTCATCTTATTCATCAGACCAAAGTGAGGCCCTTTCATTAACAGAAACGTCATCAGAAAAAATCTCAACGAGTTCTTCACAGTGCGATAATCATCTATCAGACAAAAGCCTCCAAGCAGATGAAACTTCCTTAATGATAGATGAAGTTGCAAGGGCAAACATTTCAGAAACTTGTTTTTCTACAGGGGCTCCAATGAGAGAAGCTTCACTGTCAAAAGAAATTTCTACTAAAAATAAACTTCCACTATCTGCTAAAACACCGTCAAAAAATAATCCATTCCCATCTAAAGACAAGAATCCTCTAGCAACAAAAACTCCAGCTAAAGGCAGGAATCCTTTGCCATCTAAAACTCCTGGAAAAGGTAAAACTCCACTACCGATAAAAACTACTGAAGTTGAGAATCCACTACCATGCAAAACTCCTTTATCAAAGAAACTTTCAAAAGTAAAAGAAACACCTCTGCCTTCTAAAACACCAAAAGGTAAAACTCCAGCAAAAGGAAAAACACCCTTACAAATCAAGACATTTGTAGATGAAAGTGATTAAAATATGAAAAAAAAATGTTTTTGGGGGAAAAAAGGGCTTGAAGTAACAAATTAATCCTTCATGGAAATGCTTTTATTATAAACAGCTCAGTTTTATTTTAAGATCCAGTCTCCTTGAAAGGCTGGTATTGCATGTAAATTTGCTTTACTTTATGCATTAAAAATATTTCACTATGTTTTAAGTAAGCTTTAATTCCTTCTAGGAAGAAAGAAATGTTTGCTATTAATCAACTGGGTTGATTCGATTATAAGCTGGAAGAAAATATTTTACAATCATTTTTTTAAATAAATATCTTGCACTGATTAATTGAAAATGCAATTAAATTGCTAAGAGATGTTGAAAGGCATAAAGTCTATCAGGAAAGTATAACCAAACTCAGTGCAGTAATTTTTCTACAAACTCTACTAAATTCTTTTTTTTTTTTTTTAACAAGAAATTTATTTTATAAAGGGTTTCAATGAAATCTGCTTTGATTCATAAAATTTTATTTTATTGCTTTGACTGTAATAAATGACTAATTGCAATTTAACAAATCAATATTTATTGTGCTAATCTTGCAGCTTGTATTTTTGCAGTGCAGAAAATGTGTTGTATTACGTCTGCTTACTTAATTTGATTATTCATAAAAATTTTAAAATATTAATTTTTATAATTGTTCTTATATGTATGTAGACAAATTCAATTTAATAAAAACTGTAAATACAGCTTAATTTTTAATGTTTTTTTTTAATTATTACAATTTAATGTTGCCTCAATAACTTTTTTCCTTTATATACATTTTTTTGAAGATGGCTGGAAGGAATGATTTTGTATAAAATTTTGATTGTCATTGATGCTACTAGACTCAAACCTTTGTTTCAGAACTATTTGAAAAGATTTTGTAATATAGTAGACAGGAATGGAGTTATTTAATTAAGCAAAAAAGTTTGAGTCAAGAAACGAATGTGTTAATAATATAGATTAGTCTTTTTCAATATATATATATTCAACTGGATAAAAAGAGTTTGTAATAATAAAATTTCCTTTATTGAAGCAACAAATATTCTCATTAAAAATGTAACTACTAATGAATTTTCTAGAAACTACTGCAATATTGATTTTTTAATTAAAAAAAAGAGATGATTTGGTACTAATCCTTTTGCCTAAAATAAAAATAACTTTCCATTGCATAGTAACTAACTCAATAGATGGTACTAAGAATCTCCAATTATTTATCACCTTGAAGTAAGCAGAAACAAAAAGAACAAGATGGGACACTTTTTATAAAAATTTTACTTGCTGCTGGTATGTGCTTTCCTTTTTGTTTTAATAATTGGTTATGAGAGTTTTTATGTTATTGTATTTTTTGCCTTATTAGTGGTCGTTATTTTTTGTTTTGTTTCATTTCTGTAAAAAATGGTGTATCTCTTAGGCCTTAATTTCAGGGGTCAATATTCTTAGACTTAGGTCAGACTCCTCACAGAAAAAATCCCTTATTTTGAATCCCTCCCTGAGGGTGGCCCTTGAGAAAGACTTCAAGCCGGATTCTTATTTTATTTGGTTTAATTTTGATTCTATTTCTTTCCTTTTAACTTGGTTTTATTACTAATTAGTCTATATATATATATATATAATGATATTTTAAACTCTTAATTTAAACCGAATTAATTTCCAAAGCTTTATCTTAATTTAGTCCATAGTAATTTCATTCTCTTTATTTCCTGATATAATTCCACTTTCTGTTTAATTAATTCATCTGAAGCTGTGTAAAAATTACTGTGCAATCAATTCTAAGTATCAAATGAAAATGATCCATCTGTTGCCCTTGGCCAAGGTCAACACATGTTTTCAGTTGACACATGGCCAGAAATCCCATGTTATATAAGACTGTGATCATTTGGTTTGCTCCTTTTCTTACTTCTGCTTTTGTGCCGCTCTGCGCCTTCTTGTAAATAAATCATGCTTATCACCCGGAAGAGAATAAAATGAAATTAAAAATATAACATCTCGTCTATGTCTTCAAACCTGCCTTCTGCTTCAATCAAAAACACATTATATATATATATTCTCTATTTTAATAGCAAAATTATGCAACTAATGGAACAATATTTTATTATACCATTTCAACCTAGATGTGGTATGCTGAAAATGTTTTGAAGAGGGGGGCAGGGGGATTCCTGACTTAGTTGTCTCACCAAGGTTCAAAATTACAATATCTGCCCAAAATAATCATCGACTTACTACAAACAACTAAAAATAAATTCAAACCAAATGCAAAATCAATATAAAAGCAGCTAATAATAAATTATTATTATGAGCTGCCTGATTAGCTTGTTATCTTGGAAATTTTAAAATTTGCAGATGAAATTCTTGTATAATAGATCAAAATATGTTAAACATAAAAATATGAATAGAAAACTTGAATCTTATTTCCCCCAAAAGAAGGTAAGTTCTTTGTCATTATTAAACATTATTCTAGATAAATCATAAAACATTTTTGTAAGTATAATGGCTATTATCAAAAAGGGAGCAAATAAAATCATTTATTTAATCAGCAGGATACAAATACCTTCTAAATAATGGCTGCTTCATAAATGCAACAATGGATCCAATGAATTAAAGAGGACTATTTCCACTGATATGGGTTCAAAGATATTCTTTCATTTAGCAACATAAAAATTAATTAATTTACACTACGTATAAATTGCATATGTTGTTTAGCATATTGCTCTTTGCTACAGATTTTGAAACTAAATACTTTTTGTTCAAAATTTCATTAAAACCTATGTCTCTGAAAGATAACTTTATGACCATTTAGTTTTATATGAGTCAAATAAGGTATGGAAATGACTATGTTAAATTTGATTGAAAATAAATGTATAAATATGAAAACTTTTTAAATCAGTAATTCACTTTTCAGAAAATGTAAAATATTTTTTAAATTCCTATGACCATTCAAATAATAATTTCAATTAAAATAGAATATTCATTCTGATAATACTTTTGAAACCAACAAAGATTTAATGATGGAAATCTAGAAATATTTTTAGCAAAAATTATTTCCTAAATTGTAGCATGAATTATTTTTTATTAAAATCATTTAGAGAGAAGAAATTTCTGACTATTATCAATTTAAATCGATAAAAATAAGTTCATCACTTATATTTAATCACTCTGTTGAAAAGAGTATGATTCAATATACCCTCCCCCATCAACAAAGGTTAATCTCTGAGAATTTTATAAATGAGAAAAGAATTGTAATTCAAGTAATATGAATTGTATTTTAACTACAAGTAAACAAATCTGGATAAATTTCTGAAAAGACATAAAAAGTATCAATTTGCTGGATTACTAATAATAAATGTGTGTCTGTTGGCATTCTAAAGGACAGAACACTGAATCTAGAATTTCAAACTTTTCTGGAGTGTGAGAATGTATACCTCAACTAATTTTTGTTGGAAATTTTAATAAAATCTTACCATTTCCCATTCATAATTTCCAGAAATATTATGATACAAGAAAGATTTTTAGACCATCTTAAAATTTTAAAAATAATATAAAATTAGTTGTCCTTGATTTTTGACAATCATTTTAAAAATCTTTGTTGTAATATTTGCGACAGCATTTTTCATTGTTGCAATATTTAAAAAATTCTCATTCTTTGTATAAAAATTTGTAAAGCCAAGAAATGAAAATCCTAATTATTTTTTTCATTTCCTTGGAAATGCAATTTTAGAATTATTATTTTATCTTAGTTTCCTGATATTTTGAAGAAATCTACTTGCAAAGATATTAAATAATATATCCGACATGCTGAAAGTTTATACTGCTACTGCATTTTTGATAATTTACTAATCATTATATAAGACAGTAAGTTTGTATATACATGTACAAAAAATTTTCTATGGCCTTCTTTAAAAAAAAATATCGTAACTTATTCGTGTCCGAACAATAATAAATTTTTGTTTGTATATGCAAACTTATTCGCATCAGACTCGAAACACACCGAAATTCTTGCTCGTTGTTCCAATTCTTATTAAAAAATTCTTTTATGTAGATGACTAAGCTAAAAAATAATAATTTTTGGCGAAAATATCGAATATTTTTTATTAATCATTCTACATGTCTGAAACTTTTTTTGTTTTGTTTTGTTTTACCATATGAGGACATGATATTGTTTTGGTCAGGGAGTTTTGAAGCTTGCGTAGGCTATGAATAAAGCATTTCATCTTCATCTGCTTTTACCAATATTGCATTATTATTATATATGCTTCTTTGAAAGGTTGACCTGCTGTTAGAAACATTGGGTTTTCACCATAGTAATCCTAGGGGCTATAGAAGATCCCCCATGGAGTCATCTGCGCATGCGCGGATGATTTTCGTTATATCTCGTAAACTACATATGTTAGAGACATGGGGTTTTCACTTAGAAGTATCCTCTAAGCCCCCCAAAATTTCGGATCCATTGCGCATGCGCAGTACGAGTTTGCTTAATATTGGTCCAAGCAATGTCGGATCGATACCATAGAGTTCCTATGGGTCTTGGGTCAACTTCCGGTGAGATCGGAAGTTGTTATATCTCGGCTTCTATGCAACAGAGAGACTGAGTGCGACCCGTCTAAACACTCGTCTCGATGAATAGAGTCGAATGACATTTTTACTGAAACTCGGGTCTCGAAATTTCAATTCGATTTACATTACATTTGCTCGTATCGTTGGATAGTACTGGCTGAAATGCACATAACGATACGAGTTTCACGTTGCTACTCCTAGTAATTCGCGAGATACGGGCTCCCAAAGTTATAAAAATTTGGATTTTCGACCTCGATTTTGCAAAAACTCTGTTTACGACTGGCATCGATACACTCTACTCGATGTCCTCTTTCGAAGGATACCACATTTACGTCGCTCACGTTATTAGGAGCCGAGAAACGGAAACAGAACATGTTTTGGTTTTTGAAACTCGAAATCGCGTAGGCAATGAATAAATCATAAATGGGGCGTCCTAAGCTTTCTCCCGATAAAGCCTTGCAAAGAAAGGGAACGAAAGAGCAAACAGAGGCCGGAACAAAACCTTCAATCAACAAAAACGAATGGTGAAAATTTAAAATTAGAAGCTGATCGAATTAAACATGAACGTGAAATAGCTTTACAACGGGAACGAAGAAAGCGTAATCGTATGCAGTGTGTTGCAGATTCTCAATCGCAACACTCAACTTCAAACAAAGAACGTGTCCATTTGGATTCTGAATCACAACCTCGACGTTCAATGCAAAACGTCTCCGTTTCGATTCTGAATTTCAAATATCGCTTTCTAGCTCTAAGCAATTCATCGAAAAAAAATGCTCTCATGATAACTTGAAATTTGCGGTAGCAGATTTCAATTTTTATTTATTTATTTTTTCATAAAAAAAAAAAACATTTGAATTTAATTTCGACGTTTATTTTATATAGCCTCCATTATAATAGCATAAATTCGTTTCATTTAACATGACATGTCATTCAGGAGCAATGAATTCAATGTTGAATATGTTCTTTGTCAAGAATGCTTTGACATTGACTGTCATAAAAGACACATACATATGAAGCATTTCAAATTAGTACAACAATTCCATCAGTTCCGGTTTTAGTGTGAAGGAAAAAGAAAAAGAATATATTCTAGAAGCGTTGTCCACTTTCAAGAAAATTAACTAAGAAAATGTTTTTGTAAATTTTTAGGTTTAATTATATCAGGTAATATTTTACATAGTTCATCATTATTCAATATTAAATATTTATTAATTTTAATAGCCTTTTTCAATTAATTCATTTTTGTTGTATTTAAAAAATAAGCATTAAAAAAAAGCAAAAGATTAAAAATTCTGTTAAATTCAGATCAAATTCAAAATAATTAGAAACATATTCCTCGTTAAAGTTCGATTAAATATTTCCATACTTAAGCTGTAACAAATTTAGCTGCTTTATTGTTACAACCTTTGTTTCTGTTTATATACTAAAATCTAATATGAAATGCAGTAAAACCTCAAAAAGTTATCACACGGATAAGTCGTCATTTCCCTGATTCCGAGAATGTCACACACAATACTATAAAATGACCTTCCTTTATTCATCACTAAATTTAATTCTACTCCGGATAATTCGTCAATCTCAAAACGGATCAAAAACAACTCTTCTCCATTTTGCATGCCATCGTATTCTCTTTTCAGTCCCACCTTTTCACTTTATGAAAGCCAAGCATTTATAGCAATCTTCGATTACGCTTGTCACTTCAGCAAAACACATGTAGGTCCGGTATTGTTGTTAAGCATTCCTCCCCGTACAACACCCATTTGAGGGATTTTGGTTCTTGGAATTTCACTTCCCACGTGTACTCGCTGCTACTCAGATTCGCTACTTGACTGCGACTTCATTTCACAGCGAGTAAGCCCCGCAATAAGGGCTATTTGTTCTCGTGCAATTTCGTTGTTCAATTACATTTCTTACAAGCCAGGGAAACGTAAACTATTAAAGGGGAGGGGAGGGGGGGCTTAATTGCACTTTTGAAAAATCTAATGTTTCGAAAACAACTTTTGCCAAAAAATGTCATATTCCCAGGAGCATTAAACAACATTCTTTAATTGAAATAAGTAATTGTAGACGGTAACTGCAAAGACAAAAGAGGAAATCGAAGCTCGACGAGATTGAGGAAGTTATAATTCGAAGGCTAAAACATGAAAGAACGCCAATATGACAATTTCTGCCGCGATTCTCAAAAATAAAACTACAGAATTTGCTAAGGGATTGAAGATAAAAGATTTCGGCGGCAGCAATGATTGAAAGACAAACATTGCCTTTCTTTTAAAATGATTTTCGAGATGCAGCAGCAAGTGATGCTGATGTTACAGACGACAGGAGGAAGTAGGTTTGATGCATCGAATGTTTTAAACTTGATGAAACTGGCTTATTTTACCGTCTTTTGCTGATAAATCTGTTATTTAAGGGTTATATGTTATTTATATACTTTTGGAAAAGCAAGATAACAGTATCTGACACTTCTGACTAGAACTAATATGAGAGGAAATCAGAAACTAAAACCACTTGTGATAAATAAAAAAAAATCTCCAATACTTGTAAATTAAATGTTAAATTCCTTCGAGTCGAATAAGAAGTAAATCAAAATGCATGGATGACTATAACGATTTAGAAACGACATATTCTTAAACTGGATTCTCAGTTTTCGCGTCAGAAAACAAAAATTTTCATCACAGTCGATAACTGTACCGTCCAAATTCAACTCGGAAAAAATGACTGAAATTGTTTTTCTTCCTCCAAATGTAACTGGAGTTCCTTAGCCTTAAAATCAAGGGATAATTCACGACTTTAAACGAAAGTACAAAAAAAACATGTAAAGGCTCTGATAAAAGCATTGGATATGAGCGAAAAATTTCGATTTTTGATGCGATTAACTATGCATACAAAAGTTAAAGAGTTCCGTTTTATCACAAACTGTTTCGAATTGTTTCCGACATACGACAAGCATCGAATCGGATGAAATCCTCAGCAAAAGCATCATCGACCCAGAATCATTAGAGACTTTGCTGCAAATTGCACGGCCACAATCAATGACGTTAATGCGTTTGTTAACACTTATAAACATCGCAATTTGCTCACAAGCGACTGTAAAAATTTTACGTCTGAATTTTTGGTAGAAAAGCAAAACAGTTTAAGTAAGGATAACAATGTTGAGAATATAGATCAAACTTCACTCAAAAAGAAACAGTCGAAGCCTTAGAGAAAGTTTGAAAGTATTTAACATTAGTACAGACGAAGAATTTAAAACCTTAAGTATATTAGAAAAGAAAGTTATTTTCAGTAATCAGCATCTTAATCAATCAATATTTTTGGATTATTTTAATGTACGAAAGCAGTTAAAAGAAAATAAATTTTGATAACTATAAAAAGTTTTTTTTTTCCTTTACTTATTTATTTCCTTGTATTGACTTCTGAAAATCTTGCTTCTGTCAAAGAATCCTACAACAATTCATGAATATATATATATTCAAAAATTTCCATTCCGTCAAAAATTTTTAGTCTCTTGAGTGACGACTAAATGAGAGATTTGATGAGACCGTATTTTTTTTCTGCAATTAGATCTTAATGCAATTAAATTTCAAGTCTCATAAAACATATATTCAAATACTAACAATCCTTTGATGGTCAGCAAAAGAACTAAGAACAGTTTTTTACAAATATCTTAGCAAATTTTTAACAATGAGAAAAATAATTAGTGTCACTATTTGAATAAAAATGAAAAATAAGTGAGTGGAGAATTTTATTGAACTAATAAATAATTGTTTTTCATTTAAAAAAAACAATTTTTATGAATTATTTTGAAGTTAAACTAGAGAAATTGTGCTTGCCCCCCCCCCTCATTCGGAGAGATTTGTTTTGCACCTCTTCAATAAACTTCAGCCGTCCGCCACTTCCGGTGAGCAATAAACAGAAAGGAAAAGAGCATGTTTATATATACATCACAATTTGATGTTTAAAATCACTTTCTTCAGAGAAATATAACTTTATATTATACAAAATAGAATTAAAATTAAACACCGGCAATATTCTCAGTGAATTAATGGATCGTCAAAGGCAAAAAAGTCAAAATATTTCATCAAAATTTATTAAACAGGAAAAAAAAAAAAATAACTTGCTATCTTTTAAAATAACTGTTCTTATATAATTTCTCATTATAAATCTTGCATTTTCTTATACATGTATACTACATCTAAGATGTAAATATTTAAAAACTATGCTAAACAAATATAAAGTATGCCATTTATTAAGTAAATACTTATTATTATTGATTAAAATGGTTTTATATTTCAGTTACAAAATAATCATTACATTCACCCTTCAGATCATCAAACCATTTCTTTATTCATATTTTGAAGATATGAGTAGACTACTCCATAAATTCAAAGAATGTATTCTATTTTAAAAAGTACTTATGTTATTTAAAGAAAACTCATCAAGTGCAAAAGGTTACATTATATTCCTCTTTCTCCCTTTATATCCTCTCAAGTTAGGTCAATGTGGGTATCATAAATATTACTCTACTTCAAGGTAATAGATTGCAGTTGGTTAAATAATTTAATTTTGGAGTTGGAATTATTAACTGAAATGACTATTAATTCATCTATTTAAAAATTCTTTTTAAATAGATGAAATTAAAAAATGTATCAAATGCATGCAAAAGGAGGAAAAATATAAGCGATTTACTTTCCCTTTAATTTTTTGAACAGCAATTTATTTTCAGTCAGCACTGCTCAGGCAATCAATTTAATTAAAGGAGAAATTGATATAAAATCCTACAATTTTTTTCAAAAAAAAAAAAATCATAAAAAGCATCAACTCAATAATTTCTAGTGAGTGCCACTCATTATTGTCAGTTTACTCAAGAAAGTTCAGGATGAGTTGAACTCAAAATTTAAATTTAAGAGGTTAAGAAAAAGAACTGAATGATGCATTTAACAAATGGGAATCTGTACTACTAAAAAAGGAAAATGTGTGTCTGTGTATGTATTAGTTAGTGTTGTAAGGACCAGAATGTTTGACCTAGAGTTATCAAATTTAGAGCGAATATATTTTGGAGGAAAAGAATCCACATTGAATGATTTTTTTTAATTAATTAATTGCAAATTAATCATGATTTTGTTATTTATTTGCTATAACTTCCAAATATATAACTGCACAAAATTTATTTTTATTGCATGTATGTTTCTGTGAAAAATTTTCTTCCAGTGCTGAAAGCCAAGGAAGAGAGATACTGTTTAATATCTGAATGATTTACAATAAGAACAAGAAAGTAAAGTTACAGAACACAAAAACAGTGTGCAATTAGAAGGTAAATTAAATGGACATATATATATTTAATGGCACCATTATACCTTGGAACTTAATACTATTAGGAATATTCATGCACATAATTAACAGAACAGGTGTAAGGCTATTAAAAGAATGCAGCTTTTATGTCTATCATAATTTGATGCTTGAAAGCATTTATTGAAAAAATCATGAATATCAAGCTATGCATAAGAGATTTAATTAAAACTAAATAAATCAATATTCCCAATGAACTGGACATCAAAAGCAGCTTCTAAAATAATATATTAAAAAGTGCATTTTTTTTTTTTTTGATGCAAAAAAGAAAGAATTGTTTGTATTGTAGATTTTGTTGTTGAGTTTAGTAGGCTTGGATTATAAAAGTATGTTATATATGCCTTTACTGATAAAATATATTTTATTTGTTTTTAATAATTATCTTCTATAGCATATTTCAGGAAAAATATCTTAGATATGGATTCTAAAAAGAAATGAAAATTTATTCATTATCTATGGAAGAATTATTGAAAATTTTGATACATTTGTATGGATTTTAACAATAATATATTATCCCGATTTAAATATAACAACATATGTACAAAAAAGTATATTTACAAAAGATAACTTCCAATGTTTTCTAAGATGATATGATAAATATTTAACTATGCAACTATGATTCAGAATCAGTATTCAGTATATCATCTTGTGAAGTACTGTCTTCTAAAGACTGACTGTCATCAAGCTGATCATTGGAAGATTCTACAAAATCAGCACCAGCAATTTGCACTGCAGGCACTATTTGTTCAGACAGTTCAATGTATTGGTCTGGTGAGCATATGTTTCCTGAAATTTGAGGAGACTGAGGCATATTTGAAAGTTCAGGATCAAATGAAGATATGATTATGTCACTATTGGAAGTAGTAGTTATCACTTGATGTGATTCAGTCAAATTATCTCTTTCCAATGCAATTTCATGTGAATTATTTGAACCTAATGTGATTTTACTACATGTTGCACCATAATTAGTTGAAAAAACATGAGACTGCGAAGAAAATGTAACAAAAGGATTGATACTTAATGATCTTTGTTCTTCACAACTTGCACTATCAGATGAATTTGGTGGTGATGAAATGGCTTTTATTTGCTCATTTATAGCCATATGAGTCTCATCAAGTGAAGACTGAACTGAGTCATCAAATTCACCCACATGAGAGTAAAATTCTCTATCTGCAGATGACTGCAAATTTGGAACTGGTAATATGTTATCACATGTACCATGATAAGATGAAATGCATTCATCAGATGATTTAGACTCAGCTTCTTGTGAAATATCTGGAAAAGAATAATTAGTGTTTATGACACTGTGGCTGGTAGGGAACTCACTCACAGAACAAGAGACATTGTTATCACATAATGAAGACTGAGAAATATCATTTTGGTTTGCCATCAGAGATTCTGAAACTTCACTATTTTCTTCATAGTTGACAACCTCAACTACACTTATAGGAGAACCAGATGTGCCAGATGCAATCCTTGCCTGTGATGCATCAATTGAAAGAGCTGTTTGATCAAATGATGTTAATTGTACTGTCAGTGGTGAGGCCACTGAGCTGTGATTTAGTATTTCTGCTTCATTAGAACTATCTAAAATTAATACAGTTTCAGAATTAAGATCTGATCTAACAGGAATATAGTCACTGTCAGGACAAGTAACTTCTACAGTTGAAATATCAACATCTGATTCATCAATAACATGGCTCGTTCCAGGTAAAATTATGATATTTCCTTGGATAACTGAGAGCTGCCGTTTTCCATCTGTTAATATTTTAAAACCTGTATATTGTGTTTCAGATGGTGTTGATGACACTTCACTTTCAGTATTTTCTGATTTAAAATCAGACGTATCTTCTATAAATGTAGGCTGATCACTAGAAGACTCAATTAACTGATTAGAGTTAGCCAAAGAAAATGTGTTTTGACTACAAGAAGGTACAGCTGCATCTACACCAATGGATGATTCCAAGATATCAGCATTCTCTGAATTTCTGCTAATAAAAGAGGTATTTTCATCAGCAGAACTAACTTGGTCAATTACAGACATAGAATCATTTGATACCAAAACAGATGTTCTTAATATATTGCTGGAGGATTGTACAAAATCTTGTTGAGAAGAATGACTATTATCAGGAATCAGAGCATGAGTTCTGCTAGTAGATGAAAGAGAGTTGACAACATCTGAAGATTGACTAACTTGATAATGACTATAACCAAATTCCCCAGAGTCACTGTATTTTCTTTTCACACCAGAGGATCTGGACACTTCTGAATAAGCAGGGTCTGAATTATCAGCTAAAACAGACAAATTTTCTGGAGCATGAGATACATCATCATTGCTTCTATTCCTAACCAATCCATCAGCTTCTCTAATAAATGATTCAGAAAATTCACCACAGGAACCTATGTTGCTCCCAGAAGATTCAGGGACTGATGAATTATGACTTTTATCTTTACCAAAACTGTTGTCACTCAGCAATGAATTTCTAAAATCACTTGCAGATGAAGCCATGACTTCTAAAAATGAGGGTCTTGCACTGGAAGAATTACTTCCAATATCAGACTGGGAAGAAACACAGGGGAGGAATGAAGTCTGTAACAAATTATTATCAAATTTGTATTGCTTTTGTAGATGTGAATTGCCTGAAACACTTGCCTGAAAATCTTCTCTCCTTAAATTGGTATTCTTGGGATTTGTTTCTCTCTTTTGTATTCTATCTTCATCAGTTCTAACTAAGTTTTGAGAAGTACTTGGCATTTCTTCTACAACACTTTCACTTACACTCATGGGTGAATCATCTTTTGGGATAACTTTAATGATTTCTTCTTCTTCATGAATTAATGATAAAGATGATTCAACTATTTCGTTGATATTATTACTAGAAGACATTTCTTGATCAAGAGATGTCACATTTTCCCTGTTTTCTTCGCTTACAATTGAACAACTACTGACTGCTAAATGAGCTGAAGTCTGAGCAACCTGGCATTCCATTTCATTTGCCTGTTCTGATGACAGCACAGAAGTTCTCATTTCAGATGTTGTAACACTAGTAATCAAAGAATTTCTGTCCCAGATATGAGGGCGTACATTTGTTAATGAAGGGCTAACTTCTGAATTTGAAGATATTGTTGAGTTTGACACATGAAATGAAGAATTAGTAACATCTATGTAATTAGAACTAACAATGTCACTAGAAGAAGATATACTCACAACCTCAGCCTGAAATGAGGAATCAAAGGGTAATGTTTGGTTCATTTGATAAATATTATCATTACATTCAGACTGGGAAATTTGGTTGTTCTCATTTTCATTAGATGATAACATATTTTGAGAACCACTGCTATTGCTTGATTGAGAAATTTGAGATATCTGATTATTTTCTGTTTCACTTACATTATCTGTCAAATTACCAGATTGTGAAATTTGATTATTTCCCATTTCTCTGGATATCATATTGCTTGATAAATTTGAAGAACTGCTTGATTGTGAAATCTGGTTATTATCTGATTCATTTATAGATATATCATACAAAAATTCCTTAGCATTACCAGACTGTGAAATTTGGCTATTCTCATTTTCATTTCTGGAAACATCACTTGAATATATTGGTACATTGCCCGATTGAGAAATCAAACTATTCTCTGTTTCTGTTATTGATATATCAGCTGAACAACTTGCAACAGTACCAGACTGAGAAATCTGACTATTTTCTACTTCATTCAATATTATTTCACTTGATGCATTTTCATTATTGCTAGACTGTGAAATCTGATTATTTCCTACTTCTATCACAAACATATCACTCAAATGACCAATAGTATTTTCAGACTGAGAAATCTGATCATTTTCAATTTCTTCCACAATAACATTGTTTAGAGAATTTATGATACACCCTGATTGTGAGATTTGATTATTTTCTGTTTCATTTAATGTTACAACATTTGAACAATCAGTAACACCTTCTGATTGTGAAATTTCATTGTCTGTTTCAGTTACTGATACACTTTCTAAATAACCCCCTGATTGAGATATTTGGCAGTTTTCTGACTCATTCAATGTTTTGTAAATGGAAATATTTACAGAGTTCCCTGATTGAGAAATCATACTATTTTCTGCTCCATTCACTGATGTATCCATAAAATCACAAGCTACATTGCTTGACTGAGAAATTTGATTATTTTCCATTTCACCAACAGTTACAACAGAATCAAAAGACTTACTATCGTGTAAATTACCTACTGCATCTGATGAGTCCATCTCTGATTTATCTGATGATGTACAAGCATTAATGTCCAATTCTTTATTGTTAAGTTCCTTGCTTGTAGTATCTTCAGATGATTCACAAATGGTTGAATTTTTAATATTACTTCTTCCAACTGAAGTCTCACAATTGGTAAAATTTTCTTCTGATGTGAAAGATTTGGTTTCATTAGCTGACAAGACATTTTCATCAAATTTTGATGAATGGCAAGCTTCATCAGAAATATCCTCTTCAAGATGGATAGAAGTATGTTGCTGAACACTTCCAAACTTTTTACTTATATCATCAGAAGATTCACAAATATTTTTTTCTTTTTCGCTTAACTGATCAACGATTATTTCAGATTCTGTTTCATTCACATCATCAGAAGATTCACATATATTTTTTCCTCTGTCACTGATTGTATCAATTATTATTTCAGATTCTATTTCATTGATATCATCAGATGATTCACACATATTTCTCTCTCCATTACTGTTTTGATCAATAATTATTTCAGATTCTGTTTCATTGATATCATCAGAAGATTCACAAATATTTTTCTCTCTATTACTGATCTGATCAATTATTATTTCAGATTCTGTTTCATTAATGTCATCAGAAGATTCACAAATGTTCTTCTCTCTTTCATTGAATTCGTCAATAACTATTTCAGATTCAAATTTATTGACATCATCAGATGATTCACAAATATTTTTTTCATTTGTATTTAATTTATTAGTTTCTGCTTCAGGTTCCACATAAGAAGCATATACCTCACATTCATTTGAACTTTCCATCTCTGAATCAGTTATATGTCTTGTTGTTAAAACAACTTCTTCAGATCTGAAAGACTGTGAAACTTCACACATAGAATTTTTAACAGGCTGATCATCTTCAACATGAGAATTTGATTCAATATTAGATGCATCATCAGATGATTCACAAATTTCAGATTGATATTCAACAGAATTATTGGAACTCGATTTAGTCCGATCATACTCATTGATATCTGACTGCTGATTATACAGAGATGAACTTTCAAATTCAACAGACTGGCTAACTTCACTAGGATATTTAAATTCTACATCTATATCTTCAATTCCTAATTTTCTTACATTTTTGGAATGAGAAGTATTGCAGGTTTCATTAAACTGCTGATTTTCTACAAGCCTAAAAGATTGGCTAACTTCAGAATTTTTATCTTTTTCATCACTATTTATCTCTATTTCTAACAACGTTTCAGAAACTGTAGGTCCATCAACTGATGAAACACATTCATATTTCAGTTTATCATCAGATAATTCAACAGGAGCATGAGTTATTTCATTTTTATCACATTCCTCCAAAATGTTTTCCTCGGTAGTCATGTCAGAATGTTTTACATTTTTTATGTTAGAAAATTGTGTTACTTCATGGATGCTACTGGTTGATGGAACATTGAAAGCTTTTTGAAAACTACCCGTTATTTCAGAGGTATATTGGTTTATCATGGTATTATTCAGATTTTCCCTTGTATTTGAAAATGAGCCTTCACATTCATTAGATAATATTTTAGCTTCACTTTCAGATGATTCTGCAAGAACAGAAATATTATTTTCAGATTCATCAGATTGGCTAACTTCACAAATCACATTAGTTTCACTTTCTTCACAATTGGAAGGTTCAGCATCTTCCCCTGAATTATAATGAATATCTTCCTCAATATTTTCTTTGAATTCAGTTTTATCATCAGTATCACAAGATGATACACATAAATATCCTTCAGTTTGAGCTTCTGGTAGTACTATTGACTGATCAGTTGATTGACTGCAAATTGTGCCATCTATTTCAAATTCTACTTCAGATCTTTCTTTTGGAAACTTGGATTCCTGGCAAGATTGGCTGATTTCCGATGCAATACTATCAGATTTAAAAAGCGCTTCTGAATACTTAATATCAGCAGTTTGAAATTCATTATCCACTTCAATACTGACATTCTTTTCTAAATTATCATCTTGTAGAGATTCAGAAAATACTTCATAATCACTCACCAAGTCTTTATTTTCTAAGTATTCTCCTTCAGAATTTGTAGACTGTGTAACTTCACATGATGAATGCTTCCTTGAACTTAAAGCTGAAGTTTGTCCAGTAATTGAAACAGCGATCATATCAGATGCACTCACTGGATTCAAATTATCTACAGTATCTATGGTTAATTCACCTGCAGAATTGACAGGTTTATAGCGACCTTCAAATTCGTCTAATTTTCTTATTGTATCACCTTCATTATTTACAGACTGACTGACAACACAAATATCATCTTTTTCTATTGAATTTAATCCAACCAAATTATCAGATGCAGTAATTAATTCTGCGTCATCCACATTGCCTTCCACTACTACAATTTTTTCTAACAGTATGTTTTCACTATTTTCCTGGCAAGATGAAGAAGCATTGTTATCATCAATTTTTTCTAAAATTTCTGTTACTGAATGTAAAACTTCATCATCAGATAATGCACAAATACTAGCTGGTTCAGAAATATTTTCATTTTTGGTATGTTCCATATCACTGGATGAAGAGCAATTAGTATTATCCTTTACATCACCATGTTTAAGTACCAAACTAGCTTCTTCAATTTCCTCAGCTAATGAGTCACTCATACCATCATCAAGAATATTTAAATGTGAGCTTTCTCCATGGGTTACATTTACATGGTTGTTTATTGTGCTATTTAGCACTTTTGTATTTTCTTCTCCTACTATAAATTTTTTATCATCATGCACTTCCAATATAGATACATGTTTTTGTTGGTTTTCATTTTCAATATTAACTACTATAGTTTCCATTACCTTTGTAATGCTTTCGTCTATGACTGGTTCTACTTTATCCATTTCTGATGCACTAGCAAATATACTTTTCTTGTGGATTTCTTTTTCATTTGCCTCCACTATGTTGCCCACTGTCTCTATAATTTCTTCTTCTTCCATCACTGGCTCTTTATGCACTTCTGATAAATTGGCAAAGGTGCTTTTATCTTGAATTTCATTTTCATTATTTATTATTGTATCACCCAATTTTGCTGGAACAAAGAATGCCTCTTCCTTAATCAGAGACCTTTTTTCTCCATCCATATATGAAACAGAAGCAGTTTTTCTTGCATCATTTGCCATTGTGCTTTCTAATGTTTTTGAAATACTTTTTTCTGTCATTTCTTCTTCATCCATTTCTGATGCACATGCAGTTGTGCTTTTTTCTTGCATTTTGCATTCATTATTAATTACAGTACTAACCAATGCTTCAATAACACTTTCCTCTTCAAACATTTGCTCATCTCCTCTATCTGCTTCAGATTCAAAATCTTTAGTTCCACTCAAAATTGCATTATTTCTTATACTGCTTGCATTATTAGATTCTGCATTATCTTTATCAAAAGTTACTATTTCTTTGTCTACTGCCTGAACCTCATTATTCTCTATTTTCATTAATTTCCTTCCAGTGGCAGAAGCTTCGATATTTTGACCAGAACTTTTGGTAATATCATTCATTTCATCACAATAACGCTTCCTTCTTCTCTTAGGGTCTTCTGTTTGTTTATTTCTAGTTTGTAATTCTATATTTCCAAATGGAACAAATTTACTTTGATCAACTTTTTCTTCTAAATTCTTCAGATTCAAAGCTTCCAAAGGAATCGCATCTATTTTACCAGGTGATTTATCTGCCGTTAATTCAGTCATATTTTCAATAAATTGCTCAGATTTCTCAGTATTTTGGTTTTCAAAAAGATTCATCTCATCATTCTTTGAATTTACTATTGATTCTGTCATATTTTCAATAATTTGCTCAGGTATTTCAGATTTCTCTGAATTTTGAACAGAATTTATCTTATTATTCTTTTTATTTTTCTTTGACCTCACAAATTTTTTTGGCATTGGTTTGGTAAGCTTCTTTTTCTTAGAAATAATGTTCTTTTTACTACCATTTTTCATTTTAGAAGCAGTAACGGACTTTTTTGGTTTATCATTTTGAATGGCGACAGGAGAAGCAACTTCAGCTGATTTCAAATTATCCTAAAAGAAAATTTAAAAAAAAAAAAATTCATTCATTTAAACATTAAATAATACATCATGCATCCTTATAAAACATAAATCAAATTCCTCATAAAACATAAATCAAATAAAATTCATCAACAATTTTCATAATATATTTAGTACAGCAGAACTCCAAACACCAATTAATTGCGGCAAGATTTGATCTGATAATTGATAAATGTTATTTCTTTACAGATAATAAATTTTCTATAGTAAATGAATTTGAATATAACAAAAACAATATTGATTGCATTTTGTATACAAACAACAATATCACTGCTTGAATATATCAGTCAAAGTCAGTCGTTTCACGGTCTTTACTTGTTTTTATTTGAGTAGCATTTGTTTGCAGATTTCTTTCATTCTGTCAAAGAAAATGACAACTGGAATTTGGACCATTTAAGTTCCATTGTAATTACTATATTAAAATTTCAGTTTGGAAACTACAATTAAATGTTATAACTGTTAAATATAAATTAACTGTCTTAGCAGATAAACTGGTATTTTCTATTTTGCATATTCAGTTTCAAAACTACTATCTTATATTGATTCATGTTTCTTTTAAAGTTTACGAATAAAAATAAATTAATAATAAATTTAAGATAATTTTAAAATTTGGAAATAAATATAAAAAAATATGATTTATTTTATCTATTCTGCCAAGTCAATCAAGCTAATTTGATTCTTTAATTTTTCATGTTCAGCTCAAAAGCACATTATTTCATAATATTTATAAATATTTTTGAGAATTCAAAATTTTGATTACATATCATAAACAATGATTTGTCAGCATAAAAAAAATACATTTATAAGTACTTAAAATCTTTCATCAAAATAACTGGTCTCTTGGAGGGTTAAAAAATAATTTTCACCCTCAGAACATAGCAATCATTTATCAGGAAATCATATAATGTTTTAATTTAATAATAAATACTATATTAAGTTAACAACATAAACAAAGTTTTGCATTTTACCATAGATTTTTCTTGAGGAAAACATCTTTTCATAGTCAATTTTGTATCAGTTTTACATAAAAACTTGAAGTCACTTTCGACACTTTCCGGCCCTAAGAAGAAAAAAAAAGGAATTATTTCAGTTGAATCTGTAGGGAGGGTGGGGGGTTGCCAATAATATTTAATCCCCAAAAATAAGAAATTAATTATTAATTAAATTAAAAATTTATTATACAAGTTACGGATTTAAAAAATTTAACAGAATTTCCAATTTTAAATAATTAGTCTTTTTTTATATTTTTTACAAAATTCCATACATTATTTTCAATACATTAATTGGTTCAAAGTTAATTATTGAATAAAAGAAAGTTATTATTACCTGCCCTTTATAATAAATTTTAATGAAAAAAAAATGTTTCTAAATTAGACTGTTTTTATCATATATAATACAGATAATCATTTACAAGATATCAGAAATAGTAATTTAGATAAATTTGAATAATTCCTTGTTCTGCTTCATAAGACCATATTTACTAAAATAATAATAAATTAAGCATCAGTTATTATTTTAAATAATAAAAGGGGAAATGACTTTATGAATTTTTTTCTATATATTTCAAATAATTTTTTAAGCATTACCATCTTTGTTAGAACCATCTACTGGCTCATACACAACAACTGTTCCCAATGTATCTTCATATTCTCCTTTAAACAAACAATTACCAATCTGAAGAAGGGGTTCATCAGTATCAATACCCTATAATGGACATTTTTTAAAAAATAAATCATTCGATAAATATATTGATGGAAACACAAATAAAGAAATCAGATAGATATCCTCCTAATATTAACATTTGTTTACCAAATATTTGCTAATTACTGTCAAGTTTAAAAAGAATAATAATTAAATCAAATTCTTTCTTAAACAATGATTCTCAAAATTACAATAAAAAATGTTGGTAGACAAGAATAAATTTCCTGACAATCAAATTAATTTTAATTTTATACAAGTAAAAAAGTTTTAAAAGATATTCTGACATAAAATTCCACTGTAGAAATATTAAAGAGAATTGTTAATCTTTTCTTCAGAAACAGTACAAATACTGTACCAAAAATTTTTTTAACTTGTTTATGAACTGTAGAATTACTAAACCCATTTATAATTTCAATTTTCCTACACCCCACCTCAAACTAATCTATCTCTTCTTTAATCATTTGGATTTTTTTTTTTTTTTTTTTTTTTTTTTTACTTTCTTATCATAAGCAGTCATCCATAATAGATAAAATGTCTGAATATAAGATTGGATTTTAATCATTGTAAACAAGAAATAGTAATTTCATGAATAGTCAAGGGAGACTCTTAAATCTTATATTCCAATTATTTATTAAAAAAATAATAATAATAATTGGGAAACTTATTTAACTTCCTGTTCTTTTGGTGAAATTTCCATTGTAACAGGATGCTTAGAGATTTTCCCTTCAACTGGCCATCTAAAGATTAAATATATTCTCTTCATATTGGTAAAAGACAATAAAAAAGAATAATGGCAAGAATAATTACCAAAATTTTGGTTAAAGGTTGTGGTTGAAGTAGTAGATCTGTATCTATGATTCCATTCAGTTCTACTAGGACCACAGTTTCCTATAAAACATAATTTAAAGTTAATATTTAAGGAAGTAGAACAATTTAATAAATATTTTTTTAATTAAATAAAAGTATACATTATTACATAAAGGAAGAAACTTATCTCAAAATAACTATAATTTTTTTAACTGAAATTTTTCAAAATAATGACAAAAATAATAAAAATAAAACTATATTTTTAAGGCTGAATGTGTAAATAAAGTTAGTATAAAATTTAATGATATAGCTTCCACGTTGTTCATTAAATTATTATTTCTGTTAAAACATTGTAAAGGACAATAATTATGACTTATATTAAACAGAAAAAATTAACTGTATTCATTCTAATTCATCAGAAAAGACCAGACCAAGTTACCAGCTCCAATATTGTCATGAACTTGCAACATTGCTTCCCAGTGCAGTTAGTTGCACAGCACAAAAGATAATTCTATGGATAGCTCTGATTGATACTAAACAGATAACAGACCAATGATTCCTGGCTATAATGGAAGTCTCTAAAATGAATAGGAATTTGGGCAATAAGACCATTGAGAAGCAAATTACAAAGATATTTCAGGAACTTTCTGTGCCCTGCTTCAGAATCTATAAAAAGTCAAGACTGTGTTGGAAGCAGTCAACAACAAATCAATCAATATTAAATCAAAGTTGGTTTATTTTAGTAAAGTGAAAGTGACAAGTTAGTTGAGTGGGGCTCAAACAATTAGTGAATTATGAGCTCAGCTACTTGCCAAGTCTTGAAGTCAAGTTTTGAAGCAGCATCGAGTTGTGTGCAGTTGTATAGTCAAGTCAGTAATGAGTTGGCAGTTGAATACAGCTAAAGCGAGGAGACAGTGAAGAAAATCAGATGTTTGAGGTGTATAAAGAGTTGTGTGAAGTCTCTCTATTTGATGAGTTTTGTCTGCCCGCTTTGTGTGGTTGTTTGTGTTTTGCCATAAATGTGTGTTTCATGTTGAATGAAGTGCCATTCTTTGTTATTAAATCTGTTGGCTATTTCATAATGTGCCCATTATAATAAACATGTAGATTATCAAAAATTTTACAGAATTTTGTCAAGAATATTTCCGTACCAATATGGATTACTGAATTTATTCAAATATTAATTCATTACATGAATATACCATATGTGTGTTCATAAATTAAAATACTTATATTCTTACTTAACTTCAAGTGACATATATAGAACAGTGTATATAGTTTTAAAAGTATTTAAAAGCTTACAACCAAGAAATTTGCAAAAATGTCTAATAGCAACTATGAAAAACTTCCATTCTGTTGAAAGACAGTACATATATAAATTTCTGAAATAAGACAACGTAGATTTCATATAATACATCCTGGTAAACAGAAATAAAATATGAAAAGTGGTATTATAAAGATCTACTACAAATCTTGGTAACCTTAATCAGGGCTGACTTAGCCTAATTGGGGCAAAAACTTCTTTGGGGCTCCCTTTTTACTTCCCCGGCTCAATTAAGCCAATTAGAAGCCCGTATTTTTGTAAACATATTGCATTTTGCGATATGTAAAAATACAGGCATTTGATTGGCCAAATTTGTCCATTGTAATTGCAAAAATTTTGCTGAATTCTGCCTTAAAAGCCATGGATTTACGAAATATAGATTTTTTTGTATTCATATGATAGATTAATGAGAAAGCTAACATAAAACTGATGGATTTAACACTGTATTGATATTTTGTTTAAAAAAAGTTCATTAAAGAAGGAAACATAAAATAAACTTTCTATTCAATTTAAGGCCCTTCTCGGATGTGGGGGCCCGGGGCAACTGCCCGTATGTCCCTGTCTTAATCAGGCTCTGACCTTAATAGAAGATGTTATTCTTAACAGAGAAAGAATATCAGGGAGCAAAATGATGCAGGTATTTTAGAAAAGTTTAGAATCACTTACAGTATGGGAAGAAATATCTAAAGTACTGATACAATTTGAAGGTGTTTAAATAAGAAAAACAAACTATGGAATGGCCATTATATCATTTTGTACTAAAAGAAGAATTCTATCAATTTGCAAACATTGTTTGGAAATTCTGTACGACTATGTCAGGTAATCATAGTCTGCCAGGCATATTATAAATGTAGCCTATTCATCTGTTGACTTGAAAGATATTCACAACTAACAAAAGCCTAGAAATATTTTCAATAATATAGAAAACATAAAGATAGGATGGATCAATAATGGGATCATGTTTTCTCTGCAGATGATATTTTATTGACTAGCATCAATTGACATATAGATTTAAAAGATCAAGGTGAAAAGTTTTTTAATTAAAGCTAGTTTGTTCGTTTTTAGTTTATTTTGCTATAAAATATCTTTATTAAATTATGTATTCA
The DNA here is from genome assembly GCF_947563725.1 of Argiope bruennichi. Taxonomy (NCBI): domain Eukaryota; kingdom Metazoa; phylum Arthropoda; class Arachnida; order Araneae; family Araneidae; genus Argiope; species Argiope bruennichi. The sequence goes on along the minus strand of NC_079151.1, from coordinate 142,238,859 downwards.
TTATTTTGTAATAACTCTCTGAAGTAAAAATCAGGGCAAGTTTTAACAAGGAATAAAATGCAGCACAATTAATTACTTATATAACAGCAAAGGAAACTTTTAATGACTACTTTTCCATTAAATATTTACAAAACATAATAAATTTATATTCTAAAATATCATTAAGCATCTTAATGGAAATCTAAATTATATTTCAATATGGAAATATGACTTCTCGAAAAAAATAATGATTTCAATTTATCAGTACATGTTTTTTCCTATCAAATTGCATCAGTAGAAATGAATCATAATAGCTTAGTTTAATATTTCTTTGAAACCCCAATTTACTACAAACATACAATTAAAACTGAAATAGATATTGATAAATTTAATAAACAATTAAAACTTTTTATTTCCCCAAATGATTTTACTATCTATGTGGTAAATATAGTTCATTTTTAAAAATCTGAAATAATTAATAAGTACTTAAAATAAAACATACACCCCAAAAAAACTACTTCTTTCGGGAAAATTTCACATTTAAATGAAATAAGAATATGTTATGAGGTATTATAAATGAAAATGGCATTTGTATAAATGAAATTCAACTTGTAATTATTAAACTCAGTGGCACGACAACGCATGTGGGACAAGACCTTCTGTACCCATATCTGCTTTCTTGACTGAGGGCCCTGGAGTGCAAAGTATATGTCCTGGTTAGGTGGTCAGCCTAATGCGGAACCCCCAGTGTTTAATTCTCAAGCATGCTTGGTGCTCAGTTAATTGACCCACTGAAGGGATGAAAGGCTGAGTTGACCTTGCCCAGCACGAGGATCGAACCTCAGGCCTGTGCGTTGGGAGCGCAAAGCACTACCACTATGCTACCAGGCTTCTTAACTTGTAATTAACTATACAAATAATTGCATACCCTCATATTGAAGCATGTACTGATTATATAGCAAGAAATAATGTTCAAACAGTATGGCTTTATATAAATGCAACATTTTATATTAATAATATTTCTTTTTGAAATAAAGACATATAACAATTTAAACCATATTTTATTTTCATAAATTGACAAGAAATCATTTAAAATTTTAATGATTTATTAAAAATTGCAAGATTTGCCAAAAAGGTGGAATAGTTTAAACCATATGTTTATAAACTTTTAAAAACTCTGATTTTCTTAAAAATCAAATCTATAACAACTCTCTTCATTTTTTATTGAAGAATTTCTTTTAATAAACAGAATACATTATTTTCAAAAGAAGTTTTATGGGTGAAAAAAGGAAATTCCACCAGGAAAAAAACATTTATCATTTACACAAATGATAAAGATCTGCTTCAAAATTAGTGTGCATACAAACTGAATTAAACATTCATAATGAAAAAGAGATTTTGATTTGGTGGGTGGATTATATATATTCAAGTCAACATGAGTCACTTGTTTGCAATTGTATTTTTTTCTGTTGTATTATTAGTATGTTACTTGTTATGTTAAGATTTTAAGACTAATCATATTTTTGCAATCTGCAGTTAAAATTGGTAATATATATATATATATATATATATATATATACAAAAGTATTAGAATCAAGTTAATAGGAAAAACAAAAATCAAAGAAAAATTAAACCAAAAAAATTATTAAAAAATATTAAAAAAGAATCTGGCCTGAAGACTTTTTCAAGGGTCACCCTCAGGCAGGGATTCAAATAAAGGGATTTTTTCTGTGAGGACATACAGACATTAAGTCTAATAATGATTCCTCGTGACCCGAAAATCCCCCGAAATTATGCTCAAGAGATATACCATTTTAACAGAAAGGAAATACTAAATAACAAATTAGAAAAAAAAAACCACAAAGTAAAAATACAATAAAAACAATAACAATAAAAACAAAAACAGCATTAAAATTAAAATTAAAATTAAAAACGAAAAGCCAGAACATACCATCCAACAGTGAAGTAAACTTTAAACAATCGATTGTGATTTCCTGTTTTTGAAAGTTAACGGTAAATTATGTAAACAGAGGTAGGCACCCAGCGCCATCTATTGAGTGATCCAATATGCAAGTAAATTTCTATTTTTATTTAAGCCAAAAGATTAATCCCAAACCATACCTTGTTTAATTAAAAAATTGACATTACAGTAATTTCTAGGAAAATCATTTTTAATTAAATTTTTAAGGAGGTTATTTGATGCTTCAATATAAGAATTTTTATTATTGCAAACCCTTTTGATCCTGTTAACTTGTGAGAAAATTAGATTTTTGAAAATTTTAGAGTTTAGATTGGAATGGTAGTTACATAGTTTTGTTATTTTAAAGTTGAAATCATCCCTTTTATCGTATATACCAACTATTGTTTTATCATTAGCAATTTCGATTTTTAAATCCAGAAAGGTACCTATGTAACTACTAAAACTATGTAACTACCATTCCAATCTAAACTCTAAAATTTTCAAAAATCTAATTTTCTCACAAGTTAACAGGATCAAAAGGGTTTGCAATAATAAAAATTCTTATATTGAAGCATCAAATAACCTCCTTAAAAATTTAATTAAAAATGATTTTCCTAGAAATTACTGTAATGTCAATTTTTTAATTAAACAAGGTATGGTTTGGGATTAATCTTTTGGCTTAAATAAAAATAGAAATTTACTTGCATATTGGATCACTCAATAGATGGCGCTGGGTGCCTACCTCTGTTTACATAATTTACCGTTAACTTTCAAAAACAGGAAATCACAATCGATTGTTTAAAGTTTACTTCACTGTTGGATGGTATGTTCTGGCTTTTCGTTTTTAATTTTAATTTTAATTTTAATGCTGTTTTTGTTTTTATTGTATTTTTACTTTGTGGTTTTTTTTTTTTTCTAATTTGTTATTTAGTATTTCCTTTCTGTTAAAATGGTATATCTCTTGAGCATAATTTCGGGGGATTTTCGGGTCACGAGGAATCATTATTAGACTTAATGTCTGTATGTCCTCACAGAAAAAATCCCTTTATTTGAATCCCTGCCTGAGGGTGACCCTTGAAAAAGTCTTCAGGCCGGATTCTTTTTTAATATTTTTTAATAATTTTTTTGGTTTAATTTTTCTTTGATTTTTGTTTTTCCTATTAACTTGATTCTAATACTTTTGTATCAATTCATCTGTGTTTTAGAAGTAGCTGCAATTGCGCTCTCTAAATACTATGAAGTTCCTTTTTGGTTTTAGTTTAAATAGGTAATAAATTTTAGTTGCGATTTCGAAACTGTTTTGTTTCGTTTTCTTTTTAGTTTCGTTTTCAAACTTTTTCTTACTTTAGATTGGTTACTATATATATATATATTATTTAATTTGTAATATTATTTTTTAAAAGAATAAATTACATGCACATTTCAAAAGTTGGCTTTTAAAATATTTTATATCACAACTTTTAATGCATATTAAATATCATCAATTTCCTTGAACATGTATATTAAAATGAAGATTCTTTCACATCTGAACATGCTTATTATATACACTATGATTTGTAAAAAGGAAAAAAAAATGAGCTTTAATATAAGCATGAACAAAGATAAAAAGTGGGAGGCATAGGAGAAATAGGTCTTTTTAATTGGCCGAGCACAAGTGAAAGTTCGCCAAATAATTTTGACATATGCCAAAAAAAAATCATTGAGAGTTGCGCTAACTTACTACAAATCTAATGCTTCAATTTTTTCAAAATTTTCAAACAGTCTATTCGTCTGCTGACTTGAAAGCAAGTGAAAAGTTGCAAATTATTTGGCGACTTTTCCCTTGCATCCAGCTAACCAAAAAGTACACAGAAATAATAAATCAATCAGCACTAGGAGCATGAAATGTCCTCCATAACAAGAAATAGTTATTTTTCAAAGACGAACTTTGCAAGAAGTTATCAAATATTCTGGAAATATTGAAACAGTCTAGTTTTGAATCCTTGTTCAGACTCAATTTTCAATATATTTAGCCTGTCTTTCACTGCTCAGAAAATTTGATTTAATTTGATAAATGGCATTTCATTTAATTTATTCAAATATAAATATAATTAAAATATTTAGACCTAAAAAAAATTTTGATTGCTTATATCATAAAAGTAAATACAAATCCAATAAAATTCAATTAAACTATATTTCAATAATAAAACGAAATGGATTTGACATATAATTTAATACACTAAATACAAGAATTTAATTAATTGAAATTTCCCAAATAACAAATATCAATAGCATATTTCCACAGAAAAATGTTTTATTAATGTCATAATATAGACAATATTTGTCTAAATAAACAATAGGTAAGTAATGTCATTTATAGTGTTGAAAGAATAATATGCAATTAATTATATTATCAAAAAAGTTTTTTTTTTTTTTCCCCCCTTCAATATGTAATAACAGAGTCTTTTTCACAATTGACAAGTACTGAAGGTTCATCAATAAAATGAAAAGCATGGTTTCTCATTGCAGAATTGAATAACAGTTTAGCAAGTATCTTACAACACATTATTTTCAAAAATACTTCACTACTTACTTCAGTTTCATACTCTGAATCAGAATTTTCCATGATTGAAATCGGACGTATTCAAAGCGTCCACAATATTGCAGTTTGTAAACATCCAAAAATATTTTGACTACGATTTGACAGTCAAAGTTGAAGTTATGTTGAGCAGAATTTTATAAAATAAAAGTAAAAACATTCTGTCAAAATATTATCTATATTTTTGACAAAAAGACAGCATTTGGAATAATAATTACGTAATTTAAAAAATTCGTATTGGTCTGGCAGCGTAGTTTTAGAAATCACTTTCGCTAGCTAATATTTTGAAAATGTTAAGTAGTCTTCGCCGTAATTTGTCTACTCTACTACTAAAATCAAAACAGTAAAGTCAAATCAATCTGGAGGTGTTTTTCTGATTGTTTAGGAGCAGAAACGAGTGAAAGTAATCTCCGACCACTTAAGATTGAGTTTGAAATTTTAGCTTCCCCAGCCAAAAAAAAAAAAAAAAAAAATGCTGTTAATTCTTGATGATATTCACAAGTTACATTTGGAACTTTTAAAGACCATTGATGAAAAAAGTATGGTTTCTTTCTAACATTTAATTGCCTCTTTTAAGTCTTCGGCTTAAAGAGGTAATTCTTCCTCTTAAGTCGGCTTGATTCAATACCATAAACTGATAAATCATTAATTAATCTGGAATATATAATGGCCCTTGCATTTTCTTTCACAATGGCAGAAAATATAAATTGAAAAATTGTGCTTAAGCAATAAACGAGACAATTTTCAAGAGCAAAGTATAATTGAGTTTGTTATTGACTTAACATTTTATAATTTATTCTCAAAATTTTAAATGCAAAAATATTTATTTGATTTTTGAAAATATAGCGTCAAAAATATTATAAATTTGATCAAGCATAAATATTCAAGCAATTAGAAATTGTGTAGATCCCCACCTATAATTTAATGCTCACAGAGCAGCAATTATTTATTTATACAGGAGACATATTTTATAAATTATTTTACAGCTGAGGGATTTTTCAGAGGGCATCTCAGATATGGGGATGATGAACTTCAGGTATGATAGTTTGTTCTCAACATTCTGGTGGGTACAGAAATGATGTGCGTTTGGTTACCCTTGCCATTGGCATAGTATGCCTTTTATGGGAGGGATTGTACTATAGTCAATGATGCCCAAACATAGTTCCACCTATGCTTTCACAGTTTTCCAATCATTTAAAATATTCTATGTATTTTCAGGCGTGTCTGACTTGTCACTTTGAATTAAAATGGATAATTTTTGTGATAATTTGTATTTTTTTAAATTTGTAATTTACATCTTGAAATAACTATATGGCATGCTATATCTAGATTAATATTTTTACTGTGTTACTAAAAGCATAAATAACTTGTTGCTAATTATGGCATTTAATATATATTTATTAATTAATAAGGTGAAAGAACCAAAACTCCTCAAATGTAGCATCAGAACCAAATTGGCATTGCAACCCTAGACATAAAAAAAAATGCTGTGGTATCCACAACCTAAAGCGCTATTATCCACGATCAATGATGGTAGGCTATGGGTGAGATAAATTTGCTGGAGTGGATGAAGTTAGAGCTTGAGGAGAAAACATTGTTGGTTGTCTAGCATTGCAACCCTATGAACGTGCTTCTAACTTGTAAGGAGAAAACAAACATCTGTTTACATTGTTACACACTAATAAATATTTTGTTTGTTTTCACCAATAAATCATCAATCCTTTACTTTTAATAAGTACCCATTATTTTTGTTGAATTTATTATGAGTATTCATTATCTTATCATTAATTCTTTCTTAATATGAAATCAATATGAATTTTAATTAATTTATTAACTTAATTAGCAGTCTTAAATAAATAAAAGCAAACTTTCATTCATTTGGGATTTTTTAATTGTAAATATTAGTGCAAGTGAAGTTTTAATTTAAGATTTGCATGTCTCTTATTAATCAATTCCAACTTACCAAGTTCATGAGTAAAAGATTTTAAAAAAACATTTACCAACATGCAGTGTTTCCAAGCTGCCATCCTTCCATGTACTGACCATTCTTCATGCTGCTTAATGTTACATGAGAAATGGTCATTTTCCACTGTACTTGCAATTAATGTTTTACCTGTAGATATTGTATTTGCAAAGAACATTTTGCTTATTAAATATGAAAAACAAAGTTAAAAAGTAAGGGTTGTCAAAAACAGTTGAATGAATTTAACTTAATTTATCTGATAGACAGTATTACATAGTTTAAATTGAATTTGATTCATTATGTATTATTAGGTTAGCTTTATTTTATAGATTAATTAATTTAGAAAATAATATGTTAGCAGATTGTATCAGCACATTTATTCTTAAAGCACCATCAAAATGGTTTCTTTCTGCATCCTTTATTTGTAAATTAATCAAATGTTTTTAAACCAAATAATTTTTTCCATTTATTACTTTTAACTTAAGTATTTACTTTTATAATAATTCTTAAAAATAACACTATTCTAATTATCTATTATAAGGGATATAATCAAATTATATGCTAACAGTATTGATATATTCTTTTAACTTTTTTTTTTAATTTTCCAGTTGTGAGAGAATTTTGCCGTATATCTGTTGAACATCTTTTTAAAGGTAGTAACCCAAAGGTTTATCAAAGTGCTGCACGTAAGATATTGCATATTTTTCATTTTTTCCAAAAATCTGCTGTCCATAATTTTAGCATTTAAAAAAATGCATGATATACTGATATACTTTTGCAGAAAAAAAAAAAAAAAAAAAAGCTTTTTTTTTTCAACTGCATTTATGATTGCTCCATTAGTGTTGCAGTTTATCTGTGCTATTTTTGTACTAAAAGTAAAATAAGATCTCACACTAAAATAGTTTCTATTATATTCAATTATCAAACATAAAAAGTTGACAACTGCTTAGAGACCTTATAATGTGAAATATCTCGAAATTTTTGTGGTATTTTCAAGGTTATATAATTTTGTGTTCTTATTTAATTTATTATAGTTAGATGCTCAAATATATTTAGATAAAATCGGGTATTGTTCAAGCTTGGACTCTTTATTTTTAATGATTTTTTTTCCTTTGTTTCTCTCTCTCTCTTTTTCTCCCTTTGATTGGCTGATAAATTTCTGTCGGGAGGACTGCTAAATGTTATATGCTTTTAAAGAAAGTATTATTGGGTATTTTTTTATAATTTTGTTTTAAACAATAAAATTTTTAGATGTAGGATGTTAAAATGACTCTCATGAATTCAATGTTTTGCTATTTCTATTCATTGCAATATATGTTACTTAAAAAAGTAGTACTTACATAAAAATTAAATTAAGTTGAATTTTTAAAAAAATTCAAGATATTTGAAGTTTAGGCATTTAAAGAGGGAGCTCAAAAACTTACAATATCTAAGTATCCCTGTAGAACTTAATCCATTCCTGATTATAACCCTATCATCTAGGTAACTTTTTCTTCTCTCTTTTGAAGTCTAAAATAGGGAATTTCTGCAAACCATCTGTGCTTTTTTTATAATAAAGAATTGTAACAGAGTTTGCAGTGTCTTTAGCTTTTGAAAGGAAAGACAGAAAAAATCCAGAATCTTTTGAGACCAGAATTTTTTTTTTTTTTTTTCCAACTAATGAAAGCATCCTATCTTTTTACTGGCAAAAGGGATTGGAATCTTATAGCTTTCTCAATGGATTGAAATTAATAATATGTTTTATTTGTTTTGTATTATATAAGGCAGATAAATCAAGCATGTAGAGTTCAAGGCATCTTAAATGGGTATCTGAAAAAATTTTATAGCTTAAAAAACTATCATTGTAGCTCTGACTTGGAACAGGAATCTAATAGTATTGCCAATACATTAGGAGTAACCGATCTGTATTGAATCTAAGTATTTTGCAAAAACCACATGAAAAAAATACAATCTAAAATGCACCTAATTCCTTATAAAAAATATATAGTATGGCTGTAATCAAAGAATATTCATATTTTATGTAAAATCTAATAAACAATATTACTTTGTATTTTTTATGAAAATAAATTTAGATTTTTGTGTAACCATTCTTTTCTGTCTTTGAAAATATGGTCTGATTTATTAATCATGAATATTTTCTTTTTTTAGAGCGACTAAATGTGGAAACAGATATTGTTCAGAATGCTATTGCTGGTATCATACAGCTGTTGATTGAAGCCTCAAAGGCGATGGTATTTTTATTATTTATCTTTAAAAAGCATTACTTTTCTCCGCCTTTAATTTGATAATTATTTTATTTATTTATTTCATAAAAAAGAAATGAAAATATTAATAAAGTTACCTTGAGTTAATAAATTTCTTAGTTTTATTATAGTTGAAATTCTTCTTTTTAGGTCACTGAAATGGAATTCCGTGATTCCATCATTGTGCTAAGCTTCAATAGTGAAACTCAAGAGGAGCTTGTTAAATGCTATCTAGAAAATAACCAAAATATTAGATCACTCCTTTCTAGTTTAGAAATGTGTGTGCCTCATTATAAAAATCTTGAATGGAGACTTGATGTTCAAGTAAATAATTTTTATTATTATTATTATTACTATTATTGAATGCTTAAAAAAAATTAATTTTGTTTTAGAAATTTGAGTGGATTTATCCTTTTTTTTTTTTTTTTTTTTTAAAAAAAAAAGTTTAAAGTGTACATTATATTGTGTAGAGACATTTATTTTTAACTGTGCTCCAAAATTTAGTGAAAATGAAACATAGAATTGTTGCATGATTAGGATAATGCTTCTCAATATATATAGTAATTATTTCCCATGCTTTCAGCATTTACTTTATTTCACTGGAAAGTTCACTGAAGTTTTTTATTTCTCCTTCTCTTGTTCAAATCTCATCCACAACTTTCTGCAATAGAATCCACAACTTTAGCCAAAAGGAAAGATTCATAAGCGCTTCAATATTTCTGGCTATGAACTATTCCACTAGTTCATACTGACTTCCACTAGTTCATAAATGTTGTTGCTATCTGCTTGTAGCTCTAGATAGGCTAGAAACACAATTTCGTCAATTAAGATTTCACAGCTCCTTGGAGTTGTTTACAGCAATTATATATAGTCAAAGCTTCTTCCATGCAGTGAAAAACAGATTCTCTTCAAATAAGCATTCAACACAGACTCATAGCCAAAATGCAGATAACCAAAGCTCCTTCCATGCAGTAAAAAAAAAAAAAAAAAAAAAGATTTAAATAAGCATTTAGTACAGACTCATGGCCAAAATATAGACCAATCCTGCATGTCATTTCATGTTGTTTCCATGTCACTCATTCGGTAAAATGTTGCTCATTAAGAGAGTCATTTTTTTACATTTTATTTTGCCCATTTGCAAATTGTTTGCTAACGGAAAGTGCTTGTTAAGCATGGTATAATTATAAAGAGAAATAAAAAGTGCTTTGTTAAGAATGCAATAGACTATCATATAATGTGCTCCAACATTTTTTGAAAAATTGTGACTATTCTTGCAGGTGTAATAAATAAGCTTATATTATGCTTAAGATAAATGTAAAAATTTTATAATTTTTCCTATTTTTATTTAGAAAAGCATGCATACACTCTCTCGTTTTTTGTATATAGACATGAAGTTGATTGCTTATAAAAAGTAATATCCCATTATTCCTATGTGAAGTTATAAATTTGAACCCTATTTTAACTTACATGTAATTTTCTGACAATTTATGTCCTGTACAATGCACTTTCCAGTTACATAATTATTCCCCATGTTGCACTAGAACTACCTGAGCAGGAAAAGTAACTAATAGTATTTGTATTTCAATTTATTTAAAACTGCTCAATACTTACAATAATAACCTCTCCCCCCCCCACCCTCTCCTCTCTCTGTCTATTGCATGCAATAAAAATGTGTTTTGCCCTTTATTTGTTTCAATTGTTTAAAAAAAATCATTTATATTATTTTAAAAAGTATATGTTATATATATTTTTAACATATATTGTAATATTTTCATGTATTAATGATATTTACTTATTTTTATTATTTTCAAGTGAAGGGGATCACTTATGTTACAAAAATATTTATGTTTAAAAACTTTTTTGGGGGATTAAAGTATTTCCAATCAATTAAAAAATTGCCAGAATATATATATAATATAGAAATTTTATTTCTACTTAGATTGCTAGTCGATCTTTAAGACGTCCAATGGAACCATCAATGCTTTTAAAGTTGCAATTAGAAGAAGGAAAGGAATTAAAAAATATTATTCTGGAAGCAGATCCATCTAATATCATAAATATGACTAAAGTATTAGATCAAGCTCTTCAAGAAGCAAAATCGCAACACTTCCGAAGAGTAATGAGAAGTATAAAATAACTCTTAAATTGAATGATGAAGTTGTTAGTTACTAAAGAAGAATTGTATTATATTGTACATAAGCAAGTACATTTCTGTTTCTTCACTGTTATTACTGCATATTTTATATTATATATCATGAATCAATATTCTATTAATATTGTTTTCGGTAATTTCTATTATATTTACTTTTTTTTTAACTGTTGAATGAACTTTATATGATAGTGAATAATTACTGTAGATATTTTTGTAGTTGTACTTGAATAATGCTTTACACTTTTTTACAACATTTTGTTTTTCCTGAATTCATTAATTAATTGTGAATTATATTTTGTATGTATCACTGTATTTTAACTTTCTTAATGACATTAATTTTTAAAACAATATCATCAGTGAATAATAAAATCTTTTTGGAGAAGCTTTGCTTTTTAATTATATGCATTAGTTCTGTTTTCTCTTTTTTGAAGGAATCATTGTAGAAAATTAAAAATAAACTATACTTAATTTTAAAGTTAAGACCCCCTTTTATTCAGCAACTTTTCTGTTTATGTCAGTTGTTACTAATTAGTAAAATTTTTAAGAAGAAACTTTCATTTTTAGTATTAAAATGAATGAGTCAGTTATGTTTTGAAGAAAATATTACTTACTTTCATTGAAAGGGAAAAATTTTATCATATTATCTTGACAATTTATCATCTTAATTTTAAAGTTAAGATATTTTATTTATTTCAATTTTTAAAAACTAAAAAAGCAACTTTCTTTGAGAAGTCTTAAGAATTTTTGTAAGGATTGAAAAAAGGTTTTAAGAAAGGATTGAAGAGCTCATTGTGTCATTAAAGCAGATTTGGTTCATTGTTTATTCTAGATGCACTGTTTGGACTTAATTTGGCCCATTGTTTCTTCTAGATAAATCTATTTTAAAATACTAAAAAAAATATTTTAATAATTGCTAAAGTTGCATAAAAATATTTTCTATATAGTAATCTCATGCAAGCTAAAATTTGCTACTTGTTTTTAAAAAGGGAATGTAGTCAAGATCTTCCATGCATAGCCTTTTATAAAGTATATTGGTATGATAGATTTCATTTCAGAAGAAAATGTTTCCTACCAATCTTAAATATTTTTTCTCTGCGTAATTCCTTGTGAATTGAATTATTTAAAAGGGAAAAAACAGTCTGTATCATCTTTAATGAGACAATCAGTTTAAATCATACTTCAGTTAGTAAGACTGTGTAGTCGCAATTATTAATTAATTCCAAATAATTTATCGTAAATTATTTGGAATTAATTTATTTTTATCTTAAAGATAAATTAATTTCAAAAAATTTATCTTTAAGATAAATTAATAATTTATCCAAATAATTTTTATTAATTAATTCCAAATAATCATTCCACAGACATATTCAACAATAATTTATCTTATAATTTTTTACCAATAATTATTTTTATTATTATTATTGTTTGAAAGCTTGCATTTACTAAATATGTTGTTTGAATATGTTTGAGGAATTAATATTATTTCAAACAGTATAGCTCTCAAGGATGTAAAATTAGAGAAATAAGAAAAATTTATTTAAATTTTATACATCTTAAGTTAAGAAAATTAACTTATTAAACCTGTCATTAACATTTTCTGCAATAATGCTAATGCAAATTTTCTAGTTTTGCCTAACATTTACCTGCATAGGTATGTTTTCTCAGTATTATTTGCAAGTTATGGGAGTTAAATATATTTAACTTCCATAACTGCTTAAATTCAGATTTCATGTGTAACTTTCCAAAATTGATAAAATTTATATTTTTGTAGAGAATTTTACATGTTGATTATCAGTATCATTTACACTATAAAATATATACTCTCATTTTCTTCAGTTCCACTAAGTTGTGTCTATTTATTTGAAACCATATTTCGACTTTGATGTGTCTTTGGCTCCATCTAAAGAACCATACTGCCTTAATTCACTGACATATTCTATAGCATAGATTGAATTGCACTATGGAAGTCTACTTGATAAAGTTAGCTTCAAATAATAAGAGGTTTTATTTATTTATTGTTTTGCATTATACTGAATGTGCTTAGTTAAAATTGTACTTGCAAACTGGAAAATATTGTAAAAGAAGTAATAATAATTTGTATCCTATAAAGAAATTAGTTTTAAAAATTTCCCTAGTGAAAAAAAATAGCCTTGCGTATATCAGATTCTGAATTTTGATTTATGGAAATTCAGTATGAAATACCATGTGCATACACACAAATAATTCAACTTCAAAAATTCCCATATTTGTATGTTATTATTATCACACTACTATGAAATACTTTGTTGTTAACAATGTCATTACCTTTGAAAGACTGGAATTAAATTAATTGCAACAGAATTGAAAATCACAAGTATGGTTTCCATTCTCATGAATAGGAATGGAGGTCTGTTCCTATAGATATATGGAAATCTTTCCAATAGAGAGAAGAAACAAACACTGAAAGCACACACAAAAGTTAGGGCAAATATGTTGTTTCACACCTGCAAAGAAATTGTTTGTAAAATTCTACATTAATATTATTACAAATTCATTCCATTTCTAATTTTGATTCTGCTTGAATTGACATTTTTAATACATTTGCCATTGGAACGGTTTGGTCTTATAGATGAATGACACTTGTCTGTAACTGAAGCTATCAACTTATAAAATCTAGGGATTAGAAATTTTCAACAAATCTCTGTAAATTATTGAATGGACAGTTTTTTTGTTTATTTCCTAATTCAACTTTTTCGCTTTGGCAAACAATATGTTGCTGGTTCCATCACATATTTCGTTCACTTCATGTATTTATTGGAAATTATTGATTTCTTGATTCACAATAATTATTTTAATAGTGAGGATTGGTGAATGGTTTTTTAATAACTTGAAAACACATTCTTTTCTTTTGACATAAATTTTGTCTTTTTGTGGTTTATTGGCAACAGAAATGTAACAACAAATATGGACTGAAAATTTCTTGATAAACAAAGGGTACTTGATTATCCGTTTGAGGACAATTCAATATTAATACATACATCATATCCAAGAAAATATTAAAAGGTATAGCCAGCCTAAAGAGCTACACATACCATGAAATTCAGCTGAGAGCCGAGATGACACCCAACATAGTTCCATGATATTCAGGTTTGCTTCTGGTATAAAAAAAAATATTCTAGCATTAACAGTGAGACCATGTGGTTAACAGAATTCTTAACATTCATCACCTTAAATATATATCCTTGTTAGAAAAGTAAAGGTATCTTTGTAATTATTCTGGTAAAAAAAAAGTTTTTTTTTTTCAATAAAATTTTTCTGATAAAAATGGAATAGTGAAATTTTGAATAACCCAAAAAGAAATTGCAGGGGGGTGGTAAACATTTGTTATTGTTATTTCTTTGTTAAAACATTAATACAATGCATTCATATGATTAAATATATTGTATGAAGTGGTCATAAAAATTATATAATTTTATGCATAAACTAATAAATTAAAATCTACTTTGATATGAGCATGATCTTTGCTGTTTTTGCGAACTGAAAGTAAAATTTTTACATAAGAATCTTACTTAATCATAAAATGTTAGACAAAATGAAATTGTGATAATTTAAGATCAATGAAATAGCAGGTGTAGTAAGCATACCCTACTACCACTCTGTAAGCTCACGTCAAAAACTATATATATATATATAGGCATAGGCATAATATCCAACCCATACTAATTTCCTCTCATGTCTGTTTTCACTTGCACTATTCTCACATTTCAATTGGTCTTTTATGATTATGGATGGGAAAAAACCAATTTGGGAAGCTGGTAAGAGTAGAAGATATTCACTGAGAGACTGCTTCAATTTCGTAACATATTGCTAGAAATAATTTAAGGATCAAACTTTTTTTTTATAGAATTATTTGTGCATAAAATATGTGGAATTTGTTTGTAGTACCTCATAGACAGTATAAAAAAATGATTCTCATTACAAAGGAACTTTAATGAGTACATGTAAGCAAAGTCAATCATGTCACGAGCAATTAAAAATGATCTGTATGGAATAGCGCATCATCAAATACGAATATCGGTCACTACCGTAAAGTGGAGCGGTGACTTCGCACTTTCCGGTAAAATCACCGCTCCGATAAATTTCAGTGATATGCAATTTAATGATACGATACGATAATTCCAATAACCGGTCCGTTCACTTTTCAATCCAATCACAGATTTCTTTCGAGAGCTTCCATTGGACAGATCGTATCGATTCTTACTTTTCAGTAAAGTCACCGCTCCGGCAAATTCCAGTGATATCGTATCGATTGTTACTTTCTATCATGATCCAAAACCTGTAATCGAAATATCATCAGTAAGATCGTATCAAGGATTTGAATCACACCCCTCTTTGAAAAGTATTGATCACTTGTATTTGTGACTTTTTGATATTGGTTACATAATAACCGCTCTGAAAATATTCGTCATCCCTAGATAGCCATGCCGGTTTTACTAAATTTTACCAAAAAAAAAAAAAAGCCAATTTTATAAATAAAATTCCGTTTCTTTTCTTAAGCGTTCATGTAAATTTTTAGTAGAGAAAATAAATAGACAACAGCTTATACACTCATTTATATGAACTATAATTAAAGGATTGTTACTCATTGATTTTTTTATAGGCACCGCAGCAGTAGAGTCAAATACGAACTCAACGGAGAAAGGATCGGATTGGTCAACTTTTTATTCATATAATTCCTGATGAAGCGAAGTGAAGTAATGTTCGTGTTTTCTGTATGCGGCTTAGCATCTTTTAATTATAGGAAGTCTTAAGTTCAAAAAGTTCTGTCTTCCAATTTATTTTTCTGTATAATTTATTTTTAGGAAGTGTGCTTTCCAATATTTATGAAGTGAGTTGACTAATATATTTATTCTTGCTACTATCAATATGCAAAACTTTGGTTTTCACAGATCATTGTGCTTAATACTGATATCGTGTCAAAAAATATTAGTTTTTACATTTTGCAACAAAATATTTGTTGTATTTTATACGTATTTTTTAATGACTTTCGGTAATGTATTATGTTAGGCTGCTTTTTGGATATAAAACATCATTTAATTAAATCCTTTTAAATATAATGTCCTTTATTAGCATGTGCCAGGCCTTCTCTTGTAGTAACTTTTTATCTCAGTAATTTATGCTGCATCACTATGGTAATTTTTATACTTGAGAAATAATATGAAGCGTACTAAATTCATCCAAGAAAACTATTCTTTGCAAGATTGACATAAATATAAAAAGATTATAGAAAATCTATCTGGTATATTTTTGCCAGACGCTACAGAATCGAAAGTCAATGACTGGAACTTTATCTGGGCATCATGTATTTAAAATATTCTTAATTTTCCATAAATATGTAATTTTTATGCTAGTAATTTGGTCTTTTTTTCCATAGAAAACTATGCATATTTTACATGTAATTAATTCTTGTACCATCACTTAAACAACCATTTCTGGTAAACCTTTGAAATTTAATATTGTTAATTCCATTTAGATGATACATTTTAGCCCAATTAACTAAATGTGAATTAAAATTAATCCATTTTCTATCATTATTTTAATGAATTATTAGCAATGCTTTTATGATAAATGTGCAAGCCATGAATATAAGTCAATGTAATGTTTTTTCCACAATTTTCTTGTATGAGAAAATGAGGTATACCAAAATTAGTTTTCATATACCAGTCAACAAGTTTCTCTGCAAATAATAAGCAAATGTCTACTTTTTATTAAATAATTGACAATTCACCTTTTAACAAAAATAATTTCATGTGAAGGTGAAATATCCTTCCTTGATAAGGATTATAAATTTAATGCAAAATAAGTTTATTTGTTTTACATTTTTTTATCGTTTATTTCTAATACAAGGGGGGGATACTTGAAAAGCTCTGTAATGGTAATGTTATACTTAACTTTGGTTTATATTGCAGAGAACAAAAAAATTGATTGGTGAAGTCCATTATGAGATCTAAAATATATAGAAACTTATCTTCAGCCTGTGTAGTGACATTAATTTAATGTGACTTCAAAATCATAAAGAACTAAAGAAGAAATTTGTTACTATTCCATTGAAGTGCTTAAATTATATATTGGTTTACTAATTTGTTTTTTATATTTTAAAATTTGAGAAAGATTCTTAATCCTAAGAGCATATGCAGCAATTTGTTATTTTATAGAATAGTTTTCCAGATACATTAAGTTCAATTATTATTAGACTTTCACAATAGCGTACTCATCTATTTTTAGGGGGTTTTTTTTTGTAATAGTGTATTGAACAATGTCAATTGAATATTGATAAGATTAGATTTCTTTTATGAAAATGGCTGAAGTTCCTATATTTGCTGGCATATGATTCACTTAGATTTTGAATATTTATCCTAAATTTCATTTTGTATAAATATATTTTATATTTATAGAGAAAAAATATATTTAAAATCAGGAAGTTATCTTCTGGCGAAGTATTTTTAAATATTAACATTAATGTAAACAATATTAACATCTTTAAATAAGAAAATATTCTTATAATTAAATTTTTAAAATTATTTTTTGAAAAGTTTTTTCCAACTTTTGCCACTTATGTAATATGGTTATCAAATTTTGGGAGTAAAAGAATTGCGGGGGGTGACTTTTTTCCCCACTAATCTTTTGCAGTTGGGTCAAAACAAAAGTAATTTGAATACGTGCACAATGATTAAAGGTGAAAGTCTTATAAGAATAATAAATCAATCAATTTTTTATTGTTAAAATATTAATTACTTTCAACTTTTTTCTTTATTTAGAGACGAATTTTGTATAAGTGGCAGCTTAGTATATTTCCAATGATTTAGATTTCTCTAGGCAAATGCCACAAATAATAATAAGTTGAATAAAATAAGTTATACTAACTATTTTTTAAGAATCATCCTCATTAAATTGCATTTTGATAGTTCTCTAATGATTTTATATATTAACTTTCTGTATACATTAACTTATTTTCACTGGTATATCTTTCATCCAGACTGATCTCTCCCTCCCTTATTTTCTTCCATATTGATATTTAGAGTTTCTTGAATTGCAGTTAAAAAAAAAATATGATCATCTTAATGAAAGTGATTTAATGAAAATATCTTTTATTGGTATTTGTGTATTCATCTCCAATTAGGTTCGGACATGAATCTAAAAAATGAGATATAAAAATTTCTTATCATGCCAACTAACACAGATGTTATCTTTTAATCTCAAAAGAATATATATATATACATATTATCATTAATTTTTCAAAAAAGAAAAAACTATTAGTTAATTACATTTCTGTGAAATTTTCAATGCATAAATTAAAATATATTTAATCTTTATTTCACATGTGATTCTCAAACTATATAAATTGTGATAGATCACATGATAAAATTTTATTTCAATTATCATGCCAACTAACACAGATGTTATCTTTTAATCTCAAAAGAATATATATATATACATATTATCATTAATTTTTCAAAAAAGAAAAAACTATTAGTTAATTACATTTCTGTGAAATTTTCAATGCATAAATTAAAATATATTTAATCTTTATTTCACATGTGATTCTCAAACTATATAAATTGTGATAGATCACATGATAAAATTTTATTTCAATAAATAAATATCTTGTGGCATTTGAAGCTGTTGTTAATGATTTGAAAGTTAATTTTTCCATGTTTTAAACTGAAAATGTCTGTAAGACATGATTAAAGGAAGCTATCTTAAAATCTGTGATCTGTTATACTTCCAAATTGTTTTGACATAAGCATACCAAATTTCATAAAATTTTATTGAATTACTTTTGATATATTGTTTTCTGTGAACCAATCATAGTGAAATATTCAGTTTTCGGAAAATGCATTTAAAAAATGTATTTCACATTAGATCATTTAAATACACTGAAAACAAATGCTATTTTCTAGCATTTTTAAAAGAATTGCCTGAAAACTAGCAACAAACTGTGCCTGGATAGGTAAACAATTTAGGTATTATTTTCCAGAATTGTAGGTAAAAATAAAATAGGCAGTTAATTTCTTATTGAAAATATCAATGTGTACAGTTTTAATTTTTATCTGTAATGTATTGATAGTTCGATCTTACATATATTAAAAATAAAGACTGTTTTAGAATCTACGAATTTGTGATCATTATATCATTAAAGTTTTTCAAAGAAAAAAAAAACACCTTTACAACTTGGTTTATTTAACCACTTGGCATTGCTGAATGTTAGGCTTAACTGCATATCATTGTCACATTTTAGCTATGATTAACAATATTGCTACAAGCCTGTAAAGTTATTTCCCAGCACGGAAGATTAATTACTGAAAAGACCGTTTTACGATCAGCCCTGCGGTTGCCGCATCAGTGATCTCAGAGCTTGGGGGCTTTGGCAACAAAATAGATATTAATGGAAACTTTGAGAATTTTAGCGATCCATCCAATGGCAACCAAGATATGTCTGATTGGTCCAGGGCCTTCTCAGCCCGCCTCCTGGGAGCTATAAAAGGCTGCCACTCTCAAGCTGCAATGAATACCTTCCTCTCCTTCTCCACAAGAGAGCAGTGCCAGTTCAACTTCAACCACCAACAGTCAAGACCACAGAAAGTCTATGGCATTTACCAAAAGCAAGGCCACTTACTCCAACTTTCCGCCAATACAGGAGATAGCTTCAGACTGAAGCGGGCCCTCCTAAATCACCACCATTACTAGCTGCAATGAATGGTCTTAGGTGGAGTCATGAAATGAGTTGTTGAGCCAGTCATGTAGTAGTGATGGCAGTTGGGTGTAGCTAAACCGAAGAGACGGTAGAGAATTTCAGCCGTTTGGAGAGACTGTAGTGCAAAGCTCCAAAGATTCCTTCTCCTACTGAATTCTGTCTGGTCGCTTTGTGTGCTCTGATCGTTATTACTATCAAATTGCTACTTGTGGGCTACTGCCTGTTGTAGTGTGCTGCTGTGTGTACGTTTTGGCTGTATATAGTTGTCTTTGTTGTGATTACTTTTTTATTGCAATAAACCTGACATATTTGCTCTTTCTTTTTTTTTTTTTGGTGATAAATTGCTGCCATGTGGTTAATGCACAAATACTAATTTCATTATGTGTATCATTATACCCTTTCTTTATTTAGCTTTGCTTATCCTTTTTTAAATCAATGTTTTTAATCTTTTCAGCTGAGCACAAATACTTCTGATTCTCTAAATTAGAGTTTCTGTTAATGTCTTAGCATTCATTTGCTTTTAATAGAGTTAGGAATCTGTCATATGCTGTTTAATAAGTTTTATTTTTCTATGCAGGTTTTACATTCAAATTTTTTCATCAATTATGTAATCAATAATTACCGTTATACAAATTATTCCAAAAGTGAATTTGCTATCCAAAATTGGCCATTTATTAGATAAAACAATCTCTTTTGGAATCTCAACTTTAAAATTATTAATTTGTAATTTTAAAAAAAATATTGAAAATGAGAATTTTAAAGTTGATTCCCAATTGGATAGCTAAGTTTAAATCATGTTGCTCTGTTTGTTTACCAAGTAGGATTTAAAGAATAGATTTAAAATTACATATGGATAAAGTTCCCTTAGACGTTGGTGTTTAAAAACTTGAATTACTTTTTTGCAGAAATGGCTGATGAAATTACAGATAATGATGTTATCAGTGCAGTTGATAATGGTGTACCAGATACTGATGATTTAAATGCAACTAACCAGACTGATGAAATGGAAGATCCAGTAAGTTTTTTTGTGTGTGTGTGTGTGCATGTGCATTTATTTGTGGGTATGCTATTGAGATTAATATTAGTAGTAATTCCACACTTACTACTCGAGCTTCATGTTTTTTGGCTCTAAAATAGTCCAAGAAGATGGAAACTGCAAACTTTCAGATTTTTTTAAACTATTTATTACCAAGTTATAAATTTTTAAAAATTGTGAAAAATAAATTTAAAAAAAATTATGATTTTTAAAATACTGGTAATGTTTAGAACTCTCACTAAATTTTTAATTCTTTAAAGGGGGAAAATAACATCGTATTTTATCTTATTTTAATAACATCTGTGTTAATTTTTTTTTAACATTTGGGCTATAATGAAGAGAGGAAAATGTTTTCAGTATTTATGTAATTTCTATGCATTTGAGTATAAAAAATGACCTATTCCATTCATGCTGGTTAAACTGCTGTTATAGAAAGCTTTGAAAATCACAATGAATAATAGCTGAACATAAGACCCTTTTATATTTTTCCATAACACATGTTTTCAAAGTGCAATTATTGTAAACCTTTGCACTTTAAACTTTGTATGTTCACTATCTTGTCTGCTATTATATATATAATTTTTATTTAATGAGTTTTGTTATTAATACTACTACAGGGTGCGTAGCATCATAAAAAGTGCTTAATTTTCTCGTGAAAACAAAGAAAGCTTTTCGTTTTATTTTGTTTCCCCACAAGATAAAATATGATAATTTGAAATCATGGTCGTAAAGGCTTGTTGGATGTATCAATAAAGGAAGCCAACAAAGGGGAAGAATTTGAAGAACCATTCAGGGGTTCCAGCTCATTTTAAGATAACGTTTAATGATTCTTTTTTTTTTCCCCTTTTTCATCAACAATGTGCATTGCCATTTATTAAAATACTGGAATAGTTATATGGAAGAGGCAATACGAAATGCGTACTATACCATACTTATTGCAAATCAAAAAACATTTCAATTTCTTAATATTTTATTTATTGAAGAATTTATTTAAGTTATACCTGGTTAAGTGAATATTTAAAATTTTATGTGTTGTTAAAGATGAATATGCGATATGGTCCAATCAATGGAAAATATAAAAGAAGCAGAATGAATTTGATGCACCAAAACGATATATTGAACATAGAAAAAGCTGCTTTAAAAACACTAGCATATTCAATCATCATTCTCATTAATATGTCGTTTTGGAGCAGTTGTTTGAACGACCTATTACAGGTATTCTTACTATAGGTATACCATTCAATATTAATTACTATATTGAATTGTAATTAATTGCAGTATGAAATTTTAACTTGAAGTCTTAAATTTTCAATGATCGTGATATCTTCCGCGATACTTTTTGTATGTCCCTATTCATTTCAACAAGTTTGTTTGTTGGACTAATCTTGTCAAATTTGTTTTGATTAAGAAAAAAAAAAGAAAGAAAAGAAACTGTTGGATCTGTTACTTAAATATTTTTAAAAAAATAAAAAAAAATGTGTTTTTTAAGGATTTATATTCTATTATTTTATAATAATTTTTTATTTTTATTTTTTTATAGAAATTTTTTCCCAGTGAAATCTCTCTTTATATATAAAGTTTTGTCTTGAGCAACGCCCAGCATAAAGTCATTGAAGTTAGGAGCATGAAATCTGGGAAGTTATTTTTTGGGTATTGGAAGCACACTAAGAACAGATTTATCAAACTTTTAATTCGAAGTTTAATTAAAAAATAGAATTTTAATGTGTTTTCATCATAACATCAAAGCATATTATCACATAAAAATTATTTTACACCGTTTTAAAGTTTAAAAATAATATAAATAAAGATTAAAAATAAATAATGAAAAAAAAATGTTTGGTTGAATGTATTTTTTAATAATTTCTGAGAAAATTGTTTGGGACATAGTTTATAACAAAGATTTTTTTTATAAGGAAATTGAAAATGATATTGCTTCTTCAAATCATTGAATCATATTATTCCGTAGCTGTTAAAATTATAGTAAAATGGGGGGGGGGTGCTTTTTTTTTTTTGCTTTTATTTAAACTTAAAAAATTTTAAAGTTTCTTCATTGAATAAAATTCTTTATTTATTGAATTTTGAAGTAATGCAATATATTGTCTCGCGCTGGTTTCAGTGCAGACTTTTTTAAATGTTGTTTAACATGTTTAATTTCTCATATACAAAATTTAATGAAAATATTGCAATTATCAAAAAATTTGTACTAAAGATTTTAATGAATCTCCATATTTCGTACCTCCTTGAATTCGAAAATACATTTTCGAAAAATATCTGTCTGTGACAAAGAAACATTTTGAACCAGATGGATGAAATTTGATATACGGTCTTCACACCAAACTTGTAGATTTCAATCACATTTTCAGCAACATCCGTTCAGAGGAAATCTGTTTACCTGTCCAGCTGTTGGAATATAAGTTAGCATTTACATAACTAAGAGAGCTATATCGTAAACATTTGGTACACAGATTTAATAACTATTGAATAAACATCAGCTGAATTTAAACCCAAATCCAACAAGGGGTTCACCTCATGTTGGTCTATACTTTCAGAAATATGTAAATGTGATAGCTAAAAAATTTAGTGACTTAAATATATCAAATTTGGTATGTAATTTTGTGACTGCAAGTGTACTTTTGAGTCAGATTTTTGTTTTAATCAATTGGGAAGAATGTGCCTTAAAACCCAAGTTTGCTTTATTGAATATTTTCAACAGCCTGCCAGAGATTAATCCTAAAACACTTGCCAACGATCACACGATAGATAGAATTAGTAAAAATATTTAATATACGCATAGTGTTGGTATTCTGTAACTATTGTACGCCAATGCCACACAAGGCATTTCCTGGCAATATGCGAGAAAGTTTTGGCAAGATGCTCTTTCTGATTTATTTCCATTTTGCTTCTAACTGCATAGCTGTTTTATTTATTTATTTTTTTACTTTATTAATTTGTTTCCGTTATTTATGAAAACAAGAACTTGTTAAAGCATTTTCATTTCTTCGTAAAAACATATTCTTCTGTAATTTTTTCATGTAAGAATTTTTTCTTATAGGTAAAAAGAAAGTTTTCATTAAATTTTAGAAACATTAAACATTCAAAAAAGACTTTTACTACACTTTAGAAATAAGCGGCGATACGACAATTTCTTTTTAGTTTTATCATTTGTGAACGCTGCTATTATTTTCTATTAAAAATGATTTTAAAAACTTATTTAGAAAACATGGCATTGTCAGAGGCTAAGGCAGAGGCATATGGGGCAGTTGCCCTGGGCCCCCAAATCAAATAGAAAGTTTATTTTATGTTTTCTTCTTTAATAAACTTTTTTTAAACAAAATATCAGTACAGTGTAGAATCCGTCGGTTTTATGTTAGCTTCTTCATTAATTTATTGTGTGAACAAAAAAAAAAGCAAAAAAATCTATATTTCAATTTAGCTAAGTTTTCGCAATTGAGAATGTACAAATTTGGCGAATCAAAAGCCTGTCTTTTTACATACCACATGGGGAGGGAGGGGTGAATCAAAAGCCTTTATACCTATTTTAGGTTCTGGTCGATTTTCTTATTGTATATCTATTATGAGATGAAAAACTTAAATACCTCCATAAAGTTATGTTCTGCATTACTGAATTAGTGAAGCAGAGGGAGCCCTCCCCCCTAAGAAGTTTTTGCTCTGGGTTCCAGTAAGGCTAAGTCGGGCCCTGGGCATTGTTCGATCATAAATTTCATGGCAGTTATGCTAGTCTAGTCATAGAAATGCTTTAGTTTTAAACTTTATAAGATTGCAAATAAAGTTACTTAATAGAATGATTCAGTGCAGGGAGAAATTTACTCTTTCCATCTCAGCCATGTTGAATCTTAATTGTTGTTACTTATATAGAAATCAAATACAAGATTTGTGGTCCTGCTGAATTTCTACATCAGTATCAACATTTTCAAAAATGTTGTATCCAATATTTTATTTTAATTTTAAGAAATATTATAAAAGCTCACAGATCTTTATTGTTAATCTTATAAAAGTTAACTTAATTTTTTTAATATTAATAGTTTTTTCATTTTTATGATCATTTCTATGCTTTTGTCAAATCCAAAAAGGCATAATTTTACAATAGAAGATGTTTTACAAATA
Source organism: Argiope bruennichi (assembly GCF_947563725.1). Taxonomy (NCBI): domain Eukaryota; kingdom Metazoa; phylum Arthropoda; class Arachnida; order Araneae; family Araneidae; genus Argiope; species Argiope bruennichi. The sequence goes on along the minus strand of NC_079151.1, from coordinate 142,214,089 downwards.
AATAAATAAATAAATATTAAAATTTAAAAAATAAGCATTTAAAATTAATTTTAAAAAATTTTTGCAATAAAAACTATGCATTATTATAAAACAGAAAAAAAAATACTATGCTAGAAAACACATAGTTTACATATGCATACTTTACAAAGGTGCTTAATTTTGGGCGCTAAGACGCTTAAAAATACTTAATTTTTGCAGAAATTTCTCACTACACACCCTGTTCTATTAACATTGTTTCTGTGAGTTGTATTTAAATTTGTATTATTTTTCCTTTTATTTTTCAGGATTTGGAAATGATAAAAGCTCGTGTGAAAGAAATGGAAGAGGAAGCGGAAAAGATTAAACAAATGCAAAATGAAGTTGAAAAGATGGCTCATAGTACTCCTGGTTAGTTGCATTTTTATACACAGTTTAATGAGCCATATGTCTATATTGGAATCTAGTAAAAGTGTCATTTACAAGTAGTAATTTAGGGTGAGAGAGTGGCACATGATTAGTATTAAACCTTTACATGTTTATTTATCTAAATAAGTATTATCAACAACTCCTTTTTCCTTCAGTTATACAATTACTACAATTTAATATGTAGGAAATTTCAGTTTATTTTTTGGCTTCCTAAAATTGATTGTGTATGAGTAAAAATTTCCCTATTTAGATTAATGGAAATTACTCATCTCTTCAACGGTTGGTTTAATAATTTTTCAAATGACATTGTAAGAATTCTTTTACAATAAGGTGATGATCAAGGTTCTTTCTACTTTTGAGAATTTCTTGATTTACTGTAGCCCCGATTTACAGGAGCCCGAAAAGGGCTCTTGATTTTTTTTTTCCCCCCAATTCCTTGAGAAGTAGGTAAAATTCATATCCATTAACTTTTGGAGATATGAGAGTTACTTGATTTTTACTTTGAAAATTCCACCAGGAACAAGGTATTTATATTAAGATGCTATAAATTGCCAGTCCCCTCTATATATAATTTAGAGGAAGATGGAGAAGACAGAAGGGATAGTGACTATCACCATAACTGCTAAAAAAATCTTCAGCAGCTGTTATTTCCATTTGTGAAAAATAATAAGATTATGCTATATATTGTATCTTGACAGCTATTAAGTGCAAAACTAAAATAGTTTTAAGTCTTGCTAAGGTATATCAAACTTGTTTCGAGAAATCTTGCCATATATTTTTTTCTAAAAGTATTCCTATGATCTATCAGATAGCTTTTATTTAAATTGCCTTATCATTGCTCCATTTATTAAGAGTTTTTGTTAAAACATCTGAATGATCTTAACGTGTATAACCTGGTGTTTGACAAAGCATTCACTTCTCTTTACGCATAGTTATATTCGGATTTATATATTGTGTTTATGAGTGAAAAAATAGGGAGCTTGTAACCACATATACAGTGCTTCAACTTTCATTGGATCATTCTGCAACCAAACAGACGAAAATGTGTTTTCAGAAATCATTCAATGCACATATGAAAATTTACAAGAATTTTGTAAACTTTTAGAAAAATTGGATTTGAAATAGGTTTTATTTATCACTATGGATGTGTCATTAAATTGGATTTTTTTTTTTTAATTGAAAGATAAAGTTGCAAAAAAAAATGTTCATTTGTTTACAAATGTGTATTTTGCAGAATCAGGTGGCTGGAGAATGCAGCTAATGCCAAATGATCTTTCAAAATGTAGGATAATTTTGTGTTGATAATGTTGTTGTGTTGAGATTGTTGAAAAAGGAGTTTCCTGTACTAAAATCTAAATCATATAAATTTATAGCAGAAATCCAATTTTAACTGTAAAGCTTTTTTTTTTTTTTTTGTCACTGCCAATAAATATCCATTTGTAAGCAATTATTATTTTAGCACAGAATGTAAAAAAAGATAATTACTCTCTATTTCAAAATTTTCATTCAAAAGATTTTCTTCAATAAACAACTATTACATTTAAAAATTTAGTTTTTTAAATAGATTCATATGCTGATATCAGCAAAGTTAGTATGGGATTCACTATGAAAGGAATGTTAATAAGCTGTATTAATCAGAGGGAAGGGGGAAACGGTTATGAGATTTGATTCATGAAAGTTAAGATATTCTATTTATTTACATTTGCTGAATTTTTGACAAGTTCCCTCTCAACTATGTGTTTGTCAGAAATATGAGTTGTTTAGAATCGAAGAAACTGATCAAACAAGTCCATTTCCTCTATAAAAGGGCTTTTTGTTCTTGTTATTTTCTTGTGAATATCAACAGAATGTAAGAAAAACAATGCGATTATATATTATTTGACTTTGAAGAAAATTTTCTTAAAAATATGTCTTGCAATTAAGTAGAATTTGGAAAATTTGAAATATCCATTAATCAAACTAATAAATTTTTTCAAAGCATTTAGAAGTTTAATTGTTAGAGGACATTAAAATTATGATGATTCTGTCACATGATCAGGTCATAGTAAAAAAGTATTTTCTTCAAATAAGAAAACAAGCTTTTAAATCTAAAAAAAAAAAAAAAAATTAAACTCTTGAAATATTAGGTTTTAGACATATTAAAAAATATTTCTTAAGTCATGCAAGAGCTTAGATTATTGGCAAAAAATTCCTTCTCTAAATATATAACATTTATTTATAATCTTTACCTTCTCAATATGATGAGAAAATTAGAAAATACATTACAATTAAATGATTTAAAATTAGAAATAAAATTTTACAAATTATTATAGAAATCTGTGAACAAGCTAATAGAAAAGGAAGAAAGAATAGAAATTTTCAATGGATAGCAGAATCAAATGAGGAAGTCAGTTTGGGTCTTTATTAGAAAGACCTAAATTGTAAATTTAAAGTGTTTTAATGTTACGTAATTTGCAGTTCATTTGACTAATAGAGTTATTAATTTCTATCTGTCTCTTGTACTTTTCTCTTTATTCTACTGTGCACTGGTCAAACATAAGTTAAAAAATTCTTACAGTTTTTAATGGATTTTGTTTAAGTTAAAGTGTGAATTGTTTCAGAAATAAACACCTGTAGTAGTTTTTGTGAAATTAGTTATTGTAAATTATGCAATAACTGATAGCAAGGATGTAGCATTGTAATCTCGATATCCACTTAGAGTTGCAAGTTTGCATATACAGCTGCAAAATGATCTAGCAGGTGTGCTTAATGCTCTTTATTTAAATGTCTAGAAATAATATGTAGGAAAGTAATGGTGCATTTGAACATTTATGGTGAATGTATTTCATTTAATTTATCAATTGCATTTTTATATGTAAATGATGTAATTTTATGGTCCTAAATTTTTTTCCCATCAATAACAGTAGGAGCACTGTAAATCTATTATAGAAACATTAATAATGCTTAATGGCTTCATTGGCTTGAAAACAAGTTTATTCTATAAACCTTTTTTATGCAGTTGAAATTCATGAATATCCCTGATGAATTTGCTAGTATGAGGTATTATTTTTTTAATATCTAAACTGAGACATTCTGTATACTTGATTATATTACAAAAGTAGATAATAATTTTTTATAAATTCAAATTCTTTATGATTTATATTCTTGTTAGTAATTTATTTTGATAATTTTTCTAATAGGACTTCTTGCTTTGAGTCCTGAAGAGAAGGCTGAAATTGATTCCCGTTCTATATATGTTGGAAATGTAAGTTGTATATGATTGTATATTCTACTTTAAAATGTATTAAAAAAAATTTTTAATATATTTTTAATACAAACTGAATAAATAATTAATGTATATTATCTGTCAAAAAGAAAATTTTATTTTCTAAATTGTTCATTAATCAATAATTATTGATTTACTAACAATTTTTTGGTAATTTAACTTAATCACATGCTGGAAACTCAAAATGAAATAAGAAAATTATATAATTTTATACTTTATTCATTTATTTATATTATAGTAATGCTTACTTCTAAATTGATTTCTAATTTGTTTCCAGTGCTTGAGACTGCATTATTTTAGAGCCAATAATATATATAATGTATAAAAGCATTATTTTATGTGAAGCAAAATGAAGTTTCGAAGACAGGGAAGAGACTTTCGATTTTGTGGCGTTTTATTTCATCTTGGAGACACAATCATTATGTAGAAGCGATGAGCACACACACAACACAGAAAGAAATGAGGGAAAAAGCTCTTTAACATTTTATCCCTGGTCTTGAGATATTGATGGGGAAAATATTTCTCCATAGTGCTTATATACAATGAGATTTCAATAGGAATTTCTGCTCCATGTGCCTACAAGGCAAGGGAGACACAGAGATCTTTTAAAAAAGAATTTGTCACAGCGGTATTTTGTCCCTTCACTCGGAGTGTGGGAAATTAGGCTTTTAGCCGATTCAGCAATTTTACAAAGCTTCTTTTGAATTAAGTAAGTACAGAAAGTGGAATTAGATCAGGAAATAAGAGAATATTTTAGAATAAAGTTACTATGGGCTAAAATTGAAATTAGAGTTTAAAATATCATTACATATATAAATAAAAAAAAATTACAATTGGTGTAAAAATTTAGAAAACTTATGTAACATAGAAAAAAGTTTCATCTACAGTTGTTAAAATCTAGCTCTAGACATTGCTCAAACATTATTGCTCTTTTATTATTATTATTATTTAATTTTATTTGATTTTCATTCTTACCTTTATTAGTAGCTAGTGTTTTTTTTTTTTATCATAAAAGCTTTTTAAGGTCATATTTTTCTGTTCTCCTTTGTTTTAGTACAAAAAATATGAAATACAGTTCTATTATTATTATATTAAGGATAATTATATTTTGTTTAGCTGAACCATTAATTGATTGTCCATTGTATTTAGACTCTTCATAAAAAATTATTTGTTTTAGGTGGATTATGGCGCTACAGCTGAAGAATTGGAACAACATTTCCATGGATGTGGCTCTATAAATAGAGTGACTATACAATGTGACAAATATAGTGGTCATCCCAAAGGGTAAATACTAAGTTAATATTAGTTGCTTAATTTATGACTGCTTTCTTTTATTTTAGATATCTTGTAATGATGCAATTTCTATGAAACTTAGAAATCTTTCCTGAACATATGTTTTATGAATTTTTGACTTAATTTCATAAGTGAAATATTAGTTAATATTTATAAAGTCTTTTAAGATACCTAGTTTTCAATGATAATAGAGACCATTTTTAATAGATGTTGGTATTCAGTTTAATTGCTTAAATTTCTTGTCATGATTTATGTTAATGTCATGTTTTTTTTTTAAAATTATTATTATTGATGTTAATGGAGGAGGCATTTTTACAACTATTTGGCTGAAAGTTTACTTATAATATTAGGATTTTAGCTTAGCAAATTTGATTTCTTCATTGGCATTATCGTGTATATTTTTTGTGAGTGTTTGTCTAATTATTTCAAGCCAGATTTATCAAATAACTGCAAAATGAGCAAAGATTATTGTATTAAAAATTGCCATGAAATTATTTACACAATTTTTCCTTCTTCTCTAGGTTTGCTTACATTGAATTTGCCGATAAAGACTCTGTATCTACATCAACTGCTCTGGATGAATCCCTATTCCGAGGAAGACAAATTAAGGTTAGTTGTTTTTTGCTGTAATGATAATATAGATGCTGTATGAATAGATTTTTACACCACTGCATACATGCTAGTATATACGCTTAGGTCATTGAAATTTCCCTCATGATTTTCTAAACACCAATAATTAATTAGGTAATCTACTTAATAGATAATGTCCTTCCTTTGTTATATTGTGACAAATAAAATGGATATGCGTAATGCTAATTAAAATGTATAATCTATTAAGCTTATATTATGGAGTAAACTTAATTTATAATGACTTGAAAAGAGTAAAGGTACTTTTTTTTTTTTTTTTTTGCTATACTACCATTATTCTTATCTTAAATGGGAATTTCCTGCAATAACCTGTATGCTGGATTATTTTCATCCATCATACTTAAAATATCTTAAAAGTAGGTTGAAATGGAAAATTATATATCCATTTTGTGTGTGTATTTCCTAATAATAAGTTTTGCTATTAAGGAATATTACATAATGAATGAAATGTTTTGTTTCAGGTTTTACCAAAGCGTACAAATCGGCCAGGAATTAGCACCACTAATAGACCACCTAGGGGAAGATTTCGTAGGGCAGCCAGACCTTCATACTATGGTGGGGGATATAGACCCATGAGACGATCCTTTAGGTAAACACCTCTCTAAATTGCTGCTTTTTATTGGGAGCCAAATGTTTAAGGAAAAATTATGTAACTTGCATTTTTATGCTTAGAAAAGAAAAATACAGAGAAAATACTTTTTAAATTTCTCTTTTACACCAAATTTCAGATAAACATGTATTTCTTTTTAATGGTTGCTCTTTTTTTATTTATTTATTTTTATTTCTTTGAACTGAATCACATTTGCTGGGAGAAAATTCCTCAAAATTATCAGATTATGAGAAAACATTTGTTCCCTAACCTCCTAAAACTGAACATATAATGAATATTCTTTGTCCTTAATAATTATGATTCAAATATAGTTCATAATATGTTCATGATTCTAGGATTGTTTTAGTTCTAGGAAAAGTTGTCCTATAAAAATGTTTTAACTCCTTATTTTTAAAAAAGTTGTAATGAGTGATGTGTGTGTGTGTATTTTCTGTGAGTTTACCTCATAAATTAAGCAACTTTTTGGCACTTCAACCTTTGTCAAATTTTCCTTTTATTGGTTTTAAAAGGTATTATAAAATTTTGAGGTGTTTTTTGTATCGGGTATTAAGTTGGCTTAAGATTTATTCTTTATTTTATTTAGTTATTATTAAAATATTTCTTTTAAATATTTGAATTACAAAATATTTATTTTTCTGACTTTCAAATTAAGTATTTTGAAAGTCACCCCATAAGCGTTTTAAAACTGGAAAGACATAAATCCACCAATAATATTGAAAGTAGAATGAAATGAATTAAAATAAGGGTATATGGTGATGGATAATCGCCATGATCAAATATTGACTTGCAAGGGAAAATCTCACTTTTCTGGATTATAGCACCAATTTCATCATTTTTAAAAGGTTCATGGCAGTTGAAACAGGCAATTGATTTAAGATAGCTGAAAAAAGTAGAAACTGAATTGAGTACAGTTTAAAAATAAATCGAAGAAGTAGCGTATAAGGCACATCTAAAGGGGAAAAATCTTTTTTTGGCTTTTGACTTTGTACATAATTTAAATAATTGGGAACTGTATGTTTCAGTTTTACTTTTTTTGTTGTTGTCGTTGTTGCTTTTCTTTTTATAGCATTGGGAAATATTTTTATTTGAAATATTAAGCTTTGTTAGGATATTCTTATTTAGAATCGATATCCATGTTTTCTCCTTTTTAAATATTCCATGTTTCTCTCTGTCTTCATTGATAATGATTTGCTTGTTAGTTGTAAAATTAATTAATTCTGAAATATTAGGGTCTAATTTAAAGGCACATAGAAAGGACGGAAATAAATGGATTTTGTGATGGAATGAGCTTGCTTATATCATATATTTAAACAAGAGAATGATGAAGCTATATTTACATACTTTAATCATTAAACCATATTTTTAACACTCATAGTTCTCACCTTTAAGAACACGATAATCTACATTGCATGAAATTTTATTCTTACTAGGAAAGATTCTCAATTTATATCTAGGCTAGCGTGGCTCGTCTACTTTGTAGAATTGCACATTCAACCTACTTATGGCTGGCTTCTTTCAATAAAATATTTTAATATCTTTAGGAAGTTATGTGCCTGGAAAGATGTGCTCTCACAGGTCAGAACATAGCAAGCACCAAATGTCTATGTAGACGGGAAAATATTCTCCCATTAAGCCTAAAGTGCATTAAATTTCATAAAACAATGTATTACAGTGTTTGAGAATTATTCCTAGCTTGCTTCTGTTTTTGCAAAAATCCAATTATTCACAGCTACTTATGCAACTGCAATTTGATTTTGAAGAGATAAATTTTAATATACTGGCCAAATCTTTCTAAAACACATGGACTAATAACACCATCTGATAAAAATTACCATTAGATGAAATTGTATCACATTTCATTCCAAAAGTGTGATGCATCTATGCATTAATCATTCAGCAAATCAAGATGTGCATTTGTTCCTGAGGAAATCTGAGTTCCAGAAAAGTTAAAGGAACTTAATTGGAATGTTTCCCTGAAGTAATATCATGAAAGAATTCAAGCAAAAAGAAATATTGGCAAATAAAAATTAGATAAAATAAAATAAAGCTAAATAAAAATTATTATAATCAGTAATATAAATTACTTTTTACAGGTCTCAATGGATAAAATAGCATCCATTCCTAGTTCACCATAATTATTTTCAAAGATTTGATGTGTATGGATTTCTTTTAGGAAAATAGCATTGAGTCAGTTGGTTAGACTGTTCAATTATTGCTGCAAAGTACCCGAGATATTTGTTAGTGAATGTTAGTAGGAATCATATTTTTATTGATGTTCATAGTTTTCAGATGCCTGTTTTTAAAAGTTGGATCATTAAAAAAAAAATTTTTTTACATGATTTAAAGATAAGAACAATTGGTAAGTATAAATGACAGATAAATACACATACCATTTCTGCACATAAAAATCTGTTTATCTCAGTTCTCTCTATCTGCCTTAACATTTTTTTCCCCAAATAATTCAGAATTAATCTGTAGAATAATATTCCTATATTTTCAATAATTTAACCTATTTTTTATAATTTAATTTAACCAATAACCAAGTGCCCATGTTTGTTTGAAAAGACTACCAATAATAGCTGGTTACAGTGCAATTAAAAACTTAAGTTCACCTGAGTTTTGATTTCATTTTATTTTTGAAAAAAATTTTCGATTTAAGCTAATTATAGAGGGATGAATTAGCTTTTCTTTGAAAGCATATAAATATATACTTCTGTTAATTTCTTTTATTTCATTTGCTTTTTTTTTTATTTTCATTGTAGGAGACGAAGCTGGTACTATCCCTACTGATATCATAAGGCCAGAATTTTTTAAAGATCAGATCATCCCATTTTTTACTGTGAGTCATAATTTTAATTGTAATTCTTATTGTTTTTATTAAAATTTTGTAATAAAAAATATTTTTTATTGGCTTTTGATTTTTTTTTCTTAAATTTTTGTTGATATTCTAAAATTTTACAAATTTGAAGGCCTTAATTTTTTTAAATCATTCATTTGGCAGTCTCAAAATTTCTTTATTAAAGAACAGTCATTTAATACATTTTATACTTAATGGCAAAATTATTACATCTTTAAATTTAAGACTCATATTTAAATTGCCATCTTGGTAGCCGTTTAGGAAATTATATTTAAATAATTGCATTATAATTATTATTTTTAATTTCACTGTAATATATTTTTGTTCCAAACTTAACCTGATCCCAATAAACCTCTCTAACCAGCATATCTTAACAAGTTTTGCTTATTCATTTCTTTTAAATTTATTAATTACCTACTTTTCATGCTACTTATTTAGATCTTGCACGAGATAGAATTTTAAAGTAACCTTTTCAGTTTGCAGCCTGTTTTAATTTATTCTTTTGTATTTGTACAACAATTGAAAACAGGGAACACATATATATATTAGCGCTGAGAAGACTTTTTAAACCACAATTTTGTTTCTTTTATTTGTTTTGAAATGTAAAAATTGTACTTTTTGTTAATTCTACATATTATTAATTTATTCTAGAGCAAGAGTAGTAAGTAGGTGATAAGTTTTAAAGCAGAATTGTAGTTGTGTGTTGTACCTTTGTTCTGAAAATTAAATCTTTTCATCCAGTTAGTATTTTATTTTTCTAGGGATCTTTTTTTAATATTTAAGTTTACAAAACTTACTGGTATTTTCTTCTTGCAGCTCCTGATTTTTCCTGTGGGGAATTCTCACTTTTGATTTGTTATATTTCTGTGCATTACAGTATCTTTTTAATATTATTTTATTGCAACTATCATTTTCATAGTGATTTCAAGGTTTTAGATTAGGCATCTGCATGAATTACATCAGAATGTCTTTAGTTTCTTGAATGGGCCAGTTGACCATTAATCAATTTTCAAGCTTGTGTTGGTTCCTTGGGGTCTGTTGGATGCTTATCTTTTTTTTAATATAAAATACATGATTAAGAATACGTATTGAGATTACAAAACACAGTATGATTTAAAAAAATTTATATATTTTCTTATTAGAATCAAGTTTAAATTGAGTAAAATTATTAAAGTTTACAAGATAAAGAAGGGAAATAAAAATTTATGCCTAGAGAAAATGCCGCAAAAAATTTTTGCTGTTAATTCAAACGATAAGGCAGAAAAAAAGAAAGAAAAAAAATTGAAACCGTGGAAAATGCAAAATGATTTCTAAAAATTTAATGGAAAGAGGAAATTGGTGCATTCATAAGCTTATTTTGATTGTCATTTCATATAATCAGGATTCATAGAAACAAACTAGATCAAATTTTAGAAAGGACAATAATGAAAAAATAGTATTAGGATCCCGTTACCAGAGTATTAAAGCACTGGTAATTAAACAGCTTCTAAAAAACTTCAGTTTAAAAAAAAGTTTCCCTTACAATATGCTTATTTTTTACACCAGATAATGCATGGTTGTAAAGATTGGACCAATTAAAGAGAGAAGGGTCGGGTAAAAGGTGGAATATCTTAAGCATTATGCTATAGGCTTTATAATTGCTTTAACTTTTCTTTGAAATATATTTACATGAAGAATTCAAATCTTTAAAAAAAGATCAGCACCATGAGGTCAAGCTACATAAATTAATAGTTTCTTAAAGAAAATGTTTGTTTCAGTTTTATATTGTGCATTATATTTTTGTAATTACAGATAATTTATAAGTCCATTTTTTTAATATTGTAGATCCCTCCATTGAAACATTATAAAACCAAAAGCCATTATATAATTATAGATTTCTCCCAAATGTTGTCATTCGTGTGATTTTTATGTGTGATATGTCTGATCACAGTTAATTTTAGAACTTCTTGGATTCTTATTTTTTCATCTTATATATTTTTTAATGCTTATTCTTTTTTATAGAGGGAAAGGAGCTTGTTTATATTATTATTCCCCTCCCCATATTATATATTTTCAAACATATATCTTGGAATCTGAATAATTTCAAACATTTTCGTTGAATGAACAAGATTTAGGCAACTGACAGTTGCAATGTTTTAAATACCTTTGTTGCTTTTTTTTATTGAAATAATATTGCCAATCTGGTATTTTAATATATATATTAATAGCCTCGTTTATTGTGTATGATTCTTTTTAAATATGAGAAACGTTAATGTTTTGGAACTCTAACATACCTAGCTTTAAGCTGAAAGCTTAGGTTTTAAAATTTTTATGAAAATGAATTGCTGGCATTGAATTATGTATAAAATTAATGTCAATATAACTCAAAGGAAACTAAAAGAAATGTTTCATTACTTATTTTTATTTCTTTTTAAGCTATGGGAACTGTAATGATTTGCTAAAGCATGGATGTGAAATATGTTTTGGATTTTGGTGTGCGGGTATAATTTATTAAAAATCCCAATAAGAGCTAAAGGGGGAATTAAAAAAATATATATATGCAATGAATGAAGCTATGAAGGTGTTTCTAAAAAAGAAAAAAATCTTGTTGATTTGAACTGGGATGTATCAATTATATTATTATTATTTAAATTATAGTATTTTATAATCTGAAATTGACCAAACAGTCTCTTTGCAAGTTATGTCTATTTTGCAAATTGTAGTTTTTATCCATCAGTAACTTAGATTAATACATTAGTAACTTAGATAAATACAAATTCCTTAAATTTAGCTGTTATAGTAATTTTGATTATTTGTACCAGGAGTTTCTTAGAACTTGTCAATGTCAGTTATGTAAGGAGTTGAGTTATGATATATTTTAACCATAAAATATGTGACATGGTACAATAATATATTTGTATATTAAATTATTTATTTATGCTAATAAGAAATAACTTTTATTTAATAATTGCTAAAATAATAAAGACTCTCATATAAATACTTTTCTTGAATAGGAATAATAATAAATTGAATGAATTACTTTAAATCAAATATGCTTTCCTAATTAATATTAAAAATTGGCAAAATAGTATGATTTTTTTTTATGTCATTTGGGGTTATAATTGAAAACAGAGCAATAATTTCAAAATATATATGTATATAAAATTCTTACTTTAAATGGACAAAATTAAAGAATAACAAAGTATGCGAAATATACAAGGTGAAATTTATAGAATTCCAATAGTACAAAAAACATGACTGATATATCAGAACAATTAATAATTTTTCAAAACCTCTATTCTAAGTTTGTCATGCAATTTTTAAAAAAAATTATATTGTTTTTTTTTTTTTTTTTTTGTGGTTGTTTATATTTATTGATTTTAAAATATAAAGAGGAGGAATCTTGAAAATTATCTTTGATAATTCTCTCATCCTTTATCATTGTTTTCCATCTTTTATGAAATTAGTCTAAAAAGATACCTGTTTCTTTCAATTGGTTGCAACTCATGTTTAATTATTTTTTCATTCTGCTTTTATTTTGTAGTACATTCATGTTGCTTAAGTCTTGTTTGTCAAATTGCTGTTCATTAAAATTTGTAATAAAATTTTCTTTTGGCTCCCAGCTTATCTAACCCAAGTAAGTAATTAGTGATAATAACCTTTAAGATTTTTTTTCTTACAGGTGAATATGCTGTATCCCTCCCCCAAAAAAGAAAAAAATGAGAAAAAAAGAAGAAAAAATAGAAAATAAAATATGGGAAAAGAATATTTGTGTGTTTCTTTCAGTTCCATCACACCATTCACTTAAAAACAGAATTTTATATAAAATATGCAAGAAATTACATGACTGCCTTTGTTTCATTTATTGTTTGCTTACCACAATTAATATAGTTATACCTGGTAACGTTGATATATCACAGCAGTGGAAAATACTATTTAATATATATTTACACAATGAAACAGAACATTTTGTTTGTTAAGTTATACTTGTAAAAAATAAAATTGGTCCAGTTGTTGCGCTGGAGGCTCCATCAATGGTTTATTATGCATTCTCTCTCAAAAATGGAGCATAATTAGGTTTAAGCAATCTTTGATGTATACAGTCACCATGAATTTCCACGTGAAATAATAATTGGTTCAGGGGTTAGGACTCCTGATTTTTTTTTCCCCTCACTCATAAAGAAATAGTTTTTGCTATCTCTTTCAAAAATGGAGTGTAGTTAGGAATTAAATGCTTATTGATGGCATTCTAGATGTTGGGAACTCTCACAAAGAATGTGCATTGAAATAGTATTTTGAGATATTTACAAGGGGTGATCCAAAAAAAAAAAGTTTACAAGCAGCAGTATTTGGAAAATAGAAATTGTGGATGGGAATATTGTTACCCAGAGTGGAGACAGATGGCGATAGTTGTCTTAGACCGGTCGTTCGAGCAGATAGTGTTAGTACTGAGATTGCTGGAAATGTTTAGGTGACCCATACAGCCCCGATTTGGCTCTCGGTGACTATTTCCTTTTCCCGGCATTGAAGAAACACTTATCCGAAACACGGTTCATATCAGATGGTGATGTTCAAAAAGGTGTCGAGTATTGGCTCAATACCCAGGGGCCTGATTATTACCAAGACGGGTTAAACAAATTGGTCTAGTGGTGTGATAAATGCCTCAACAGGTTTGGTGATTATGTAGAGAAATGACTGCCACATATGTCTCTTAATTACCATTTGTATCCTGTGTCTATTGTTAATAAAGCATTTTTCCTTTGCCTTGTAAACTTTTTTTTGGATCACCCCTCGTATATGAAATGAAGGGGTGTAGGCATTAATGATATATCTAGACATGAACTGCCATATGATACTTTATTATTATTTTAAAAATATTGATTTTTACTTTACCAATAGTTATATCAAATTATAAATATTAATTTTTAAAAAGTCACTTTTACAATAATGTCTTTTACCAAAACATGCACAAGTAAGGATACAAGGTATCTTATTCCAATTCGTATGTTTTGATATTTAAAAAAAAAATCTTTTTGTTAGATTAATTTCAATGCATGCAGACTTTTGCTTATACTATTTAAGGAATAACTCTGGGAATCAAATTTCAGTCAACTTTGATTTTTGATTCAATATTCATTTGTGCGTGTCATTAATATTTTGTACTGTTCAGTGATTTAATGTCCATATTTTGCACAGACTAATGAAACTTAAGAAAAAGTGTGTTATTTTGGTTTCATAATGCAAAAGAGAAAGATAATTGTGCTATGAAAACAAGTTTCTGTCGAACAATCTTGATTTGTAGAATTTCTAGTTTAATAGTTTTGGATATGGACAACTTAAAAATTTATTATAAACACTGCCCATGAGAAATACTAACAAACTGGTTATAAGTTCTTGTGCCTAATTGGTAAGGTAGTAGCTAATTTTAAAACAAATTTTCAATCCTTATCTCAAAAGGACCGTTATCTTTACTGCATAAGTATGTAATAAAGACCTCATAATTATTATTTCATATTTCCGAATTGATTCAAACAAATTATACTACTCATAAATCCACATCGCAAACCTAATTGGCCTGTCAACAAAAGTGCTGAGGTCGCGTTGATCTGGTGGTAATGTTCCCGGCTTCAGAAACGGAGGGTTTCAGGTTCGAAACCTGATTCCACCGTAGAACCGTCGTGTAAGCGGGTCTGGTGCACGTTAAATCAGACGGGGTTAATGGTCTTACTGCTTGTGTGATATGGATGTTTGGAGAAAGGGATGCCAGCTCAGGTATCGTCCTCTTCATCTGATCAAAATTACGAGGTCCGTTCCCAAATAGCCCTAGTTTTGCTTTAAAACTGGACTTAATATAACTAAAACAAAAGTGCTGAATACTTACAAATAATAAACACAAAAATTCATTATAGTCCACCTCAGTATTGTTGGCGCTCGACGGTTGAGTCGAAAACATCGAATTAGCAGGAAATGGGGAGGGCCATAAAAGCAACCCGCAAATCAAGGTTTCCATAGTTGGCGCATTAGCGGGGGGATTTGTCTCAAGTATTCAGTTAATTTTTTTTTTTCAGCTTCTATGATACGATATTTGTGAAAATAAAAAGTTGTGGCGAATGAAATAATACTACAGTTATATGGCTGAATCAATCATTTATCTTATGATTTAATTAATTAATTATCATATGATTAATTCAGCATTACTATAATCAATCAAGATAGCTGGTATTTGCATATGCAGTTTCAGACTTTATATAGATTCCCAGGAACTTAGTGAGAGGAGGGGATGAGGGGTGACACCGCTCCTCCTAGATTTGGCTTCAAATCGGTAATAATTCGAACGTGATATTTTAACTTGAACGTGATATTTTATTCTGAACTCGAACGCGTATTATACGGAACTCGAACGTGATATTTTATTCTGCAATATCGATGACATCTAGATAAATACGATTACATTGTTAAGAGAAAACAGTAAAATACTCGAGTATTCCGTGAAATACTCAACTACTTCCTCCCGAAAAGTAATTCAAGGTTTAAAAAAAAAATGTGTTGCAACTTTATTGAAATAATTTAATCGAAAGAAAAAGCTGTTGCTTCTCTGATTTTTAGAAAAATCTTTATTGCCTTATATAATAAAATTCAATATTATTTAATCAAGTTTTACATTAGCCAGATGAAATTTCATGTTATTATGCATTAGCTTTCAAACCAAATCATTTTTTCAGAGATATTTTTGTCTTAATTCTATCAAAAACAAAGAATTTCTAATTTGAATATTAA
The DNA here is from genome assembly GCF_947563725.1 of Argiope bruennichi. Classification (NCBI taxonomy): domain Eukaryota; kingdom Metazoa; phylum Arthropoda; class Arachnida; order Araneae; family Araneidae; genus Argiope; species Argiope bruennichi. The sequence goes on along the minus strand of NC_079151.1, from coordinate 142,198,255 downwards.
CAATCTATAATATTTAAGCATCATAAGAACCGTCAATAGAGAAAGTTATATATACTAAAAAACCAGGATGCAAATCATGCAAAAAAAAAAAAAAAAAAAAAAAGCCACAAAGCTGATGAATGTTCAATTTTACGGTGTTCTAGTCGAAACATCGGTCGCTTCTGCAGCTCTTTTGATCCTTTGACAAAGTGGGATACTTAATTCGTTTTAAGAACATTCATTTTCAAAATACCTCAAAACATTCATAATTATTTTTCTTTCTTTGGAAACAATGCGATTCCCAGGCATTATGGCACTGATATTTAGATGGATTTAGATTAGAAATATAAGAAGTCGGAAAAGCACCAATAAACGCAAGGCACTCGCAAAGCCAATCGTAAACAAATAATGACGCTTCACGAAGGAAACTTCTTTCGCCAACGCATGATTATAGCAACCTTGGCTCGTCTTGTTTCCAACCCGTTTTGAAGTGGACTCGTCTGAAGTCGAACGCCAACAATCGTGAGGTGGACTATACTAATATTAATAAACAACGTCCTTTGTATCAAAATATATTTAAAACAATGTTTTAAGTTTATAGGCGGTTTCAGGCCTGCGGCACCTTTGGAACTTATTTTCAAAAGTTAATTTTTTTTAAATTGACTTAGTAATCTTCATTTTGAGACTTCGGTGCTTTTTGCTTGAGTTCGATTATCAGTGCAAATGCAGGGTGCCTAACCTGCATTTTCTCCTGACCCGCTTACGGATATCAGGGAAATCGGAAACTTTATTATATAACTGGAAATTTTATTTTAAATCGGTAATTTCTATTGAACATAATAATTCGCTGATATTTTTTCCTCAACAGAATGAAACTTCGTTGGCAACTAATGAAAATCAAGCATTTACAGTTAGTCTGAAACAGGCCATCCGTGTTTTTCATGCATCAGGCTGCGGAAGATTATACTTACGTTTTCAATGAATCGAAATTTCAGGTGTGTCATATCGTCACACCATATCGTGCTATATTGAAAAGTTCCTTAAATTCTGAAGAACAACCCGCGCATCTAAGTTATAATTTATTCTGATTCAAATTGTGCTGGCTATTTTGTCTATTAATAAGTTTATTATTTCCTTTACTCTTATATTCTATATACATATCTAAAAATGTATTTCTTAACCCAATTTATTGCATTATTTATGATATTGCACTGATAATTTGATAGTATTATAATTCATTGTTCTTAGATCGAGTTAGCCAAAACAGTTTAAGTAAATTAAAGCTCAGTGGAAAAGAAAGATTAACTCTCATATCTAATTTATTGCATATATATATTCTCCGAAAGTTTTTTGCCTTTCTTTTTTTCCTAATGTGAAATTATCGACATAATTAACTCAAATGTTTCTCCGCTCTGTGGGAAAAGGCAGCCTAACTAAAGCTCAACTCCTGTTATTCTTATGATTTTAAGTTCTAATGCGTCTCTTTTATTTAAAAAGGAATATATTGGACTTCCCCCGCCACCTTCTTTTTCCTTCCAACCTTCAATTTGATCATATCACTTGTTACGAAAATATGAATATTTAAACTGAAGAATAAAATTGAAACTATTTATTAACTGGATATAAAATATTGACCCATTATGATAATCCCAAGACAAATTATTTTAATTAAATAAGTGTTTTACAATATTTTTTTTTCCACTTCTGGGGGATCATTTTTTTATTTTTAATTATGAGGTATCAGATGTTATTGCTAATATTTCCTTAATTTTTTTGTTGTTGTTGTTTATTTTGAAACATGAATACGAATTCACTAAATTCTTCGTATGGATGTTATAGCTGGTATCTTCTTTCAACATTTTTTTTTAAATTTTGTATTCGTTCAAAATTCCCCAGACATTCAACAAAATGCTCTATAATTTAAAAATAATATTAAACACGAATTTATCTGTTTGATACGTTATAGGTACACATTTCTTTTGTAATTAATTTTCTCAAACAATTTTTCAAAAAGAAAAGGGCAACATTTTCCTCATATGTTTTGATGTATATGAAACTGTGTGCCACTAAAATTTTTGAAAATTCATTCATGCTTTTTTGAAATTTTTTGCCTCTAAAATATTTTTCTTTTTTATGCAATAAAGAAAATAGTTAACGACAAGAACAAATTTTCTACATTTTTCTCTATTTTACGGTTTAAGCATTCACGCGATTTTTTTTATTAATAATTTGTGGCCTAAGAGTCAGTGCTGTTTTGATATCATTGAAGATGCAGATTTCATCTTGTATATATATTATATTGTATGTGTGTATTTTGATTTGTGCGTTTGTAAACAGTATCGATAGGGGAGAACCACTGGAAGGAAACAAATCATCTCATTCTTAAAGCACTCTGTCAAATTGCATATGTTTTTGTATTGAATTTTTCGTGAGTAAAGTTGACAAACAGCTCTAAGATATGATTGATTGTCTAAAAGTCGGTCTAGATCGATATGTATCTTCTAGTTTTAATTAATATATTAGCAAAAAATAAATAAAAGGAAGGATTTTACATAATTGAAAGCTTATCTAAAACTCAGTAAATGAAAATATTTTTTTTTTTCCCTGCGCATTAAATTTTATTTTACATTGAGTTTAGTTAAAAGAGTAGAACAATTTTTCAGTTAAGAACATATTGCGCAGTAGTTTAAGAAAATAAAATAAAGCGACATCGTTCTGATGATATTAAATGCATCCGAAAAAAGTCAAGGAAATTTCTTGAAAAACCTGGAATTATCAGGGCAATTCAACAGCAGAAATGATGGTCACCCTGAAAAGGGGGGGGGGGGAGGTGACAAAAATGAATCAGCAGCGAGAGAAACGCAGGTGGGGCGAATCATCGTTCGACCTATATAACAGAATAGAACTGAATTTAATTAAAGCTCAATGGGCGTATAACTGAATTAATCCTATTCTTCCTTTGAATTTAGCGACAGTTGAGTTACAGTCAGAGCAGACTTAGTTTGGATAGCTGGTCCCCCCCCCACCCGTCCGTTCTAAAGTTTTCTTTCATATTCTTTGGAAGATTCTCCCACTCTCGCTTCCATTCTTGTTGCCTGTACAAAAATTCTTCTGCTTCATTAATTTTTTTTTATTAGAGGTTTTTCTTTGAAAAAATGATGCATGGGTAATTTTCTAAAGCGCTATTTGGATGAAATTTTTTTACTTTTCGAATTATTATATGTAAAAAACGATGAACGTTGCAAATCGTTTATTGTGAATAGAGTTTGACGGTTTTCAAACCCGGTTTTAAAAAACCGGTTTTTAAATTTAAAAAAAAACGGTTTTAAGAATTTATATTATTATGTTAAAATTAATTTTGAACTTATTTTATTTGCTATTCATTCTATGCAATGGGCAGCAAACACATTTTTTCAACGTTGCAAATTGCATTGGCCAGTGCTTGTGCACTGGCCAATTGCACAGTTGCGCCTCGAATTCGTCAATTTATTTTTTTATGAACATCCCTTTTCACTCTTTTTTCTAGGTGAAACAAAAGTTTGATAAAGTTCATCTCTTCTCGTCGGATGTTTTGACTATTGATATGAAGTCGATGCTAATAGAAACGTCAGCAATTTGACTGGCTCGTTTCGAAGAACATGTGAAAGGAATAAATAATTTCCCGTTTTCTGCTTCTTGATCACAGTATTTAATGATATCATATAAAATTTTCTTCGTACCACTCCTGAAAGCTTTTTTACACTACTTGAACTAGCCATATCAATACAAAATATTAAGTTAAAATAAAATGCTGTCAGAAATGACATAACACTCACATACACGTGAAAAAAAATAGAACTAAAAAAGTATCTAATGCGAGAAATCCAAGGTCGAATGTGTTCATCGTTCCGCGTCTCACCCCTTAATGAAATGGAATTGTCGAAATGTGGTCTCAGAATCCGATCCGTTTCGAGTCACGACAGGTTTGCTTAATATTGTGAAGGTGAAAACTGGAAACAAAAATATAAAGTTGTTATATTTGGTAAAAATAACGTAAGTATTAAGTATGTTTAATTTTTATTTTTAAATTTTCTATCTTACATTTTAAAATTTAAATTTTATTATATAAATTCCTTCTATCAAAAATTTGTGTAAAATAAGAAGTTCTGGCTTCTGTTTAATCGAATTTTAAATAAAACACAGGGTGTTAAAATAGTCCATATTTTCTTTCGTAACGTTTTAACATAAATTATATCTTTAACTAGGCATTGGAATTAGATTAAGAAGTGCTTTCTTTTTTTCAAAATTCCTAGAAAATGTGTAGATTAGATTATTTTAAGCATTAATATTAATAGTTAAAATTGCAAAATAAACGTCAAAAATATTAATTCAATAACTTTAATATCATTTTTAGATAAAAATGAGTAAGTCGGACGTTTGGGATAGTTTCAAAAAGCTCGGGATAGACAAGGCAATCTGAAATCATTGTAATAAAACGTTGAGCTGCAGAGGATCATCTACGAGCACTCTACATAATCATTTGAAAGCAGTTCATAAAATAACTGTCGGAAATAGTACAATTGTTTAGTTTCTTGAAGACCCTGAAGAAAAACTTACAAATCCAGACACTGAAAGTTGAATTTTCATTATTTGAACAAACGAATAATAGAACAAAAAGCTTAGATTTGTAATTTGATGCCAAACTCAATAACTAGTAAACGATTATTTTCAATTTCAGGCAATATTGTGTCCAAAATAAGAACGAGACTTAGCCACCGTTCAGAGGATATTTTATGTTCTTTAAAATCCTATTTTTTTAGGAGAAATTAAAATTCGTGAAAATAATATAAATATTATTTGAAATTTTTGTTTGAGTTTTCGTTATTTTGTGTAAGTAATATGTATATGTAATCTTTAATTTTGTTTTTTATATTTTGACTTTGATATTGATTTCGTTTTTTGTTATTTTATATAAATTAAAATAAAATAGAACAGTGAAAAATATTTTATTTATCCCTATTCAATTTTTTTTGACAAAAATTCGGAAACCGGCTAAAACCGGTCTTTTTTGGAAATGTCGAATTCGAAAACCGGTTTTTCAAAAAGTCGGTTTTTGTATAAACCCTAATTGTGAATCGTATTTAATACTCATTTTTGAACAAACCTGTTCGAAGATAGATGTGTGTGTGAGGTTATGGTACTTTTATATATTGAATTATTGGTTCAACATTAATATAATTTTCTTTTGACAAAAAAAATTAGCATTTACTGGTTATTTTAACATGTTTGAAATGCAATAAAGTTCATATGTGGATTGAAAATTTGATAGTTATCTACACATGTAGGGTAAAGACCGTATATCAATTTTCATCCATTCTAGTTGTAAACATTTTTGAGTTATTGCCACAGACACAGACGACATTTTCCAAAAATGTGTTTTTCAAACTCAGGAAGTCTAAAGAAAAAAAATATATATATATTATTTCAAAAACAGGGCATTTAGAAACTCTTTAAAATATATATATATATATATATATATATATAAAATTGAATCATGGACATTATGCTTTTTTCCTGGAATGCAGAATCGAATCATCAAACAGGCAATGTAGGCAACTGCCTTAAAAGCTTTTTTTTTTTTTTTTTTTTTTTTTTTTTTTTTTGTGATACACTGAATTTTTTTTTTATTTTAATTAAAAAAAAATATTATCTATTCGAAAGTATTCTAATTTTAATCGATATTTTTCTTAGGATTTGTTTTAAAATTTACTTCTAATTTAAAGTCCAATTTGTTTCAGTTGGTTAATTCATAAATTACAATACCCTGCTATTATAAGATAAAAGGGAAAAAACTTCTTTTACAAGAAATACCAAAACCATTGCTTTCAAGGAGAAAAGAAAGTGTTTCTCTTTGGGTGTTGACCTTATGCCGAAGAGATGACATTGTTTTGTAGAAATTCTTGCGCATTTTTTACACTATTACAGATTTTGTTCCTTACAAGTTTAGTTGAATTTTTGAAGACAGCTAGTAGCTTCTAGGGGGTGGGGGTAGGGTGGGGCGGTCTTTTGGAATTGTAGAGATACACGAATGCGATTTTTTTTTTTTCATTAGAAATGCAGTCTTTCTTTGCAATCATAATATTATTCTTTATTAAATTTCCATTTTTGAGTGATTTAAAGAGAATTCAATGAGAATACATTTTTTTGTGGATGTCCAAAAAAATTATTTTTTTAATTGAACATAATTTATAACTAATAATAAATAGTAATTTAAAAAAAATGAAATCATAATTTTATTTTTGATGTTAGCCACAGACTTATTTGCGTATTCATTTAATAATTTTGAACGTGATTTTTTTTTTTTGAAAAAATCTTTATAATAACACAGTATGCCATTGTTTGTATTCTCACAGGATGAAATTACTGAAGACAGAAACTTTGAGTTATACTAATATTTATTTCCAACACAGAAAAAATATATTTCGTGTAATATCTTCCTTCAAAATACATATTACAAAAAAAAAATTGTGAAAATTTTATTATTTTTATACAAAACTCATATGAAGGATATTTGTTATTCCACAGACCAATGAATGTTAAAAAAAGAGTGGCGTTTTAATTAAAGTGAATCTAATTAAGCGAATACTAATATTTATTAAAGGCCAAATATTAACACTCAAAAGCTGCTTATTTTAACGTTTTCCCTGTAGAGCGTTTTTTAAAAAGTTTTTTTTTTTTTTTGACTGGATTATGAAGTTTTTTTTTCTCTCTCTTTTCTCTGCAAATGATATTTAGATTCAGAAAGTAATTTGATCCGCAGTTAAGTTTAATGAATTACATTTAAATAATGAAACTTCATTTTTAAAATTCTGAAATATCATTCTTTGTAAATATAGATACGCGCTAACGTGTCATTTATAATACATTTGTGTTATGTGTAATATAATAATAATTACATTATTCCAATCGTAAATTGTTTCGAGAATTTTGAGAACTGTCACATGATTTAACTCAAATATTTCATTCCTTGAAAGGGGAGTAGGGTTAGGAATTTTGTATAATTTAGAAAACACGCAGGTTTTAGCTTTCTTTTAATATTTCGCTAGCTTTTAAATATTTCGAAAACATATCGAATCTTCATAAAAATAATCGCATCGTTAAAAAGAAAGGCTAAATATTTTAAAAAAAATACATATATGTATATTTTAATCTTTCTAATTTGATGCTTTTTTTTTTTTTTTTGATGATGATGATGCTAGAAAAAAAATATATAGTTCTGACTTTTCTGGGCATTCATTTTTTCCAGCAAATTAAGCGCACTCTAAGAATAAAATCTTGATAATTAGATTCAAAAATTTATACCCAATGAGACAACCATATATATACTATATATATATATCAGCGATTTCTTCTTTCTACACTGGACACAAGGGGATATTTTAAAGGCTCTATAATTTGACGATACCTCCACATTTGTGAGAAACGAGCTTAAAGTAGGTTGACTTTCATAAATTTATGTCCAAGGGAAATGGGATTGTTTTAATATCAGAAACCTTATTCTTCCATTGTTAATATTATCAGAAACCTTATTCTTCCAAACATTCAACTTCCATTGGACAAATATCTTAAACTGTAGCCAAGAGTTCAAGACAGCGGTGATCACCATAGGAATAAGATTTTTCTTTTTCAGTCGAAGCAGTTGCGAGATATTGAAAAAAAAAATCAGCTTGTAGAGCTAAAATGAATCCTGTTTTGAAAGAGTTGAGCAAAATTCTTCTCATTATTTCAGTATCTTACGCTGATTTTGTAATGTTAATTATTTTTTTTTTAGGCAGTCATTAAAACATATTTAAGATTTTGATATAAATCTGTGAAATTTTCATTTTTCAGCCATGTGTTTGATACACTTTCTTTTTCTAAAATATAAAATTCCAGAGAATGTTTTAAAAATAATTATTTTAGAAAAGTTAGTTTAGTAAAGGGAGCAGAATAGATTGGTGATATTTAATAGCCTTAATTTGATATGAAATGTTGTATTTTCCAGTTACATTATTTAAATTTTACAAGTGAAAGAAAGATTTGTTCATTTCCTTACCTTAAATTTCATACCTTGAAGCATCTACATTTCGTATATTTATAAATATATCTTACAAATTTTTCAGTATTAAAACTATTGCGAAAAATACATGCAGTTGTTTCTATCCGTTTTTCTGTGGTAATTATAAGGATAATCAATTTTAAACATTCTGTTTTATTTTTAATATTTTTGAATTGCAGTAGAGATTTGTATAACAATATAAGTCCATTAATCAAATTTTAAAGTAATTATCCCAATAATTCCATATTTACCCACTCATAAAATTTTATGAAAATGGGCACAGATTTTTTTTTCGTAATTTATTCTTTATTACTTTTTTAAAAATTTCCAGTGTACTTCTTTCTTTCTTTCTGACTAATTGTATGAACTGTCAATTATAATAAAACGCGCTGAAGAGCTCGTTATAACAGTAAAGAATTATATTTCTCTTCTGCTTCTAGTGGGGAGATTCATAATGTATTGAAAAATAGCAAAAACTATTGCCGATTTAGTTAGATTATAAGGAATTCTTTACAATGATGAGATGAAACAATTGGAGCACCAAGACAGCGATGAGGCTGAGATATAAAAAAAAGGAGAAATATTTTAAAGATGATAGCATGGAAGACCTCGTAATTAGAGGAAAGAAAAAACTGAGTTCTGAAACATATAGATGATTATCAAAATATTGGAAACATCACAAACGAATTCAAGAATCTTTATTAATAAATCATAAGGTTACTTTTGGTATATTCGTCTGGGAATCGAATCATACAAGCCCTGAATAGTGTTTAGAAGAATATTCTTCATGGAGATATTCTGAAAGTTCCGGGAGGGATGCCGACTGAAGATACCGATTTCGGATTGAACGCTCTAAAATAGACCATAATGGATAGATTATATTGAGGTTGGGAGACTGAGCAGACCAAGGTAAATGTTTCACTTCATCCTCGTATTCATCAAACCACGACTATGATCATTATCATACCTGTTCTAGACTTTGGGCGCCTTATATATATATATATATATATATATATATATATATATATATATATACAAAAGTATTAGAATCAAGTTAATAGGAAAAACAAAAAATCAAATAAAAATTAAACCAAAAAAATTATAAAAAATATAAAAAAAGAATCCGGCCTGAAGACTTTTTCAAGGGTCACCCACAGGCAGGGATTCAAAGAAAGGGATTTTTTCTGTGAGGAAATACAGACATTGTCTAATAATGATTCCTCGTGACCCGAAAATCCCCTGAAATTACGCTCAAGAGATATACCATTTTAACAGAAAGGAAATATAAAACAACAAATTAGAAGAAATTAACCACAACAAAGTAAAAATACAATAACAAAAATAACAATAAAAACAAAAAATAGCACTAAAATTAAAAACGAAAAGGCCAGTACATACCATCAACAGTCAAGGAAACTTTAAACTATCGATTGTGATTCCCTGTTTTTAAAAAACTAGCGGTAAATTATGTAAACAGATGTAGGCATAACAAAACACGTCCGCCATAGGGCGGGAACTGCTTTGAAAACCAAAGAAACGTCATTTCTAAGTTTCTCCTTTCTTCTTATACCTATAACTGTTTATTAACTGTATTACAAACATTTCTATTTCTAACATATTCTATATTCTAGCTATCACAGATAAAACAAAAGCAATTTTTTTTCCGCCGATTCTGTCTGAAAAGATCTGTTGGAGAATTAGAAAATGTAGCATTTAGGAATAATAACGCAAGAAGAATGAAATTAAAAATTGTTACCATGGAAATTTTAATGAAATATTTTACGCCAAGTTTTCTTAACTATTTCTGCGCTTGCAAAATGAAAATTTGGAAAGAAAGCCCTGTAATAATCAATTTGTAATGTTAGAAACACTGTGTTAAATCATCACTAGTAAATGGACTTTGTGTAAATGTTATTTTAAATTATTTTTAATATGCATGAATGAACTGAGACAATTCGAGTAAATTGTTTATTTCAAACAAACGACCATGAAAAAGCAGTTTGATCTGTATTTTCACTAAGCCATTTTTTGTCGCAACAGCATTAAATAGTATTTACAATGAAAGGCCACATGAGTATTCTTGAAGAAGTTTCAAAACTTCAGTTGTTGCAGTAGATTCCCTGTTTACTCGCCGCGGAGCTGAACTGTCTCTCCAATGTACTCCGGAGAGGACTGCTGCAGTGCATTTTGGGCGAAGCTATTTCTCCTGGCTCTGGAGTCCGAGGAATTTTAGGGCGAGAACTGAAAGCAACTGTGTATTCATTGGCACTGGAAAATAAAATAATAAAATTTATATGTGTGAAAAAGTTTTTTTTAATTTGCTAAATAGCTTGCCAACAAATATGTTAAGAGTTGTATTTATTTATTTACAAGCCGCCTTTGGCAACAGTTGGTTTGCCAGGATTAATGGTTGTTGAAAATTTTAATTGTTCCCTCGGTAAAATATTTTTAAATTTCAATGTTGATAGATATTAGGTTGGGGAAAAAGAAATCCATTGTCTTTATGTGAACTTCAAAACTTTTTTTAGCATGTTTCGGATTACCAATTTTGCTGAAATATGCACTGTTTTATTCTATAATTTGTTACCATTTTAAAGATAGTTTCATAATGCCTCTCTCATAGAAGTCTTGGTCACTAATGGCGAAAAACTCTGGTAATCGATTTTCACACTTCTCTTGATGCCAATTTCTTATCACTAAGAAAGTTTTGCAATGCAAGAAAAACATGGTAATAGCTTGGTGCCAGGTAATAACTGTATATTGAATGCATCAAAACTTCCCAACCAAGCTCCTGGAGTTTTTGGAGAATCACTATGAACTTGTGCATCTTGAGGGCGTTGTCCTGATGGAACGCATCGCCTCTCCAGTTGGCCGTTTCTGGTCAATAGCTAGCTTCAAACGGCAGTTGTTGACGGCAAAGATCCGAATTTTAGTGTATGGACATATGGAAGCAACTCATAATAATGATTCCTTTTCCAGTGCCGCCAAATGCACAGCATAACCTTCCTGGCCATTAATCTTGGTTTGGCCACCGTTTGAGTTACCGCTTTAAACACAATCGTTTTCATACAGTGTTGCCGTATATGACCCATTTCTCATCCTTAGTCACTATCCGTTTAAGAAATGGGTCGATTTCATTCCGTTTGGCCAAGGTTTCGCAGATGGAAATTCGATCCATCATGTTCATCCTCATCATTAACATCAAAAATATCTGAACGGAATCGACGAAACCAAAATTGCAAGTAACCAGCTGTTACAGTATCGGGACCGTAAACACCATTCAAAGTTCTAGCCCCTAGCTTGCATTTTTCCCTTTATCAAAGATAAACTGTAAAATGTACCGAATTTTCTCTTTGCCGATTCCTATTTTTAATACCCTGTAACTCACAACTGAAGGACCAAGCAAAAAATAGCAAAAGAATATTTTTAGTGCGAAATGTCACCTTTCCAACGAGCATATATCTGAAATAGTTTGATAGATACTTTATGGGATATCGATCACTGCAGCCATCTATCGAAAAGATAATGGATTTCTTTTTCCTCAACATGATATATAACAAATTATTTCAAAAGCCTTACACAATTCTGTTCATTCTGCTTTTCATTTCCCTAAATTTCTGTCTACATTTTTATACATAAGATTATATCACAGAAAAAAGCAACTAGGGGACTAAATTTTTTTTTTTCAGCATTTCACTGATTCTGAACTTAAATCTTAATTTTAAGTACAACAAAATATCAAAAAATTTATTAAAAGTGTACATTATACTGAAACCTATTCAGCGTGGAAAAATAAGCAGATTCTTCATATCTTGATCACTACAAAACAAAGCAAAAAAAGCAAAAGGAAATATTAGTAACAACAATGCGAACAGTTTGAGTTTCATTTTAACAATGAGCTATTTTGATGTAAACTTCGCTTAAAATGCATTAAAATATAATTTAAAATTAAAAGAAAAATAATGGGTAAAAAATTTTTCGCATCATTGAAAAGATAATTTTTTTAATTTTGGGATGTTCTTTTACTTGAACTTAAGATATTGTTCGTTTGTAGATAATGTAAGCAACATCTTGTAAAATGTTGTTTAATTTAGAAGAAGATGGGAAAGAGAGTACACAAAATATAAATATTATGAAGAGGTTACAGAATCTTTCTTTAATGTTAAATTCCCAAATTATGTTAAGTTTAGATAATATATATATTTTTAAATTACAGTAACGTAAAAAGTATTCGGACACTCTACTGGAAAAAATGGTAGTCAATTATTTTTGAGATGAGCACTAATCGGGAATCGCTTTATACTTAATTTCGACATATCAGCAGAGAGAGTCCAACTTTCTTATGCTGTTCCTGGTTCTAGAATGATTTGACTATTTTCTGAGACGTGTTGTAGGTGAAGAAATATCACAGGTGTTTTCATAGATCTGTAAACAGTTTGTCTAGAAATTATTGGTTTAGTCGCGCACAATGATGCCTCGAAAAAATTCTCCAGGCTTTAATCTTCACTGGCCTTGTGCATTTGATACAACTTACCGGCCATCTACAGATACATCCACTGGACGACTTTCCTAGTAATCATACTTGGATTTGTTTGAATTAGATTTATATTCTAGATTTTATCATTCGATGCACTCTTAATCATCGAATAACTTCCACTTGAGATGGTCTTTAACAAGCCAACAGATGGTGCGTCATCTTTATCCATTGTATTAAAGATCCCAATTACTCATTTGTGTTGCCATCGGTTAGGCGTGAGAATACATACTTCTAAGATACACACATTCTACAGACGAAAGTCCCAAATAAAAATATCAGTCACTTTCAAATAAAAAAAATGTTACTCTTTCTTTTTACAAAATGTAACATATATACTGTGACATATTTACTTTTCTCTAAATAATATAGGACATCAATTCCTAAAATATTAGTGGCAACTGCTTTGAGTAATTACGTAAAAATGTGTTACAAATTCTGGACATCAAGTGTACATACCAAGAAAATTAGTAGATAGTTGAAAGGGGTGCTTTTATGCGAGTTTGCTAGCATTTTGTTTGATATCGGATAATTAAGATGTCACATTTTACAAAATGCTTATAAAACATTCGTGAAAACATTGGGACAGTATGTGCTCTGAAATGTTTGTAAAGCTTCATGATCACATTTTCTTGTGTTATGAAGTGCGAATAACCACTTACTTTAGTCCTTTAATAGTAACTGATGCCGGATCGGGTACTACTGCGGCTTCCACCAGAGTTGTCGAAGGCATTCCTACAATTTTTCGCACCATCTGCGTCGCTTCCATGTCCAGCTCTAAACATTAGACAGAAGGTAAAATTGAATTGCTGTAACTTTATAAATAATTAAAATCAATCAATGAACGTCACGAGGCTTACTTGGCGTCAAAGGCTGTTCTGAGATCAATGATGAACTGAGTAGCGAACTTTGCTTTACTGATAATTCGCTGGCAGCGCTCTTCACTTCACAAGCATGATTTCTAAAGCGAAAAAAGTGATAATAATTTATAGAAATATATACATTTGAGCCATCTATAATATGATATTTCTAAGATCTACATTTTTTTTTATTTTACGTAATGATTGATTAGTGTAGTTGCATAAATGCATAAATTTTAACCACTTATCCTAGAAAGAAATGCCATACACAACAAACTGCTTTTGTCACAAAATCACCAACGACTTGTAGTACACTTCGACAGGCAATATCACAGAAATAATAATAATAATTAAAAAAAATCGCAACCCATCGACTGAGATTGTTTGAAGGAGCACAGTCTTAAGTCGAAAATTAATTCATTTAGAAAATATGTCTTTTTCTGATTTCTATAAAGTATCGGATACTTTGTGTGGTCTCGCTGCGAGTTATAGTGGACTGTTTTGGCCCGCGCATCTGTGAATCTTTTGCCAGTGCACGTGGTTAAATAAATAAATTGTACATTGTCATGGATATTTCCCAATCAATTTCAAAAATATTATTGAGGATCTTTGCAAATACTACAGAAATGTATCATTTCTCTACAAATTTACATCATCGCCACTTTGCGATTTTAAATGCATATAAATTGGTCACGTTTGCACCATAAAATTGTATTTCTATTATGTTGTCAATTAATATAATTATGATAATTCAAAGGACTTTAATAATGGATTTCGTTCTACTGAGGTTTACTGAACATATTTACAAGTTTTGGAATCCACAATTTTTAATGATACTAATTTACATCACATTAAAATCGCATGACTAAAGTAGCTGCGCATATCATCTAAAATATAAATGCAGGCAACGCTTTTACATTGAATCCTTTATTTTTCTGCTCTACATACAGTGAATTTCAAAATAAAAATGGTGACATTGTAGTCAAAATGACATTATGACTCTATTTTTCGTTATAGAAGTAAAAGAAATTTCAGTAAATTTAGTGTCTTTGGAATGTACCGAACCTACATAGAGTTAGTGTAGTCGAAATCATATATAACAACAAAAAAAATTAGAAACTTTTATCAATTTGAGCCAATTATCAATAGACCTTCAGATTTATTTCGATGTGCCTGTAGTTAATCCAAAATATTTATTCTACTGGCCATCTAAAATGAAGAATTTAATATCCTAATTCATCAGTTTGTTTGAAAAAGGGTAACTCCCCATAAATACATGCATCCATTTTTATTAAGAATCATATTCTTTGGAATATATTTGAGAAGTGAAAAGTAAATGGATTTATCATTTTCTTTCTTTCCAAATTATTGATTCTATATAAAAGAAATATTAGAAAAACCATAGATTTAAAAAAGCCGTACAGCACTGAAATAGCATCATCATTTCTGTTTGAGTGAACTGGACTGGCTGCCTTTTCCGGGTGAACCTGAAATGCAAGATAAAATATGGAGTTAAAATTTCGGAAGCATAAAAAAAATATATATATATATAATTTTTAAAAACATACAATGATTCCAAATGTTTATTAAGACATGTAAATGATTAGGATTGAGGTGATCTCGACAATGCATCTGGACTTTTCTTCATTATATTTGATTAAACATTCTATTTAATCGTTTGGTTTTGAAACTATTGAACTTTCAATTGTGATGTAAAGCGAAAGATGATGAAATCCAAATTGGCATTTCTAACTTCCATTTCATGCTAACATGAAGACATTTCACATTTCAAGCTATCTAATTTCATTCCACTTTAGTGAACAATTGTTATTAATTTTCTTCTTTTTCCTGTATATATAAATGAATAGTTCTTTGAAAGTCATTAAACGGATAATTCACACTAGCATTTGGAATGTAGTAAAACTGCCCCGGTAAAATCTCTCAGCAATTAGAAATTCAGAAATAAAATTATACCATTAATTTTAATTATTTGAAACATAAAACCCACAATTTTATGTATAATTAGGTGGAAAAGAAAAAAAAATGATATCTTTTTTAAAGATTGAACAAATATGCCCTTCTTTGCAAAAAAAAATTGGTTCATACATGTTGTGTCACTAAAGCTTTTGGATTTCACTCCTCGCAACGAACTAATCTACTTCTCTTAAGATAAGCTTGTAGAGAGTTTTGCTCTAATTTTCTATCATGTAATCCCACGCGTGTTGGCTAGATCTATTCAAAATGGAAGAAGGCAGGAACAGAAAAACTTCTCGAGCGATGAAATTCGAGCTTCAAATCTTACATAATAACTTGAAAAGAAAAGGAAGTATGTTTTTTAATTTTTGTTTTTGACTGCTTTACTGTGCATTGAATTTATAATCCACTTACCTCTACCTGCCCTTCATAGTACTGTTGTAGTAACGTTTCCCCCGAACTTTCGGTATTTTCACATTTCACGTTATCATTTGAATCTATTTCTGATTCCAAGCTATCATTTTCCTGGAAAACAAAACCATTTTGTAACAACTAAGATTTTGACAATATGATGAATTTCATATTCTAGAAAAATTAAAATATCAAACGTTTTTTAAACGATTAGCAAAAATAAATAGTTATTTACAGAATGGAATTAATTTAATTTAATTTTATTATTTTTACTTATTATTTTTAATATCAATAAAATCTATAGTTCTAAAATGTATGCCATTAAAAAACTTTACATCAAGCCTAAAAATAATTTTTGTACTATATGCTTATTTGCATTTTAACATTAATTACGCTAAATTTTATATTACATTCTAATTTAATAATTATTGATTATTTTGTTGAATTTTTACAATTTTTATATTTCACAGCGTTGAGATTGAATTATATTTTTTTAAAGTTTTTAGAAGGAAATATCAAAAATTTATATTTGTTTTCTAAAAATATAATAAAAAGAATCAATGTGATTTAAAGTTAAATGTAGAATAACAAGCACAATTTTTTAACATGAGTTTCAATGATTTTTATTCGTTAGAGAACTCTCGCCTACCCAAGTTATATGATGACCAGAATTTCCAATTTTTAGCTGCGTTCAAATAACGAGATTAATATTTGAATACAATTCTTGAAATTTCCACTGCAACAATGTGGCAGTATATAATTTACGATTGGTTTACTGGCCATTGAATAGGATTGTTGAATTTAGACTTCCGCAACTCAAAGATCCATGTAGGGAATTCTATGCATCATGATGCCATGAAATTTTGACGAAAGGCACTCCTGATAAAGAGCTCGAAATTTATTGTAAAAACATTGGTACAAAAGTTGCTGATAGGAGCGCAACAGTGGACAAAGCGCTCTACATGATCACTATATGGAACTATGTTTCAATTATACAACAATGTGTTCCCACATCGGAAAGAGATAAATCCCATTGATTTCACGAATATGCCGATCATACTGTCTTTCAGATGAACCAACGTTCGGTTCATCGATGGAGACTCATTCGGTGGACCGATGGTGACTCAGTATGAGGACGATTGACTCAAGAAGACAAATTTAACCTG
This sequence comes from Argiope bruennichi, assembly GCF_947563725.1. Taxonomy (NCBI): domain Eukaryota; kingdom Metazoa; phylum Arthropoda; class Arachnida; order Araneae; family Araneidae; genus Argiope; species Argiope bruennichi. Next base: position 142,181,254 of record NC_079151.1, on the reverse strand, counting down.
GTGGACAAGCGCAGCACACCTGCAGAATAATCAATTTTCGAACTCGTGGCTTTATCATGTTAGCGCCCAGAGTTTAGTCTAAATAAGTTAATTGCGTTTAGTAATAATGCCGAAATTTTGTATGTATTTTAGTTGATGTTAAATTATCAAAAAAGTTTGCCAAACCTGATCATCATCTTCCTCGTCCGAGCTTCCGTCTTCAATCTGGACATCTGAAAAAAAAGTCGGATTGCGATGCGTTGTAAAGTCTTTAAATAAAAGAAATATAAAATGATAATAATTATAAAATAAAATTATAAAAATTATAAAATAGTAATGAATGCACCATTATTTGGGAGTAATAAGGATACTTTTTAAAAGAAGAAATTCTAAGATAAAATGTACACATATATCCCACAAATTTCTTATATTTGTTCAGTCTAGGAGTTATTCAATTGTTCTGGGAATTATATTATTCTAAGATATCTGTTTCAATAAAAGGGAACAAAAATGTCATTATGATAATAAACTACTTTTTCCAGTGAAAATTTGTTGCTCGATACTGAAACATTTATACTTCATTTATCATTCACAATTTCGATTATTTTCATAATGTTGCTTTTGTACCATAAAATAAAATTTTGGATATTATATAAAATTTTGGTATGTATATAAATTTAAAACAGTGACAAAGAAACAAAATATCCGAAAGTATTTGGAACACAAACTATGAAAGGCTTCTTGTACCAAAACCGTCATGAACAAAGAAAACAAAATAGCAGATATTCATATAATTCATAATTCCCTCAACAGCAAATCAGTTTTAAGAATTCATAATAAAAGATCAATGGGAAAAAAAGGATTCAAATTAGATACTTCGATTATTAATGACAAACATGAAAAAAGGATAATGCACCTCTTCTGTTCAGTTTCTGTTTCAAAGTCATAGAACCAAATACACTTTATGTCAAATCTTATTTATGAATTTATGATAAGATAGATGACTGAAGAATCAGTTTCATGAAATCTTTAGAAATTCGTGATCTTTACAGAAGAAATCTCTAATTATTTTCATGACAAATCCATCGAAACGGTATTCAAAATTATTGGAACTAAATTCTGTTTACATGGTGTGCGGCAAGCGAGCCTCTCCCATATAATTTTAAAATTTGTCATGCGTTTTGAAAGAACAAACAGAAAATACCGCCGTTGCGCAATTGAATGTTAGATCTTATGTGCAATGCCACTAGACTCAAATATGTGAAGATAAATATCAACTTAAATGTAATGAGATGTAATCAATGACCTGGCAAGGACAAATGGCACAGGTACAAAATAATTCAAATTAAAGTATGCTTGCTTGGAATGCCGTGGTGAGAGAAGCAATGGACGTTAAGGTCTTCATATTTGGAGGATATGCATATATAACATGAAAAATTGATTAGCGCAAAAAAATAACTGCAAACAAAGACCGCTTGGTGAAAATGAGGCATTGCGATTGGTTTAGAATAAAGAAGATGTAACATGACATAACTAATAAAGAACAGATATGGGGTGAGAATTTAGATATTCGTCTGTGCTTGTTGTGCAGGAGAAGAGGATTTGCATAAGAGGTGAATTAAAGTTTGTCGTAATAGGGGGAAAATAGAACACGGAAGGTTCTAGATATTTTTAAACTACCGTAATTGCTCTCTTGTTGCTGGAACATGTTTACTGCTGAAGTTTTTCTACAAAAACGTCAATAACACCATCAAAATGATCCACCAATGCCGAGGCAGACATTTTTTTGTATGTATCTAGCAGTACCATGTACTATGTGGAGGATGATAAAATACTTTGATGAAACTGGTAACGTTACAGTTCAAGACCATTATAAACACAGCAAGGGAATCTATAATAGTGTTGTCGCTGTATCAGTTACAGGATTTTGCTTTCAATAAATTATGGAATTGCATGCGAATTGCATACAAAGCTTATCTGTAAAAGATTAATTGCTAACAAAAGTCTAAATCTGTAGAAAACAATCTTCATGAAAGGAATGATTCTTGAAAAAGAAGTGAATCAGAATTATCTATTGAACATCTATGGACAAATGGGGCTGACATCTTCGTGTGTGGAACAGTGCTGTATTTGGTACATTGAGAATCCTCATAAGATTCAACATATTCTTTGCATTCTCTGCATGTTACTCTATGGATCAGTTTTATTGCTATTTTTTTTAATTGGAAATTTCCCTCAAATAGCAAAAATACATTTTGTTACTGCAACACTTAATGGATATATGTTGCATGTTGTGGTCTTTACAGAACTCCAGCAGCCTAGATATCTCGCTGAAGAATCAGATCTCCTTGCGCCTACATAATATCAGTTCCAATCAGTTATATGTCGCTATCGACCATATTATAACACGGTTTTACGTGTTTTTCTTGAAGCAGGGTGGAATCATTGAAACTGTGAAACCTTTGTTTGTTGTGTCTTCTGTTTGTGCTGTCACTTACATTTTTGTCGAATCGACAATTTGTATATAAAAATAAATACAGACACCTCATATTTCTGTTTTTTATTGATATATTTTCCTTACCTTAAACCGATCACAATGCCTCATTTTGACTTAATGTTTCTTTGTTACTATTTTTTAGACCAATCAGTTTCCCATGGTCTCATATGTATTCCTCCAAATATGAAGATATTGTGTTCGTTTCTTCTCTCGCCAGAGCGTCCCAAACAGGCATAGTTACTTCAATTTGAACTAACCTATATCGCTTTGTTACACCCAGCCATTTATCATTTTATTGCCTTTGATAAGCGAAATAATTGATTAGTATTATTTTAGTAAACTCTAAGAGATCACTCAGGAGATTTTTATATTTTTGATTCTTATTTTTACCTTCGCTGTTGCTCGATTCATAGGTAATTCAGAAGGAATTTTAATAAGCAAAGCTTCAAAGCAGTCTTTTCAAGCAACTATCTTATTGCTGCATTAGCTATTTTTTTTTAAAATATATAGACAGAGAGTTTTAGGTTTGAAATGAATATTTACCTGAATTTCCTGTGGATTATAATTTAAAAAAAGGTTTTTCCACCATAAATTCGGTTTTTTTTTTGTTCAATAGCTAAACTTTTTTAATAACTTCCATTTTATCAATAAAATTCACAGTCCTTCTCTTTAATAGATTATATTACAAAAAATATCTCTACATTTAATTGACGAAAATTTACAGTGGAGAAAGTAATATTTAAAGAGGGGAAATAAAAACTTTTTACCTGTTACAAAAAGTTCTAAAATCGTCTCTAGTTGTTTTTTAGGCTCACCGTCAGTTTTTGACATCAGCTTTCTTAAGGCATTCGGCAGTGCCTGAAACCAGAACTCATGAAATAAATAAATTTTAAAAAATATTCTAAAATATGAGACAAAACTAAAGGTTACTTTTTTGTTGAAATTTACTTTAGAGACATGAAAGAGGACAAGAATTATTACAAATAACAGAAATTGCTGCATGAGAATTAACAGCAACGAAAGATAATTTAAATTCTTAATCTTTAAATAGGAAAGATACAACTGAGGAAAGGAGATTCTTCATTCTTAAGAAGATTCCTTTTAAAAAGTCTATTTGAGACAATAGTTTTCTCATGAAACGACTTCTGCACGTCTCCGATCATGAAAAACCTAAAACCTCCCAACCACCCCTCGTTAAAAAAGTATATATGTCTGCACGTGTGTATAAATCAGGGAAAAATATATTGTAAAAACAATGAAAATCTAAGACGAAGCCGTCGATATATCATCCAGCTGAAAGAGGGCGGGGGGGAGAGGATGTTTATATGTAGTATACCCGTCCTTCATTTAGACAAAAAGAAATCTATTTCCAGTTTACCTGCAAAAATTTTCTTCTTCTTTTGTCATATTATGCGATAGAAAAGCTAGTGGCCGACCTTTTCTTTAGAAGTAATATAAATGCTATGGCTGCAAAGTAATATTTTGCTTGCAAGTTGGCACAGTTGTCATTCGAATAGCTCCTTACGATTTCATACCTTCAATAAAAACTAATTTCTCTAGAAATCTTTTTTCATTACTCTGTGTTGCTGCAGTGCCACCTTACTGAAGTTAGTATTTTTGCTATAGAGACTAAAATAAATAATCCAAAGAAAGATGAAAAAAGAGACACATTTTATATTCCAATGACGCGAGAAAGTCAAATTTCCCCATTTGTGGGCGAAAATCTCTGTTTCGAACAGTTTTTTGAGTTTTTATTCACCCATTATCAAAACTTGACAACTACATAATTGGATACCATTATCATTTTTGCTTATGAAATGCCATGCACAAGTTACTGTTTCTCTATTATTATATGTGCAATATTGATCTCTTAATTTTATGTTGAAATTTCAATTCTTATTTCTTTCTCATTATCTAAACTGTTTCGATTGAAAAATCGGCTGGAAATTAACTATATTTTAATATCATTGCAACGTAATTTAAGCTAGAATTTTCTCGGGTATTTTTAAATTACTTTCTTGTTAAGCAAAAGAATTATTTTAATGCTGAAAATAATTCGACTCAAAATTTTTATGACCATACTGTGCCTAAAAAAAATATGCTTAACTGTCTATCTATGTATATAAACATGGTAATTCTCACACAAAGAATAATAAGCGTTCAGCTGTTTTTTTCAAAGGGGCGATAATTGGAATTGTTCTGGCTGAAATAATTTTATTAATAGCAAATCTAAGAATGAACAAAACATGAAAAAGTTAATAAATTTTTAAATTTTAAAAAATAACGTATTGAAAATGTATACTTGTTCTTTAGCGTATTCTCGAACACTGGATATTGAGAGAATTCTGTACAAGATACCATTAACGTATGGAGATATCTGCGAAGGAAAAAAAATAATGAAACTAAAATTGTTTTAATCATAACATTTATTTTTTTCTACGGACTATTATTTTTAAACACTCTACCTTTGAATAAAAAAATATATATTAACAGGATATTATTATTAAAAATAATATAATTTAAACTAAGTTGTAATTATTTCATAATTAATATAAGTTCAATAATTATAAAATAATAGAAACAATCAAAATGTAAAGTTAAATTAGTAAATTACTATTTCTACATATGAATATACATTGTCTACCAATAAATAATTTGACACCTGTGATTAAAAAAAAAAATTTTTTTTTTCGTGTTCAATAATTGATAGAGCCTCTATCTGAGGCAATTGCAGCCTTAATCCTCCGGGGCATTCTTTCCACAAGTGTTTGGATGATGGACTGTGATATTTTCTTCCATTCGGCTTGGAGAAGACATGTAACTTCTTTCACCGATTTTGGATGGTTGCTGGACCCCTTAATTCACCTATCTAATTCTTCTCAGGCGTTTTCCATAGGATTCAAGTCTGGACTCTGGGCAGGCCAGGCCAGTCGGCTCACCCCATTGTCATCATACCAATTCATTGGTGGACCTCGGAACATGACAAGTGGTACTGTCATCCTGGAAATAACAATGATCTATCCCATAAAATTGCCATAGCCTAGAAAGCACATTGTTGACTAGAATAGTGGAATTGGAGTCGACGTTGAGTTTACCACGAATTGGAATCAAACGGCCCCAATCCATGCCACGAGAAACCTTCCCAGACCATAATTCCACCTCCGCCAAACTTTACTGTAGACAATGCATTCTGGCAAAAGACATTCTCCATGCATACACCAAACTGAGACTCTGCCATCCGACTGGTAGAGATTGGACCTTGATTCGTCACTCTAGAGAACCTGTTTCCACTCATATACGGTTCAATTTCGACGTGCCTTGTGCCACCTCAATCGAGCAGGACAGTTGGATTTTGTAATCAAAGATTTATGGGCAGCAGCACAACCATGGAAGTCAAGAAAATATACTTTCTTGTGGATGGTATTTATCGAAACAACAGTTCTGGATGCTTTCTGGAACTCTTGGAGTATGTAGGCCATCGGTTTTGTGCGATTTTTCGAATTTCTTTGGACAGTACTCACCGATCTCTCTCTCTCTTAGTTTAGTGGGTCTGCTGGGTCGAAGCACATTCTAACAGTCATCACTTACCTACCACTTTTTAATCACAAAATCAATTGTCGATTTTGAGATGTTTAACTTAATAGATATGTCCCTTAAGAATCAGCCATTTCTATGATATCCTTTCTCGAAAACAGGCAGCTCTGAATTTCGCGGCATCTTGCATGCGACTAATACCAATGCGGTTTCCCAACACGATATTTAAGTACAGAAGGCGTGATGTAGATCAGGGCAGCACATATCCACATTTTCATGGGTGTCCAAATACTTATTGGTAGATAGTGTAACCAAAAGATAGGTAGTTTCTTCACTAATTTAACTTTTTTGAAAAGACTTTTGAAAGATCAAAACTTTAAATCCCATTTAAGAATGGTACGATAATTCATGTAAAAGTAAGATTCATTTATCCAATAGTGAATGAAATCTGACCTCCGAGATGTATATATTTATTTTCACTTTTCCCCGAATCGCGAATATCTTCTGAAACAAATTTTTCTTGTTACTTCAGTTTATTTATCCAATCGATCTAAGTGCTTTTGTTTTCTCTACTAGTACATTAAAAAAATCATGTTTTTTTTTTTTTTGTCATCTTATTCATATTACTCAAGATAATGCAGATTGTAAAGCATTTTTTTTTTATATAATTTGTATTTAAATAGCTTTCAGAGATGTATATTTTTTAACATTAAATACACAGATCATATTTTTTGGTTGCAAATCGAAAAAAAATATGAATATCATACAGATATCTTTCATATATTACACATCATATACATTGGAAATATTTAAATCCTGATTTTACTTTCGTATCTTGGAGTTGCAAAAGTCTCCCTAGACCAGAGATGAGTTCTACCTTCAAAGGTTCGCACCGTTTTTTCCCTGGAAACAAGAAAATAATTCAACTGATTACTGATATTTATTGCAATGATACTTCTTGAAGCTAATGAGCTTCAAATATATGATGAAAGTTTTTGAAAATTTATAAGCTTAATCAATTGGATGAGTAATAATTTATGATTTGCAAAAAATATGTCTTTTCAATATCAGTTTCAAATCCATTGCGCATTTTACAATTAGAAAGAGACATGAGACCATTGCACAACTTAAGATGACGCATAGCTAGATGTAAGAATGCATGCACAATTCTATTTACCGTACGATAAGGCTGACACTGAAATATAGTTTCTCTAATAAATAATTCAATTTTTTTTCCTACCTAACTCTTTTCCTTACCTTGAATGTTGAAAACGATTTTTATTCCATGATTATGCTGATGACATCGTGTCAAGTCAGTTATCTTTTACTATAAGAGCAATGCATGAAAACAGACTCTAACAATTTAAAAGAATTTAAAGACAACCAATTATACAATACATTACAATTACAATTACACAACAACATCTCTGCATTTAGCCAATGCTTAAATTTATAGCTTAATGTAATTAATTCTCGATGTTGGTAGGTTTTTTCATGCTCAGAGTCTTGCAGCTAGCATCGTACTGCCATACTCTGGATTGGCGTTTGGTTGGCGCACTGGCATTATTAGAGAGTCTTACTGTTCGAGGGGGTTGGCGCTTGGTTGATGCATTGACATTATTAGAGAGTGTTACATTACTAGTATTAGAAGTCTAAAGTTACAACTCATAATTTTATAAACTACCCAAGTCAAAAAGTTCTTAGAATTCACATTCAGTTATCATGGAAAGAGGTGACAAACGGAATGCATGGAAGATTTTCAATTTCTGTGAGCGGTAGAAACATTTCTTTTCTCCCATCCATCCCTCCATTTCATCTCCCGTAGATTTCAAAATGTCCATTACAAAACAATGAAAGAGCTTTAATTTTTATATTTAATTGCGAAAAGCGACTTTTAAGGCTAATCCGATCGCTTTAATTGTCAGAGTAGACATCGGGCTACTGAAAGAAAAGCAGAAAGCGTGTTAAAAATGCAAAGCTATCTCTTGGATTACAGCAAGGACAAAATGATAATAACATTGGATTTTTTTTAATTACAAAAGTTTAAATCATTGTAAAATGACGCTGCTGTATTCATCAATAAACAAGGAAATATAAATAAGGAATATATAGTAGATTAAAAATTTTGGAAAACGCCGCTGGAAATGAATGCCTTTTGCCGCATAAGAATAATCATAGATAATCAGTCACTAATAATTAAAAAAAGCAACCCTTTCTAGGAATTATCAGTGGTCTTGAATGCTCAACAAATCACTCGTGTCAGTTAGATTATCTAATTTGAATTTATCTCATTCAAAAGCTAAATTTGAAATTAGGGTGAAAGATTCATTTAGTATTTTGTATATTAGTCACTATTATTAGTATTTAGTATATTAGTCACTATTATTAGTATTTAGTATATTAGTCACCATTATTATCACTATTATTAGTATTTAGTATATTTGTCACTATTTAGTATATTGGTCACCTTCAGACTTGGGATTCGAAAAATTATTTCAGCAGCCTTTATTGGATTAATTTATTTACAACAATCTTCTAAATTGTTTAGCATGGAATTTGTAATTTTAAACCTCTTTAAAGCTCTCAAGGATGGCACCCCAGCCACAGCTACCGTGTGAATGTTGGGATAAATGTAAGAATACGTGAAGATAATACTTTGAAAATAAATTGGATTTGACTTGTCTATGAATTTTTTTGAAAATTCATTATTCTATTCTAACTTTCTGATTCTATTGTAATATACTTAACTAACTTTTATTTTTAGTTCTATTTTTTTAATTTTAAAACGATAGTATGGCACGCTGCGTGTAAAAAATATAAGGCCAATAAAAAAAATTTGTCATCAGATAAATATCATATTTTAATATGGCATAGATTGCATTAAAGACAGCATTTAAATTGTAACATTCTTATGAAAGGGAAAAAAATGCATGCAAGAACTTTTCTTGAAAAATTAATTATTTTAAAAAAATATTTTTATTCATGTAAACACTATAAAGCTATTCCTATAGATTTAAAGTATTTACGGTAAAATTATTATTATTCACATAATTGTTATTATTATAGTAAAATTATTATAAATCACTAAAGACATTGAAATAAGACAAATTCTTTGACATTTTCTATTGAGATAAATGTTACTCTTATAAGAAAGACACAAACAAAAAAAATTGTTTGAATCTGAAAAAGAACAAATTTAAGCTTTGTCTTAACCAAAATGGTGAGTATCTGGTGTTAAGCAAAAGAAATGCAAAAATCTAAAAACGTTATCAAAACCTTTTATATGTTAAGGATAGATATGTTAGAAGAGTCAAAGAAAATGGATCTCTAACACTATTATTCGATCTTGGAATTTTGAGTGCAGAGAAAGTTCCATAAACCTCTTTAACTGTTACCGATAATATACAGCAATTAAAATCTGTGAGACAAGTGACGGCTTGGACTGGCCAATAAACGTAAGTTACTTCCTCTTATAAAAAAATTCTCCCAGGGGCACAAGAAATATAGAATAAGAAATTCCCTGAGTAATCAAGTTCTCGCTTCCGTGGAAGTACATATATGTTGCCGTAACTCAATCAACGAGTTCATCGCTAATGACTAACCGTATCTCCATCTGAAGGGTTGTCACATGTACTATTAGTATTACGAGCTGTTATGCCCCAGCCATTGAGTCCGAATTTATTATTCATGGCAGTTGGTCATGTAGATCCCCCAGGACATTTAAGAAGGGTTTGGAAATTTATTTGTAGTTCTCTGATACATACTAGATACTCTCTGTGGTTCTGACAACATACTAGAATACTTGTATAGTCTTAGTGAATGGAATGATAGTATGATTTAGGAGAAGATTTTTTCATCAATTTGGTGTGAATTAATTATTTAGATCTGATGAATTAGTGAATTCACTATAAATTAATGATGATACGGAACTGCTTTAGTTCTACTGAGATTTTTATTTTTGGAAAAATTAATTCAGAAGCAATATCACAGACTTTCGTTTCCTTGTTGAAACTTCTAGTAAGGGGAAAGTGAATCTACTAACAAAATTAATTATCTGTTAACGTAATTCATATGCTATAAAATCTGGTTTCAGGCTGTTAATGCTGAAGTATCTAGATTAATTATATTGAAATTTTATAGAGATTTGTGTGGTATACAAGTTTAAAATAAGGGGAGGAATTTCTTCAACTTCAGAATTGAGATTTCCAAGTGAATAGTACAAACCATCCTGAATTGAATTAAAAAAATCATTACTATCCGTAGAAATTCGGATATTTGAGATCATCGGCCATGATTGAAGATCTAAAAGAATATTAAATATTAGTTTGTTTGTTTTTTATTTTGATGACTTTTATAATTTTATAGAGTCGATAATAGTGTTTTTTATAACTTTCTTTACAATAATATCATACGAATATTATTTTAGAAATTTAGTCACGTATTTCATCTTCCTATTAGTATAAAAATGAAATTTCCCTCTTTTAATTTTATATTTTAACCATATTCTGAATACTTTTTCCCTTAAAGTTCCAAGTCGTTCTTCACTTACCCATGGGACAGAGACTGAGGTTGAAAAGTAAGGCTATGGCGGAATTTTTGGCATATTCGGACATCTCTGCTCCCGAGTGGAATGCTCCGGCTAGCCACTCGATTACACCGCCTTCGACCATATATGCTTGAGAGGTCCTCCTAGCAAAAGGATGAAAGCTCCTGAACACATTCATTGCAGAATAATATTTCATAGTGTGAATTTGTAAATTATACTCATTTACAGAGTTGTCATATAAACTATTCTTTATAGTCATGAGATTTCATTCGAGAAAATCATTCTTCAAGAAAACAGAAAAATGTAAAGGAAGAGGAAAAGATAACATTTATACTTCTTATTTAAAATAACAATAACATAATCATCTCTCTAAGTTATAAGATAAAAATATATTTATATGAAAATTTAGAAAGGTATTTATATTACCATTTAAAATGGTATGATCATATTAATTGAAGCCAATTATTAAAAGAGCAATTTATAAATTGCTTTAATTTTAGAAACTTATGTTTCCGACAAACCACTTCTGGGAAAGATCAATGAATTTTTTTCCCCCTCAAATTTTGTTTTCTGCAAGATCCAATTTCTATTGAACATATCTGGAACTCTCTAATGATGGCAAATTCATCTCTCTGTTCAAATACAAAGACTTCTTAAGAATTGAAAAATGCGTAACTGGAGAAGTGGACCGACTGCACGAGGGCCCCAGGTGACTTTATTTTTAACATTGCAATATGGATGGTGGACAATACATTGCTAATGAGCCTTACTGATGATCCAGAATGCACATTCAGATATATCCAATCGATATTTCTTTTAGAAACTTTCAAAAAGAAACTTTTTTTTCTTTTCTTGTTTAAACTTATTTGCAGCGCCAACCTACTGAAGTGATGAACGAGAAAACCTTTCAGTTCACACTGTTTTTTCATCCAAGCTAGACCACGGGATAGATGCTCTTCTATTAAGCAGGAGACGATACCCTCTTATAGAAGATTGTTGTTCGCATTTACCTCTTAAGCGAGGGTGTGATTTAATAGAGCAATTTTATACCTTTGATTTAGTTTGCATTACTCAAACAATAATTTGATATATCTTTGCTGAGTTTTGTGATAAACTGTTTAAAAAATGAATGCAGACCACTTCATTTATTGAACTAGAGACACTTTTATTTATTCAGTTAAATAAATAAGAATTTCTTTCTTAATAAGTGGGAAAGGAAGAAAATGGAAAGCTCTTAGCATCAAACAAACTTTTTAATGAATAATAAATATTTTTTTAAAAAATGTGTTACCTGATGCTTAATTTTTTCAAAGTTCCAAGTATCATATCTAAAACGATATCATCTTTTGGGTCGTTGGTGAGCAAATGCTCTACGAGCAACTCCAGCAGTTTGGGATTAGACGTCAAATACTGACGACCTGCAAAATATTTCCCATTAAACTCATCAATTTTAAGAAGGTTCTGATATAGAAATATTTACATGAACAAATATTTAAAATTTTAAATTTCATTAAAAATTACTCATACCTAAAACAAAAGACGCGAAGGCATTTAAAAATCGAGTGAAGCTTTCAAGAAGTAGATTGTTATTGGACCGGATGAACATAAAAATCTTTACCTGAATGGGGAAAATAATCAGTTTTAGTTTCAATTTAACTTCAATTTAATCAATAATCAATTTAGCAGCTTATAAGACAAATGGAGGGGAGAAGATCAAAGCTAATCAGATTTCGTTAACAAAAATAATGCTACCGTTTCTTCTGTCTGGATGTTGAAGTCCATGAAGTCGTTGTTCACGAACTCCAAAACTGCTTCTTCCCTTTTGTTCCAGCTGCTTACTTTGGTTAGTCTCTGAAAAGTAAAAGTTTTTATCTGAAATATAAGCGCAGTCGTTTGCGTAATTACTGCAGATGAAATGCAAGGTATTTCAAAATGAATATAGCGGTTACAAACGGCTATAACTATTTCATGGAAAATAATTTATCGATAAGATTAACATAAAATGTAGACGGAACTTCAAAATTTTGTATACATAAGTCATAGATGTTCTATGTCCCTTAGTCACACGGACAATATCTAGGCGGTAGTCCATTTCACACCATACATTCTGAAGCATGTCTGCAGTCATCGACGCAAGCGCATTACAAATGCATACACTTGTGGTGAATAGCATATAAGCCAGTTAACAGCTCTACTACCCGAACAATTGTTTTGGTATCAAGGTCCCAGGTTCTATCCCTCGCGCATCCCAATCCCCTAAATTGGTAACTTGCGAAGTTTCAACTCGCGCATGCGTAGGCTTCCGCTTCACTGCACCTACGCCTTACGTACAGAAATTTTGAAGTTTTGTCTACATTCTATGTTAATCTTATCGATAAATTCTTTTTCATTAAATAATTATAGCCGTTTGTAATCGCTATATTCATTTTGAATTACCCTGTATTATTAGTTCATAGAACTGCAAATAACAAATGAGAAGTTCTTTTTTTTTTCTTTTTTCTTTCTCTATTCTATTTTGGAGAAAATTATTTATGTTCATTATTTTGAACTGTAACTAACCTATTTGTAACTTAATATTTTACTTCTGATTCACATGAAAAAGTCATTTATCTCTTTAAAAAAATTTAATACTGAAGATTTACTAGCCTTCCACACATAAAAGGAATTATGATGAAATAAAACTTCTTGTACATTATCCGAGTTTTTTTTTCCTCTAATCAGATTTTATTTATAAATAAAATTAAATGATTAAGTAACTAAGAAAATAAATTAAATTCTGATTAATATGTGCATCATTCTAAAATCAAACGCATAAGCATTAGTAAAAATAGCATCATCATTCATATGAACCCTGACATGTCAATTTAAGTTGAGATACGAACCAGTGATCATGTATCCAAAATGCAGAGATTTAAATCTTGTTAATGATTAATTGATAATATAAATGTTTTCCCCTTTTAAGTTCTCTGTGTTTATGTAACTCAATATTGAGCGAATGTAGCAAATTTAATTATTTTAAAAGAGCCAACTGGAGTCATAAAATGAAATTTAAGAAGTATACACTTTTACAGCAACTGACTATTTTGCTTAATTGGTTAGATTCATTACAAAATTATTGAAATAGACTGATCCCTAAATTGATAAATGATATAAATAATAAATAAAAAAAAATAAAGAATTAAGTCACTGATATATTGTTACATTCTATATAATCATATATTTTTTTCTGTTTATAACTTTTCAGTAATTATCTGCTTTTTACTGTATTTAAGTTCCATTTTGTTGATTCCTTCGTCTTTTTCATAGGGAAATGAAAATTTTATTCATTGATTAATATCAGAATTTCATCTTCTTATGTACTTATTGTACTTATACAAAACAAACCATGAACATTGCCTATAGAACTATATTAATCAATTTTTATCTGATAAAAATGAACTTTTTTGTATCTTCCTTAAATCAATATCAAGAATAAAAAGAATTTTATTTATAATATAATTGAATTGCTGAAATATTTATGACATGCTCATTCTTTTCTCAGTTGTATTAAATCAACCATTTGAAACATTAAGTTGGCAACTAAGTGATAGCGGATTTTAAATGAGAAAGAAAATTCAAAACTTTTGCTTAAAAATATAACTTTATTCGGTTAGGAATTATCCGTCTTTGTCGATGACCTTTTGCCACCTTTCAGGCAGTGTCATAATTCCGTTTTTCATAAAACTTCCGATTTTTGCAAACAAAAAACCGAATTAAATGTGATTTTACATCATGAGCGTCATTAAAAATTTTACCATTTAAGGAGTTCTGCATGGAACAAAATAAATGGTGATCTGAAGACACATGAGTGGGGCTATATGGTAGATGTGACAGCACATCCCAACATAGATCCAATAATTTTTGGCGAGTGACCAAAGATGTGTGGGGCTTTGCATTATCATACTGAAAAACATCATTAAGTGAGTGACAACAACATCAACAACAAACAACATCATCAATTTGGTGAGTAGTTGAATGTAACGTTTGAATTAATCGTTTGGTTTCTTGGTAAAAGTTCAAAGCTCAAAATTCATTTATAATCCCACCAAACTGACAGCATAATCTTTTTTTTTTAATTGAATCTTAGCTTTTAGTGTTTTCTGGGCTGATTCATCTTCGATCCATGATCTTTTTCTGATTTAAGTTGTTAAGTTGTTATAAACTATCCATTTTTCGTCACCAGTAATGAGTTGTTTCAGAAATATATAAAATTCGTTGCGTTTCAGAAGCGATATCGCAGATGCTATAGCGTTGTATCAAACGAATTTTCTTAAGCTTATGAGGGATGCATAAATCGATTCTCTTGAAGCAGTCAAGTTGTTTTAATATTTTTAATGCATGTGTGCAATACATCGAGCTTTTCTGCAATCTCACGTGTTGTGCTATGACGATATGAATCGATAATAGGCTTGATATGGTCTCATAAACTCCAACTGGGACGCCAGATCACTGTTCATTTTTCAGTGAAAAATCACCAGAATGAAATTTGTCAAACCAGTTTTGACACTGCCTTTCTTTCAAGTCTTCATTCCCATATGCAGTCCATAACTTCTTGTGCGCTTGCGATATGTTCTTGCCTTTTCGGAAATAATACAATAAAATATGTCTGAAATGCTCGTTTTGTTCTTTTATCTTTAAATTGAGATAAAAGCGAAACTAAATAACCAATCGATACCATTTGTTTATTAAATTAAAAAAGAAAGTCCAAACAATAAGAAAACAACATAAATTAGAGGCTTTGAATAAGTTGACAAAACAAATGAATGTGCTAAAACTCTCTATTGACAAAATCCGCAGTGACTTAGTTGCCAATCCAATAGTATCACAATGTATCAAAAATAACAAAAAGAAAAATCTATCTACATTTAGAAAATGAACAGATTTTGAATATTAACGGAAAGGGATTAAATAGATGTAAAAATAATGCACAGCTAGGAGTAATTCAGATCTTATAAGGATCAAATATTATCACAAAAATTACAAAATATATTTGTTTTCTTTATTTGATGTAATCAAGTGTTATACCACTATTGTAACAATAAACGAGTGATTTCGGTAATTTTGTAATTATGTATAATGATAAATGCATCTAATTCATCAAAAATTTCTAAATTTTGAATTACCCAACGAAGAGCTTGGAAAAGAAGAGCTCTTGTTTTTTCATCTGAAGATTTTATGGCGTGTTTCAGCTTGTCGAAATCCAGCTTTTCGGATGATTGAAGTTTTCTAGGAAAAAAGTGAAAGAGTAGTGACTGAATCTTGGTTTTAACAAATGATATATTTCAATTGAAATCAATTCGAAAAAAGTGTGCTTATATTAAATATTGGAGATTATTAAAATTAATGATAGACAATGATTATTACCCGCATATTAATATACACTCAAAAGTTTGCTGCTTCAGTTTAAAAGGACTTTTATCGATATTACATTAAGTAATTTCAAAATATTAGTTTTTATGGGATCAAATCACTGATTTGCGCTGGTTTTTGATTTATTGAGAACAAAACTAACATAAAGTTCAGTAAAATAAAGAAAAAAGATTGATCTTTAGATTTTGATAACTTTCGTTTACCCTCATTTTTGTAATTTTGTCCCTTTGTTATGTATTAGCGAACACGATAAATCAAAAACTGACACATGAAGCGATACATTTGGTATGTTGCCCTTTATCAAAAGCGCTGATCTGTGTCCAATTTTGAATCAATAATCAATAAAAAGACAGCTCTGAAGAAATGAAGGATCAATATTTTTTTCGATATATTATGAAATGACACTAAAAAGAATCAAATGCATAAAATTTTTTAACAAACTTATACCATTTAAAATGAATAAAAATACATACATTTTCAATTATTGAATTCATTTATCTCTGTGCTATCATTCATTTCCAAGAAATATCTCAAATGCATTTTTAGTTAAGATTCACTTTTATATCCAACTGATATAATTTGATTCCTAAATTTATCTTCTTACTTTGCTGAAATATAAACTGAAATGATTTACAAATCCCTTTAAAAAATAAATAGTCAAATTGCTTGCTATCCTGTTGCTAACAATGTTTCCATACTGAATTTTTTCAATATTTTTTGTATATATAGCCTTAATAAAGTTATAAAACTTAATTTGAAAGTTTTTAAAAATCTGTTTCAACCAAGTGCATTCATTTAGTGTAAATTTACTTTTCGAATACAACTCCAATGATATATTTTTAAATAAGAAAGTTTATTGATGGAGAAGACAGTGGATGTTGTCTCCTCAAAATTTTCTCGCACGCTTTCTAATAAATGTGAATTTCTGTTTTAGGCGTGTTTTTTCGATTGAAAACAAATTTGAAAAAACTATAATTGTTGTTATAAAAACACATATCATATTTGATATATTTAAGTCATTGCGTTTTTTGAGTTAATCACGTTTATATACTTCTGAGAGTACATCCCGACAGACGCTCAATCTCCTGTTGAATATGGTTCAAAATTTGATAGGAGTGTGCATTATAGATAAATATGTGTACCGAATTTTATCCATTTCATTCTTTTCGTTTTGTAGCTATTGTGTTAACTTATATTCGAACAGAGGGACTGACAGACTTTCACTGAAGAGATTTTGTTCAAAATTTGATATAAATCTACAAATTTAGTGTAAATACCATATACCAAATACTGTCCGCTTAGGTCAGTGCGTTTTTGAACAATCTTTATCACAGGCAGACAAACGAACATTTTTCAAAAACGTATTTTTCGAACTCAAGAATATCTAAAACATGGAGATTCGTCAAAATCTCGAGTTTGAATTTTTCGACGATTACTACTATACTTTTTCTATATTTCGTGTATGAAAAAGTAAAAAATCAACATAATTTGCATTTGTTGATTGGACTTTAGTTTTATTTTAATACAGTTTAGTTAACCTCTCTATGTTCAATTACAAGAGGGCTTTATTGAACTATTTTGGATTTCTATTAAATCATATCCGATCGGACAATTATCAGGGAAAAATTTACGATTACGATTAAATTATTAGACAGATGAGCATTGGACGGTAACCGACTTCTTAATCCAAATAAGTGCCGCTAAAATCTATGCCATAGTCCGAGATTCATTTATACAAATATTTTTTTTGTAAATGTTTTTATTAGATGTGTTAGAATAGTGATATGTTTACTTGGCAGTATTGTGATGCGACACTTGAGCATTGTTTCCGAAATTCGGGGATTCGCTCCGGAGTTTCTCCAGGTCAGGAAGATGTGTGGTGCAGGCAGACAACACACAGTCCATATCCACCTGTCAAAAAAGAGAATCAGAAAACTGAATTGTTCTCTGTAGTCTAGACTAGCGATCACAAAAGCGATTCACGGAAGTAAAAATGAGGCTCAGAACCCGTCAACTGAGATTGTTTGTCGGAGCACTGTTTGTAGAAGCACAGTCTGATATCAAAAATCACTTCATTAAAATGCAAATCTTTTTCCGATTTCTATAAGGTAACGAATATTTTTTTTGTGGCCTCGCTGTGAGTTACAGTGAACTGTTACGAGTTTTGGCATGAGCATCTGTGAATTTTTTGCAAATGGTTAACCCTATTACTTCGAGAAATGTAGAAATTGCCTCTCAGAAATTTCTATACATCTTGTCAAGTGAGAGTGTTACAAAATTGTATATAAATAATTACTCGCTTCGTTTCAAACAAATTATTCATAAAAATTCAATTTAATGGCGATTTTATATGTAAGGGGAAGAAAATCTTCAGAAACGGAAGTTGACATTTCCGATTTAAAAAGCGGCTCCATTAAAAGAAACGAAGAGAGTGTTTGTGAAATACATCCGTAGTTGAAGAAACATTTCTCTGGATGAAATGGTAAGATTTTGATAGCCATAAATAATAACCTTGTTCCATCCTGATAAGAATATAATACACTTGAATAATTGAATATCTGCAGATAGCATTACAGGAACGTCGAATCAATACAAAATGAACCACATAACTAATATTTCATACGTCAAACATTTTTTTAGATAAGAAATTCAAGTTTCTTTCTTGGTATGTCGATTAAAATTCGTCTGAGTACGAATGGTTTCGTGCATTTGCGGCTTTATATTCTTTTACCTCCTGAAGATTTTCAGACTATATTTTCATAGCTCACATGAGTATGAATTCATCTCGCAGAGCTTAATATTTTCATTATTCCATAAAAATAGGCAGTATAGTATATTTAAGGTATACTTTTTTTTTGTTTTTTTAACCAATATTATTGTACCATGATTTGTTTTTCCTCATAAAATGATATCTGAAATGAAGAGATAATCTTAGAAATTAAGAGAAAAAAGCATTCGATTCTTAATAAAACTATTGTATACATTAAGACAACCACTGATCCTAATGGAAAGCCATGTACTACAATCAATATCAGGTAACCAGCCAACGGCTGCAAATAGACATGCGTATGATAAATGGGAAAAAAAGACAGTGGCCAGCTACTAGCCTATACGCATTCCCGCTTTCCCAAATATCAAATTATCGTTATGGTCCACATAGCTTTCTACTGCAGCCAACGATTGTTCCTGTGTAAATGTAATTTAATGGCTTAATGGTTTGAAAATGTTACCAGCCATAAACCGAAGAAAACTGATCTGATGCAATCTATATTGTTCGTAAGGAAAAGTTGAAATTTTTGGAACCAGCAGGTTGAAATTATTTTGTTTAAAGTTTTTACGAAACAGATAAACGATATTTAAATAACTCTTTCTTGACATTAAATTGAGTGAAAATCTATTGAAAACTATGCTTACAAAATTCCCTTTTACTGCATTCTCAAGCGCTGTTACCAGTAAAGAGGACACAGCAACTAGTTGTCGACATTCTTCCTGGAAAAAAAAATTGAAAAATATATTGTGTATTACATAGAATATTTATCTATGATTTCTATCCTAATTAACCCTCGCTGAAAGGAATTTTCAGCAAGTTTATAGATAACAGAGTAAAACATTATTAATTTGTCCTAATTCATAATTAGGTTTTAAATTTTGTAAATAATTTTATTCTTGCTGCTTGGCAGATGCATCATTAAAATCCTCAATTTAGACTTTATTTGCTGAAAAGTTCAGACATAAAATAGAAGATAGTTGTTCCTGGATGAAGACTCCTGGTTTCAGTAATGCATGTTTCAATCATTTTCATAAAAACAAAACAAAACCATTTGCCAAAAATTTATAATTATTTTAGAAATTCGCTATAAATATTGAGTTAAAATCAATAATTTGTTGGAATAATTTCACTGTCATCCCATTTACTCTTCGTATCTACTGTGGACTGTTCATACGCTTGCCACCAGCTTGCATGGCACTGCGCATCTCATTACGCAGACACTCTTTGAATGTGTCTGAGTGACTTCTATTTTTATGTTCTTGTTATGTCCGTGTTCACTAATAAAAAGAACATAAACTTACCTGCAATATTTCTTATCAACGGACACTGCGCATAATGTTTCTCAAATAATAACTAACATAATCGACATTTACATTATTTTGGAAATTATAAATGAGCCATTCGTTGAAAATAGTGTATGTTCTCTAGACGTTTTCCTGTTATCAATGGATTATCGACCTGGGGGGGGGGGGGTATGAATGTACAGGGTGCCATGAAGACAGAATGTTCGTGCGTTTGTCACTTTTTAAATAAAAATCTGATAAAAAGACATAATAATACCATGTCCAGGATGGGATTTATATTTTCAAAACTGTTGATGACAACAATAAGGGTTGAAAGGAATCTAATATGCCCTTGGTGCTACTTTCCCCAGTTATGCCACTATATATTGTTACCCTATAATTTTAAGCATGTATTTGTAATGTTGTTCATTTATAGGATGTTTCGTTTGGTTATTTTTTTAGGATTTTTTTGGTATTTATTTTCTTTGAATGTTGTTATCATAGATAACTAAAAAGTAATGCTCATATATTTTTTAATTATCGGTTATTTTACTTGGGAGGAATCATCCGGTTAGATGCTTTAATAAAAATATCTTCAAATAAAAAAAAATGATTTTTAAATGAACAAAATTATTCAATTTGTTCTACTTCCTAAATCTTTTTCTTTCTAATGTTCTTAAAATATTTGTTTTTTACTTCTGTTAAATATTAATCAATTGAATAATATTAACATACATAAGTTTAATCCCGATAAAGAACTGTCAGTGATGTAATCCTTCAATGAAATCATGGGATTAATTTCATTCCTGGACAAATTTGTTCATTTCGAAAGTGTACTCTATTTATAAGCAGGTAAAATCAACAAACAATTATTTTTAATTAAATACGCTTTAATATACATTCTCTTTTAATTTTTACGTTTATAAAAAGCTTAATAATGAATACATCACCTGTAAGCTACAGACGAGAACAATTAGCTTCCTAACATAAGATTTGTGTTTGAATTCCTTATTCTATTCAAACAAGTAATTCAAAACAAATTTTACTGACGACTTTGGAGGTTCTAAAACTTTTCCTGCTATTAAATCTTATTCGTAAATGGAATGGATTTGATTCAAAGATTTTGCTCAAAAAAAAAAGTCTAGCAAAATCTTTTGCTGATCTACAAGCAAAATCATGAATAAGCACTAATTCTTTGATGGTTTAAAGTTTGTAGATAGCATAACTAGAAATAAGTATTTTTGGCTAATTTAAATTATTTCACTCAAGTTTTCTATATGAATTATCATTAAATACTGCATGATTTTCTCTAGGTTTTTGTCCAGATATAATGGTGCTAGAAAATGTTCTTCTCGGAAAATATATGGGAAAATTCTTTTTCGAAAAGGGATGAGGAATTTAAAATGTTTAAAAATTTTTGCTCTAAAGATCATTAAACACCAGAGACCGAAAGTAATTAATAAAATTAATATACATTCTTTGGAAATATTTTGTTCTAAAACATTTATTTACACCTTTAAACTTTGTTTAAATAACTCAAAGAAAAATTTCAAAATAATTCGATCACTTGAGAAAAATAAGCGACTTAAAAATGAATCTAGAAATAATCACCTGTAGTTTTTCACACTTTTTTGCATGAAGTACAGAGCGCTTCTCTGATTCTTCAATGTGCCTTTCCAAGTACTGCAATTCTTTTCGAGCATCTGAAAAACGAAGACATTCGTTTAGTAACAATATTAAATGGTTGCAAACTTCAGGTGACCATCCATATCACTACTGAATAAAGCGATATATATTCGTTCGCATTCAATGACTAAAATCCTTAAGTGATGTATCAAACACACATTTATGTTGTTCCGTATTCCAAATAATTAGACTTTTTGCCTTTAATTATTTATTACGTCAACCACATTTTATCAAATACTGGACTCGGATTCAACATATAAAAACGGCAAACACATATATGTAATAATTCCAGAGCCATTTAAATTATTATTACCAGCTATTTACCCGAATCCATATTCAGTCAGCCATGTTTTTATCCAGACTTATTGAATTCCCCTTCCGATAGGGAAGACGCGCGCTAGATTTTTTCTTTTTAGGGATTATTGTGGTCCAAATCGTCAAAAGGGGGAATCGAGTGGATGGCAAGTAGAAAGTTACAAGCAATTATATGATATGCGAATGACGTAATACGTGTTGCTATGAATATCAGGAATGCAGAGAGAGCCCCACAAAATTAAATAAATTTTTATTTTAATTGGAGAGAGCTTCATTACATTTGATTATTACTGCAATATTTTTAATGCGATAAGATCATAGGACAAAAACGGGTGTCCACTCTAATCGTATACCAATAGCTGATTTCTCAACCGTTAGAGAGAGTTGGAATGTTTCCAATTGGGAATGTTTTGAAAACAGCAATAAATTATGTATTTTATGTTGCTTGAATCAATAAATATACTTCTAATAAGATTACGATAAGTTTTTTTACAAGCTCCCATCCATATTTAGCAAAATTTTCTATCTTCACTAATAATTTTAAGGAAAACGTTTACCATATCTAAAAGCGAAATTGACCGAGTTATGATATGTTGAGTTTCATCATTTTAGATCAATTTAGACTATTTCAATGGCCGTTTTGAGAAAGACCTGCTAATAAATAAATAAAGCTGCCTAACTTTGATAGATCTAAAATAATAAAATTCAAAACTTTATAACTCTGTCTTTTTTTTTTTTTTTTGCTTAAAATCGTAGCGTCAAAAATATTTTATTAAATATTACTATTAGGACTGGGGGGTGTATAAAAATATTCACTTTGTAATTTTTTCAGCAATACATTAATTGACTCGATCAACATAAACTAAAATTCTTTATGTCATTTGGGGTACTTTTTGAATAAGAAATATATGCCTATTTTCTATTAGTATAGAAAATAGATATATATTTCTATATGGGTATATATAAGTTGGATTAGGTATAGGTTGGTATTGGTATTATCCACGATTAAATGGAACCTCCTATATATCTTGTGTAATGATATAGCCTATAGCTTTTTCCGTATTGCTTTCTAGTATACTTGTATATTTTAAAGACATTCCTTTTTAAAAAACAAATTATTTAGGGAGACGTTTAATAATATTTTCTGTTTTATAACATTTAATAGTTTGTGAAAAAGCCCAAAGAATCGAATAACTGTATGTTGCACCATTTCTTTATTGGGAAATTATATTTTAATAGTTAATTGATCATTATATAGTTTAATAACCATTAAAAGATAATTAAATGTGAGGTAATAATAAAATAATATTAAATATTAAGTAATGAATTCAAATTCTAATTATTAATTTAATCGTCAAATAAAATTAAATAAATGAAGAAACACGTCCTCGAATACTTGGCTAAAATACTTGTAATAAATCGCTATATTCACGCTATATTTACAACAAAGTAAACCAGGTTACAACTGAATTAACTGGAATTATTCACGAAGTAGTTACTGGTAATTTTAAAAGATGAATATTTCCTCATAATTAAGAGGAAAAAAGTGTTTGCTTGCTTTCTTGAAATAATTGATTTATAATTACTCAGAATATATTAACGCGATGATGTAGTTCTTTAAATCATAACTATACAAAAAAATCAAATATTATCAAATTATGACAAAATTTTGAATACTTACCTTGAAGGTCTAAATCTCTGTTGTGCTGCAATTAATTTATTAAAGAAAATAATAAGGCTGAAACTTATCAGCATTTTGAAAACATTGTTCAGATTAATTCAAAACAAAAAAAGAAAGAAAGAAAACTAAGCACATTTCTTTTGCTGTATGTGATCACATTATCATTTCAAATGAAATAATTAAAATTATTTAGAACAAATGAAAACATTTTCTATATAAAGGCTCACTTAATTAAATTTTAAAAAAATTAATTTTTCTCAACAAAACGCTCATAATTAGCAAATAAAAAAATGAATTTACTTTTTTTTTACAAGAGAAAGTGGTTATTCTTCTTAACTTGTATTTGAATGTTTTGATGCATGTTTAATTAATAATTTTTAATTTTTGAAATGAATATTTTTGTTGCGTATTATACAAAAGAAACGTGCTTAAGAATGTAATTCACAAAGAAATGAGTCAAACAACATTTTAAACGAAATATTTTATGACAGTTTTAACACAAGTCATAATCAACAAGTCATAACATCAAGCTATTTTAAATAACATCAACTAAAATTTTTTGTGTTCGCGCAACGAACACCTTTCAGGGAAACGATATTCGCTACGAAGGAGTGTGTCGAATGACCACCTGTTAGCGCTGATATAAGAGAAATGAACAAAAGAAAAAGAGATATTAAAGGAATGCTCCTCGCAACATCAAACATAAGATAAGAAAATGAGATAGAAAAAAAAATGAAAAATGTGAGCCTTCATACATCTAGGAACTGTTCCTGGACGTAGACTTTGAAAATTGCATCGTTTTTTGTGCTATATAGTTGATTTTCATTTTCTGAATTTTTGAAAAGGATTTTCTGATAATTTTGTTGAAAAAAAAACTCATATTATTAGGGAGACACGAAAAGAGTAGAGTGTCGAAAACTATGTTCGTCATTGATATTAAACAAGAGATATGTATTCTTATTGATATTAAAAAAGAGAATTGTATTCTTACTCATTACAAATTAAAAAATTACCAAAAGAATTTATAAATTTGCTTATTGTGGGTATCTACAGAATGAATTAATTTGTCTAAAGAAGGAATCAATAATCATTGATATTAAACAAGATAATTGTATTTTTATTCATTACAAATTAATGAATTGCCGAAAGAATTTATAAATTTGCTTATTATGGGTATCTGCAGAATGAATTAATTTTTCTAAAGAATGAATCAATTAACATTTCCAAACGATGGATATGCAAGATAATAAGCATAGTCCTGGAATGGATTATGTTCATAAACTGCAGACGAGCTGCAATGTGAAAGCAAAAATAAAATTCTATCATTCTAATTTCGTTTGTTATTTATAGATGACAGTACTTTTATCTTACACTAAATAATACTATTTCACGATATATAGAATTCATAAGATATTCAGTGTGATACATGCAGTTATAAAAGGATACGTATAATTCGATTAGTCTGGGTTCCTGTTCTTCGTCGTCTTTTCCTTTCAAGCCTTCGAATAAAAAAGTTTCCAGCTTGTTTCTTAAATTTGTGACCCAAGCGTCCTAAGTGAAAGTTATTGTTAGTTAAATAGCTTACAGCAAATTAGAAAGCTGCTCTGAATAGATTCATGTGCAAAAATTAAAGAAAATGTTCATAATAAAATAAACGCATTTATTTTTTATAAATACAAAAGGATTCCAACAAGGTTTAAGAGAAACATACTAATACATATCAGTTGTACATAAGAGCATATAAATGGAAATTTAAATTAGCGGTACATCCAGGCAAAAAAAAAAAAAAAAAAATTCCATAGGATAATTAAATTTATCAGTGAAAAACAGAGATCTTTTCTTTCCTCCCTAGCTCTCAACATCAAGTATCATACTCACAAAGACTAAGAGGAGAAGAAAATGCACCACAGTTTCTTCACATACGTTTGCATTGATAAATATCAATCAAACAGAGTTTTTCTTTGTTACCATCATTAAAATTATTTTCCATTTGATTTTTTTAACTGAATCCTCATCCACTATGTCATGGTAACAAGTGAACACAGAATTCATGCGTGTTTTTTCATACATTTTATCTTTCTGCATATCATTATTCCAAATAATTTTTCTACCTAAGTAGAGATGAATTGTTTCAGTAAGTCTGACTTATTAAAATTTGTCGGAACTCTTTCAAATCTCCTGCAGATATAATTGATTTCGAGTTTCGAAATAGATACATGCGTGATAATCAAAAGTACCTGAAACAGCTCGGCAAATGTGGGATGGGTGTTTGGCCGGGGAACATAAGGCAGTGCATAATAAGGCAAAAGTTCAGCACATTCGCTCAAGACAGATCCTTTACTTTCTAGATAGTAGTGAAAATGCAACATGGCTTCGTCCACTTCTTCTTTACTCTGAAATAAAAGAAGAATATTATACAAATTACAAAACTAATTGAATTGCAGTAGATAAAAATGAAAAAAAAAAATCCTTTTATCCGGAAAAAAAATTAAGGCTGGCATATGATTATATTTTCTTATAATAAATAACGTAACCACAACCACAAATTGGCTACTCCGACCCTCCGGAAGGCCCACGGAAACACTTGTATGATCTAAGGGCCATCACCGGCCACAGTACAACCCTGCCCTAAAGAAGAACGACCCGTCATCGATGAGAGGAGCCAGAGTCCCACCTTTTTATGTACCACAAGGGTGGAGAGAACCAACCACCATGCCGGAAGCTTCTCATCTTCAATTATGAGGTGCCCCCCCTCGTGTGACTACTAAACGTAAACGTGGGATTAGTAAGTAACGTAAGTGAGATAATATTCAGAGTAAATGAAAACTTATTATTCAAATCATTTGACTTACCCAGTGATCAATTTTTCTCATGGGCAGCACAGCAAAGTGGATTTGCAGATTGAACTCTAATTTTTGGCAAAACTGATCGTTCTCTCTCCTTTCGGGGTTTATGTGAGTCTCCCATTCAGCAAAAAATTCGGTTCTTTTCCCATCATCGAAATGCTGGAGAAATTCACTCTGAAAAGAAAGATGCGAAACTGAATAATTAGTGAATAAATAACAACTCCAAAACGACGAAGGTATGTGATCTGAATCAATTCTAAAATGCATGCCTCCACTAATAGTAAAAGTCTATGTGTGTGTGACCGAGAGTTATCGAATTTGGCTTAAATGTACTTTGGAAAAGGAAAATGTGCAAATCTGAGTGACTTTTTTCGATATTTTAACTGAAATATTAATGAATTATAATGAAATATTTAATGCTTTTTTGTAAATAACTTTCAAAAATATTGTACGTAACTTGTTCTAACTTGGCGCGGACTGATTGACTCAGTGGTAGAATGCTATGAACTGAAAGCGACAGTTCGTAAGTTTGTATCAGACTGCAGGCAAGTTACCTAAAAATAGATTTACTTTCTGTTTTATTTCTCGCTTGTTCTAGAATGTTCTTATAATGTCTGTATCTTTCTAAATCTGGAGGATCCTAGTCATTTCGTATCGTGGATAAAAACAGATGTAAGGTTCAATTCCTTGAATAAAGTCTCGAGATTAGCGAGTGTTATCTTTGACTTTAGTTAACACACGGTTCATTTACGCTTACTTCATCTACGCGACAATATTAAGAAGCAAAAATAATTTGCAAGTAGACAGCTCACAATGTCGTAGATGACGCAAATATTTATATTTTTTATGCAAATGTAATATCTTGGGGTTGAATTCCATTAAGAAAGCCCACGTATACAGTAAACAGGAAAAGTATAAGGTTGCTAAATAAATGTGGCTTTATGTCTATCACAATTTGGCGTTTAAAATTACTTTATTTAAAAAAAATCTTTCTTAGAAAACTTCGCATAAGAGATTTAAGGACATCCAATCATCTGGAGGAATTAATTAATTGGTCTCGAAAGTCGGTTAGTTTTGACATATAGCTGTTACAGAAAGCATCGCACAAAAGTCTGCATTGTTTCAGAATTAATTTTTGTCTTATAAGCGGCTTGTTACGCATCAGTGAGATTCATTTCTATATTAATTGTAGAGGATAACAGCTCGCTAATCTAATTCAGAGTACAAATTTATTTATTAATCTACGAAATCTTAGAAGAAATATTAATTAATTTATTTAATGTGTATATACTTTTAAAAGAGTATATACAAAAAGAGAGACCCGTGTCATTCGTTCATACTGTCATGTGAATTAAGTAATAAACTCGTTTCAAGTGCGAATCATTGCTGCATTGATGCACTGTCTATCAAGCAGTACCATAAATGCTTAACACAGTTTGATGCATTCTTTCTTTACACGTATCAAGGGGGAAAAAATGTATTAATCTTTTTGGTTAAAGGATATATTTTATTTTAGATCTTTTTAAAATATTAATAAATAATATCACTTATGTGAAGCTTAAGACAGATTTTTTCTGCCCAATAAATATTACTTTAAATACATTTTGTCCAGCATAAGAAAAGGCATAATTTGAAGTTGAGAACCTGTAATCCATTAAACGGAATGGATTCCCGATTGATTAGTTTCATCCATTTATGTTTAATGAGTAAGTACATAATGCTATTACACTGGAACTTCAGTTATCTGAAATTCATTAATACGGATCATCTATTATCCGAAACTATTCTGGGAGGGGGATCAGAAATGGGAAAATGATATTGGGATCAAGGTGACTGACCTAGACGCGTCTTTTCCGAGCCGAAAAGCGTTACATTTAGTAATATGTGAGTACACACATATTGTATTGGTTCATATGCAGTCTTAATAAATACAAGGTGGTCTAAAACTCTACCGACAAACTTCTAGTGCTGCATGTACAGTAAGATAAATAATCTTGCTATATGAAGAATGAATAGCAGAGAGTGGCATTTAGTTACTATAAAGACTAGCTGCTCATACAGCGTATTACTTGCCATTACATCAGAGTATGGCTTAATATCAACATCGTTTTCTATTTTAAAATTGTACTCCATTATTGTTGTGTTTTGCATCTATTTGTTGTTATATTGTATTTTGCTGTTTTGTTTTAAGTCTATTGTATCTTGTCTTTAATTGTGGATGAAGAGACATCTGTAGCCATCTTTGCTTTTCCTATCATGCTCTATTTCAAAAATTAGGCATGTATGATTACCCTAGAAATTTATTGGTGAATTTTTGAGTCACCCTGATGCATGAATGTAAAG
Organism: Argiope bruennichi; assembly: GCF_947563725.1. Classification (NCBI taxonomy): domain Eukaryota; kingdom Metazoa; phylum Arthropoda; class Arachnida; order Araneae; family Araneidae; genus Argiope; species Argiope bruennichi. Next base: position 142,152,365 of record NC_079151.1, on the reverse strand, counting down.
TATCTTCATAGATCGTTTAATTTGCAGCTTCCTTTTTTATGTAAATTCTACTTATTTTTATTTGTTACAATTTTCTAACGCTTTTGTTTGCGTTTCATGAATAGAAATGAATCTTCTTCTAAATCTCGATCTTATTTATTTAATTTTTGAGTTTTATTCAATTATGCGAATTCCCACCTATCCGAATCGATCTGATTTCTGTTTCTTTCGGATAATATTTGATTGTTTTTGTATTTTGTTTTCAATTTCTAGAAATCACCTTAATTTTTTGTATCCTTTGATCTCTTCGGCTCTTTCCGGCTAAATCTTGAACTGGTTTGCCCAGTTTTTGGCATTCCTCTTCAAAAGTCGCCAAAGTTTTATCCAGCTTAGAATATTCCAGAAACTACAAAAAAATTTCATTTTCGCATACATATTTTCGATATTTGAAAAAGTGACAAAAAAAATCAAAAATGATTTTTTCTTAAGTTTAAGAAATATAACAAAACAAATTAGTAACAAGATGTCCAAAATGTCCATGTACAGTTTAAAACTTTATGAGCTTATGTAATAGAAACAGTTTATAAAAAGAAATGATACGAATGCTAAATCTATTTTTTGTGGAAATTTCTTATAAAAAATCGTTTAAAGAATTTTTTTTATTTTTCAGAATTTTATGATTATTCTTGACTTTTGCTTTTAAAAGCAGGGAAAATAAAAACCATGGACCAATATTTATTCTCAGGAACTAAAATTAAACTTCTAAAGGGAAAAAAAAAAGATAATCATGGTTTATCCTACTATTTGAAAATTCCCTGCTTTCTTATGCTTTCAAAAATACATTTATTTTAAATTAGACATAAACTTTGTGGACATCTTGTGGCCTGAAAATAAAAATTTGATAAAAGAAAAGATAACATGTACAAAAAAATCATCATTGTTATTTCATAATACATATTTTAATTTATGGTGAGAAATCTAACAATAAAAACCAAACACTATTGTTATCTCTACAGTTAATAATTAGGTATTTAAAGTTGATTATATCATCATTAAAATTATTGAATAATATTAATAACATAATAATTTAACTGAATTTAATGGATTCAATATTCATTTTAATAATTAATTAACCAATTAATAAATTGAAAAAAATTTCAAAATTTATAAAAGTTTTGAAAAATTAAATAACTTAAATTAAGTTGCTTAGTTTTTTTGTTTTTTTTCAAAAATAAAATCACATATTTTAAAAGTGTAGTTTCTAAAATGCAAAACATTTCCTTAATTTTATAAATATAAGAAGAACATTGTTATACTGAATACATCAGTAAAGAAATATTATAAAAATATTTCTAATTGCATTTGTGGATATTATGATAAAAGTTCTCTTAAAATTATGAAAGATTAGACTAAAAAAAAATTTAATTCTTAAAACAATAAAAAAAAAGAAAAAAAAATTCTTATTTGCTAAAAATGACTGAAGGAATAATTTAATTCAGTTTGAAAAAGAAAAGAAAAAAAAACTTTTACGATCAACTGAAATAAAATTCACAACACTTTTTCAAAACTTAAGAAGTTTAATATTTTATTCATTTCTATATTTTTAATAAATAAATAAATGTTACTTTTTTATTTAATATTAAAACTTCAATAATATTCTCGTGTTGTTTTCAAAATAAATGATCTAATTATTTCAAAAAATAAATAACTCTACGTAAAAAGTGAAAATGTACACAAAAGCAAAATATTTAAAAGAAGACAGAATGAGTGTATACAACCTCCTTGACAATAGCATTTAACTCGCCTTCAACGGATGATATCGAACCTGACATTCTTTTGAATGTATTAAATGAAATCAAATCTACAATCTACATAGAATTTCCGCATTTAGATTTTCACATTTAATATCCAATACCATTGAACTTGAGTGCATTAATCCACGCAAGATTGTACATTGACAAGATATATTACCGAGGTTAGCATGTTATGTGCGCTGTTTCGGCGTACAAGTTACACTTTGCTTCTAATGTTTACCTTCCCTCTTTATCTTGTAGCCATGGTTACCGACTTATCGGGGTCAGAAAACTCTTTAGCAAATCAGTAGAATTAAATCTCGCCTTGCGAATGAATGAAAGCTTATGTGTCTTAGCTCCAGTGGCGTAGATATAGGGGAGGGGAGCAAAATGGGTAGAGCTGAAGTGGTGGAGCGGAAATGAAACATGGAGCAAAATAATTTCTTGTAATATTTGAAATTATGAGCGAATTGAACGCATTACTACTTAATTTTCGCGTTATCCATTAAATAGTGCCTGAAATATTCATAAGTCATTGTAGATAAAGATACTGAATCCTGCCACTTGACTTCGAGGACAAAATGTCAGTGCCTTTATTTCTCTTAAAAAACCTCCAATCATAAAAGAAAAAAGAAAAAATCAGAATCCTAGACATCATTTACAGTTATTTGGCCACTGCCTAGATTTCTTTTGTTTTCATTGAGCCGTAGAAATTGTAAACAATATCTTGGCTTTGAATTTTTGACCTCAAGTGGCATATTGGAAATCATTAACAACACATCAGGTACGGGAGTCTGGTGAATTTTAACACTATGAGGTTCGCACGTCTAATCGAAATTCCTTTGTTTGGTGCCAGTAGGGCTGGTTCAGATAGTTTTAGACATCATAAAATTAGATAGCTCGCGTGGAACATCAAAATAGTGTCGCCGGTTGGTATAATGTTAATTTATTTCTCTCTAGAGTAGGAGAATAAAATAGGGTAGCAAATCTCTGCTGTCGAGCATAGGGGACATTTCCCTAATGAAGTATTTCAGTATTGTTCGTGAGCACATACCCTGTGCTGCTGTTTGCAAAAAAATAAAAGATTCTAAGTAAAAAAAGTCACGAAAGTTTTCTTGACTATTCATCCATTTATCCATATCGAGCCACTCCTTATTTTTATACAATTTCCGATAAGCAATTCCACGTCAGGGTTACGAATATTTCTTAAAGGCAGTAAAAGTTATTTTCTACATAAACTATTAATTTCACAAGAAACTCGATGGGTTTCCGCGTGATAGTTAAAATAAATTTGCTTTGCTCTTCCTCGCGAGCTACTGATCGCTCATACTCCACGTGAATGTCTACTTTTCTAGACTGTGAAGCAAACAAAAAATCTTTACTGCATACTTTTCAAGACAACGGGAATGCGCTTCCATCTGGGGTTAGGAAGGGGAACTAATCGAGGCATCTATAAAGAGAAAAAGGAGGTATATTTCTGTAGTTGCAATCTTAGGGGCTGCCTAAGCAGTGGCATAACAAGAAACCAATAAGGGGGATATAGATGCCCCTGGCGTCACGGTTGTGGGCGCCTTGACCTATTTTTGCTTTTGTATTAAGTTTTAAAAGCCGAAAGTTATTGAATGAGACTGAGAGAGGAAAATAAATTCTAAGTGCCAAGGGTCATTTACCCTTCGTTACTATGACGAGGAAGACAAAATAATCACAGCTTGTTTCACTTTATTATAATTAATATGATCGGAAGAGAGCAAAATAAATATTATTCCACAGGTGCCATTTACCCAACGCACGAGAATGCCACGAATGTATGGTATAAATTACTGAACAATTTTTATTATACTCGGATTGCGACATCAATTCTTCCCTATATTTACCCTGGATCGGGAAAAAATTAAATGAAATTTTTATTTTTAAAAAATATAATTGAACAAGAAGATTGTTTTAAAATTTAAGAAAGGAATCAGAAATGATTTATTTGACTTTTCTTTTGCAAATAAATATAATGATCTCTATATTACAATTACACATTTAAAAAAAATAACTGTCAAAATCAAACTGAAATTATTTCGGGCTCAAACCAAAAAAAATTCAAAACTAAGCAAATAAAAAGCGACTCATTGGTGGATATAATATACTGAGAATAATATAATACTCACCCTTATATTTAATAAAAAATGTAATATATAATTCAATCTATATGTAATAATTTTCAATTCACCCGCCTTCTTAAAATGAATGATATATAACTAATTCAGAGGCGAGCATTTTTGTTTTTCTACGCTTATCTGGGTAATTTCTGTACTTTTAATGTTCAAAGTGGAGCTTCAAAACACATAAGGAGTACACTTAAAATAAAATACTTTCTCAGATAAATTTCGGATCATTCCCGTTCGAAATTATATAAGTTCCGGATGCATTTCCACGTCCTCTTTTTTTCTTCCTTTTCTTCCATTCATTGCGGTGCATGCCATTCTCTGTAAATGATTTTAATCAAACCATTTTAATATACATGCAAAAATTAAGCATGTAGTGGAATCAACATGAAGAAACATAAAGCTGTCATTTAAAGAATTCATCATCTACTTACTTTTACAAGAAATTTCATTTCATATCTGCAACTGATCTGGTTGGGTATTGTTAAAAAAGGATAAAATACTAAAGAATAGTTAGTTGGCAATAAACCTATTTCTGAATAATGTTTTTAAGAAAACTATTCTTATCCTTATGATTTTCAGTGTAGTCTGATTTGTCATATTCGTTTGCCTTCAAAAACATGTTTGAAATAATTTAAAAACAAAAGGCTGAAATTGCTGCAGGAATAGTGAGTCGTTAGGATAATCAAAAATAGTAGAAAATGGGATTTGATTTTTGAGTTTTAAAAATACCACTTGAAAGCAGCTGATTACAATGTATGTCTTATATTTGCACTTTCTTCCCTTGGCTTATCTGATAGACATATTTGAAGATTTCGTGCATTCATTTCACAATGGATCGATAATCAAGTAAAACCATACTTTATTCAAAGCCATAATAACACTACATGTGAAAACTCTAATTTAACTCTTATGTTTAGCCGCACTGGTTGATATGCCTCATAAGAGAAAAAGAAAACGAATTTTTAATCCCCTATTTAGAATGCAATAGCAAATGCAACAAATCTGCATATGTTTCAAAATAGGAAAAAAAAAAAAGAAAGAAAGAAAGAAAGAAAGAAAAAAAAAACCCTCCATTACTATCCAAGAGCTTATTATTCAAGCTAGGTTTCTCAAAATAAAATAACAAATAGTTTTATGTAAAAACAGCTTTATTTGATGACCTGATGTTTTATTGGAATAGTTTATTTGAAAATTTACAAACAGTTAATGTAGGGAGTTTGGACCAAGAGCATTTTATTTAGGTTGCTTCTAACGATATGTTTTTTTTTTTCTCTTCATGTTTCTATTTTTAATATTTCTTTAACTAACATACATAAAATTCATACACAAATATTAAAATTTTATTCTTCAGCATAAACGATTTAAATTTCTACACTCTTTGGTTAAAATTCATTTGAAAGTTATTTGCTTTTCATAAACCTCGACATTCTGAAGAACAATTATGAAAACGACTATTGAACTGCAAATGTTTTCCTTTCAAGACACGAAAGCTTGACAGTATCCGAGATGGAAAATATTTATAGAAAGCAAATAACGTATTTGGGGATAAAGGCCTAAAATTCTGAGAAGAAATTAGATAAAATAACCAGTAAATATTATTTGTCTTTTTAGTTTTTTCTGTAAACTTTCATATAATTAACGATTTCATTTCATAAATACTGCTAATTTATTCTCTGTATTTTATTTTTAAAATGCTCAAATTTTTTGGATTTCTATGCATTTAACTATTTATAATTCATTCTAACTCTTACTAGAAGAGTGAAAAATAATTTACTGTTTATTAATTTTTAAATTGAATAGAAAATAAAGAGAAATTATTTTTTATTAAATAGATTTTTACAAGATTAAATGTAAAATAAAAGACAAAACAATTATTATTATAAAATGAAACTTTTAAAAATAATTTATGTACAATTTATGCCTGATTGGAAAAGGATTTTAAAGAATTAATTTATTCAAAGTATTATGCTTCCATTATCGTTTAATTATTAAATTTTGCTTAATTTTTTAATGATGCAGGTTTTATTTTTTTATTAAGTTGGATAATTTGTTAAATATTTTTCGAAGACATATTTCTTTATATAGTAACAAAAAAAATGTCCCCATGTAATTCTTGGCTGTTCTGTCATGCGGTGTTTTTTTTTTTTTTCCGTAAATAGCTATTTATCTTTCCATTTTTTTCTCGCTGTTGAAAAATATAAGACAAATCCTAGACTCAAAATTCTTTTACAATATTTCTCTCACCCCCTCACCTTTTTTCTTCCTTTCTTTTTGCAACGCTTTCATACCTTTGTCACGTGCTGCCATCTACTAATTACTATAAAAACTTTTTTTCACACTAAAAGTTTTTTTTTTTTTTTTAATGATCAATTATCAAAAAATTATTTTATCTTTTATTTTTAACCAATGTAATTTATTTATTTCCAAACACAATACAATATTACATCTTGGATTCATTGTACATATCTCCAAAAGAGTCTTTAACTGAACAAATAATACTTTCCAAATTTGAGTTGATAATTTTTGTTTTATGGATGGCGCTAACTATGAATAAGTTGTACTAGAATGTGATGAAGAAAAAAAAATCACCATTTTCTTCTTAAAATTTGTGTTGAGATAAAGGTCTCCAAAGGTCGCGACAAGAAAAATGCTACGAAACGAATATCATTTATTTGAATAAAAATTGAAAAGCAAAAGATATTTTCTCTATACTTCTAAACATGAATTATCATTCCCTATTTCTTTTAATTATGCTGAAGTTAAACATATTATAAGAAATAATTAAAAGATTCTTATCTACATTTAGATATGTTACAAGCTTTATATCTAAGGGACTGCACATATTTCCAAAAGTCCATCTAATTTTTAAAATATTTTCTAAAACATTGCACCAAAAATATTTGCATAAGTCGTGCTGCCAGAAACATTTTCAAACATTTAAACTACGGAACCTTTAGAATAATTTGTTTTTCGGCCTCTTTTAATTTCATCATAAATTGACGAAATAAATATGAAGAGATTTTTGCGTGTTATTTTATCTTAGCGAACACTGCTGCCATCTATTATTGATAAGAACAAATATATTTTAACGAATTATTTTTGTTTATTTAAATTTAGTTAAATTATTTTAACATCTCATTTAGAAAAAGTGACAAAAGTCTGCCCACATGTCGACTGAAAAAATTATTTTCCTAGTTTTCAAATAAATAAGTGTAAAAAACATGCAAATTTTATTAACAATAAAATATTAGGATAATATTAACAGATAACCAAGGATGGTCAAGTTTATACTATGTTTCATGACGTTCATTTAATTATTTGTATATTCACAAACCTCCCTTTGAGTATTGTGTATAAATGTGGATCCTAGGTCGTCTGGAATTTACAAATAAAAATATATTTTCAGAAAAATTAGAAAAGAAAAAAATTATTAATCTAAAATTATTCCTAACCTAATCATTATGTTAAAAATACACAGAAATATGAAAATAATTGATCACAATGTGCACTGCATAAGGCACAAAATACTTAAAACCGCCGTTGTGTGAAGATAGAAAAGATTAAAAATTTATTTTGTTAGATCTATGGGTCATGATAGAAATAGGAAATATAAAATTTATGTAGCAATTATTTTGTAAAATTATTCTACATGAGTTTACAAATGTAACTACTGAAATATTTTTGAAAAAGCATGTAATTTAAATATAGCATATAAAATAAATCGATGCAAAAATATAATATTAATAATAACGTTCCCACTGTGGGGATAATTTTTGATTTTTTAAAAATGTGCATAAAATTTAGATTTTGCAATGTATGGAACTTGTCATAAAAACCATATTTAACTCAATTAGGATTGTTTATAACAACTACGATACTTCTTGAATTTTATTTTTTAATTGCCTTATTTATACGTTCAATAATGTAGCAAACCTGATGAAAAACAACGAAGAATTAAATCTGTTTGATTTGATATTTAATAACTTTCTACACTTTTATTCTACTCTATTCTATTATTATATACAAAATAATTAACTGTATTATTTTGAATATAATTAAATAAATTTGGGATGAGATTTACAAAATATCGATTCCTTTCTTTAATTTCCAATTGAGTAACAAAGCTTTTATATGAATTAATTAATCTAAATATTCAATAATAATTTGAATATTTAGAATACAATTGTAATTAGTTTTTCAAAAATTTAATGGATGCAAAAATTGAATAATAAATATGATTAATATTAAGTATTTATTCATGATTCTGACATTAAAGCAAAAATTTCCCTCAATTAACAAAAAAAAAAAAAAAAAAAAAAAAAAGATATTTAAGGCTATATCCGATTGATTCAAGAATACTTTCTGGTAAAAATAATATGGAATACTTCTACGTTTTAGGAAATTACAGAATCAAGCCCCCAAATTTAGAGTAAAACAATCCACCTTTTGTAATGTTAGCAGTGTTTAGCTGACAAGTACTGATACATCTACATATATAGGATTCCTCTTCTAATTTTAAACATCAAACTGCATTTTTCTTACAATATTTTTAATATCATATATCAGAACCGTGCTTAAATATATTTCCATCAGCGGATAAAACTTAATTTACGATTGTCACCCTTCCTATAAGAATAGAAATTGAGATTTTGATTCAAAATAATAATTTTATGATTATAAATGCTCTCAAGAATAATTCGCATATTAAGAAATCATGTTATTGCATGTTGTCACTGTTTTTTATTCTTGGAATGAAACGACATATTCATTTCATACTTTATTACTTTATATTTATAACTTTTTTATCAAAGAGGTCGTTAAATATAGTTACTCTTTAATATCGTTCGCTGGAGACAGTAAGTGACTCTATCATTTCACAAAAAATTGAACTGTAACTGCCTTTTATTATTAAATTAACGCTTTATGTCTATAATTTTGTCCAACACATTTTATTTTCTAAGGCACACTGCTTATGTTCTTTGCTCATGCATATGTACCCTGTTTGTGTGTGTGTGATAGAGGTGCAGCCTTGTTTGTGTGTGATTTTGTGTGAGATGTAGTGTTTGAGGTAAGAAGTTGATGTATCAAATTAGCCTCACTGCTGGCACTGGAATTGAGAAAGTTCGGTTCTTGTTCAGTGAGTAATTCACATTAACACTTTATTTGATATAGCCCGATAATAATGAATCATTCATTTTAAGAAAGTATACAAATGGAGCACTTCCATTTTGAAACAAATGATTTCCGGAAAATAGTATTTCTTTTTTCTTTGTTCTCGCCATATTTGCTATTATAAAGTGAAATAAACGAACTAATATTTTTCTCCATCATGCCTCTCAAGACTAACGCACAACTTCCTTGGCCACTGAACCCACATCCCTACGCCACTGAAATAGAGATGCCAAGGTTACTTGGAGGAGCCTGGGTTTTGACCACACAAAATTGTTGCGGTTATACTGTTTTTCTACAAACCTCGTTTTCGGAATTCGATTTGAAGCCGAATAATCGTCTCCAGTTAAGCGCAAAGCATTTAACCCATAATTATTGCGGTCAGGCATTTCTTATCGAAATCCAGCACTTGAACTTAAGACATCCGGTTTTATTTTTCCTTTTAGAAGCATGAGTAAAAATAGATGGCTGTGAAATTCGGGAGATTAAAAAAGTTGTGCTTATATGGTCTCATATTGTTGCAAATTATTTTTTTTCTTATAAATTGTTTCTAACATAGGAGATAGGAATTGTATGAAAATAGAATTAAATCCACAAAGTTTAAAAAAGATTAATTTTTATTAAATAACAGGTGTTGTCTTTCTCTTTTTTGTGCATATCTTATATTTTTATTATAGTACATTTGATTAAGTTCTGTTACGTTCATACAGCAAATAACTCAGTGTGTCTTTCAACATTTATCTAGACATTTACCGCTGTCAGATTCCTTACAGTCTCATCCGTTTTTCTCTTTAATACATAAATTAACTTGGCGAGGTATACTTGTGTAATTTAAGCTTGTCCTGAAATCATTTAAAGGAAATATTTAAGACTACGTATTTTGCAAATGTATGAAAAAAAGTGCTCTAATGATAGGAAATACTCTAATGATATATTTGAAAATAAGTAAAGTAAGTTCTTGTTTATAATGTCATATTTCCAAAAGAAATGAGAACTTGGAAAATATGACGCACTTGGAAATATTTCTTGTCAAAAGAGGTTAATATCAGAAAGATCAAAATTATGAATAGAAAGAGTATTATAAAAACAAATATGAACAATCAACTACAATATGCTACAGTCAATACACTGCAATCAAAGATGTTTGCTGAAAGAATTCTAAATCTGAAATATTTTTTATACTTGAAACGATACTTTAATATTTGGTTGAATTCCAGCGATATAAATAGAAAAACCTATCAAGATTTTTTAGGTAGTCAGAAACTTTAGTTAAAGAAGATTCGTGCTAACAGTGGGCGTCTGCTTTATTAGTTTCTCTTTATTAGGGCTATAAAAATACATTTCATGAAATTAAACAAATGTCGTCGTAAACACTAAGTATTGTTATACAGTAAATTTAAATAATTAACTAATTAGTTTCAGATATACTGACATCATATTCAAAGTATTTATTATAAAACGGGTTTGGTCCGAATTTTGAGACAGGAAATTCTAATGATACAAATGGAATACATGTTACTTAACTTTCAATGATCTTGTGCATAGTAAGACAAATTTTAATTTGTCTGAAAATTGTACAAAATTTGATACATATCTATACTTTTGGTGTGAAAATAGAATTTCAAATTTAATTCTTCAAATTCATAATACTTCTCTGTTTGTTTGTTTTTTATTTTTTTTGGTTTACAAAGAGAAAATTGGATATAATTTCATAGAAGGATTTGTACAGCTCTAAGAAATCGAAATCCTGGAGATTCATGAAAGAATTTTTTGACGATTACAATAATTTTTCTCTGAAAATATTGCCTACAAAAATACTATTATCTCCCAAACACATGAATTTCTTTTATACTATCAAACTTTCTTCGATGGAAAGATGGTTGGCAGTAATTACTTTCGGTAAATTTAGATACTCTGGTTCTAACAGGAGATTATTTCTTTTCATAATTGAAAAAAAATTTTTATGCTGCTAAATATCTTCAAACATACTCAATAATAATTTCATATCTGAATTCTCTCATTTCTTCAGATCTATCTCGTAAATTCTAAGATTATATCTGAACAACAACAACAAAAAGATTTCCTCTATAATCTGCGAGAAATAATACAAAAATGTTCTGGTAGTAGCTGAGAAATAATATCCTTTCTCCTTGAAAGTCGAATAAAGAACAGAAATGTCACAACCCTTAAAAAGTCTAGTGACCATCATTCCATAAACTTTAAATAAAAAACTGACCCTCTAAAGCTAAGCGTCTCTGGAGACGCAGCTATTTTCGAGGGATCGTTACTCCACTCACCTAAATACTGTCTGTCCACGACAAGAACACTGCTAGACAATCGTCTATGTTTACGGCGGGCGTTATAGAAACAGGTTACTGTAGGAAGAGTTCATTTTGCAGCTTTAGTGACGAGATGATAATGGCAATGACCTTATGACCACATGTGATTTATCTCTGACCAACAGCGACGGACACATGTGCAGTTGCACGCCTTCAAAGGATGCAATTCACTTACATGTTTCCATGCATTAAATAACTTATTAAAATAAGAAAATTATACAACTCTTTTTTATCACACTTCTGTTACAATTGTCAGGCTAAAAAAATTATTCATTTAGCTCCCAGGTTATAAATTTGACTTTGCCATTGCGAGGTCCCTGCTCTCAGGAAGGCACCTAAAAAATGGGGCTGAGGCATGGTGATTGGTTTTCATTGCCTTGTGGATACAGAAATGGTGTGGGGTTGGCTATTTTCTACCGATGATGGGATTTACCTACTACGGGAGAAATTGTATCGTGGCCGGTGATGACTTTTAAGACTCAATCATAATTCTTGCCAATGCTGTGATGATGTTCCGGTCATTCAGATTCATATTAGGGCAGGGTGGAGTCATTTCTTGTGATTGTGCTGGCCATTGCGAGTTATAGAAACTTCAGAGTTCTTGTTGATACTTATCTAATTAAAATTTGTTTTGCGAATTTGACTTTTTTTTCTAATTTATATATTACTACAATATATATTTATTTAAAAAATTGTATGCGTAATGTTATTATGTGAACTGCCCATTAAATAATAAAGCATTTATATTCTAAAATAAATTAAAGATTTTAAATTATTGTTTTTTTTTTTTTTTTCCTTAATGAATGTTGAACGAAGATGACTGTAACAAAATGTTAGAAAGAATATCTAAAATTCAATTAATAGTTTTCAGATTGGATTATAAGCATTTTCAATTTACCCGAAATAAATCTCGATTTAACAGGAAATACATAACCATATCAATGGTAAAATACTTTTATGATTGAATAATGCGTCTACTTATTATTAAGATATTTGGACTGGACTATTCATAAAGTTTATACAGTTTTGTTTTTCTTCTCAACCCCCTCCTGCCCCCCCCCCCCTCGAATTTCAAAAATTACTGAACAAACAGAAATATGATCAGAGTGACAAAATATTTTTGAATCGATAATCCTTTACAAATACTTTAATACAATTTAGAGACTTTTGTTTGTCCGGTTTTCAAACTATATGAGGGCAGTTTTAGAACGAGCCTCATAATTCTGGAGTGGATGATATAAGAACTGGTAACCCGCTTCGCATCATACCAGAGAACGGACGTTTGATTTCAACGCATTTGACGCATATCAGCTTCGCGAACTCGATTGATCTTCAGTGGAATAAGGTCTCGAATTCAAATAAGAACTCTGTTATAAGGTAGATTTCGTGTCGGTTTATTAAATAGGCAAAATAGATTCTATTATTTAAAAATAGATTCTATTGTATTCCAAAGAGCCCTACAATTTTAAGGGGAGGGATCTCGGGTCTTGAGATTTCCTTTGTGTTATTTTTAATTTTATGTTTTAATTTAGTTATAAAACCTTTCAAGCAAATTTATTCAAATAAAAAAATAAATCAAGAACTGTTTAAATTGATCATGGAACATTGTTCTAGTAACATTTCTAATTAGTCATAGTTTATATTACTTTATTTTTCATATTATATTTTTTATATAATTGTACATTTTTATTATATTATTTTATATTAACTTTTACTATTTATTAATTATTATTATATTATTATAAATATTATGGTTTTTATTTTATATTATTTTATACTAATTTTTAAAAAGTCTGATTTTATATTTAAATATTATTTAGATATTGTTAAAAGAAGTTGTGCCTTTTTATATCATTGGGTTTAAAATTACTTTTACATTTAATTTTTTTTTAAAAAATTACAAAAGACATTCTGAATCCAACTATTTTAAATGCAATTCCTTATTAAATATCTCACAATTCAGTTTATCAAAATTTGCTATTTAATGGTACTTGTAAAAATGGTAAATAAATATCGATAAAAAATATTTGATTTAGGAAGTTAGGGAGAGAGAAAAAGGGTCCCAAGACTTGCATTGTCTAAGAGCTCATGATAATTGCGTTATAATGTATTGTATAATAAAATGCATAATATTTTTTTTCCCATTCAGACTGTTTGCATTAATTGTAATACTGGATTAGAATAGTTCATTACAATGAGTTTCTGCAAAATTAAAAGAAAACAATAATTTGGAAATATTTTCTTTAAATAAAGAACCTTGGAATATTCAGGTCATCTCTACATTTGACGTATTTGTTACTGTACATGTGACAAATCTGGTGATTATGTATAATTACCTGTGATTATTCATAATCACTACTAAACTTATTCGTGATTATGAATAATCACGGGTAATGGTACGTAAATACCAATATATATGATTCACCGTAGATAGATAGATAGGTAGATATAGATATGTATAGATATCCAACGCTGCATTTTTGCTTTGAACTTAACAAAAGTTTACACTAAAGTCGCAGATTTTATTCAAAATATCTCCCCTCATTGAAATCTATCAAAAATAATACTTAAGCCTCCACTTTATTTTCGAAGGCAAACTAGCAACTTAATTGCACATTCGACTGCAGAAAAAAATGATCAATAGAACAAGAGAGACAATGGAATAAATGGATTTTTTGAAATACGTCAGTTTAAGTCGTAAAGGAAAATAAATGGCAGCCCTCATTTCACGACGCATGCGCATTTCCGGCTGACTCATATCTCATTGCATCCATGCATACCTAAATGCACGCACACACACATGGGCCTTACTCGCGCTACTCATTCTCTCTCTCTCTCTTTCCTTTTTTATTTCATTTATAATTTTTTTTCATTCTTCTTTCGGTTATGGTCGGAAAAAAAAGCAATTCAGTTGAAATATGAAAATGACAAAGCGTGTTTCAAAACGAATAATCGATGGATTTTTTTTTATTCGGCTTTTCATCCGATTTTTTTTTTTTTTTTTTTTAGCTTTATTATTTTTCGTGTCCCCAAAATCATCAAAAGCAAGCGAAAGGTATGAAAAAACATGTTTTCTCATAACCTTTCTCGTGTAAGGTCAGTTCTGTTTGAAAACAGATATGCCAGTTTAGATTTGACCCAAAAGCAATGAAAGAAATAGAAAAGAATGGGATCAAGTTTTAAATATCGCGAATAATGAAATATGGAATTTTTATCGCTAATAATGAAATATTGGTATCGAAGGCCGCTTCAATTCTAAACAAAATTAGTTAACTTTTTATATCAAACCACCAGAAATTAAACATTTAATTAAAAATAACAGCAATCTAACTAATCTTGAAAATTATGAAATTTTTTCATGAAACAACAACAATGATAATTCCTTTTAAAATCGTCATTAACATGAAAGGATTTATTTCAGTTTGTAGTTACGATAATCAAATTTCAAATTCCAAAGACAACTTCAAAGACAATTTTCTTAAATATCAGGATTTTGCTTTTAATAATTATTTTGAATAAATTCATTAGTAAAAAACAATATTGTAGTAATCTGTACTCAAAATAGCAAGCTAAAATTGAATTTAGCTATCAGTTTAAAAACTATACCAGGGTAATTCTAAAATAGATCTTTTAGTTCTCAATCATGGCCAGATAATGAAAATAAATGAGCTGATGTCTCCTCTCCAGGTTTTGACATCACATCAGTAAGAGTATATTAGAATACTTTGAATCCCTAATCTTCGGTCTCGAATCTCAAATTCTGCAGTGGCTTTTAAATAAATTTAGGAGTTACTGCGCTTGACATTTTATGAAGAAATAAATCATATAAAATGGAAAATGCGAAGGGAACTAACTGAAAAAAAAAGGGCTTGCAAATCTCTCTATTTTTTTCAAAGTTTTTTCTTTATTTAAAAATAGAATAAAAAAACCAATATATATCTATGCAGCATAATTTAAAAGATGCGTGATCGAAAGGAAGGCATATTTGGCTTTAACTTCAATTTATTTCACCACGGGAGGGCATGATTTGTACATGGTGACGAAGGTGGGATGCGTCTGTTCGTATCAGAACATAAGGCAGAAGTGTGAGAAGTATTCCCTTAGTGATTTTACTAAAAGATTTTTTTTTTGCGATTTTTTTTAACACGTGTCGATTTTAGAAAGGGAATCCTTGGGATTTTTGAAGAAATGTGTGAGCATTAGGGATATTAGAAATAATTAAATAAAAAAGTGGAATTTGAATCAGGAAGTAAGAGAAAATTTAGAATAAAATAATATGGGCTAATTTAAGAAATAGAAAAGTAATTAGGATATAAATTAAACTAAGAAATATTATTACATCTATATTTTATATACATAAACATACGGTTTAGAAAGCGTTTAAATAATGCATTACTGGATCTTTATTTTTATGGGCTCAATAAACATGGCTATACAAATGAAGAAAAAATTCCAAATATAATTTTTTCATATGAAAATAAGAAAACAAGGGAAAGTCTCATCGGCCTTCTTTCGTTAAAGTCTTTTATCTTAGATTCTACAGATAAGATTTTAATCAGTCTCAAGGATACGCCATTGCTGTCACCAAGCATTTGATTGATGGGTCTCTTGCAGATTTCTCCTCTCAAAATGTTTAATTTTAAACCGCCGCTTTAACTATCAGATGCAGAAAAGTAGTTATGCAAATGTATGCATTTTATTCATGAAATACTAAATATATATATCACATAAAACTTCATTTCATATGATCATCAAGACTTAATGATGATTGCAGATGGAGTTTCCAATGCAAAAAAATTCTTGACGAAATAATTTGGATTTTATTGTTATTCAAAAATAAAGTAATATATCATTATAGAAAAATTCCATTTGGGCCCCGGGGGAGAAGTATAAAAATAGTCTTTATATAAAAGGAATTTTATTATTTCATATATGAATCAATTCTTCATTCCAGATCATACTAAAAAAAGATTTTCTTGTTGCTTTTTTTAACTAAAATTCTTACTTTTAGATAACACAGATTTATTTGGAGATAAGAATTTAATGAATTGAAGACAGTTTAATAAAATGTTTAATTTCTTATGAATAAAAAGTGATAATTTTATTTCAGTGTTAAAATTTATAACAACTGGATCAAAACATTATTTAATTTAAAGAAATATATCACTTTAATTCATTTTTAAGAAAACAGCAAATTTGATTCAATAAAATGATAAATGTTAGAAATGTTCCAAAAAAATGCAGTGTTCACTTAAAAAATTACAGATAAAACAATGATTGCAAGGATAATATCTCCATTCTTAAAAGTTTAGACGTTCTTTTGCCTTGGAAAGAGAGCTTAAAAACTAAAGCAGTCTTACAGTAAGCAAACAATTCCAGATATACATTTTGAAATAAAATCATTTTCGTAAATCACTGGAAAAACTTTTACATGACATACTTTTTACAAACTTTTACATACATATAAAATTAGTTATTATATTCTAGGTAGTCTTTTCCGAAAATTCTTGTTCATCAATCTACTGTTACTTAAGTATAATTTCCAACAGTGAACTCGAAAGCCTTAAAATGAACTTGGTTACCAATTGTCTCCAAATAAGACAAATTTTGAATATTTTTATTTTTTGGTGATTTTTTTTAATTATGCGAGAATTCGGTTTAATGTCTGATACAATTTGATGCTAAATTTTTTTTCTCGGATGACTTATAACATCAAGTTATGCATAAAAGATTTAATTGAAAATAAACACAAACAATAACCTTCACAAACCAGTTAATCATCAAAGACCGTTAATAATGAATAAATTGACAAATTCATTCCTTTGGAAAATTAATTTCGGATCTTTATTACTGCTTTTTTCTAAATCAATTTCCATTCAAAAGAGAATTCCCCATTTCTTACCATTTATAATAAATAAAAATATTCCATTGAATGCAAGAATATTGAAAATTGATTAAAATACCTTGTCTATTACGGATATTTTCTTTTCATGTTAAAATAATACTATTTATCTCATAATCAGCATTAAATATCGAATTATTTTAAAACATTACATTTTGCAATCCTTTACCTCTCTCTAAACATAATTTATTTGGCGACTTTTTAAAAATTCAAATTTAATTTACTATTCCACGTATTATCTTGCAAGGAATTTCCTCTTTAATTAAACTGTACGATTTCTTTAAATATTAACGCTGCCATGTTTTCATTTCGAACACAACAATGCCTGCACCCTGCGATGGAGCCTTGTAATTTTAATAAAGCTCCCTATATTGCAAACATTCTGCGAACACGTCATGCACCAGCGGGTTTCCTGTATTTCACTTGGAAGTCCCATTTCTCCATTTTAATGCACGGCGATTCAATTTGAGAGATGGAAATGACAAAGTATGTGTCATGAGGTAAAATCGATTTTTATTTTCGAAATGCATACAGAGCTCCGGTACTTCGCCCGCTATTGATTAGTTCCGAATATTTCGATCGTGAATCTCGTGTTTAAAACTGCTTCAAGGATTTTCCCTTTTCCAGTTGGGGATGGACGTGCCCGGCGTCCGTTTCGTTTCGCTCTTGTGAAATATTTCTCGTTGTTTTCGGAAACACGTCGATTGCCATTAGGTTTCAAATAGAAGAACACTTTTTTTTTTATTATGTTAAAATATTTCGTTTCTAAAAGGATATTTTAAAGTGATAAATTAAATGAAGGTTCGAAATATAAAATTTTAAATTTTGTAAAGTAATAAATATTTTTAAAAAAAAAAGAGCAAATGAAAACGGAAAGACTGTTCGCCTTTAAATGCAAAACGTATTTTGTTTAATTCTGTTTTATTTGCAGTCAATTGCAATCAAAAATTGAAACAGCAATTGAATGTAGCAATTATGTAATTGGCAATGTAAACATAAAAAATACCGAACATCTAAAAATAAAATATTCTAAGAATAACCTTAAATTCAATACTTTTTTCTCAAATGCAAAAAATGACAATATATATATATTTTTACTTGTTTAACCCCCTAATTGCCAATTTAAAAAAAATTGGTAGGATAAATGATATACATGCACAAAAATTCGTGTAACAGTATAATTATGCAAATTATTTTTACTTTAAAAATACTTGATAGTTTTGAACAAGAGCATGGTTATAAAATGATCAATAAAATCATTTCAATAAAAAACAAAAGACTGAGTAAGTAACAGATTGTTGCTATAACTTTTAAATTATATATTTATGTAGGTTATTTCATTATAATATAAAAGCTATACCATAATACAATGCTTAAAATATGACATTTCTGTTCCGTTCATCTAACAGAAGAATTTCGAATTTGTTCGCTTCTTGTAAAGAAATAAACCACAAAATACACACTTCTGCATGACACCATATTGACTAATAAATATAGAATGAAACTAAACTATTAGGCGTAGCAAATATCTTTTTGACGCCGAATAGTGAACGTAAAATTCCAAAATCTCCAAATGGCGATAGTGGCAGCTAATGGGTTAACCAATACATTGGAAATAATTTGCAAAAGTTCAACAAGGTCAGCAAAAGTATATTTGAAATAACTTGACAGGAATATATTGTACAATGTCAGTAAAAGAGATTCTTTTCAATAAATTACATCACGAATGAATTTATTTGCTAAATTTCAAATTATTTCAATATTGTAAGTTTCAAATTCCCAAACAAAAATGGGCTAAGAGCGAATTAGAATTTCTCTTGCATTACAACAATGTTATTGAAGTGTGCTCACAATGAAATGGCGTTATAACATAGAGACTTTTCTTGTTTGGACGTGATACAATTTGAGATGTCAGGTTTAAATTTTAAATTTGCTTTATTCTCACTTAATCTTTAATCTAAATTTTTGAAAGTACAATGAATTTGCAATGATCCCTTTTAAAATTAAAACTGTACATTTTAATTCCCTTTTACAAATTCGATTCATTTCAGCAATGACATTTTAGGTAATACATATTCAATAAAATTCATTTGACGGAAATATTAACAGAGTGAAAGTAAGATAGGTTTTCATGATTGAGCAAAATTTACAAAAATAACTCGATTTTCAATGATGAAGAAACAAAATTGCCTGTAAATAGTTGAAACACAGCTTGAAATTTTTGTTGTTTTTAAATAATACCAGTTAACTACAGGGTACATTTTAAGAATATTATCTTTTGGTAAATATACTAATATATATGAAAATAAATCTATAAAATGAAAAGAATTACAGTTTTTAAATTTTGTCTACAATTGCCTATCTGAGGCAAAAAAAAGTGATACATATTTCTTTCGTCTAATTTATTGGAATAATTTTCCTGAAAAATTTCTTTTATTTTTAAAAGACATTATAAATATTAAAAAATATCAAATATGCACCATGTATCAATCATAATAACAATGATGGAAATTGTATTAATTAGTAAATAAATTGAATATCTGATAAATTTACTGTATGATCTTCATATATAAACATATAAAAGTAATATTCTATTGCAAATGAAATAATATAAATTTTAATACTATAACTCAAAAAAGCATACGTTTTTTTTTTTTACTAAACACAAAACTAAATACCACTTTGGTCAAATTTTATCAAAAGGCAAATAATTTTTAATTATAGCTTTAGAAATGTAATACTGTTTTTAATCTCTACCATAAAAACTGCAAACTAAGAATCATTAACCCTGAAATTATAGAATAGCAAATAAAAAAATCCTAAGTAATACAGGATGTACAGCAGTATAGAAAATCTTAAGCAATACAGGATGCTGATCGATATTGCACGGTAATATAAGATGCTGAAGAATTAATTCGTGCTCCTAATGTACTGATATGTTTGCTTATGAAACCCAAATCAATGATAATTCAGAGTGAAAATGTTATCTTTCTATTTATATTCTTAAATTTTTAATTTCAAAATATTAATAAAAAACAAGAAAAATCTTTGTAATGAATTTGACATGTAACAAAATGCCCCCCACCATCTCCATATAAAGATGTACACTTTAGAATATATATCACATTTCCATTCCATTGGTATCCACTGTAAAGTTTTAGTTAATGAAATTTTAAATTTTAACTCAGTTTACTCAAGTCAGGCTATATAATAAACTCATACTAAACATATCATTCTTTAAAAAAAAAATATTTAACTGATGTAATATAAAATATGAGCGGAAAAATGAAAATATTCTTTAAATTATGAAAGTAATAACTACTGAATTAAATGAAAATACTCTTTAAATTATGAAAGTAATAACTAATGAATTAAATGAAAATATTCTTTGAATTATGAAAGTAATAATTAATGAATTAAATGAAAATATTCTTTAAATTATGAAAGTAATAACTAATGAATTAAATGAAAATATTCTTTAAATTATGAAAATAATAATTAATGAATTAAATGAAAATATTCTTTAAATTATGAAAATAATAATTAATGAATTAAATGAAAATATTCTTTATGCATTGTTCCATTGGCAGTCATTGAGCAACGAAAATTAATTGATTCTTTATTACACTTTTGTGTTTGGCAATTTTTTTTTTTAGTTATACCTTAGAAGAGTTCTAAGCGATGCAAAAAGGTAACGCTTGTTAATTCTCATTAACTATGCAAACTGTTCCCTTTTGTAAGAATCCATTTTCTCACCGAACAAAGGCGTGGCTTTCTGCCAGAACAATTCTTTTCATTGCCACGTCCAATCCGCCCTCACCGTTTAATGCACAAAATAACATCTGCCACTAGAACGCAATAAAGAAGGAAAAAAAATCTGACTATTTAAATAAAGAATAAATAAACAAACTAGCACTAGTTTGATGAGTTTTTTGAGGTGACCCCCACGCAGAGGCACGATTCCAAACTTCACGATTCGCAATTTAGAAGTTCAGGTTTTACAATCGTGACTTCGGGCCACTATTATTTCTGCTCAATGTGAGAACAGACGATCTTTTCCCGATCAACAATTTTAACCAGAAAACCTGTTGTCCTTGTAGAAGAAGCCCGAGTTGCCAGTATCATTGTCTGAAATTTAATGGAATGATATTACAATTATATTGAAGAAGAAAAATGAAAAGAAAAGGGAAAAAAATCGACGCCATTTCCAAAGCAAAACCATCAGACTTGAAAGGCGGACATTAAAAAGCAATAAAAGAATTTTTTTATAAATCTTCTAAAAGCTTTTTTCTTTCTGCGGCCACACACACAAACTTATTGATGCTCAAGCATTTAGAATTAACAATGCGTAGGTAGTTAAAACAGAAAAAAAAAAAAAAAAAAAAAAAAAAAATCGTTAACAAATTGAAGTATAATTTAGCAAGCAAAAAAAATTTTAAGAGTGGTTTTATTTGACTTGAGTACTCCGTAATGAGCTGTGTGACTGGAATTAAATGTTGCTATAAAACTAAAAGAATACAGATGAAATCCTGCTTCAGAAAGATTTATCATCCTAGATTTCAACCTTGTAATAAAATTAGTAAGTTTATTAAGTAGTAAATCTGCATTTAGAATGGAATTTGAAACATCAGCCTTTTGAAATATGTCTCTTTTAGGGGACATTTATAAAATTTCTGTATTTAAAGCAAAGTACATAAATTCATTTCGTATAAAACTCATTGCACTTTTGTCATTATATCTGATATTCTTTTAAACTAACAACAGCTTCACATAATTTTAAATAAAGTCACATGTTGTGAGGAAAAAAATTGGTATATATTTATAAGTTTTATAGAAATAATGGGTTTCTTTCAAATCATTTTTAAATTTTTTAAAAAGACGAAATGTATTTTAATTTTAAATTTAGATTAAATATTTTGTGCTTGTTAAATGATAACTAATGACATCGAATATTTTTCAAGTTTTAGGTATTACCATAACACACTGGAGTAAATTCATTTTGCTATTTAAGTAAATGCATTTCATCATTTTAATTTTGGAATTAAATATCATTTTTAAGGAAGGAAGTGCTGTGACTTAGAATCACAGTGTAAAAATAAAGTGCAATAGGCGAAAGGTAGGTAACTTTATCATTTTAATTGATTTCATAATGCTTTAAATGACTGCATTAATTTTGTTTTAGTAAAATATTTGAATATGGGGAAATTCATTAATTGCAGCTGTAAAATGATGAATATTTGTCACCAATTGAAAACGATTTTCTGATCAATGAATAACAGGACTTTTTTTTGTTAATGATTAATAAAGTAAAATTTACTTTGTGCAGTTTATCCCAGTATAGCTGAATCTTCAAATGCAATAAATGAGTTTTTGGTCGTGCTTGATTTGACTTGAGTCTGCCATTATTTGTAGCTAACAGGAATATTGTGGGAAAAAAATTGAGATGGATTCTGCTCGTATACATGATGGAATAATTCTAATTTTCTATTTTTGCATTCGCATAAACAATGCTGTCAAGTGCAGGAATTTGTATAATCAATACAAAAACTTTAATAACTATTTCGATGCTCAAAAAAAATTATTCCACTTTTCATTTTAGCATCATTTTATTTCTCACTTTTGTAATAGCAACGGCTTATATTATATTATTTTATGATTTTATAAGGTTGACAATCTTTTTTTCCCCCAATTCTCATACATATTTTTTTTCTCTATTTCTCTTATAAGATTGGTGTTAAAAATGAATTGAATTAAAAATGAATAAAAATTTTTCATAAAAATGAGCCCTATACTTTAAAATGTTCTGTACAAACAAATATTTTTCTACTCCCAAATTAATTTAAAACAAGCAAAAAAAAAAAAAACTCTATAGAAACCGGTCGCTACTTGCTTACTAACCTTCGTTTTCTAAAAGTGCCATTGTAATTGCGAATTTGGCTTGGGAGTCTCAAGTGTTTATTGTTGGGAGGAACAGTTCTTCTTTGTTAGATGCGGCATGTTTGTGAAATTCACTCTAGTAGATTGCCCATGTTTACGTTTTCAACACTTGACATTTTTACATACATTATCAATCATTTTAATGGATTTACTTGATAATATTCCGAATGAAAACATTTTAATGCTTTTCAGTCCTTCATATGCAATCTTTGAATTTCGATTGAATTATTTATTTTTATTTTAGATACATTTTATTCATCTGCTCTACATGAATGATTCTCAATTTTGCATTCAGACTTCAAGAGCGTCTAAAGGATATGTGCTTACGTGATACATGTTAAATGAGCGGTGCCAATTTAAATATGGAATCCATTGATAATTTTGAAATATGAAATGAAAAATTGAAAGATAAAAATAAACGCTATTTCACATTACTACATATGACAAAGCACAGTTAAGTGATAGCATAAACATTTATCTTTTTCATAGGACATCCTTACACTTTTTTATAAAATCGTAAATAAATTTTTAAACAAAGATGTGGAAGAATTCCAAAATATAATGTGGCAACATGAAAATTTTAGGGCAATCAGTTTGGATATGAAGAGGAATTATACTCAAGAACATTGACTTGACAGTTTTAGAAATCAATTATAAATTGACATCCACTGTTGAGTGCTGACCATTCAGTTGAAATTTATCTCTTCACACTATTAAGCGCCATTAATATCTCTAGTAATAATAAAGATGAATGTATGTATTGGCGCTCTATAGGCCAAACAATTTGACCTACATCTACCAAATTTGTCACATGTTTACCTTAAACGATGAAAATGTGCAAAGAGGTAAGATTTTTTTAAATTTTAATTTTTAAGCTGAATTTTAGCGTTTTTCAGCAATAACATTCAAAAATATTTTCAAAAGATTGGAATTTGAATTCCAACATTTCGAAACTTTTCAAACTTGTCGTTCCAAATAATCGTACAATTTTTTTCGAATTTTGGTAATTTTTTAAAAATATTTTTGTTGCCCTGAAGTTCAAACCGTTTCCATTGTTCCATCATAGCATGATTTTCTTCCATTGTTGAAAGTTAAAGCATAAGAATTCTGCATAAGGATTCTGTTTTGTTAGTTTACGGGACAGATAAAAAAAAAAAGTGAATTTACAATACCGCGAGATTTATGAAACATATATTATTATGTGAGAACCTGCTGTTGTTTGGATTGAGGTTTTTGAAGTCACAAAATGCACCGGCAAAAAAATGGCGTTTTATCGCTTCTGTGGCATTAATTTTTTTCCCTTTTAGGTAATTAAAAATGTTAAATAATAACACATTTGGCGCCTTATCGGCAACAAAAATGTACAGCTTGGTGCGAATGTCCGCCATGTACCCGATTTCCTGTCAGGCCAATTAAGGGCAGGGTTGCACGAAGTTATCGTCCGAAGAAGCATAGAGAAGAAAATGGGAATGAAATCGAAACAGCGAAGGGTGGTATCGAAAGTTATATATATATGTAAATTTTCAATTTTTCTAATTGGCAAAAAAAGTTTTGAAGTTCGGACGGTTTTGAGATGGGAAAAAACAAAACCAACTCTTTTCTAAAAATTGACGATTGTGCAATACATGATCATTCCAAACCAGCTTAAACAGTATTTTCGCAAAATAAAAATTTCTGGCCTCGAGATAAAGTTTTGGAGCTTAAACGATTTTGAAATTGGGGGGAAAAAATCGTTCTCTAAATATCGACGCATGCGTGATCTGATAACCACGTGATTATTTAAAACCAGTTTAAACTGGTTTTTCCACACAAAAAAAATTCTGGTCCCGAGAAAAAAAATTTTAGAACTCGATTGATTTTGAGATGGTCAAAAATAATCGCTTTTCTAAATGTTGGTGATTGAGAAATATGAGTCATGTGAGAATATGATGTTTTTCTGTCGGATTGATAGCACGTGACTTAAAAAAAATGTTCTCACATGATAACTTGAAATTTGTGATAGCAGATTTCATATATATTTTATTTTATTCCAACTAAAGTATCGGGACTACCGTTTGAAAAAAATGATTTGTTCATACAATAATGAAATATTTGACATGATCACCTTTGTAGGGTAGATATTATCAGTAAATTGCGTGATACTAAGTGTATTTTTAAATCCGCTCAAAACGTTCTACTGACGTTCGACCTAGAATTCTAAATTTGATACATTGTTACTTTTTTTGGTGATAGCTGCTAACTAAAAAGGGATTTTTAATTGAAAATGTATCAAAATTTTAGCGTTTTTTTCAATAAATTAAAAACAAATTATTGCATATAAACTCTATTTTTACAGCTTTAAAATTTGAACAATATTATTTACAATAATAACAGTGTTATTTCCCAACAAATTTTTCTTAATTTAACTTATTAATCTAATTTTAATAAGTTTTTTAAAAAAATTTTTAAATATTTTCCAACAATAATCCTTATTGTTTTAGTAGTTGCATTTATACACACATGATATAAACATACACACAAGATATATACAAAGATGTAGTTCTTTTATGTGTATTCATATAATTAAGAGCATGTTTCAAAAATAAAATATAAGCAAATTGAGTCTAGAACATTAACATACTATTAAGTTTTGGAGCTGAGGTTCGAATCTGTTCTAAATTTTTTATTATTAGTTTTTATTTTTTATTATAAAAACTTATAAATATTTTAAGTTGCTAAAAAAATTTTTTTTTTTAATGCTGAGCACTAGATTTAGAAATAACGCTCTGAAATACTTGCGGTGGGAAATCACGTTAGCCTCTAAATATATTATAGATAATTTTTATTATAAAATGATGCACAAAATTTTTTTAAATTTATATTTCATTTAAATTTGTAAGATTTTAACACCGACATTACTTTTATGCAACAAAGTTTTGATAATTACATAAGTGCAAAGGTGTGATAATTACGTAATCACAATTTCAAACTGACTACTTCGCCAGAAGGCACACAGAAGCACTTGAATGCCCTGACCACCGCGTCAGCAACACTGGTGGGAATTGTGGTTGAGTCCTAAGGACCATCACCGGCCACGGTACAACCCTTCCCTATAGAAGTACATCCCGTCATCGATGGAGTGGGAGGAGCGAGATCCCCACACAGAGGTGGCGAGAACCAACCACTATACCAGAAGCTTACCATCCTCAATTACGAGGTGCACCCCCGTGGGACTTGATAATTATGTAAGTGCGATGAATTTTTTTCTCTCAAGGAAAGCACTTAAGAGTAATACATATTTTTAGTCCATCAAAGTGCTACTCGAAATGAGATTAGCAAATAACGTTGCCATATTTGAAGCTAAGACATCTAACAGGTATTTTTGTAGGCGTTTGAAGATTTCCAAGCAAATTAAACTCAGAATACAAAAATTTATTTTTGCTTGCTTTTTAATATCAAAGTATGCGAAAATTAACAAAATAACAAATAATTTTTACAAAAAATGATTTGTTATTGAAATTCTCAAATAGTCTTATACTGTACGCAGTTATGAATATTAATTATTAATAATTAATATAATATGTTTAAATCGTGAATGCCACCGAGGAATATTACTTGCAAAGTGGGGCAAAATAATATAATAAAGTAATAAAGTATTTATGTAGTCACCAACCAAGTTTTCTTGATTAGCATCAAAAATTAAAAATTTAAAAAATTCTAATAGCATTCAAAATAACCTTTTATCGCAGATCATTTGGCGCCCTTTTTTTTCATAATTTGAAAATTTTTAATAACTTAAAGAGATAACAACCGAAGAAAACGATTCAGTTCGTAACACACCAACAACTTTTTAAAACACGCATCACAATGTCATTATTTCCGCCGTTTCCCCCGATTAAAATATTTGCTTTATGTATTTCACATTTTATAGTGATAGATTGCTAATGACAGGTTTCTGCTCTATATTATTCCAACATCTGATTTTGAATAGTTTTCTTCTTAGGAAATCAGCTATAATTCAGTAAAAAGAGTGAAGGGCGTTCAGTAAAAAGTATTCAGTAAATTTGAGCTAAAAATTCATTTTGAAATATAAATGATTAGCGAGTTGCATTAGTAGAAAGTGTTCATATAAAGATGCCATATAATGGCTTTTTTATTTTTTCTCATACGAAGTATAGAGTATTGTAAATATTGTAATAAAAAAAAATCGAACTCGAGATTTTGATGAATCTCCATATTTCAGACCTTCCTGAGTAAGAAAAAGATAAAAAAAAAATGTCTGTCTGTCTATTTATAATTCAAAAATGCTCTGAGTTAAACGGGTGAAATTTGGTATCACATATGTTCAGCATCTATAATGTAGACACTCGTCAAATTTTGAACCAAATTCAACAAGGGATTGACTGTCTATCTTAAATAGTATAAACCGTACAAATTTTTGATTTCAATCAGTTGGCGAAAACGCATCGAAAACACGAATCCGGTTTTCGGATACTATGGATCGCATGGCAGGTATTAAGAGCCAAAAAACTCGCCAAGACTTACACGATAGATTCATTCACGGTGGATGGATTTGGACTGAAATTAAATACAAATATATAATTTTGATCTATGAATTTCATCTTTAGTTGTTGTTTTCCATCAAGGGTTTTCTGTGTTTGAATGAAAGTATTAACATATCTAAAGACAGGCAGACAAACATAATCCCGAAAATGTTGTTTTTGATTCAGTCAGATCTGAAACACATAATGATTCATCAAAGCTAGTAATGGCATTCTTTAACGACTCTAAAACTTTATCATTTTGAGAAAGTACGAATGTTTTTTTTATTTTAGGTATTTATGCTTGTAACATTTGTACAAATTCTTTATAAAATTATTTTCATGATTGATCACTTGGCTTTATTTTTTTTTTTCGCAGTTATAAAAATTTTCCCCCCCTCTAACTGAAGGAATAAAGGGAAAAATAGGAAAAGAACCGGATACCAATTTTAATAAAATGGGGGAGAAGTATCTCGACAAATGAAAATGCTCCAATTTTAATTTCACTGCTGTATGTTTAATCATAATCTATTTCATATTGCAAGGTACAGATCCAATAGTTTGCTTTAGAAATATTGATTTAAAACCTACTATAGCCAATGGCAATAGAAACTGACAACAAACAGCATTGTTCTTTTTCTGATTTGGAAACCGTCCGTGCTTTTATATAAGCATTCGAAGGCGTATTTTTCTTTTCTTTTTCTTTTTTTTTAAAGGGGGGGGAGGGGTAGTGAGAGAAAAGATGAAAGGAAGGTATCTTTATATTTAGCAACGGCGTAAATTCAGATTATTCGGAGAATCAGTAAGCGTAATAATTGCTTATTTTTCTGCGTACCACCCCTTAACGAAGTATAATCATCGAAAAGTGCTAGCTAGTGTTCAGTTCTCGAAATAAACAGTATAAATGAAGGATTCGTTAGTGAATGATGTAATATATATTTCTACGCAGTTTAGAGCTGTTGAATTACCTTGATATCAAACAACTATTACTCGAAATATGGATTTTCATCACACTGAATACCCATTTGGCGTTCAAAACCAAACTGATATGATACATCTCAATCAATTTTAAATGGACAACTTGTCATATTCCATTAATCTAAGAGTAATCATACACTCCAAACTATCAATTTAGATTGTCAATGGCTATAGATATGCTTCATGGATTCGACCCAATCTATTTTGTGGTAAAAGTAACAAGATGTCAAGTTCCTTCACGTCCGAATGCTAACTAAAAGTGTTCAAGGAATTTCTTGAATGCAACCACTTGTTAGGAGTTCGAAAGCTTCCTACCTAATAATTTTTCTTCCCATTTATTTCCTTGACGCTTGTCACTGGAATTACCGAAGTCAACAGGAAGAAAAAGTGTAATCCATACCTCTCAGTTACTAAAAGAGAAGGAATGTCAAGACTTCAAGTTAATAAGTATCTGGTCCTCACTTAACAAAGACGTATTCCATTCAATCTCCACATGAGCTTGACTGGTGGCTGTGATTAATGTTTTACGCCTTTCACATGTGCATCCTTTTGTGTTCGCTCCATTCACCGGCAGCTCAGGTGACCGCTTTGAATCGCGCGTTCGGCCTCAATGAAATGCTGAATGAAAGTGAAACCTAAACAAGCAATGACTCTGAAAAAGATTCTTGCTTCGAACGGAATTTCAGATCAATCTTATTTCAAGATTAGTTAATGGCGACCAGCTTGTTCGCCTGAATGATTGACTTTTTAGGCTGTTATATTATTAATACGGAATGCGCTTTTTTTTTTTTCACAAAAAATTTTAGCTTGTTATTTGATATAACTGAAAATTCAATTTAATCAATTAACCGTAAATTAAAAAATGTATGTATGCGAATTAAAAGAAGAAGCGAAAATCTTTCAACGTAGTTAATGATTGGCAAAAGCTAGAGATTGAATATTTTGCTTGATGAGTTCAATTTCCAGTTCAAGATTTCAAAATAGTTTTATATCAATTGAATTAAAAAATATTTTAATTAAAGGTGAAAAAATTCATAGAAATGATATTAATATCCTTAAAAATGTTATTTTTTTAGTCTTAATCCTTCTTTGCATAATTTTTCTTTTTTTGTGAAATAAATCAGGGTGATATAATTCATGCTCTAGATTAAAGGAAAGATATTTTTAAAAAATCCTAGTATAAATATATAATATAAAATAATTAAAAACGGTATGATGGAAATATCCATCATCATGCAAATTTACATGTTAAGCTCGGTACAAAATCCTCAATGTTCCTCTCTTCTAAATTTCTCCACTCGTTATCGCTTTTGTTAGCAAAAAAATCTTCAAATTCTTTTAAAATTATATTTCTAATGATGTCAATTTTATTTATTTATATTTTTTTCCAAATGTTATTGTACATATATATTTTTTTAAATTTTCAAGTATACTTTACATTATAACTTTTCATTGTTTTAGTCACTGCATTTATTTAAAGTCATTAATTTGAGTATACGCCCATTATCGTTGTTAAAATTAAGAAAACATTTTTAAAAATAATATAAAGACAAACGAATCGATTCTAAATCTCTATGCTATTACTATATTTCGAACTAAAAAATCGTATCTCTTTGAAGTTTTTTGTTATTAACTCCTTCCCAACAAGTTTCACGAGTGCGATTTTAAATCAAGCTGTAGGATTCAGATGGAACATTATTAATGAAATGGAATGGACTTAACATATTTAATGAAAAAATTAATTCAAACAAAACCTCTTTGTATAGAAGTTATTTTTATGATTCCTTCTAATATCAATTTTCTATAAGCACTCAAAATTCTAAAATTATTGTTCCTTTTTTCTATTTCTTTCAACGGGTGTTAATATTTTTATAAGGTTATTTGTTCTAATATAATCACACATTGACTACTCCGACCCACCGTGTGGTACGCCGATATATCTGACAGACTGAACCACCTCGACAGCATTGACGGGAATCGAAGTTGAGCCCTAATGGCTATTACCGATCAGGTACAACTCTTCCCGTGGGAGGCATGCTCCATCATCGGTAGGGAGGGGGGAGGCGATAGTAGCCCCGCAAATTTTCTACACCCACCTGGGTGGCCGGAGTCAACCACCACATCGGGAGCTTCTCATCCTCGTATCTGAGTTGCTCCCCCCCCCCGTTAGGAATTTTTCTAGTATAACATGTACAAAATTAATGCATTAGGATCTTAAAAAATTGAACAAAAAAATGAATTAGAAATAAATTTCTAGTTTTTAGATCTTCAGTGTCAATAAAGAAAATTAAATTACGAATTTTGGCTTGAAAATAGCCGCCAAGTTTATGCTACTGCGCAATGATAAATTATTCTCAAGAACAAGATTCGCATTGCTGCATTATATATTCCATTCTCTATGGGATGCCAAAATCTAGGGTGGGCTGCTCGATACAAGGCAATCCGTGGAAGCCAAAAATTAGAGAAGGGATTGATGACTTTCCGTGTCTTAGCTGACAATTTCGATATTTTTTTATTTTTTTTTCAGTACTTGAAAAATCAAATAATCAGCCTACGATATTATTCATTTGTCCTTACAATCCTATTTGAACAATGAAGGGGAAATGATCTGATATGTGGGAAACAAATCAGAAGTAAAAGGAAATAGGTTTGAAACTAAGTAAAAACAAAACCGGTAGAGATGATGAAATGCCATTCAAATTGTCAAAAACTTTGTGTGATAATATTGAAACTATAAAAAGTAAAAATAAAACGATTTAAAACAACAATCCGATTATTTTCTATTCACATTTCGTAAATGCTCAAATAATATAAGCAAATAATAATAATAATATACAAAAACGTAAGCAGCGCGGTGATTGAAAATTGGCATTCAATTCTAGCATCAAAATAGTTCTTCGGCATCAAATTTTAGTTCAAATTTGGTTGATAGGAAAAAGTATTTTCTTATAAACTTGACTTGCACTTGCAAGTGTTTGCATAGCACTTGCTATTACTGTGCTATGAAGCTGCAGAAGAAAAGTTTGTTTTATACACAATATCCCATAAATATAATACAACAAAAATAATGTGTGTTGGTTTTGCCAAAATCAAAATTACTTATGTTTCCGGTACCATTAACTACAATTTTATTTACAGTGTTTATTTATTGGAAAGTTAAAAAGTAAGACTTTAATGAAGTATAAGACTTCTTTTTCAGATCGTGTATTAAAATAAAGAAAAGAATTGAGGAATAGATAAATGTTGCAAGTGCCAAAAATAAAAATACTGAGAGCACGGAAAAGAACGGTTCACGACAGGCAACGTTCACACTCTTTATCCTCTCTTGGACCGCGGTGGCCTGGTGATAAGGTCTCTTCTTCGGAACCGGAGGGTTTCAGGTGCAAGTCCCGATTCCACTGAAGAGAAAAAACAAGCATTATTAAGCAAGCACTTTTCACGATTACCATATTATAAAATATTGCTCATTTTACACGTAATGTGAAAAAGGTGTTTGAACATATCATTTACCACAATTAGTCTTCATAATTTTCATGCCAGATATTTTGATTTTTGGTGAAAATTATTTCCAGTTTTTTTTATTCTTTGCACAAATCTGAGCTTTTCAAACGTTTATCTACAATCTACTACCGACCTATTTTGCAACTATCAGTGTATCAACGAAGGAAAAAAAAAAAAAAAAAAAAAAAAAAAAAAAACATGAACTTATCTACAACTAGTGAGAGCCGTATGTGTTTATGTCTTTCTTTCTTTTTCTCTCTCTTTCCTTCCCGCTAAACAAAACAAACTAGTAAATTTAATGTTTTTTACAAATACTTTTCTGGCGATTCATTCTTTTATCGTGAGATATCTTCCTTGGCTATCAGTCAAAGGAATATTTTCTTAACATTTACTCGACTCGATTTTCAGAAACGTAATAAGCGATATTCTGCATGACTACTGATTATGATGTTGTCAGATGTATGGTGAATTCGCGATATATTGAAAGGCAAGGTTATTTCTTTTCACAAATTTCCGATATATCCTGGAAATTCAGAAATTCAAATGCTGGTATTTGAATTTGAAAATGCAAAAGAACATATCCTTTTAGCATTACAAATACTTGAATTTACACTCAACATCTCAAAGGGGGCAATTATTGTTCTGGCTTGAGATTTTAAACTTCTTTTTTATGCCCCTCCCCCCCCCCCAAAAAAAAACACCTGAAACTAAAACTAAATGCGGTTCTTTCATTAAATTTATCATCAAACAGAATAAAGATTGAATAATTTAATAAGCGACATTCTATACTACATTAGAGTATAATATTTTGAGAAGTGTCGGCGATTGATTTCTTGTAATTAAGCAAAATGAGCTTTGGAAATTACTGAAGCCATCACCATCGAAAAGGAAATATTCTGGACAGAGCTATTTAATACTAGTTTTATTATATATCTAGTTTAAAGCATAAAATTAATAATTATGCAACGCTTTATCATTGATATAGTAAATATCAATTGTTAGATTATTCGGAATATTTGATATTACATACATTTATTATTCAAATTATAGATCAACATATTGTTGTATTTATTTAACTATGCATAATGATATACTTAGATATGTATCTGTATAATGCAGTTATCATTTGTGCAACGAAAGCAATTATTTAAACCACAAAAAGTCATCTTAATTCATATTTTTCAGAATTAGAAATTAATTTAAGATATTTGATTAAGTTAGATAATATCAAGCAAACTATTATACTAAACAAATGTGCATTTTATACTGGTAAGTAAAATCACTCTTAGCCCCTCAGTTATCTTAAAAATCGTGCCATTTTTTTATTGGAGTTCTTTTTAAAATATTATATAAAAAATTAAAGCTCTGGATATGACGATTTTCGAAATTCTTGAAATGGAGATCATATAGAAAATAATATGGAATTTTATTAAATCATTACTGAATACTTCATTTCGTTTTCTTATCGTTTGACTCATACACAAACATTGGCCGCATTGGTAAGGTCTCAGCTTCGGAACCGATTCCACCGAAGAACCGTCGTTGTAAATCTGTCGGGGCCAAACATCCTCCTGTTGGTGTGGTTAGGAAGTTTGGAGAGGGGCGGTGTCCTCTCAAGTGTTGTCCTCGTCATTTGACAGCAGTTCAAAATTATGATGTTCATCCCAAAATAGCACTAGAGTTGCTTTAAAACGGGACATTAATATAATTAAACATAAATCAAACCTTACATAATCATTTCTACAATAGTAATAATAACAATGTTTAAAAAGAAATTCCTATTGCTAAAAGATCTTTTAAGCGTGATATTTAATTCATTATTTAACACTGAAAACTCGGCGCAGCTCTCACGGTGACGTCATCACTGCATATGTAAACTAAATCTATCTAATCTCAAGTAACCTCAATTTACATGTTAAATTTCCATGAAAATAGCACCGCTTCTAAAACTGTTGCAATTTATTCATAAATAAATCTTAGTAAAGCTCATGTATATCTACTCTTATATATTAAAAGATAAGTCAACATCTGTTACTAAGAAGCGTATTTTATTTAATCGTACATACATGAGTATAGTATCATTCTTTTCATGATTGAATTATATTTGTTGCCATGTTGGAGAATTGTAAAATATTTTATGGGTTTTCAAATTTAAAAATTAAAATTTTTCAATATTTACATAATTAATTTTTTAAATTTATAAATAGAAATATGATAAATTTATATGGAATACCAAGGATGTAGACATTAGTTTCAGTTCTTTCTATAAATTACTTCGATTTCTTTTTAGTTCGATGACGATAAGACGAAGTCAAGGAGTTCAGCTGCCACTGCTTATATGAGTGATAGGATGTTCTCAAATTAGAATCTACAGGGTGATTCAAAACTTACATTTCAAATTTCGTGGGAAGATAGGAAATATCTCAGGAAATCGATATCGCGTCGGAAAATATGTCCGCAAACGTCATCTGCATGGACAAAATGGACAAGTGAAGTGAACACATGGAAATAGTACATTTAAGTGGTAATGAATGTGACTTTTATTCCAACAAGGTAAAGTACATTCGCTATTAGTAGTTGCTCAAAATTGCGACCATTTACACGAACACAGTATTCACAACGCCCTTGCATCGATCCCTGAACATTTTCAGAAACTCCTGGCATATCACGAACATCACATATCCGCCGAGATATGTGGTGACCGAGCTTCAGATTATATCACAATTGTTGCGCGTGAATACCTGAACCGAATATTCGGAGCTCAATGGATCGGCAGAGGTAGACCGATCATTTGGCCACCCAAGTTACCTGACTTATCACTTGTGAATTTCTTTTTGTGCTGGATTATGAAAGATCATGTATACGAGACCCCCGTCGACAGTGAAATGGACTCTGCTGCCGCTGCAAGCATTGTCCTTGATATGCAGGCATTTTTGAAAATGTTCGGCGGCCAAAACAGCGGTCGCGAGTTTGAGCATCTACTGTGAACCAAAACTTTCACTTGTTGGAATAAAAGCCACATTCGTTACCACTTTACTCTTTCCATGTGTTCACTTCACTTGTCCATTTTGTCCATGCAGATGAGTTTGCGGACATACTTTCCTATGTGAAATCGGTTTCTTGACGTATTCCCAACCTTCCCACGAAATTTGAACGATAAGTTTTGAATCACCTTGTATTTTGATTAAAATTCTTCACCATCCCTATCTTTTTTTTTTCTTTTTTTTTTCCGTCAGAAAATTCTTGTTTTAATAACAAACAAGAGGAAGAAACATCATTCAATGATAATTAAACAGAAATTCGATTATCATCTATTTAATTTTTTTTTAATCTTAGAAATCAAGATTTTTTAAAACTATTTTTTATTTCAAATTTTAAAAGATGCAAATGAATAAAACTTAAACGTTTCCGTTATTCTACTTGGTGCCATGACCCACCATTAAAAAAGTCATATATTTTTCATCTTCTCCTTTTCATAAAAGACTTAGTAAGAAATTTTTGCTTTTTTAAGAGACTACTTTTAATTTAATTTAATAAATGATATTAATGTTGTCTACCTAACTTTTTCTTATCTTAAAATCTATTTCTTGTACAATTATATTTGCTAGAAATTTTAAAAAATTATATATTATCTGTTACTAGTTAATTTTGAAATTTTAATAATTTATAGCCCTAAAGTTTAAAATATTGCATTGTCGTCGGCCAATTATTTATAAATATTTTTAACATTATGGATATAATAGACTTTAAAAAGCGAAAAAATCAACCAAAATACGAATTTATGTTTTAATCATATATGAAAGCGGATGCTAACCAACTGCCTGATAAAAACAATTTTCTTGACAGATTTATTCATTCACTCATTATAAGCATATTTTTTAGATATCGTGAATTGCCATTTAGTCATTTTAAGATTTTTTGACTTCATCTATTTTTAAATGACTTCATCTATTTTTAAAATCTTTTTATGAGATTAAAGTCCCTTGCTTTAGTCCCTATTTTATGACCAACCTGGTAATTTTGAACCGCGGTCAGATGACGAGAATGATACCTGAGCTGGCGTCTCCTCTCTCTAAACTTCCACATCACACCAGCGGAAGGACATTTGGTCCTTTCGGATTCAACTTGCACCAGGCCTGTTTACACGACGTTTCGTTGGAATCAGATCTCGAACCTGAAACCCTCAGGTTCTGGAGCCGAGGCCTTATCGCCAGGTCACAGCGACCCGTTTTTTTTTTTTTTTTTTTTTTTTTAAATGATAATTACATTTTTAGCTACAACTCTGAAATTTTTCTCATATGTTGTATAAACATATTTTGATAGCATTTTCCTTAAATGCATAACTTATTATTACTATTTTTAACACAATAATGTTTTTAGGCTTATACACTATCTTTGAATTACATAATTCGAGATAAATGATGTAAAAAAAAGGGTTCAAAAACTCTAAGGGACAGACCGTTGTATTTTATCGGCTTAGACATTAACATAGTTGGCATGTAGCTAATTCTTGGTTTGTAGTTGCTCACTAACGAAAGGTTTCTGAAAATTTTAAATAACTAAAAAGTAATGCTTTTTCTTCGTAAAAAACATTATTGCATAATTTAAAATTTTTTTAACGAGATTTATTATGATGCAAGTTTTATATTTGTACAATTTTTTTAAATTTTAATAGATTTTAAAAAAAATGTTTGAATTATTTTAACAAAAATTTCATTGTTTTAGTTACTGCTTTTATACGTACATTCGCTATATTGACGCTGTATCCGGTGTTTTTTTTTTTTTTCGAGTACGTTACCACTTAATTATAAAGAAAAGATTTTATAATACAGAATTTATAATACGTCATTTGAAAATAATGTGAAGGCAAATTTATTAAATACCGAGTTTGAGTTTAAAGAGTAAACTGTCTTGTTAAGATATTCGGTCTAAAGGTTCGAAACTAATTAAAAAAAATTTTCATCTGTGTCTCAATGTTGAGAGCATTATTGCTATATTTTGCAAAGTACTAATGAAAAAAATTTGATAATTATAGACTCGAACAACAAACTTTAATTTAAGTGATTTTAAACATGCAAACTATTTTGTCGAATTAAATTATAAATTTATCATAAAATCTGAAAAAATATTTTTTTATTTTTTTATTTTAAGGAGCATGGAATAATTTGTAAAATATTTTAATGCATTTTTTTTATTTACATCTCATTAAAAAATAAAAAATTACCTAGTGAATAATAAATTTTTTCATCAAAATATCATAACCAGCTCTTGTAAACAGAGAAACTGTTTTGTAACCTTCTATTGTACCTTAAAAGTATTTGCTTCCTCGCATCTCAAACGCCACTCTTCCAACCCATGATTGAAAGCCAACCTTCTAAGGTCACAGCACTGTCACATCCACTTCGCCAATTGCATGCCAGCTTTCTGCGAGACTCCGACATTCACCCCAGTCGATGTAAACAAACCCATAAGCTTCCACGTTCTCTTTTTCGCACTTGTCGCCCGCTCCCCTTTGCTCGTGGGAAAGGAGCCCCATGGTCATTTCGGCTCATTCACGGCGAAGAATGGGGGCTTTTTCTACGTCGACCCCCCCTAGTCGTCTGCTGAGTCCCCCCCTCGCTTTCCCGTAAATAGCTCGCCTTTCTTTCATTGATGGGCAAGGAAATATATAGCTATCGTTTTATTTTCGATACTACCCGAAGAATGCCTTAGGGTTGCCGAGGCAGAAAGCAGGTAGGAAGTTGTTGGAGGTGATGTTATCCTTCGGGAACGATGATGCTTAGAGGTGAGGTTTGTTTGGCTCAGAAGAGCTAAGGAGAGAGGATGTAAACTCCGCGAAATAAAAAAAGGGTTTCGTCTCTTTTCTTTAATCTTGCGTCACTCACTCGGTTGTGAGATTTTTTTCTGCGAGTTAGTGTCTGAGAGTAAAGGATTATTTATTTACGCTAACGTAACGGAGCTGTTGTCAACTGGAGCGTTCCCATTCATGGTGTCATCCTCTTTTCCTTTCTTTTTATTTTACGGTAGTTGCGTTTTGCCGGAGTACTCTTGCTTTTTATCGTGTTACGTTTTTGGGTTTTGTTGTTCAGGGATGATAGAACTGTTATTTATAAATTCAACCGCGACGTTTAGGAAAGCAGAAAATTGTTGTTGTATTTTTGTATTAGTGTTGCCTTTTAGGGATAAAATATTTTTATCATCAATAATAAAAAGTTTTTATAAAATGTTTTTTTCATACTGGCCACCTTTGGCGACTAGTTTGTTCACCCAGATGATTAATATTTTAGGATGTTTCGTTTAATTTACTGTTCGTTTCAGTATTCTGAGACGACCACTTTTCGACGATTCTATCTCATTAAGGGGAGAGACGCGGAAGGATGAGCGCATTTCCGGAATTCTTCGACCTTCATTTTCGCCCTAGTAGATACTTTTTTGTTCAATTTTTTTTTTCACGTGTATGTGAATATCGTGTAGTTTCACATCGTATTATTTTAACTCAGGCTAGGAGTAATCCGACTTTATTTTATTGTTAAATGTAAACATCCCCTCCTTTCATCCCTATTTTCATGAATTAAGCCCATCCTAACGTATGCGCAAAAGCGCGGAGGGTTTCAGAATCCGTTGTCAAACAATAGTTTAATTATATTAATGTCCCTTTCTAAAGCAACATTAGGGCTATTTTGGGACGGAACTCATGATGTTGAGCCAGATACCGAGGACGACACCTAAGCTGGCAGCCCCTCTCCAAATTTCCACACCACACCAGCTGGAGGAAGTTTAGCCCCGACGGATGTAATGTGCACCAGACCAGCTTGCACGGCGGTCCTTTAACGGAATCGGGTCTCGAACCTAACACCCTCCGGTTCTGAAGCCCAGAGTTTACCACCACGCCCCCGCGGCCCCATTTTAGGATGTAAGATGAAATGGAATGCATTTTTAATGCGTAAAATAGGGAAGGCATTTAAAAAAAAAAACTTTTATCTTTTTATTAAATTTACGACTGAAAAACATGAATTCATCTGAATCATTTACTGCAGTTTAAAACGTCTCTCTCTCTCTCTCTCTCTCTC
Organism: Argiope bruennichi; assembly: GCF_947563725.1. Lineage (NCBI taxonomy): Eukaryota > Metazoa > Arthropoda > Arachnida > Araneae > Araneidae > Argiope > Argiope bruennichi. The sequence continues at coordinate 142,113,021 of NC_079151.1, read as the reverse complement.
TCTCTCTATATATATATATATATATATATATATATATATATATATATATATATATATATATATATATATATATATATATATATATATATATATATATATATATATATATATATATAATGAATTAAAAGTGGATGTGAAAATCTGACGTTAATAAGTGAATCGTTACTTATTCATGTTGAAATTTATGCTTGTTAAAAATAGATGATTGAATGTTTTGATAGATGAGTTTGATTTCCATCACATCATTTAAAAACGTTTTTACAAATAATGTATCAAATAGAATAATATTATTAAAATTAAGAGGAAAAATTGTATAAAAATGAAATTGATATAAAAAAAAGGTAAATTTTTGAGTCAAACACTATTTGGAAGATATGGATATCAATTACCGTAGGCAAGTCATGACGATTTTTCATCGGACGATGGTTTAGCCTATTTTTCCGTTCTATTAAACTTTGATGTTTATTTCTTGATTTCTTTTGTATCTACTTTCCTCTAATTGAATATATTTTTAGGTGATAAGTCGAACCAACAGAAGATTCTTTCTAATAATATTTTGGAGCTCTGTTAATTAACTAAGCAATGCGTTGAATTCAACACAACTGTGAAAACGTCCAATGGAGCAGTCTATAATTCATATGATGGTTTATTTAGATTTTACTGTTGCCTTTCGGTATTAAAGTGATTTCTGTGCCACTTACATTAATGTTTTATATGTACACATAGTTTTTTTTTTCTGAATTAAAAATGATGTATTTTTTGAATCAAAAATCCGAAGGTCAAAGAAAAAAAAGCGGTAACAGCTTGAGACGCTGATTGAAATATTCTAAATAAAATTAATTTAATAGCATGTATAATATATTTTTAACATTTATATTTATTTCTTACAATAAAAAAGTTAATAAAAAATTATAAAAACTTAAAAAGTTGAAAGCCTCTTAGGTTTTTATGATTTTTTTATTTAATCTCCAACCTTTAAAAAAAATTATTTTCTAATTTTTCTTATGCACGAATAAAAGCTTGTTTTCCAAAATTTCTTTACTTTTAATATTTTATTAATATATATCATAATTCATTATTATAATAAATGAGTTTGTAATCATCTTTTTTATTGCCACGACCAAATAAAGTCTTTCATGCAACATTAAAATTAAATAATGAATTGATAATAAATTTGAGAAAAATTAATATTGCACTGTGTGTATACTCGGGGCGTTTGCAATTATAGAATTTCAGAACTCTTGCGTATTAAGAAGGTCATAAAAAATGGATAGCAAAATTACATCTTTAAAAACTTGCAAGATTTTATGTTTGTGGTTTGAAGGATTCTAGTTAAATAAAAGCTTGTGGAAATGGAAAAAGCAGTTTAACATCTGCATTGATGGTGCTTTCTTTTTAAATTTCTACTTACAGGTTAATGCACATGCTATACTATTAAGCGATTAGGAATTCATTTTTCTCATTGCACTAATTTGTTGTATCACTAACTATACTGCAGGCGTAGAATAATGCACAGCCTGCTGACAAGAATCGGCACCCTACGACTCTTTTAATGTCTAATTGCAGCTATTTTTAAGTTGTAAAATGTAAACATGCCCTCCTTTCATCTTTCCTTTCACCCTTTTTTTGAACGAATTAAACCCACCTAGCGCATTCTCAAAAGCTCAGAGGGTTTCAGAATCCGTTGTCAAACAATACTTTAGTTATATTAATGTCTCGCTTTAAAACAACATTAGGGCTAATTTGGGACGGACTTCGCCATTTTGAACCGAGGTCAGAGGGCGAATTTGAATTGGCACCCCCCTCTTCAAACTTCCACACCATACCAGCGGAAAGACGTTTAGCCTCGACGGATTTAACGTGCACCTGACCCGCTTACATGACGGTTTTTCGATGGAATTGGGTCTCGAACCTGAAACCCTCTATTTCCACAGTCCAGGTCGTACCACCTGGCCATGGTAGTCTCATTTTAGGATATAAAATGAAATTGAATGGCATTAAAAAAAGAAACCTTTTAAAAAAACCTATGGAAGGCATTAAAAAAAACCTTTTATCTTTTTATTAAATCTAAAAATAAAATTCTTCCAATCCAATCCTTCCAATATATTTCATAAAAATCATCCGACTGCCTTTCGATTCCTATTTACATCCTTTCAATGAAAGCAACAATAATTTGATCAGAAAATTTGCGAATTGAAAAGAGATACACTCGTGGTTCAGCAACGGAAAACTCATTAGAATCTATATATTATTTGAATTGAAATCGAATAAATGTTTTAACTTCATTATTGCGTATAAATTACAGATATTAAATATTTGAAATTCCCGCTTACCATTTAAAGAAAGAAAATACTCATTTATAGGCAAAAGTGTTAATATAATTTATTTTGTACTTTAACAATTATATTTTATAATTTTGGTCATGAGTTTTTATCATTCAGCTATGTATTACTAAATGCATTATAATTAATTAATAATTGAATTATAATATATTTTTAATGGTAACAAATTTTAAAAAAGCAAATAATAATACTTAAATAATAGTTCATTTTTTCAGTATTTAAAATTTATAGTGAATAACTGAAGTTGCTAACTTACAACTCGTAAGTATTGTATTGACAATTAAAGTGTTTTAATTTTTTTAAAACAAAAATGAAGAAGAAGAAATCTATTTAAAACCTGGGAAGCATACTGATTTGCTGCTAATGCGAAATTTTAAAACTGAAAATGTTTATAAAGATTGAAAAAAAAAATCACACTTTACAGAAATTCACTAAAAAAATGTGAGGAACAAATTGAAAATATCTCATATAGTTTTGAATTTCGTTAATTGATGACACTAAATTGCTTATCGATTCATGAGAAGTATATACTACAAAATAAATAAAATTTAAAAATTCTTTAGAAATTTCAAGTATAAAGTTCAATGTTCTGTTTAGTATCCCATTTATTATTTAGCATTTATTCCTAACCGTCAAACGGAAAGAAAAATAAATATTTAAAAAACACTTTTTCGTTGTTCAATACAGAAAATTAGAAATTTGTTTTCATAAAAACTGATGAATTTTTAAAAAACTAAATTTTACTCTTACTTATGAAAGTTTATTACATGCTGTAACCATACATTTTATAATTATTACAGGTCAAATAGTTTTCTTCTAGTCGCGTAAATATTCCAAATTTTGGCTGAATTGAATCAAAAATAGCTAACATAAAATATTAATATTAAATTCAATAGATACCAATAAACGGAAGAAAGAAATATCAACATTGTATATATCAACTTTAAAAATTAAACTTTACACTTTGAAAAAGTATTTTAGTCACAGTGTATTGTTTACAATTGAAAGAAACTCTGTCATTAATATATGTATAAAAATAAAAAGCAAAAAAATGATGCGGTCATTTCTCTCAAACACCAAGTTATAATTTTTTAACATAATTTTCTAGAAATTCTGACTTTTTACTAAAAAATGAATAATTCTTATTAAATATTCCCCGTGAAAATGTTAACAGAACTTATTCTTTAAGACTCTTAAAATTACTGTTCTAGAACTCGATACGAATTATCTTATTATGCTTGGAAAGTATTTCCTAAATATATTTCTTGGAGCTTCTGTTGAGAAAAGACAAACGACGATGTCTAAGAAGTAAGCTATGATTGCTAGTTAATAACGAAGTGCATTTGTTCCTTAAATGTATTTAGTTATTTTTTCTATATTTCTATAAAGGATTTTTTTTTTTTTTACTTTTGTAAAAATGCATTGTGTAGTAACATAATTTTTTTTTTATGTTACTACACAATAATTTTTTACATTGTACTATTATCGTTCAAATTTTGTACTTTTAGGGCTATTTACTATAAAATCATGGCCCGATTAAATCTTCTATTAGCCCATAGAAAATGCAAATGTCTGCTTCATATTTCCAAATCTAAATTTGTTTTATCGAATTTAATTTAGTCTTTATATAAGCAGTTCTAAATAGCAAATTTTGGCAAACTGAAAATTTTCATTTTTTTAATAGTAAATCGTTTTCTGAAAAGTCTTTTTCAATAAATCACATATAAATAAGCGCACATCTGAAATTTTAAAGTAATTTTAAACAAATTGCTAAAAAAAGAATGACAAAACTTTTTAAAAATAATTTAAGTAATATTTATTAATTGAATTGGATATTTTTTTTTAATTTCAAGACACTATATTTCTTTAGAATTATAAAAAATGCAATATTAAATTGGGAAATAGTTATTAATCAAGAATGTTACGAAATATTATTCCAACATTAGTTTAAATAATACTTGATTTTAATTTTAATAAGTTCGATTGCACAATATTTATAATTAAAGAGAGTACAAAGTTAAATCACTTTTAAAATACCACAAAAAACATCTCGTGGGTTCCGACTATTTGAAGTGTGGGGTTCCTAAGTAGTTTTGTACTTTGCCTATTTAATAATACCGCCAGAATTGAATACAGTTTAAATAATGATTATTGTTATATTTTTTATATTTTATAGTACTTGTAGATAGGGTGATTCAAAACGTTACTCTCAAATTTCGAGGGGAGGCAGGGAATACGTCAGGAAACCGATTTCACATAGGAAAATATGTTTGCAAATGTCATTTGCATGGACAAGTGAAGTTCGGTGGAATTTTGAAAATGTCGGTGGTCGATGCAATGGCCCTGTGAATCCAGAGTTCGTGTAAATGGCCGGTCGCAATTTTGAGCATCTACTAGAAACGAATGTACTTTTCCTTGTTGGAATAAAGGTCACATTTGTTATCACTTAACTCTACTGTCTCCTTGTGTTCACTTCACTTGTTCATTTTGTACAATAAAATGAAGTTTGCGGACATATTTTACAATGTGAAATCGATTTCCTGAGACATTCCCTACAACCCCACGAAATTTGAACGATATTTTTTGAATCACCCTGTGTATACACTTATACTCGCATATACACTTCCATATATACACTTGTAACTGTCATTTCTGTTGTTAAACAACTATATTATTCAGGGAAAACAAGGTTTAAAAAAGTAAAATTAATTTAAAAATATTTGTTTCAATATAGTAAATGATATGAAGGAATCAATAGTGTCGTGAGGATAAATGACACACGGGGCAAAATATGATTTTTTCCGCTCCCAGTCGTTATCAGCGAGTTAATAAGATGAAATAGATCTTCCTGAATGTGGCATTTGCTTGTGTTAATTTTTAGCATTCTGCTTATTTGTAACTTAACAAAAACTGCGATGCAAATTGGAATACTTAAAATTTCCAATTTAAAAAAAAAAAAAATCATTGTGTGAAAATGAAAAGACAGTAGAAGCGTACAACTTTTTTTTTCTTTCATAACATAATGGAGAGCCGAACTAAATTACTGAAAGAAAAAAGACCGTCACTAATAGGCTAATTGTCACCGTTTCTGAAAAAAAAAGAGAGAGAAGAGCAGTTCGAATCAGTCTTCTTCTCCTCCATGTTGTGGACCATAAAGTAAAATTTAGACTTTTTTTATTTTTCAATGCATTGCCTAAATTCAACACGAATTCTTTTTTCGGCAAGAATTGAAAAAAAAAAAAAATTCTTTTGCTTTAAATATAAATGAAACCATGAGAATCGATGCATTCGTTTACCAAAATCTTCTAAATAGTATTAGGAATAATAAGTTTTTGTTACTTGTTTGTTTGAAAAATAAAAGTAAAATCCTAAATTTATTCGTACATTTTATTTACAAGGACATGACTGTTTTTTGAGAACAATGAATGAAAAAAAAATTAATTAATATGCTGCAATCTGAAGTTATATATTGTACTGATAAGTATGCAACAATGTATGCTATAGAGAATAAATGCAAAATACAAATTTTATTTATAAATTTTATTTAAATAACAAGATTGTTTTAAAAGCAATGAACGAAAAAAAAAATAGTTATGTTAACGTAACTCGTAGCATGTTGCAATCTGAAGCATCATATTTTACTGATAAATACGTAACATATATAATGTGACGTATTTATCAGTGTAGTATTACAATATATTTACAATTGTATTACGTATTTATCAGTTTTAGTGAGCATTAATTTACAATATATTTTAAACAAAAAAAAAAAATTCAGAATTTGTATCCATAATGTCAGTCTATTACATAATAAGACCGAGGAGACGTTTCGTATAATATCTTTCTGCACTTCATTTTGCTTACCGCCCTATGGGTTGCAAATTAAATTCACTGTACGAGTCTGACTACATTACGTAAGCCTGAATTACATGTTTTAAAAAATATAATAAAGAAAAAGAAGCACATTATTTCTATTAAAATGAGTTTTTCTACGTAAAATTCTGGAATATACATTGATTTAAGAATATCTCTAAATTGAAATAAATCAATATAATGAATACTCAAAAGAGATTAAAACTTAATATTAATTATATTTTCATTATTTTTTTTATAATTATAACAGTTTTTCTAAGATTATGAATGCATCCTGTCAATTAAAGAAATTGTATGGAATATTAAATACCCTATTTTATTTTACGCCATACTTTTCTTGTCTCTCTCTCTCTGTCTCTTTTTTATAAATTTTCTTATCATAAATTTTTTATCTGTATAGTCAAAAGTATTTTGCATTTGTTTTCTTTCAAATTTTTTGCTAACATTTGCAAAATGCAATACTAGCATTTTTTTGTATTTGCATTCTATTTGTACCATTTTTCTGTTTCATCAAGTGTACAAATAGAATGGAAGTGTACAAATAGAATATGGTGGAAATATTTTAAATATTTAAAAATAAGTAATTATTTGCCGCAATGTTTTTCAAAATGGCTCGAATGCACCATTGCGATTATTTGGGGTTTGTTTTCTTCACTTCAAGAAATTCCGAAGAAATTGCTTTAAAATGTTCAATTATTACAGGAATGCTCATAATGAAAAGAGTGGGAAAAAAATCAATTGAATGGCTTTCCAGTATAAAAATGGCGAATGATTCGTAATGATTTGCTCCTCGGTAAAGACGACCGCAAAACGACCTTGTCGGGCCGCTACCAAGTGAAATTATACGAATGTAGTAGCATGAAGAGAGAGAGAGGGCCTTAAAAAAATCGATACTGATTCCTTCGTTGTTTGAATTTCGCTAAAAGCGCAGGCGAGCGATGTGTCAGATGCGGCGGATGCCAATCTGCATACGTAAGCGGATGACGTCATCCCCCTCCCGTGCATGTGGAGAGAGCGAATCGTTCGTTTTTATTCGTTCGTTTCCTCGATTGCTTTACCGTTCTTTTCTCGCGCATGCGCCTTCCGCCTGATGCTATTCTGATAAGGCTCTCCCTCCGGAGAGGCTTTAAGAAAGATTTATATAAAAGGAAAATTAAATAATCTTAGTTTCCGAAAATGGCAACAAAGAGGGATTGGATCTTCTAAGTAGAATATCTTCTGATACATTTTGTTCGAGAATGCAAAATTGAAGTTTACTTTTATGTCTGGTAAACATTCGGTAAAATTTATACAAACTTATATGCTTAGAAGCGAAAATTGCAGAACCAACCAACATTTGATTTAAATTTATAACTACCAAGAATATTTATTCTGGTCTCCTAATATGTAAATCTTTATGTTCTTATGCTGATAGTAATTTTTGCACAAATTTAAACACAATATATTCAACAATATCGAATTCATATTAAAGAGTTTGTTTGCCGCCATTTTTTAAAGAATTGTTTTCTAACACATTGCAAATTTAAACAGAAAAAGTATTCTTTTTTTTTTTTTTACATTCTTTTATAAGTTTATATATTTACGTAAATTAATTTTTATCTGCAAAATTGTATTCAATAGTCATTGATAAATACAAAAATAAAAGTTTCTTATATGTCTACATCAACAAATGCCAATGGAACAAAGTATATTATTTTCAATTGTACGTATTGAAAATTGCAAATTCGGCATCTTATTAGTTTAGACAAAAGTTAATGATAAATAAATCTTCAAATTTTCAATTAATTTTTTATTACAAAATAGTAACAAGAATTAGAATTATTATTATTCCATATTATTAATTTCTACATTTCAAAATAATGGAGTCAATTCACATGATGCCTCGGTCACGTGACATATTGCACAGGTCATCCAGATCTAAATGCTGGTGATTTACGTTATACTGTGATATCATGTACATTTCCTTTTTGCTAAATATGCAAATGATTCCACAAATAAATTTTATAACTACACTTAATATTTAAGTCGCTGTAATTCTTATATATTGAAATAAATACAAGTGAATATTGAATACAAGTTCACGACAAGTGATTCGCATAAGTTCTTTAGAACTCACAAGTTTGAACTTGATATTTTCAAGAATCAAATTTGAATAAAACGTATTTCAGGTGATGCACTAATATGAATATTTTATCAAATAAAATGAAACTTGTTTGTATAATGCATTCACATGCTTAAATCAATTTTGTCTTTCAAGTAAAGTAAAACAATTCAATCCAACCGAATTTATTTTTTAAGAAAATACTGCAAACGATTTGTTTTGGTAGTTATAAGTAAATTGGCAAACGATTTCTAACAAACATAAACCCAAAATAATGTCTCTAAATTTATTCTCTTATCGTCAGACTACAAGAATTATTAGCTTTAGCTTTTATTATTATTAGCTTTTTATTCGATCGTACGAATTCTTTGATTCTTTCCAAATAACTTTTCGGTATTTAATAAATAGAAGGAAACTTGGCATTTTTTATTGGGCACGTAGTACACTAATGAACGTCGAGGGAGATAAATGATTTTCGCTGCTGCTTTCACAAATAGAAACCTAGACTAATTTGATAAATTCGTTCTTGTATCTACTTCGAGGAGGAGCAGATAAATAGTAAAATAGAGAATTGCGAGTAGTATAAAAACAATTTTATCACTTTTAAACTGCCTGAAATAAATTCTCACTTGGCTCCAGGCATATTACAACATTTCAAAGCATCAAAACCTTCTAAATCTCTCAGAAAGAAAAGGAGAATAAACTACTTTACTGATTTTCTATTTTAAAATCGAATTTATTTTTTGAAGTAAGCATTATATTTTAAGGTCTGAATATATATTTACGCTTAAAAATCTAGGAATATTTTGTAGTACTTTCATAAAATATTTTCTTTTAGTATGCAATTAGATAAAAAATATTTCGAAAAAACTGAGAAATGTCATTCTTACAATTTATTCGTTATTTTATCTAAATACTTGATTGTTTTTCTTTACTTATAAAATATCTTTAATTATAAAATATTTTGTAGTATTTTCATAAAACATTTTCTTTTAGTATGCAATTAGATAAAAAATATTTCGAAAAAAATGAGAAATATCAGCCTTACAATTTGTTCGTTTTATTATCTGATTACATGATTGCATGATATTTCTTAAGTTATAAAATATCTCACAATATGAGATTTATAATTTTATTATATTTTAGAAAAAAATATCCAATATAAGGCTTTCAACCTATGCCCTCTTTCTCATTTAAAGTTTTTCTGAAGAAATATTTATTATTTTAAAATGAATTTTTATTTGAAACCATTTAGATAATGCATATCTGTTACTCGAAGTGACTAATAAAAAATTATTTTACATCAGAAATCTGTGATTTTTTTGATTTATTAAAACTTGCTCTCTATGATCTGAATTCTCAATAAATTTCAAAAACAAATTATGAAATTCGTGTTCCACCTTAAATAACCCACTATTTATGTTTGATCTACTTCGCAAAGAAAAAATAGAAATGTTCTGCAGCAAAACATGACACGCCTTGTCGGAAATGAAAGTTTTATCTACTATTTCCTGTTTAGCACTATTGGAAATTCAGTCACTTCTTCAAAGTATTTTTGCCGCTTTCTGGATTTTATCATATTGTAAAAGCAACATTTCTTGATACATTTCTACTTCCAAAAGGAAAAAAAAAATGTAAATATGTAAAATTTTCTTTCAGTTAATGAAGAGCAGGCATAAAATTCTTTGACAGTTTCCATTCTTTATAATTTTACAGAAATAGTTGTTGCGATTTCTTTATAAAAGTCATGACAAGCGCAGAGCAGCCCACCTTATTAAGAAGGCAGAAAGCGGGAAAAGATACAATATAAAAGTATCTGAATTTAAGAACGGAATTTGCTGATACAATTTTTTGATCATTCTAAAACAAAATAAAGGCCCTCAGAACTCAAAATCTAAAGTGAAGCAGGAGTTTGGGTGATTAGGAAATGATTTTTAGAAAATAGATAATCAGAAATGAATGCAAACAAATACAGATACACACTCTCTCTCTCTCTCACACACACACACACACACACACACACATATATATATATATATATATATATATCCATCAGACTATCCATCAGACTATATATATCTATCAGACTAATCCATCAGACTATATATATATATATATATATATATATATATATATATATATATATATATATATATATGTGTGTGTGTGTGTGTGTGTGTGTGTGTGTGTGTGTGTGTGTATTGAGAGAAAATGAGATGTATCCTTCCCATAAGTACCAAGATTAAAGTAAAAACGCAGTGTTTCTGTATCCAGAAACACAAAACGACTAGTAAAAGATATGCTTACAGCTAAAAATGTTTATGTTTTTGACAAAAAGTTAATTTTTACATAATAATGGCAATTACCATTTTTTGAATTACTAAAAATCTTTTTCAGAAAGATGAAGATTTATCATTTTGATAAGCCTTGATGGATTTTACCTGTTCTTTTAATAAACATGTAGTCATTAATGTCTCTTTTGTAGGGTAATAATAATTCTTAAATTTTATTTTTTTTAATATTATGAACTAGAGCAGTAATGGGAAATTTGGTAAAGAATATTTGGTAAGTCTACTAAGCCTCTTTTATCTTTCTAAATCCTCTTAAAAATGCAAGCAGTCTGTTATTTAAGATCTATCAAAATTTTTTCAAGAATTGAAGTACATAATAGACAAGATTTTTATTGCATCACATCAGGTATGTAGCATATATCCTGCTTCAAGATTATGTAAAAATGATATATTTAAGAATAAGAAGGAAAATTTATATATGTTTAATACTTTATTGATATTTTCATATCAGATTTCCTTTGCAAATTTCATAAACTTTTTGTGAATTATTTATAAGTGTAGTTGGAAAGCTATTAGTAACGGTAATTAAACATGTTTAAGACTATATTCTTAGAGGAAAATCAATTCCCATTATCTACTCGTAGAATGTATGTTGAAATTATGAATGTCTAACAGGTTAATTTTCTACAGCAGGTTAAATTAGGCCAATTGCTGACCGAATTAGGTCAAAGGATCCTGTCAATATTACTTCATCATCAGGCCTATCAATAAGCTCCAACTATTTCACATGCTATAAGCAATCGCATAATTTCAGAGGGATCATGTGCCTCCCATTTCTTCTAGCGATTGCTGTAATGTAAAGCACACTTTAACTCTGCTGAGTTTAAATTTATGCTGAGTGTATGAGAAAAAAAAAAATCTCTTCCTTACAATGTGAAATTAAAATAAAAATTCTATATAAAATCGAGAACAGTTGTAAATCAGAAAAAATTTAGGAAAAGTCTCAAGAGTCAAATCAATAAAAAATACTTATGCTTCTTTTTTCTATAAAATTAAAAACCACAAGCCAAGACAGATTTCTGACTTGTTTGGAGTAAAGCGTAGAACATTCAGCCTAGAAAACGAAATAATTTTTTTTCGTCTTGACAAATAACTCATAGTACATAAACTATTATCATTAAAAAGGATTAAAAACCTCCTTAAATTATAATTAAAACGATGTTCTTCCTCCAGATGCATAGCTCAAAAGTGAATTCTATAAGTATCACTTATAAAAATTCCACCTCTACTTTAAAAAATAATAAATTCATAATTTTTTTTCTGTTAGGTTGCATTAAACTATAAAATGTGTAGAAATTCTTATAAAATTTATTTAAAAACATTTCTTTCTTTTTTTTTCTATGCAAGTTGATGTTCCGATTAGATATTCGATATTCTAAACGATGTTCACTATTTTCTAAACATACGATGGATTTTAAAAACTGAAATGTTTCTTATGATGATTCCAGTACAAAAATATTGTTCAAAACTGAAAAATGTCAAAGTGGAACATTTTACGATTGTGATAAAGTTGAAAATTGAAGAAATGGATGTATTTGAAATGTGCACTTTCATTCATATAAAACAGCGATATTTTTAAAAATTTTTATTCACTGAATCTATGAAATAATGATGAAAGAGTTTCCTTTTTGCAAAAAGTATAGAATAATTTTTAATCTTATTTTTACATATTGTGAAACACTGAAAAGTTATTTTATGTTAGAAGTTTAGTTGGAAAAAAAAAGCAATATAAGGAATCTGTTATTAAAATTGTTGTTATGTATTTGAGCATTAGTTTCAGGTAGTACATATAAATTTAATTAAAAAAAAACGCATTTTAACTTTGACTGTTGTTTCACTATATATTTTCACTTTATTTTGGATCGTACCTGTAATACTGAAGTCTACTTAAATTTTTGTAGACAATAAATTCAAATTTACCAAAAAAAATCTTTGATATTCAGAAAGCATTTGAAGGAATTATTCTTGTTGTTATTATTGTCTTTACAGACACTTTCCTGTAAACACTTGGTACAGAGTTTTAGAAGTAATTATAAGGTTATAATAATTAAAATGCTCATGACTTTTAATATCTGTCCGGTACTTAAACATTTATCATATGGGACATTAGATAATTTTTCTTCCTAGCGAGTATTAAGTTGGTATAGGTTGTTTCCACTCTCCGTTTTGGGCAATATCTTTTTTACCGTCTCTTTTTTGAAATATAAATAGAAAAATATTATGATTGTTAGAAAATTCGACCTTGAGATTTTGACGAATGTACATATGGGGCATTATGTTTTTTACACACATTTTTAGCATTATGTTTGTCTGTGAATACGATGACTCAAAACTCTTTGGACAAGACAGCTGAAATTTAGAATATGAAATCATGACTAAATTTGCAGACTTTTGTCAAATTTTGAATAAAATCCATTTAGGAGAAATCCGCCTGTTTGGTTGTTCGAGTACAAGTGAATTCCGTAACTACAAAACGCAAAGAGCTAGGTAGATAAAATTTAATGCACAGATTTAGAATCTGAAATATAGATACTTATCACATTTTGAACTAAATCCATCAGACCGTTCACCATCTGTCTGTCTGTTCTTTTACATGTATCCAAAGGTTATAATAAATAAATAATTACTCATAAACGCAATGAATTTCGGTATGTTTTCTTTCATTTGTTACATTCGTTATATTTATCAATGAAATTCGATATGTTACCTTGTATTTGTTATCTTCAGTACGTTTATCAATGAAATTCGGTATGCTACCTTGTATTTGTTACCTTCGGTATGTTTGTCAATGAAATTTGGCATGTTACCTTGTATTTGTTATCTTCGGTGCGTTTATCAATGAAATTTAGCATGTTACCTTGTATTTGTTATCTTCGGTACGTTTATCAATGAAATTCGGTATGCTACCTTGTATTTGTTACCTTCGGTATGTTTTTCAATGAAATTTGGCATGTTACTTTGTATTTGTTATCTTCGGTACGTTTATCAATGAAATTCGGCATGTTACCTTGTGACTGCCACTGAGTTTCGTGTCAAATTTTGGTATCAATCGGCCCTAAAAAGATATTCAAAATTCATATTCTCTCGGTAGTTTTAATAAAATTGTTATCTATATTCACGCCAAATATCTATATTTCATAAGTATCGTTCATCAATGTCATGTAAGTTATTTGCAAGGTCCACAGTACACCTTTATTGGGAATAGGGATGATATCCTTATTGGATAGTACAAGAGACGCTTTTATTGGATAGTACACGAGAAAGTCCCAGGGAGAACACTTCCGCTGGTTTTCCTTGTTTTAGTTTTGAGATGGAAAATTTGGAGTTCACTCATTACAAACGTTTCTAGATATGATGAAAAAAATAAATAAATAAAATAAAATAAAATGCAACTGCTGTGATGCTCGAGTGGTTGCAAACAAGCCGAATCAACCCCACGGAACGACTCGTTTAGACTGAAGCGACATTTAAAGCCCTTCGTGAAACAATAGGAGGAATCGTGTTTCATGCCATGCAACGGATTTATCGAGCATCTACTGTTGGGTTTATTATTACTACCAGCGAACGTATAAAATATGCAGATAATATAAATTCTTTTTTCTACTTAATGACTTAGTAGTAACTGAATTCGATATTTTCTCCATCGAATTTAGAAAGACTTCATTCTATTCAATCAATTCAGAATTTGCCTGAATTAACTATATAATAAATATCTCGCACAGATTTCAAACTATTCTATTGCTGCCTAGTATTTCATACTCAGTAACTTTAAATTCTATAGTTAAAGAGACAAAATTTCTTTTGATTTATTTTCCTTTTTACAATATTGGTATATATATATATATATATATATATCCCTGCCTGAGGGTGACCCTTGAAAAAGTCTTCAGGCCGGATTCTTTTTTTAATATTTTTTAATAATTTTTTTGGTTTAATTTTTATTTGATTTTTGTTTTTCCTATTAACTTGATTCTAATACTTTTGTATCAATTCATCTGTGTTTTAGAAGTAGCTGCAATTGCGCTCTCTAAATACTATAAAGTTCCTTTTTGGTTTTAGTTTAAATAGGTAATAAATTTTAGTTGCGATTGCGAAACTGTTTTGTTTCGTTTTCATTTTAGTTTCGTTTTCAAACTTTTTCTTACTTTAGATTGGTTACTTATATATATATATATATAAATTTGAAATTTATAAAACAAAGAAAGAAAGAAAAGAAAATCGCTCGTCAGGATTACTGCAGCTGAAATATATATATATATATATATATATATATATATATATATATATATATATATATATATATATATATATATATATATATATATATATATATATATATATATATATATATTTCAGCTGCAGTAATCCTGACGAGCGATTTTCTTTCCTTTCTTTCTTTGTTTTATAAATTTCAAATTTAATCTTGGTAAAGAGAGTTATATTATCGAAGTAGTGTCATTATCATAACTATTGATACTCGAAGAGAATGAATTATACAATAATTTTTTATTATATCTGTGTTAAAATTTTATTGGTGTTTCTCCAGAAACCAGGGCAGTTAAATTGTGGAGTCATGAAAAGTAGGTAGGAGAGTTTGGAGGTAAAATCCGAAGGATTGCAGATTTAAGACCCAGTCTCCAAAGAGATTGTGTGCTCGTCAATCTAATGCACACATTCATCATATCGGAACTTTGAAAAATGAGACACCGGTTCTAGTTCCGCTTTTGGTACCTCACCTTTGTTCAGAATTAGGAGGTTTATCCCCATTATCTGCAATACCAATTTAATCACATTTTAAAATATTGAATGACCCAGAATTTTTTTCTTCATAAAAATGCGATTTGTCTGGTCGTGTAAGCTGGTCTGGTGCACGTTAAATCCGTCGGGGCCAAACGTCCTCTCGCTGGTGTGGTGTGGAAGTTTGGAGAGGGGCTGCCAGTTCAGGTGCCGTCCTCATCATCTAACCAGGGTTCAAAATGATGAGGTCCGTCCCAAAGTAACACTAGTGTTGCTTTAAAACGGGACGTTAATATAACTAAACTTAAGCGATTTGATTGGAAGGAAGCGATTTCATTACACGTCATTCAATAATACTTGCTTAAGAATTAAAGCATACGCACAATAGATTCATTTCTCGTTTATGTTACTATAATATGGTATATATAATTATAATTGCACGTTTTATAATTCCATATTGGGATGCCATTTCGATTTTCTTTCTGCCTAAGGTATAAATAATTCAAAAATTGAATTTCAGTAATGTATTTGAAATGTATTATGTAAGGAATTGACTCCATTATAAAAAGTCTTTTTCTTCTTAAAAATAAATGATTTCTTATTTACCAATCTTATTTAATTTCAGTATTTTTTTAAATAAATTCGCTCTTTTCGTAGATTAAAATTCGTGTTATCGACACTCTTCCACAAAATTTTAAAAAAGTTTTTCGACGAATTTCCCGAGCACGCCCCTGCTCCCCCATTCTTAAAAACGAGACTACTCGCAGACTATAGAAATCCGGATCCTCCTCTTCCTCCAAACCGCGATCCGGCCACTTCCCCAAGTTCCCGAGAGCACCTTTTGTCGAGCGACTCCGTACCACGTGACCCGGTCCCTGGCATGTAGCCAGGCCGGATTGATACAATTCATCCCGGTGCTCCCTTAAACTCTGATACAAGGTAACGTTTCCATTGGAAATAGTTAAAACAGTTGCCTTTCGGCCAGCAGCGGCAGTGGAAGAAACCGAGGAATTCCTGGGAGGAAATTAGATTGATGATTGGTGCCGAATGCGGGTGATCCGGGAAATAAATCACGGGCCTTCAAGGATGAGAATATAAATACGCAGATTGTGTATTCCTGTAGGATTGCCGGCTCCCCCTAGGTGGCGTCCCTCATCTGCATATCGATTCGCCGCCGGCTGCATTGCAACGTTTGTCAGGAAACGGGAATCATTTTGAGGACCTTTTTTAAAAAGGTTCCGCCTCTGGCGCGTACCTTCATTCCGAAGAGTTTAAAGGTGCCGGCGCCGTGTTAAACGCTCTTGAATAAAAGACTCATTTTCCTTAAGACCAAGAAACAATATTGACCTCTTAATGATATGATATCAATAAGGGATTTTTCTTTTGAAATAGGAGAAGGGATAGTCTCATAAAAACAGGATAACTCATTAAAAAATAAATTAAATAATTTGATTTTCAGAAGATAAAAAAATTAAAATAGCAAAATTTCTAATGATTGAAAAAATTTCTTAAAAATAATAATAAGCATAGTAATAGTATTAGTTACAAATAGCATTCAGTTACAAATTTATTGAAAAGTAGCAATACAATATTTTCCCAAACTACATGAAAGCTGGAATTTTTTTATTTGATGGTTTTAAAAAAATCGAGTCGCTACAGACCATATTGAAATTGATGGATACTGAGAAGAAGCCAGGATAATTGATTAAAAAAAATGAAATAATTTGATTTTCGAAAGATAAGAAATACAAAATATCGAAATTTTTAATAAATGACAAAGATTTCTTTAGAATAATTTATAATATTCAGTTTAAAATTTACTAAAAAGTAGGAAAGAAATATTTTCCTAGAATATATAAAAGATATATTTTTTATTTTTTTTATTTGAGGGTTCTAAAGAATCGCTGCAAACGATTTCCTGTTGAGAAAAATGAGTTTCTGTAGTTCAAACTGTAATGAATGGATACAGAGAAGGAGCCGAGATAATCATGTGACTGTGTCAAAATTTTATTATGATTTGTAATTAATTAGTTAATATTAATTCCTAAATGTTGTAAACTAATTATGTTGATGTTTTGCAAAATAGAACCATTTGAAACTCTGTAAACAGTTCCGGGAAATATTCTAACCAGCCTTTTTTATATTGTTCTACTTGGAAATTTTTTTCAGTTGGAAATAGTATCGTTATATTTACTTAATGTTTTATTTTACTTAAAAATGGAATTTTTTCGTTTTAAATATATTAAATGCCACTAATGAACACATTCAGCTTCAATTTATGTATAAAATACTTAAAGTTAGGAGAATATTAAAATTATTCAGCAAAAATGTACGGTATATAAAAATGACGTATCTTGACACCTTATAAATCTTTTTTTCTTTTTTTTTTCTTCTTCTTTGTTTATGGAATCTTTGAATTATTTACGTTTTTTTAAATTTATTTACAAAATTATTTATACAATTCATAATAAATGTGAGGACTGAATGATTTTACAGGATAAATAAACAAATAAAAGAAAAATCATGCTCTTTTTTACGCGAATAGAAGGCAGACACTTGTAAAGAAAACTGTTTTGTAAATTAATTGCTTAATCATTAAAATTGTGCTAAAGAATACGAAAAAAAAGCATGGAGCATTTTTTTTTTTTTTTTTTACGTAAATGCATTAATATTGTTTGTAATTATTTATGCAATCATTCAAAAATTTATTTAAAAATATTTTCTTTTATATCTTTTTTTACATAAACTAAGCGTTTTAAATTATTACATTAAACAGATGAACAAGCCTGTTATTTTAAATTGTTCTTATATATATATATATAAAAGTTATTGACTAAAAATAGTTTTAACCGAATTAGTGAATAATGAAGAAATTAGCTATTAAGAAGTTCTTTTCAAAAATTAAAAACACCTATCCCATGGATTATCTCCATAATTTTGTAAAGTTTGAGGTTTCATGAAGATTTAACTTTGGATATTGATTCTGAGAAAAAATTCATTCTTTTAAATGAATAAAATCTGCTATTTAATTCTCTCTGCATATAATATTAAGCAATCGATAAGTTTTAGAAAGTACATGTTTCTTGAAATTTCATAACTTTCTTACGTCTGCATTTATATATCGGATTTATTTCTTTAAATAAGGATCATAAGTTGATTGTTGTAAATTGTGCCAGAAACATAAAAACGATAAAAATATACATTTATACATAGGACTTATTTCTTTAAATGAGGATAATAAGTTGATTGTTGTACAATGTGCTCGAAACATAATAATAATAATAAAAATTAATGTTATATATTAATTTATCTTGGGAATTCTGAGAATTATTAAATTCTGTGTTGCATTTCTTTCAGACTTTAAACAAGCAGCAAGTACTGTTACCATTAAAATGCTGATGATATCATATCTGCAATCAAGCATTTATTATTACTGGAAGATTTTACTTATAAGAAAACGAATTACCGATAAATGGCAATGTAGTAATAATATACATCCTCAAAATAATTTAGACAAGATAACATTATTACCTGATTCCTTAGCTTAAATTTATCAGATTTGTTAGGCAATTGTTTATTTTACTGAATTTCATTTAATTTGACTCAAAATATAGAAACTATTTTCTAGGAATTCATTTTCCTTTATTGTATGTAAATATCGCTTTGCATGATTTAATCCTTATTTTCAGATATGATTTTTACCTTTATGAGGCCCATGTTTATATATATTTCAAATATAAGCATTTAGCTCATTTTCGGGTGGATCTACATTTGGCACTGACTAACTTCTGACAGTTGATTGGTCAACGCAGGAATGTATCCGTTCTTGAGCAAAATTTGGGTTCCTATCCCAAATATGATAGCATAATTGTGTTTTGTGCTTCCCAAAACTCACAATCTAAAAAAGAGTGCTTCTGCCAAATTCAACGCCATAAATTTGAAAAAAAGTAGAAAGCTATTGACATTAGAAGCATTTACATTTTAGAAGTAATCATATTCGGCTAAATTCCTCACTCTCCTTCATTTTGTTAAATAATACTCATTTTTCTGTTTATATGCATATTTGAGGCTTCGATAAAACTTCCATTCACAGATAGAGCTTTAGAATATTTTGGCATTCACAAGTAGATAAAGTCTAAGTTCTTTTCTAAAGTAATTAACATTTCTGAGAAAACAGAAATCTAAGAATTGAAATTCCATTCATTTTCAAGCATTTAAAAAACTTACTAAATCTTCAGATAATTCTGAATGTTACATATCATATTTTTGAATACAATTTTCTCTTCTGAACTGATCATGAACTGAATTCTCATTTGATCATATCCAGTAACGTTACCCCCTCCCCCGAGGGCACTTCAGGCATGGGGATGGAAGATTTCCGCCATGGCGGTTGGTTCTTGCCAACCTGGTGAGTATAGAAATGGAATTGGGTGACTACTTCCTATCGATGATAGGATGTGCCTCCGACTGGTTGAGTTGTGCCGTGGTCGGTGATGGCCTTTAGGATTCAACCTCAATTCCTTCCAATGCTGCTGTGACATCCGGTCATTTAGATTTATCCGTATACTTTAGGGCTGGTCGGAATACCTAGCTATGATATCCAGCGATATTATAATAGAAAACTTTAATTCGATCTGTATTTTAAATGGGAATAGAAATAATCTAATACTTTCGGTAGATTATAATGTAAGAATTGTAAATTATTGTATTGTATTTTCTGCATTAAAATTGTATTTTCTATTTTAAACAAGTTCATTGTTATTTTAAGCTTTTAATTCTTTTTCCTAATGCAGGATATTTGCTCAACTCTGGAAGAGGAGACAAAACAATGATCGAATAAAAAATATGTGACTTGTAGCTTACTCTAGTAACCCTTCTAATTGAACATTTCCCTTTCTCTCCTGTCTCTAATCCCAGAGTCTCAACTCTACAGATGTTTCCAGCGCCAAAAGTCTGAATGAACTCCTCTGACGACGAAAACACTTTCCGCCACCGCTACTGGTAAATAAACTGAGCGAGGCAACTGCACCCAGCGGGGGAAGACAAGCCCCTGCAGCGACGCAAGAACGGAAAGAATGGAAACTGTGATAATACCTCTTTATGGATCCCAATTAGCAGAGCTTCAAGTATGGGAGCTGGGCTGGTCAATTAGACAAGCACTTGCGGCGAGGGGAAACATGCCCGTTAAGTGATCCCGCTTGCCGTTAATACTTTTAATTCCCGCCTGCCACGTTCTCGGGCGCGTCTTTGATTTCGGGGCGGACGGAAAGACGGCGAGGGAGTGAATGAATTGACTCGTTTGCTCACGTCTTGCTCTTATTCTCTTCTTAAAAAGAAACGGCTTCTTCTTCTGACGGAATAAGAAGTCCTGATTGAATGATATGTGTGTGTGTGTGTGTGTGTGTGTGTGTGTGTGTGTGTGTGTGTGTGTGTGTGTACTGATATTATGATATTTTAACATTTAATTTAATCCTAATTAATTTCCTAAATTTTTATCTTAATTTAGCTCATATTAACCTTATTCTAAAATGTTCTCTTATTTCCTGATTATTACGCAGGTGGATCCAATTCCACTTTTTTATTTAATTACTTCAACACGAGTTCTGAAATTGCTGAAGTCGACAAGTTTTCACACTCCGAGTGAAGAGATAAAAATTGTCAACCTAAGCGAATTCTTTTTAAAAGATCCTTATAATTCCCTTACCTAAATCGACACGTGTAAAAAAATCCCTATCAGAATCTCATAGTATATAAACACTGGGAAAAATACTTTCTCTCTCCTGCGCTCTTCTGCTCTTGTATCGCTGATGAGAGGACGCCAGTTTTGTTCGCACTTCTTGTACATAAATTATGCCTCTTGGGATGGAATAAAATTGAAGTGTTTAAATTTCGAAAATGTTTTCTTTGTCTTTGGTCACGAAACTGCTCAAAAATTCTTTTACTCACACACACACACACACACACACACACACACACACACACACACATATATATATATATATATATATATATATATATATATATATATATATATATATATATAATGATATTTTAAAATCTAATTTAAACTTAATTAATTTCTTAATTTTTAGCTCAATTCAGCACATATTAACTTCATTATAAAATATTCTCTTATATCCTGATCCCATTCCATTTTTTCTAATTAATTAATGCAACAGAAAGCTCTGTAAAAATGCTTTCTTCAGCGGTTCCCACGCTCCGAGTGAAGGGATAAAAAATTACTGGCATAAATAAATTCTTTTAAAAGATCCTTATAATTCCCTTACCTAAATGACACGTGTAGGATATCCCTATCAGAATCTCATAGAATTTAAACACTGAGGAAAATATTCTCCCTAACGCTAATCTGCTCTTGTATCGCGCTGTGAACGGACGTGCCTCGTCCGCGCCTCTTGCACATAAATCATGCCTCCAGGAATGTAATAAAACGAAGTAAAAAATTAAAAATGTCTTCCCTGGCTTCGGCCACGATTCTGCTTCAAAAATATATCAAATATATAAATATATCGTTTGCTTTTTCGTTGTTTTTATTATATATATATATATAATATAACATAATATGGTCTATGGAAGTTAATATGGTCTATATATATATAGAGACCATATTAACTTCTACATATATGTATGTGTGTGTAATGATATTTAAAATATAATTTAAATTTTGATTGATTTCCTAATTTTTTATTTTAATTTAGCCCATATTAGTCCATATATTTAGTCCTTATTTAGTTCATATCCATTTTTCACTTTTTACTAAATTATTTTTAACACACGCTGTATCAGTCTGCTGTTATCAGCAATTTTTCACACTCCAAGTGAAGAGATAAAAATCCCTCATGCTTACAACATTCTTTTCCTTTTCCTAAGTCGACACGTGGCAAAGAAATCCCTATAAAAATCTTATATTAAAATAACTATGGAGAAAAATTTCTGTCTCTTTTGCTTTTGTATCGTGATATTGACTGACGCATCTTTTATCATTATTTGTTCCTTGTATAAATTATGTCTGAATGAAATAAATTGAAGTTAAATTTCAAAAGTCTCTTCTTCTCGGTCTAGTATCTGCAATATATATGTGCGTGTGGGTGCGTGTGTATACTTAGTAGAGCAAAAAATCTCATACATAAAGCTTTTGTGAGTTTTGTTTTTAAATGATAAGTATTTTTTTAACAGACGTGTGTTAATGCCATTAAATTTATTATAAATACTTTGTGCTGTATATCCATCCTTTTTATAATTCGACATCCGGAAAAAAAAGACATATAATAAATATAATTTCAATGTAATCCATATTAATGTGTCAATGCTTACCTAAAGTAATCAGTTTTTTTAGTTATGCATCTTTTTTCTAAAGCTTTCGTGGCTATTATTTATTACATGTAAAAAAATCAAACATCTATAGTTTGTACTGTCAAAAATCCTTTGTTCCCTTTTATATATAGGATGGCACTGCTTTTATTCATTTTATGTTGAAAGAAAAAAAAATAGATGTAATTCAAATTATTTTTTAAAAAATATGTTCCTTTCTATAGCAAAGTGCAGACATTATGTGTAAAATTAGTTACATAAAGAATGGAAAATAACTTTTTTAAAAGCCAAAAATAAATGAAAAACAAAGAAAAGTAGCTTTCATTCATGATTTTACAAACTTGAACATTTTTTTTTTTTTTCATCTGGAAAATTTATGATGAACGTGATTATTTATTTCAAAGGGTTCCTCTATTACTAAAAGTGACAACCTTTAGTGTTGGCAGCATAGACAATAATGGTGCATGGCCGGTCATTTCGAATCTTCCGATGTGATTGCTTCTACAACCAACTTAAAGGGGGTGGGGTGGGGTGCATCGTATTTTAGCTTTTGGCTGGTGGCGTAAATGAAGTCCAGGACATAATTTTATTTTCGTTTTCTCCCTGGATTTTATTTAGCGAGAGTAATTGGACCCGGGGATACTATATCAATATGCTCTTTAACCACTTTCAGCTTTAAAAAAGTATATAAATGCTGTAATATTTTATTTCCTTGGTATGATCCTTTAACACTTGCATTCTTATCTCTTTGCCCTCTGCCATCGTCTTTAGCTATTAGATTACTTATTAGATTATTAAAAAATAGAGGTCATGATGAAATATTTAAGAGAAAATTTTTTATGATCTTATTTAATAATAGAAAAGAATGGAAGGAGAAGATTAGAAAAGAAAGATTTGCTGATGCAAAAAAAGAGGGTGAAAGAGAGACAGAGAGAATTGCAAGTTGTGATTCAGAATAGTAACAATAAATTAAAATCTGCTATCGCAAATTTCATGTTATCATGTGAGAACATTATTATTTTTTAAAGTCATTGTTTGTCTTAATTCATTTAAGTCATTAACCAGTTTAAATCGGTCTGAAACAATCACCTTTCGACACCTCCCGTCGCTGCTTCGCGTTGATTCCCGTTTTCTTCATTGTACTTCTTCGGGCGATAACTTCTTATGACACTTCCCTTTATTGGCCAGACAGGAGAATCGGGTACATGGTGGACATTCGAGCCAAGATGCAACTTTTTTTTGGCGATAAATCGGCATATGTGTGCCTCCTTTATCATTTTCTAATAACCCTAAGAGCGAAAAATGGATGCCTCAAAACCAATATATAGCCATTTTTTTGCCAATGCATTTTGTGGCTTCAAAAACCTCAAACCAAAACAACATCAAATTCTCACATGATAATAAATGGTGCTAATTTATTGAATGTTAATATTGACTTTTATAAATTAAAACTCACGAAGTTAGTTACACTTTAATATTATTGCTTTAAAAAATTAATCAAATGGAAGATTAGAAATTGTATTATATTTTAATTCATAAAATAATATAGCAGCAAACATTTGATATGACCTAAAGTGATTAATGAAATTGGTATGACAGATAATGAAAGTCCACTCACCACTGAAAGAAAAGGACCTATAATTATACTCATCCATTTTCAGATAAGGTATCCTGAAATTTAATATTCTTGTGATTATTCTAAAATTAATTTTTAAATGCATTTTAAAAGTTATTCTAATACAAAAATAATGCGATAAAAATCGCTATTATAGTCAGTTTCATTCCCTTCATTTGTTTTTAAAAGAACTCATGTGGGTTCTGAAGCGGGTGTGGTTTGGTTTCATGTTTCATTTTAATGGCAAAAGATTTTTTAAAAAATGACACGATGACCTTGCAGAAAAGCGTTTGGTTACTTAATATGCTGAAAAAAAGTGTGTATTTTATTTGATAATGATCTTTTACTGATAAATTCTCTTATTCTTAAAATTTTTATCGTCCTTGATGTAATATTTTAATTGTAAATGATCAAATATAAAAAAAAAATTCTTCGTAGATTGATGATCAAATTTCAGAAAGTAAAACTAAACTGGAATCCTTCGAATTTTCTAGAAGTCATTCGAAATGCCTACTGTTCCACTTTTGTGTTTATTATGCTTGTAAATTGTCTGATACTTTAATTTGCATTCTGATGCAACAAAATACTTGGTCTCATTTAGAACTATGCTTTCTGTTTACTTATCTTTACCTCTTTTTAACCTCGTAATTCAATAAATATCGCATTTAAATAAAATTGAATCATAATTACATAATAGTTCCAAATGCGTCATAATCACGAGGTGACGACCTTCACATTGATTATTTCACCTCGCTTATGTCCGCTATATTACGTCATAAGCGAAATACCTTTATAATGTCCAAAATGGTAGAATTTTAACTATTCATAAACATCGAATACAGAAAGACTTGAGAGAATAACGGATTCAGAAGCAATCTTGCTATTATTCGCCAAATTATATGAAACGAATTTTACTTCTTATGCTGAACATTAATTAATTCGAATCTTTTAAACTATTCGAAAATTCTAAAGCAGCGTCTGATATTGCGCCATCTTATCATTTCATATCGATCCCATTTTAATGCAGCAATACACACCGCAGACTTCCAGATTGATAACTATTGTTATAACTGCGTTCATTCCTGAATTCAATTTTTGGAATTTTTCCAGGGTTAAGCTGATTGCAAACAGTTTTCCATTGATTGGAGATGGAAAAATGGCAGATTCTGGGGGCCGTCAACGTCATTTTCTTGATGAGCGATGCGGAGAAGGAAAACTCTTGGAAGAAAAATCGATTTCCCGATTTCACTTTACCAATTCATTCGGCGCTCGCTCAAATCAATGACTCGTTTAATGAGAGAGAGAGCGAACAATCGGACGCCCCCTTCGGATTTTGCACTGTCCTAATGGTTTCGGAGCAGACGAGAAATTGTTTCGAATGGTTTGGAGAGGAATTTTTTTCAGGAATTTCATAATTTTTACTTTCTCGTGTACGAAGTGTAGAGAAAGTATTGTAATCTTCAAGAAATTCGAACTCGAGATTTTTACGAATCTCAACGCTTTAGAACTCTCTAGATTCGAGAAATACATTTTTAGAAAATGCCTGTCCATGGCACAGATAATCAGAAACACTTGAAGCTAAACGGATGAAATTTGGTATATGATCTTTACACCATATTTGCGGATTTCTATCAAATTTTGAGCAACATCTAATTTCAAGAAGTTGGTCTGTCCGGCTGATGGAATGTAAGTTAACAGGATAACGGCAAAACGAAGAGAGCTAGATGGATAAAATTCAGTACTCAAATTTATCATCTACAGTGCAGACGTCTATTAAATGTTGAACCGAATCCAACAACTGTCGGTCTGTATTATCAGAAGCATGATAACTCGAAAACGCAATGAATGAAATATATCAAATTTGGTATGTAATTTTGTAACTTCAATTATGAAATTTTGATTTCAAGCGGTTTGAAAAAACGCTTCTAAAGCACAAATGCATCTTTATTAGAGAGAAAGCGAGAAAATTTTGGAATGCAACTCTCCTCTTTATTTTATTTATTTATTTGCTAATAGCACTGATAAATTAACAATAATTAAAGAAAAAGTTTTGATGGCAAATAACATACTAAATTAAGATTTAAAAAATTATTAAATTGTCTTTATGTTAATCATAAATTTGGTCAAAAATTCCACAAAAAAGCATTACTGGCAAAAAACTATTTTGTTGCCAGCAATAACTACATAAATAAATTGTTTAGAATTTAATAATTAATTTAATAAAAAGAGTATAACATGAGTAGCATTCCTGCTTCATGTCACAATTCGTATCACTTATAATATTCAACATGTTCCTTTTCAAACATGTTCCTTTTGAATCTCTTTACGATTTAAAACTTCCATTTTATCTCCAGTAATAGTTATCCGATAGAATCCAATAGCACGCACAAGCTTAGATACATAACTTAGTTTTATATAGTTTTCTTTCTCTTCTTTTTTTTTAAGCTTCGTTTAAAATATATTAGTGGCAATTCACATAACAGTCATGACTTCCCATGCATACAAGTTTCCGTATGACGTCAAAACCTTTTTCTTTTAGAACATACGCAATGAACCAAAATTATTTAGTGCGATGCATTTGATCTATATAAAGTGAAAACGAATTTATTTCAGTTGAAATCTTCTATTTTTAAATCAAAAATTAACACATCCACTTTTTTTCGGTTTAGTTTAGTTACATTAACGTCCCGTTTAAAACAACACTAGGGCTTTTCGGGACGGACCTCGTAATTTTGAACCGCGGTCGGATAACGAGGACGACACTTGAGCTGGAACTCCCACACCACATCATACCATCGGGAGGATGCTTGGCCTGACTGATTTAGTGCGCAAAAGACCCCCCTACACGACGGTTCTTCGGTGGAATCGGGTCCCGAACCTGAAGCCTTCCGGCTCACGAACCGAAACCTTACTACCAGGCCACCGCGGCCTGACCACTTTTTTTCTTCGGAGTTTAATATTTTATAATTGTCTCACTTATTATCATTGCTCCCGTCTCATTTTGTCTGAAAACAATCTTTTCTCTTTGTAAAGTTGCCTAATGTTCTTTGTCTCAGTTAGTTTCGCAAGTAAATCATGTCTTAATCTGGATATCCGGTCGCTATAGTGAAAGTTATAGTCCTTCCTGCAAAAACTTCAGTTAAATATCTGAAATGATCATGAATGGTTAACCACAAGTGGGAGGATTTGAACGTCATAACTTTGATACAACTTTTAAAAATATTATTTTTATTAACTTAAAATTGAACGCAGTTATGCAGTTGGGAATTAACAACTATTTTATCCACTACTTTAAACTATATCTGAAAGTGAGTCATTTCCTGTGCAGAATTGAACCATCTTCACAAGTTGTGCAACAATCTACTTATAATTCGATGATTTCCAACAGGGTCATTATTAATAAGGGTGAGAAGTTTCCAGTTAATACGTGCGCATCATTTCCCTGCACATCAGGGTGTATCATAAGCCCCCTCCCCACCCTCCCACTTTTTTTTTTTTTTTTTTTGAAATTTGAATTTAATAAAAAAAAGTTTTGATTGTGGTCCTATATTTACCCCTCCAAAAAGGTTTTAGTCAATAGAAAAGCATTAGGTATTCTGAAGTCAGTCTTTTTTGTAATGTAAAAACACTCATTTTTGAGCAGTTTCGTGGGCGAAGAGTGAGAAGAGACTTTAGCAATTTTCAATTTCGCTTTTATTCCATCCCGGGAAGCATAATCTATGTACAAGCAAGAAGCGACGAGGTACGTCAATCTATATCTCAACACAAGAACGAAACCAGCACGAAATATTTTCCCCGGTAATTATATGCTATGAGATTCTGATAGGAATTTCTTTACACGTGTCGATTTAGATAAGGGAATTATAGGGATCTTTTAAAAGAGTTTATTTAGATCGACAAATTTTTATTCCTTCACTCGGAGTGTGTGAAAGTGCAGATTTAAGCCTTTATATAGTGCTCTTGGCGCATTAATTAAATAAAAAAGGTGGAATTGGATCAGGAAATAAGAGAACATTTTAGAATGAAGTTAATATGGGTAAAATTAAGATAAAAATTAGGAAATTAATTAAGATTTAATTTAGATTTAGTGATATCGTTACACCCCCCCCACACACATATATATGCATATGTGTATGTGTGTGCGTGTGTTTATATGTGTGTGATTGCTTCGATATGTACGTGCGTGCGTATCTGTAAAATTTAGATCTTCTCTATTAGTAGAAAAAAAAGTCAACTTCTCTCACAGCAAAAACCTACTATTGGCGATTTTATTTGCTTCTTGTTTACTTTTTCATTAAAAAAATTCTTGTACTTCAAAATTGAAATATATTTACTAGATCTATCTTATATTTTTATTTTATGTAATTGAACTTATTTTTGAACTAAGGGAAATAAATTTTAAATTTAAAAAAATATAAAAAATATCGTAATCAAACATAATGAAGTTCAAAAATTTAAAACTTAGGAAGCAAATTTTAACAGTAAAAAAAAAAAAAACTGTTAAAATTAATAGTAAACAAATAAACATTTAACTTGGGTAACTGTTAATTAATATTAAAAAATATATATCTGTCATGTAAAATTTAAATCTCCAGAGAATTTACATGAAAACATTTCTTTTAAACCAAATGCGCATATTTTAAATGTTCAACCCATCTTTTAAATTAATACCAATTCTTTTATTTATAGTCCATATTGTAATGCAGCTTTATGAAGTACTGAAAAATTTATTTTGCGAGATGACAAATGACTATACTCAGGCGTAAATCATGTCGCTTACTCGCTACTTTGGAGACAAGGGACAGAAAATCTTTTTCTTGAACTTGTGACTGTGAAGACATTCCAGTATAGCAGAAACTCATCGAGCATGAATTCTTTTGCAAGATTTGATTGTTGTAACGTTAGAAATTCCGTCAGCAGTATTAGATTGATTAATCGAAATCTTGTCGTGAAATACCTTCAAGGTTATTTACACTTCATACATAATTGTACTCTGTTTTAGTTGTTGAAACGATGAAACAACAAGTAAAGAAATTGTGAATGGTAAATCCATCAAGATAAATCTATACAAGAACACATATCTTTGATTGAAGAACTAGATATAACATATTTTGAACACATACTTTTAGAAAGTGACTCTGGAAATGCATGGTATCACCAATGCAATTATCAATCGTCAATCAATTTATGAAAGGAAATTTAATTGATGAGAAATGAATTCACTCTTCATTGTAATGATGCCGCAACAAATACTGGAGCTGTTGCTATTGGCAATAGACGAGGATCGAACTCGCAACCTTATGGTTCGTAGCCGAGTAACATGACCACAAGACAAAAGAAATTTCTCATGTCTCGTAGCTGTTATCTGGCTTATAAAGCGTCACCACAGAGCCTCTAATAACCAATTTCTTTATTCGAAAACGTTTTAAAATCCTCAAAGGATTCTAATTAAGATTAAATTCAAATTTAAGAATTAAATTCCTGAGCGTTCTATTTGTCTTATTCGAACGAATTGACTCTTTGGAAAGTTGTGGGTTTTTTCCGATTTTCCAACTTCTGAACCTACTTTTAGTAATACAATAGGAAAATATTTAAAAAGTTATCAAGATTTGCCATCTAATGAGTACAATAAAACAGATAGTATTTTTTTCAGAAGCTGAATTAACGTGTTGAACAGAGACGAAAAAGACTAGTGGGATATTTAACAGGCTTTAGTAATAAGTGAATTTCCCTCAAGAATTTACAAGTTGGAACTTTGGAAATATCTCCTATGCAAAATGACTAGCCATGTCAAATCGAACTTCAAGTTAAAACATTACATGACTTGATCCAACCACCATAGTTAAAGCATTTGCTGAAGGAATCATGAAATTTAATGTTCCCTTATGATTTACTATGCAGAAAAGATTCTTTGTTTGCTTGGCAGTCAAGAAAAGTAGACGTTCACGCGAGTGTGAGCGTTGAGTAGCTCGAGAGACAAAGCATAGCAAATTTATTTTATTTTTCACTCGGAAATCCAGTGAATTTCTTGTGAAATTAGCAATTTATGATGAATTTTTTTTTTTTTTTTTTTTTTTTTGTCTTTAAGAAATATTCGTAACCTTAATATGGAGTGGCTTGATATGAATAAATGGATGACTATTAAAAAAGTACTGATTCCTAATTTTTCTTGCGTAGAATCTTTTATTTTTTGCAAACAGGAGCACAGGGTATGTGCTCACGAATAGTGCAGAAATACTTCGTTAGGGAAATGTTCCCTATATTCGACAACCCGCAAGAGTTGGCAAGTTGGAACCTTGGAAATTTTTCTTATGCAAGATGACTAGCCATGTCAAATCGACCTTCATGTTTAAACATTACATCACTTGATCTAACCATCATAGTTAAAGCGATTGCTGAATTAATCTTGATATTTAATGCTCCCTTTTGATTTACTGTAAAATCTAACCCAAGAATTATTTATGTATCAAAAATGTGTTTAAGATAATACAATGTTTCAAATACTTAAAAGAAGAGTTTAAAGCTATTATTGAATTACCTCTATAGAAAAAAAGCAATGTTGTCCATAGAGAACGCAGAACATTTTCTTTTGTGCGTGTTGTTGACTCATGAAGAACTATCAGATGCCTGGCCAGTAAAAAGACGCAAAAAACTTTGCAAACAAACTTAAGAGAAAAGAGGATCTTCAAACCATTAAGTTAAATTGAGGCAAAGGATTATATAAATCTTAATAATTGGCAATCTACAGTAGTAACGGAACTTCTCTCTTAATTAATTAATATAAACAAGAGCTAGAATTAATCGTCGAAACCGGGAATAGGGATGTAAAGGAATTAAAAATTTCTTCGAATACACAAACTGCAGAAGGAATTGTAAAATAGATTACAGAAACTTTTAAATACATTTGAGATTTCAAACAATTCAATTTATCTCATTCATCAAACACTTCAATTTTTGAGATGAATTCATTAGAACAAAATAGCGGACAGAAGACAGCTACCAAAGTTTGAAACGAAACTTTATGTCAAATCTGCAACTACAGCAGTCCAGGAGTAAGACTCAATAAAAAATAATATATTTTGGAGTACTGCATAGCATTTGCAGCTTTTCTTTAATAAAATTTGCTTCTTTTACTCCAAAAATAATTTCATAATATAAAAAAGTAAGATGGCCTAGTAAACACATTTCAATTTTGAAATAGTTTTTTATTTGTATGGTTGAAAATTATTTGTTAATAAAATGGTAAACTAGAAACGAATGAAACCCTCAATAACAGATTTTTTTTTTATTTTGAAAATTTAATCAATGTTTTTACAGCATGAGCAAAAAGGGACTAATTTATGTTTGCCACAATTTCATAAGATAGATTCAGGTATTCCATACTTGACTATAAATTTCCTTTTTGATGTCCCTGAAATTTACTTTTAAATGATTACTTTTAAAAGTAAATTTGAAGAAAATTACTTTTAAATTATTACGTATTAAAATGATGTATATTTAAGCAAAGAAACGTGGTAAAAAAAAAGGTCAACATTTTTAAATTTGGAAAACTATAAAACAAAAAAATGGCAAAGAAAATGAAAAAAAAAAAAAAAAACTCGCATTATAAAGAACAAAGAGCAAAAAAAATGTCGGAATTAATCTATAAGTGATCAATTTTTTCATGCTAAAATAAATAAATAACGCATGTTGTTGTCCCGAACAGCATTTTTCAGCTTTTCTTCGCATCCGCTGCCTACAGGCCGTCTTATAACTGGCCGAATGTAAATCCGGCATCACTGTTAATCCCTCTGATCTAAATTTCGTATTTTTGTGCTTCAAAACAGAAATTGCTTTGTGCTTATGCTTTTCCTTTAAAAAAAAAATTAAAAAATCAAGATTATGACAAAAAAATCAAACTTCGGAAGACCTAATTCCCAGACCCAATTCGGGAGACCTAAATATTTCAATTTGACTAAAATATATATGTCACAGTGACAAGTTTCATCAATTTCAAATTTTCTTTTCATGATACTCTCTCTCTACTACTTATTAACTGTGGCACATTGGAAGCTGTAATGCATTCACCGCAGTACACGCTTTTATTTCCGTGACGATTCTGTCTTGTAGATTACCACGAACATCAAGGCAGAGCGGAAGAAACTCTTTCCTTTTATAATACGAAGATTAGATGTGGAACAATGCAGCCCTTTCGTTTTCTCGTATTCGAAGTATATACAAAGAGCGAGTATTGTTATCGTCAAACAAATTCCAAATCGAGATTTCTCCACGTTTCACAGCTCTCGGTGTCCGAAAAAGAGTTTTGGCATTATATCTGTTTGTTATCTCGGTAATTACCGATGGATCAAAATCCTCAGCAGGAGTTGGGGCTGCATTTTGTGTTGTGCAGGATGCAGTGACTATACACCAGTGGTCAACCAGCCTATTGAAAGAAAACACGGTCTTCCAAGCTGAATTACTAGCACTCAATAGAGCAGTCAAATACGCAACCTCTCTTCCTACATCAGATCCCATCACAATTTATGTCGACAATAAAGCAAGTATACAAGCCTCAAGTTCACCAAAATGCAATAGCCAATTAGCAAGAGATACATTCACCCATCTTCTTGCAAATCCTCACATTAAAATCTCATGGATCAAGGCACATGTAGGCTATGAAGGAAATGAAGCGGCGGACAAACTAGCCAAAACAGCGGCTAATGCTAATCAAGATCGGAATGTAATGAAGCTTCCAAGATGTCATCTGAAGAACATCCTCCAAACCGATATGATGACAAGATGGCAAAAGGAATGGGAAGAAGGCGAAACATGCCGCTCCACATTCAACATAATACCGAAAGTTTCTCTCTACGCGACCAACTGGAACAGACCGGATGTCCTTTTCTTCACTGGACATAGCCCATTCTCGACATACCTACACAGATTCCACCTGGCCAACTCTCCTTACTGTAGCTGTGGGGAGATAGGATCTCCAATTCACTAAGCCACCGAATGCCTACTGACTCTCTCATGACACATGAGGAAGCCAGAAACAAGTCTCGAAGAAGAATGGTACAGGAGAGTTGCATCCAATACCCTTTCACGCGGCAAGATCCACTCCATAGTAAACCATATTCATAAATACCAAGACCTCTTCAAGACTACACAATAGCTGAGACCAAAATGCCACTTGTCAAAATCAGCCGAAATTATAACTTCAAAAGTTCCTCAAAAGTGCAGTTCTCAAGAATGAAATCAAAACCACAGGACTCAGAAGGACGTTACAGATTTCTGACTCTTCAGTGATTATTTATATGCTTATACATGTCATACAGATGTTCTCAATGTAATTTATCAATTTTTTCAGTTAGTAATCTCGTTTCCCTGTAAGTTGAACCTATAGTGACCATTTGTTTAAGTATCCTTGTCCCCTCCATTCGGTTATTACGTCACCAAAAAATTAAATACAGTCGTGTAGGATTTGACACCCATGGAATTCTCTCTGGAGAACCCTGGATGGTCTGTCGTCTCTTTCTTTTTACCAACAATTTCTTTCTTTCTTTCTTTTTTTTTCCCCTTTATCCATCTTGTGCTCATCCAACTGGTTAGATAACTTAGTGTTATAGGCACCGGGGGCACAGGATGGCATTATGTTATGTTATCTCGGTAATTCAAAACGTTTCGAACTAGGCAGGTGAAACTTGGTATGTCTTTGGACAAAATGAGTAGATTTCTCTCAAATTTTGAGCAAAATCCATTCAGAGGAAGTTTGACATTCGGCTGACCGAACGTAATATGTAAAATGATATGGTAAATGGAAAACGAAGAGAGTTTGGGGGATAAAATTTGAAACACAGATTTAACATCTAAAATGTAGACTCCTATCAAATTATAAACTAAATCTATCAGAGGACTGACCGTCTATCGATAAGTAATTTCACAAGCATGTAAACGGGTAATTCTAAAGCGCAATGACTTAAATAAATGAAATTTAGAGTGTGATCTTATGACTACAATTATAATTCTATCTCACATTTTGGTTCCAATGATTTTAAAAAAGGACATTCAAAACACCTGGTTTGTCTGTTGCAATTTGGATGTTCCTAAGGTAACGTGCCAAAGATGGCAGAATGCAGGAGCTAAAAATCTTAATAAATGGCAAATTTTCCTCTGCATTATTTCCACTCAATAGCCTTCTACCTGATACCTTTTTACTAAACAGTATTCACATAACTTTTGTGGTCGATAATATTAGGGATTTTCCAGAAAGGAAAATTACATTTGAGAGAAATGTATGGATTGTTCTTTAAGACAAATTTCTATCACTGACAAGCGCAGAAACATTTATCCACTTTTTGGAGAATCGTACTCATCCGTTTAGGTCCGGTATAGAGTAATGCTATGTTCAGTAATGAATAGAGATTCACTTCCCTCAAGGATTGCAGTTATACAGCGATATCAAGAAGAACGTAGCTTGTTTCTAACCCAATACATCATAGGAGGCAATTGCTTTCAAAAATGATGGAGTGGTAGTATGAGAATACCTTACGTTAGACAGGTGTGCATTTACTCTGTATCTTCAAGAAGGGTATTATTATTAATGGTCAGAGGTACAGAGACTTGGTCCGGGAGGTCCATGTCTATTTCGAAATTCAATAAATCTCACAATTTATCTCTGGTTTGATATTATGACATTACTATTTATAATTGGCAGATGATTTCTTTGCACGTTAAAAGAACAGTCTGAATGTAATTGCTATTGGAATCTACCCATAAGAATCGGTAAAGCATGATTGGAGGTTTTTGAACGGCAAATAACATTCTTCCACAATTGTCATTTCAGAATCAAAAATGGCACACCGAAGAATTATTCTTAAAATTGTTTCAAATTTTTGTGAAATGTGTAACTTGTCCAGTCATTGTATTTATCATATGCCTTCTGTACTAATATCCTATAATTTTTTCTTTTTTCACAATAACCTAATTGCTAGTTGGGAGCTTATTTTTCAGCTTCGCAAAATACGAACATTGTATTTTCTGTTGCCACTATTTATCATATGTCAAAATACTAACTGTTTTAGCAGATTCTAGCTATGCATATATTTGTATAAAGGTAATTATGTTTAAGTTCTGAACATAAATGTAAATGTTCTCCAAATATGACTATTTCTATGATCAATATGACTTTTTGATTTAAAAAAAACATTTGTTAAATTTTTTTTTTTTTTTTTTTTTTTTTTTTTTGCTCTTTGAAAAATGTGATAAACAGGTTTTTGTTTTTGTTTTTGTTTTTATTATTATTATTTGGTTGATTCCGTGAATACTAACTGTGACTGAAGACAGAGAGGAGGGAATATTTTTAATACGTAAACGTTTGCCTAAAAGAGAGAAATGCCATTTCCTTTTTGTAACAAATTATACCAAATTTATTCCCAAATAAGACAATTTTAAATGGGCGAAGATGCATATTCGATTCCTTTCTTTATAACGAAGTTAAATATAAAATCATCAATATTATTCAAGTATACAAAAAAGTTGAGAAAGAAACAATGCCTTTAAATTTTCAAAAAAGTTATTATTTCTGTTATTAATGTTTTATCTCCGTTTTAAGTCATTTATATTTTTAATTCTTCTCATATATATATTTTTTTAACTTGCGAGAAGATATAATAAAATTTAAATTATCAATACAATCATCATCAGTGTTGAATGTATTGCGATAACAATGGAATACTAGTAGTGTCATGTGCACAATTCGAACGGGAACATATCCGAGCATGAGTCAGAGAGCATTAACATCACGAATTGATGCGATTGCAGCAGTGGAGTAAAATCCCATCTATTGTGTATCTCTCGTGCTTGGAGGAGGCATTAAGCGAAATCACACCGCACCCCCCTTTACTGTCCAGATCCCTTACGATTCGGCCCATTTGCGCTGCGAATGAAAGAGGGAAATCGGTACAGTCATCGATATAATCGATCAATAGTTGTTATGCACCAACAACCACCTCGAAACGAAGGAGTTTCGGGAAGAAGTTTTGGGACGGGTCTGGCAAATGCCACCAGGACTTGAACGCACGTGCAAAGTTTATTTATGACTTTTGCGAAGAAATTGTAAGCTTGAAAACTTGAACTTGCTTTTTGAAACTTGAAACTTATGATTCACTCACATTTTTTCTCTCTCCTTTTCTACATGGTAAGTAAATTTATTCATACGTATTATAGAATAAAATTCGATTATAAGATTGTAATTTTAAATTTATATCAATATAATTTTTAATTAAAAATATTTTAAGATATTTTTTTACTTTTGAAACAAAACTAATTATTTCATTTTTCTTAATAAACAAAATGGAAATGATTAGTATTTATTGAATATAAATGTAAGGTCCAAGTTTTTGAATTTTTGTTTTTTCCCATTTTCTACTTGGTAAGTAAATTTATCCATATGTATTATAGAACTAAATACGATTGTAGGACTGTAATTTTTAATTTATATCACTTATAATTTTAATTTTTAAAAAAGCAAAGTTTATTTATGACTTTTGCAAAGAAATTGCAAAGCTTGAAAACTTGAACTTGCTTTTTGAAACTTGAAACTTATGATTCACTCACATTTTTTCTCTCTCCTTTTCTACATGGTAAGTAAATTTATTCATACGTATTATAGAATAAAATTCGATTATAAGATTGTAATTTTAAATTTATATCAATATAATTTTTAATTAAAAATATTTTAAGATATTTTTTTACTTTTGAAACAAAACTAATTATTTCTATTTTTCTTACTAAACAAAGTGGAAATGATTAGTGATTATTGGAAATAAATGTAAGGTCTAGTTTTTGAATTTTTGTTCTTCGCATTTCTACTTGGTAAGTAAATTTATTCATATATATTATAAAGCAAAATTAGATTGTACGACTGTAATTTTTTATTTATATAATTTTTAATTCAAAAACATTTTTTGTAAGATTCTTTTTACTTTTAAAACAAAACTAATTATTTCTATTTTTTCATAATAAACAAAATAGAAATGATTAGTATTTATTGAATATAAATGTAAGGTCCAAGTTTTTGAATTTTTGTTTTTTCCCATTTTCTATTTGGGAAGTAAATTCATTCATATGTATTATAGAACTAAATACGATTGTAGGACTGTAATTTTTAATTTATATCACTTATAATTTTAATTTTTAAAAAAGCATTTTTTGTAAGATACTTTTTATTTTTAAAACAAAACTAATTATTTCTATTTTTCTTAATAAACAAAATGAAAATGATTAGTCATTATATAATATACAAAAATGAGTTTTTGTTTGTTTGTATTTTGTGCGCTGCCGATTAATACGATTGCGATAAAACATTGGCAATTAATTGCTTGCATGTGCGCGAGGGTTATAGGTTATAGGTTATTATAGGTTATTATTATAGGTTTATATTATAGGTTATATATTATAGGTTATTATTATAGGTTATAGGTTATTATACAATTATTATATCTAATATACAAAAATGAATGTTTGTTCGTTCGTATTTTATGCACTTCCGTACTGTTCATTCGATGGCGATAAAACTTTTCCAACTTATTGCTTTGAGCCTAGAAAATCCATGTTTTTCACGTGGCCAGATATTTGATGGATGCTTCCGAATCGAACAGCCACAAATTTATTTGTTTTTGCTGAAGACCGGAAAACAAAAAATATTGTCTGCCCTGAAGCACTTGAATAATAATAATAAAAAAAAAGAATAAATATTATTTATACTTCTCCTTTATACATCATTCACTTTCATTGAATATATTCATTGTCGACCAGAAAATAAATAATTTTCTTTCTATCATTCCTAATTAAACAAGATAACTATCTCAAATTTCAAACGATATTTCCAAAATTATTTCTTATGCAGCAGCAACGCGGCGGGTACTGGCTAGTTGAAAATAAGTGTACAATCTAGATTTTTTGAATTTTTTAGATTTTTTTAAATACAAAGCGGTAAAATAAAATACATGCACACACATATATATAAGAAAGATGGGTGTATATATGTGTAATAATAATTTCTACTTAAATTAATATTACCTAATGTACCATTCGTATCTAATTTCATACTCTGAGGTTTCAGATATAATGCTCATAATCACATCTTTTGAAATAAATTTTAGATTTATAATTCTCAACAGACTTCTATAAAATGCTGTAAAGGTTGGTCCATATAATTTTAACATACGATATCATTGTAACATTTTCTGTAATATATATAATAATCCATCAATCGCAATATTTTCTTAAGTCAAATGATGCATTAGCAATTTATGTTAGTTGTAACTTATTTATTCATTTTCATATCAGAGTGATCTCAATTTAGAAATAATATTTTCATGAAATAATATTAAGTCGTAATATGTGAGCAAAGAGCACTTGTCTTTAAATCTTTTTATTTTTTTCTCAAAAATATAAGCCATGGTGATTTAAACTTGGAATCCGCTGCGCCTATATTATCTTTTTGTTTTTCAGTTACAACAATACATATTCTTTTATTGATAGACTTGCCACCTTTAATGACCGCTGGTTTGGCTGAAATATTGTTTGCTCTACATTTCTTTTAAATATTCCATGTATAAGTTTGATGTTCATGATTCCCTCAGAAAGGTATTTTTAAACTTTATATTGTGATAGCCATTGAAGCATTGCTATTTCACTAGCCATGCACTTGTTCCATTCATTTTTTACATGAGTGGAGACAAGTTCCATAATTTCAAGGCACTATTAAAACTGTAGCAGC
Organism: Argiope bruennichi; assembly: GCF_947563725.1. NCBI lineage: Eukaryota > Metazoa > Arthropoda > Arachnida > Araneae > Araneidae > Argiope > Argiope bruennichi. Next base: position 142,073,912 of record NC_079151.1, on the reverse strand, counting down.
TTGATTAATCTATCTCTAACTTTCGCAGTAATGTAACAAAAGTTTCTTATTTTTCACTAGTCGCCTTTGGGGTCCAGCTTGTTAGTCAGGGATATTAGTTATCTTTAATTTCATTTAAATCCTTTACACTTAACCTCACCTTCATGATTTCGTCAGATTACCAGACATCAAAGCTGGGTAATTTCAATTACCTTACACATGTTCTAATCATTGTGTACGTGAATCATTTTGATGGAGAAAAGTATCATGATATCATAGTGCTATTAAAAAGATAAATGATCGTTCTATCTATCCTCTAACTTCAGAGGTATTGTTTTTAAAAAATGCCAAGAATCAGAAAAAAATTGCACGATTTCTAAATTGGCATAGCTTAAAGGTAATTTTTAAATTTAGAAACTATCATTTTTGTGCAATAATATTTTCAGAAATTAAAAGCTGAAAAACCTCAGAATTCAGTTTCAAGTGATTAAAATTCAAAAAAAAAAAAAAAAAAAAAATCACTACTAGGTGTACATTCCTGCACTCCAAGATATATATGGGTCGGATTTGGTAGTTGTAGGTCAAACGACTTGCCCAATTGATTATCAACACACATATAAAAACACAGAAAACACACATTCATTTTTATCAGCAGTAAAGATAGAAATGCTAACTACTAAGATTTTAAAAATTATCTTTCTTCCTTTGCTTTTAACTATGGAAAAAAATTTGGTGATTAATTATTTGATGAAACTATGAAAACGATTTGAATTTCACAGCAACAATGAAATATATTGTTTAAAAATTATGCAAAAAAAAAAAAAAAAATCGTTTCAAAAAATGTCAGATTTCTGGAAAAAGTTACGTGCCAAATAAGTTTGATTGGCATCAATAAAAATATAATTTTTTTAATTTAAATTTAATTTGGCAGAATAATATTTTTTAAAGTTATTGCTTCTGACGCCAAAATTTGACTTAATTGTTAAAATTTTCAAGAAAATTTCAAATAAATAAATAAATAACTTTAAGCTTCACACTTCTACTCTTAGAAATATATTTGTATTGTATTTGGCAGTTTTTTTATTAAATCACCAGATCACGGTCACACATACATTCTCCTTTATATTACTAGAAAAGCAAGACACACACACAACACAACACACACAACACACGTATATATATTGCTTTGAATTTGCTATAAATTATGTATGCATATAATAATGCTTTTTCTTAAATATTTCACCTAAATTTTTAGAAAAATAATTGTTTCTGTTACAATATTTTTATATAAAAATATTAGAAATTATAAGAAATCAAAATTGACTTCTAATTTCAATTTAACGAAATGTTTCATATTTTTATTTTTAAATGACTTCGGGAAATTATTATTTCAATCCCAAGTGCATGTTGGGGCTTTATATTTGTGTAACCTATGGAGAAATTAAAAAAAAATTTTTTTTTCGGTTAACCCATATATTTTAAAAGCGCGTTAAAACATGCCAGACGAATTTTAAGGCCTGCCTTTAATACGAGACAGAAAGCGTTCGCTTACCGCCTTTACAGATGAATAGCGACCAGCTGGCATTTTTAAGCCCGAAACTGCTCAGAGTCCCCAACACAAATGGGCCAATCCCTCCTGCCCCCTCCCCTCCAAAGCTTTTGAGAATGAAAATCACATTGAAAAAGGAACGGGCCCGGTGCGCTTCCTCTATTGTTTAGTTTACCTCCCAAACTGAGATAGGGGCTGTTTCCATATTGCCTTTTTTAATTACTGCTAATTCTCTGACGCTACAGAACCAAGACTTGTATTTCTTATTAGATAATAGTTTATTGAATACTTTCAAGTTTTCAAAACATGTCTACCTAAACAATGTATTTTTGATAAAATGTGTTAACATTGTTAAATGGTGGAAATTTTTCTCTGTGAAATCTGCGTACTCTAAAATATTACACATAGTGTTTACTATTTAATCAGTAATCTGGTTTTTACCACAAAACATTCATTATTTTTATATTACTGCAAATAAGCTTCTTTCATTTGTTGTTTGGTTCACAAGTTTTATTGTTGTTTGGTGCATAATCTAGTGACATCAATAAAATCCATGGATTGCACATAAAAATATTTGCATTACTAATTTCATTGTTTATATTTTTAAATTCTTACTTGACACGCCTTTCGTTTTAGGGAAAGTGAATAGCTATTTTTATTTTAAATGGATTTAATAGGATTTAATTTATTTTACAATAATATTATAGTAAAATATAAATATAAGCCTTTCACAAATTTCTTTCAAAAAAAGGTAATATTACATCATTTGTTTTTAAAAAAAAAATTGCTTTCACCAGTAAGGCTTTTAAATAAATTAATCCAGCCTTTTAACGCTCAAATTATATTTAAATGTGTAACGTAAACATTTTACTTTTAGATATTTGTTTTAACCAATTGTGTTCATTTATAAACGCAATTGATTTTTTGATCAAAAAATGCATAAGTATTTGACAAATTAAGGCTTCTTGTTGATGTTTTGATAATGTAGAAATAAATACATATCCGAGACAGCTTTGATGATACGGATAATCAGCTTTTGATAGGAGATCTATATTTTGATCCGCAGTATGATCAGGTATGGCTCTTGCGCCACTAAACCTCACAATCCAATCCTATATTTTGACCATTTTGAAAACTACTAGATGGCTGAGTACAGTAAGGAAGACAGCTTCATATTTCAAGTATCCACAAGCATTCACGTTGGCATTTGGTAGCTTCAACTAATTTGTTTCTTTTCCTAACTTCATTTTAAATCCATTTTGTAATTTTTTTTTATTAATGTAATGAATTATAAGCCAATTTTATTGTTTTATCAAATATTTTACCCACGTGCTTTAATAATAAAAAGTTAGTTAGTTTTAGTTATAACTTTTAAAAAATGGTTAATTTGATATTTATTTCTAACTTAAATTTTCACTTTCACCTTCATTTTCCCCAAAATTAAGCACAGAATGAAAGTGTGGATAAGAGTCGAATTAAACCTATCACTCTACGATATTTCGATTCAAAGATTTGAGTCACTTTTAATTTTCCATCACATTTTTTTTATCAATATACTGCAGATATCATAATATTCTGATATATATTGTTGCTAATATATCTCAATTTTGAATTATTAAATTTAAAAATTATATTTTTTTAATAATTTTTTTTCAAAAGTATTTAATATTTTCAAATTTATTGTTTATTAAACTTTTTATCGTTATGTATTAATATTATTTAATTTTTGTGTCAGTTATGTGAATTGACTCAAATTCAAATTTTCTCGTGTTATATAAGTATTGATATCATTAAATAAAATGAAAAGGTCATTTCATTCTTCTGTTGAGGTATAAATTATAAATATTTCATTTAAAAATAACTCGAGAATAGTTTAAAATTATTTTGTAAATAATTGAAAATTCAGATTGGCAACAACAATGTTTTGGAACTTTTGAATTTGTTGTTAAAAAAATTTAGAATTACTAGAATTTGAATGAAAATAAGTTAATTTTAATTTGATAATATTATTTATAATGTAATAAGATTTCGTTTTATAGTAAGTTTGTCTGCATTTCCTTTTTGTTGACCCACGAACACAACACTTTGTTTATAAGTATGTAGTCTTAGTTTTGACTAATGTGATTACAATTATTTATATATAAGAAAAATTATTATGATGTAGTCTAATTAATGTTTTCATTAAGCAATGAGTTTTCATTAAAAAATTCAATAACTTATTCATCCATATTTCCTCGATTTTTTTGTATGTCTAATTATAGAAATATGATTTGCCCTAAAACTTTCAACAAAGCCACCTCTATAAAAGTGAGCGAATGCCTGCTGTGTTCCCATTTAAAAAGACAACCTTTTATCAATGGTTGATTCTTGCCTCTTGAGCTAATCTTAATGTTTTACCTATAGAGACTTATTCCTAAGACTTCTTTGTACTTTCATTAAGAAAGAGAGAGCAATTACAATAATAATAAAAAATTTATCACTCTTTTTTTTTACTTGTACCGTGTTCTTTTAGCAGAACTCCGAGTGTATAATTGTGTATTGTGCTTACATGAAATAGGAAACTTCTCGGTTATTGCGCAAATAATAATAGTTTCTGTTCTCATTACATTTTGAATAAAAGAAAGTTGAACGTTGGAGATTACAAGAGTTAAGATCTGTTTGTGACTGAAACTGAACAATAAATGGTATCTGCAAAATGCTTTAAAAATGACGCTTTTACTTTAAAGAAGGATTTTTCATTTTTAATTTATTTGTAGCGGTAAAACTTTCGCTAACTCATTTTCCTGGAAATAAATCTAATTTGACTCAAAAATTATAAAATAAATATGAAAATGAAGCAAAGATTAGCTAAAAGAAAATTCAATTAAAAATATTTATAAGATTTTAAATTAAATCTTTCTGGTCGATGCGCTTTTCCTATCTGTTTTTTTTTACTTTCCAATGATAAAGAGCTGGAAAGCAAAAAAATTGTGAGAAATTATTATATATATATATAGAAATTGTGTGTGTATATATATATATATTATTATTATTATTATTATATAGAAATTATTTTTATATGGAATTCCATGTGAGGTGAATACTGAAGCAATTTTTCTTCCATTATTATTTTTTAAATATTCTAATGTTCTAAAGCTGTTGTAAAAAATCTTAAGTAAAAAAAAAAGTTGAGAGTGAAATTTTTTAAAATTTATAAATACATTTCATCGATCTGTATATTTATTTTAATTTCAAATCGTGACATTTTTTTATTTAGATTTATTTATTTTTAAATGTATTCCATCTCTGTTAATAAGTATTATTATTTTAACACTTAAGCATTATATTAATTAAAATGTATTATTTACATTTTCACCTCATTGGCTCTTTGGGAAGCATTTACTAATTCACAATTTTCAATAGAAAATGGAATACTTGCAAAATGAGGTTTTAAAAACTTCATTTTTATTTTTTTAATTGAGGGTCATTAATGAGGAATCCCTCCATCATGCACGCACACACACTAATGTGTCTGTATTAATGAGACATTTTTATTTGTGTCAAGCCAACCCTGTAAAATGAATGCAATTGTAAAGTGAAAATGATTGCATGTTAGTGGTATCTTTCTAATATTTCTGGTAGAAATACCATAGTGAATTCCAAAATTGTTGCATATTTTACTGGAGGAAAAAAAAGATCATACAATATGCTAGAGTGGGTTAGGATTTTTAAAAATACTGTTCCCAGAAATAATATTTTCTCGTCACTTAATCATCTTTTTATCTTACTCAGACGCACAGATGTTTGAAATGAAATGACAGAATACTGAAATGTAGAAAATGTAGTGTTAAAAGGAGAGGTAATTTTAAAAGTTATTTTAGAATGTAAATATAAGTAACTGATTATAAATATAAGTAATGAGGAAATGAAAAATATTATCACTCACTCATTTGTATCTTAAAACTTGTAAAATGTAGAATGTTCTTTTTTTATGCATTTTAAAAAGGAATTCAGGTAAAATATATTTATAATATTTAAAAGAAGTATATCGTAGTTACTTAAGAAATAAATGATGTGCGATAGGAGAAGATGTAAAGAATAAAAAAAGTTTTAATTTTTTATTGAATTAATTATTTTTACTGGGAATGGTTGTCGGAGGAATTAATAATACTTGCATTATTTTGAAAGTTTAAGCAAATTTCTTAATTAAGAAAGATAGGTTGAGAGATTTTATGGTTCTAGGTAGTATGATAAACCTGAAACAGACAATTTAGTTTCACATATCAACGTATTTGTAATTTATTTTTTTGGAATTGAATACAATGAAGTATTTCATCTCTATCAATAATAAAGGAAAATGTGTGTCTGTGTGTATGTGAGTCTGTCTGTCGGCGTTCTACATGCCATATCATTTGATTTGGAGCTGCCAAATTTGTCACAAATAAACTTGGGAAAATGTAAGGGCTCATCTGAGAGAGGCTTTAAATTTTTTTTAATTAATTAAAAAAGCATGAGAGATTTTGGTGTGTGAATTCCCTAAAATGTTACTGCACAAAATTTATTATTATGCCATTTCAACTTTCAAAAGTTGCTTTTTCAGTTATATGAATTATATTATAATAATATTTCTTAAACATCTAAAAATTTTAAATATATATATTTTTGCATAATTTGTAACTATATATTTCATTGTTGCATTGAAATTCAAACCGTTTTCATTGTTTTGTCAAGTATTTAATTACTCTATTTTCTTCCATTGTTGAAACTTAGGAGAGAAAAAAAAAAAAAAAAAAGATTACGCTTAATAGCTAGTAGCTATGTTGTTTGCATGAGGAATAAAAAAGCGGAGTTACAGTATCGCGAATGACAATATGTAGTTTGAAGGTGGAATAAAAGTCTCTCATAATTCATACTGCCTAGGACCACAAAATGTTTAAATTCACTGCTACACCTCTAAATGTCCGTTGACAAGGACGACTCAATGAGAGCAAGCATATGGCCATACAAATTAATAAAGAATTTCGATGTCTTTCATCAGTCAGAGTTCTTCCATATGGAGACCTATATCCCTCGAAATGATTTCAGTCCAAAGCTTAATTTCACCACTACTATAATTGTCCTTTTCTCTAAAGCAAGACTTAAACCGGGTTCCATGCTCTTTTTTGATTAGAGTCGATTAGAACCTTTCCAAAGTAAATCTGGATTCCTCTATAGAAATTACAGATCTTCATTACTCTCGGCCCCAAGTGACAGAAATTAACCAGCCATAATTGAACATTCTGCATTTCGGTGGTCTTCGTGCATATATACCTATATGATGAAGACATCATCCCATTGCTACTTATTCTTCGCTCTGCTACTGAAAAATGATCCGTTTAGTTTAGTTAAAATAACGTCCCGTTTTTAAAGCAACACTAGGGCTATTTGGGGACAGACATCGGAATTTTGAACCGCTGTCAGATGACGAAGATGACATCTGAGCTGGCACCCTCTCTCCAAAATACCACACCACCACAGCGAGAAGACGTTACCACGACTGATTTAACATTCACCAGGCCCGCTTAAACGGCGGTTCTTCTCTGGAATCGGGCCTCGAACCTGAGACCCTCTAGTTCCGAAGCCGAGACCTTACCACCGCGGCCCGAACAATGATGAGAAAAGACATGTTGCACAACTAATTCCTTCATTAGCAAATGACTAAAGAAGATTATGATCGTCGATTAAATTTGCTATATGTAAATAATATGGGATTGTAGATAAACTTTTTACAGAATTTTCTTGTTGGGGTGATTTCGTTTCCACTAAAGTTTGGTGGCTAAGATGCAAGAAACGCTGAAACGTCTTGCAGTATCAGCTTGTGATGAATTATTTTTATTCATTCGATTGTTCGTCATTTCAACGAATTGGTAAATGACGGAATAATTAAAATAAATTTTACGGTCAATTAGGTAAAAATCAGAAATATGATTTATTAATCAATGCTGTAGCAGTTGCATTGCTCTATCTTCTTTTTTGGATAATAGATGGCGATGCCTGATTAGGTACGCATCCCATACGGCATTGAGATTTTAAAATGAGGAGATGAGACGCTGTTCTGTTGAGGTCTTGTCTTGTCTTTCGTGTTTGTTTTGTGTGAAATGTGATCATTAGGGAAATGTTCCCGAAAACATACGTCCTCCTGCTTCCATTGCACGAATCATAACGATCATCAATTCATCACAATGCCCTTTTCTTCAAAAAAACTTAGTAACTATCATTCATAAATGGTTAGAGGATTTTTTTTTACATCTAATTTAATGAACAAAAAATTATTTATTAAAAAAAAATTGTCATTTTTATATTCGATTCCTTTCCCATCCCTTTCAAATGAATGTCTGGAAACAGGCGATTCTTTAACTTTTAAAGGAAAGTATTATTTAATATATTATCAAAGGTAAGTTTAATTAAATTCTCTCAGCTAAAGTTATTTTGTCATACATGTTCGTGATGAATATTCAAGCATTCATCTGAATCGTTTTTAGGAGTGGATGTAATTCATGTGACTCCTGAACTTTGGATACTTGATCTAGTGTGGAGTCATGATTTATAGTTTAAAAAGTTCTATTGAAAAATGCAATAGAAATTTATTCTGCTTTTTGGTATTATTACGAATGCTAATCGAATATCAAGGCGTTTATTCATTTTTTTTTAAATTTCACGAAGTTTGAATCACTCCTATTTATCTCCCCCCTCCCCCCTGGTGAAATCACGTTGATCATTTCGAATGGAATCTGAAGTAAAGCAAGCTGGTCAAGTGGATGCAAATCCTTTCGGGGTTTTTTCTAAATGCGTTTTCGAAATAAATAAAGAAATTTTGATTGATGTATCCCATTTTATGCTGGCAATACCGATCTAGATCAATCATTTTTAATATATTGTTTACTGCACTTTAGAAACTCTTATTATTTTTGAAAGAATTAATAGCATAAAATGAGAAATATTTTTTTCTGGAAGAATAAATGTGATGCAATAATTATTATGTAAAATCTAAATAAAGCGAGTATACTATTAAATGAAACATTCATTTAAACGCTTTGTTGATTTGAAACTCTTCCAGCGAGACTTCTATATGAAAATATGGTATCTGTTAAAAATGGCAAAGAAATAATATTACATGTTTTAAAATCTCCAAAAATGGTTTCTTTTTTTAAAAGCATTTTCACGACATTCAAATAAAGCCATGATTCAAATAAATGCCATGTTTCAATGCCATGTTTCAAATAAATGCCATGTTTCTTCAATGCCATGTTTCAAATAAATGCCATGTTTCTTCAATGCCATGTTTCAAATAAATGCCATGTTTCTTCAATGCCATGTTTCAAATAAATGCCATGTTTCTTCAATGCCATGTTTCAAATAAATGCCATGTTTCTTCAATGCCATGTTTCAAATAAATGCCATGTTTCTTCAATGCCATGTTTCAAATAAATCACTGACAATCTTCACTAGTAGGAAAGCATTTTTTTTTCTCTCTGTCAAGAATTGATTAATAAAGATGTTACAGCATCTTACTTGGATAATTGTAGAGTTCCCTGCGAGTTATATTTTTTACATAGAGTAAAAAGAACAATCGTTAAAAAAAATTTATACGTGTAATTTTTGAAAATTTTTCTATTCTATTGCAATCACTAAATAGGCCATGTCGTTTCTAGAATTGCCACTTTACAGGGGATTAGTATACGTGGCAACGTAGTAGGTTCGTACATTCATAACAAGGACACTCCTGCTGCGACTGAACGTCCAATGGTGTAAAGGAATCCGATGTATTGAAGGACTGTAGTACTGTGAAGAGCATCGCAAAAGGTCAAACTGAATCAGTATCTTGATCGAAGTTGGATGTTTCCCGTACAAGAGATATTGAAGGAATAACTTAGTATTTGCTTCGCGTAAGTTATACATGTTGTTCTTTTTTATCTATAAAAAATGCTTCAGGTAATAAATATTATATTATTTCTCTAAATAATCTATGATGATTTATGAAATGACGAATTTAACATTTAAAATCTTAACCACAATTTACTTTATACAGTTTCTTTTAGCTTCAATCCTTTAAATTTGATTAACAAATTAAGGAAAGTAAGTAAAACAGATTTTGAGATTTTACAATTTTCATGATTTCAAGTCCAATTGCGTCAATTATCGTGTTTTATATTATATTAACATACTTATCATATTTTATGCAATTTTCTAAAATTTTTAGTATTTTATATTAATAAGTGCAACGGATTACAGTTAGCTAAGATTTGAACGCAAAGGCACATTGGTACATTTTGAAATATATATTTTGAAGAAAACTGCTTGTTATATAGGCACAGTCTGTGTATTTTCAACATAATGTATTTTGACTAAGTCCATGCATATTTTTGGCACTTCTTTCAATATGGGAATTCCTATCAATCACGTATCTTAATAGTTTCCAAGAATTTTCCGGATATTTTTAAACCTATAATTAAACAGTTACTAAGCAATATTATTTAAAGTTTGGAACAATTTATGGATGCAGTATGTCTGTTCAATGGTTATTCACTGTACCAATGTATATAATTGGTATCTACATTTATATCATCTGACTGATTAATCTATTTATATTCAAATTACATTTGAGCGAAACAAAAATAAATAACTTCCTTATGTTTTTATGCCAACTTAAAAAAGAATCTGTCTAGTACTTTTGGATATCTAATACTTTGGAATCTGTCTAATTTCTTTCATTTAAATTTGGAATGTGATTGCAATAATATTTTGGCTAAAATTATTACTTTCAGCAGTGAATAACAAGTATGAAAAACATTTACTATAGTATATTTTATTAAGTAGCACATTTTCCCCTCATTTATCGCTTTTTTAAGCCTATAGTAGATGGCTTAAAGAAGGAAGCAACATATTTGGAACTCATTCCATTTAAAAGTTATTTGCTATGAGGACTAAGTTGTCTCCTCTTATTACCTTGACTACAGTAAATTGATCTAATGCAATAGGAATCCCATAGTACTATAATCTAGATAGTGGATTAGTTCAAATCATCAGTTAATCGAAGGGGAAAAAAATTCCACCATAATATTTGTCAATGCTTAATCTAACAATAAATAAATAAACAGCTGGAAATTGTTATTTTTAAGTTATTACTGAAATTATTGAATAAATGTAAAACCTTTATTCAACAGTTTTTTCGTTGAGGTACAGATTTAAAAAACAAAATGCCCTTTTATCGTCCTTTGCAGACAATTTATATCTTAAATTTTTCGCTTCATTATGTAATAATTTGTTAGTATAGCCGAGTGTCGGAAAGTGTTAATTTAATACGGTAAATGACACCAATACTTTTGCAACTATTTTGCTAAAAAATTTCGTTAAATATCTTGAAAATGTTTAGAAATAATAGAAATGAAACAAAAATTCCATTTCTATTTATTTATTTTTTTTCGTATTATCTAAATATTTATTGAATTTTGTTTTTCGTATTATCTAGATATTTATTGAATTTTGTTTTTAATATAAGACTTTTTTAATTTTTCCCTCTCAAGATTCCCTTTGCAGATAGAAAATTTCTGACAGACCAGAAATTACAAATTGTATAAAAAAAGGAAAATTAATGAGCACCAACTGTAATAAAATTAAATTAAAAACTGTTATTTATCGAATATTAATGGAGGTTCTTAAATCAAGAATATTTTCTTAACGTATGTGACTACGTTCGGGATGAATTTTTTTCAAAAACGTCCGAAAACTGTTACAATTTTGAATATTTGCATAATAAAGATGGATAAAAAAATACATTTATGAAAACCTGTATATCCCGTATGAAACCTGTAAAACCTGTATGGAACCCTGTATATCAGTTAAATGTCAAAAATATTTAAAAATTGGGGAAAATGGCATTTTTTCCAATTTCTAAACATTTGGATAATGGCATTTTTTCTATTTTCCACTTCCCCACCCCCCCAAAAAAATGTGAAGCAAAAATCTTCTAGTTTAGAGGTTTATCAAATGATTTGTTTAAAATTTTGCGGATGGCTTAAGGAACATATTATCCAGTTCCTGAACTGAAAAATAAGCTGCATTTCTGTCCATTCTTTAAATACTTGCGTTCGACTGGTAAATGACACGAAATTTACAATTTTTTTCACATCTTGAAGTATTAAAACAACCATAAAATATTTCTAAATGAATAAATTACTTATTTTCTAGTTCAGGAACTGCAGAATATATTGAGAAATTATTACATCATATTCGAAGGAAAAAAATACACTTTGAATTTTGAATGCTATCAGTGTTTCAAGAAAATTCTATTATATTCTATATTTGAGAAAATAGCATCTAAAGATTTAAGACAACATAAAAAACGTATATAAATGTAAATATAAAAATCAGTGTAACTTCCGAAAAAATAGACTTAGAAACAAAATTCTAACGATTTCATGAAGAAACCTGTTTAAACATTAAGAATATTAAATAAATAATTAAATAAAAAAATCCACAGTTTCGCAAAAGAAATCAACTTTTCAACATAGTCACCTACCTTAATTCGTTTCAATTACAGTTCATAGAATAAGAACCGCAAAACCCCCTAAATTTCTCACCATTTTCTTGAGACACCGACACTGATTTCAAGAAATCTTGTCTCAGTGCATTGAATCAGAAGTCTAGTAATTTGCAATATAACTGGCAACAACTTGCAATTGCAGTCTAATAACTTGCAGTAATACAGCTTCTTTTTCTCAAACCCATGTAAACTGCGCAGATAATAAACAGATTTTTTTTTTCTCTCTTAGTTTCAACAACAGGAGAAAATAGCGTGCTATTAAATAATTTATGAAGGAAGGAAAACGCTGTGAATTTTATTGCAACAATGAAATCTATTGTTGAAAATTATGCAAAAAATATTTTTTTAATAAATTGTTCAAATTAAAAATTTTTTACGGTAATTAAATTGGTATAATTAAAAAAATACATTTTTGATAAGATTAAAAAAATAATTTTAAAAATTTGGAAAAATTTTTAAATTTAAAAATTTTATACTGGAATTATTTAGAAGAATAATTTTATTTTCATGAATTATGGGAAGAAAATATCTTTTAAAAATCCCTATAGGGTGCACATTTTCAATTTCCAAATCCATGGCAACTTTGATAGTCTTAGATAAAATGATCTGTCTTCTATATACATCGACACACGCACACTCATTTTATTATTAGTAGCGATAACAAAATTTTTATCATGTTATAAATTCGCCTTTCTGTATAGAGAATGAAACAAGTTATCCCTTTTCTCAAAATGTATTTAGCCCTTGATCTGTATCAAGGCTTTTGAAACTGATTTATGATCTCAAATGTGATCGCATAGAAAAATGCTGTGATCATGAAAACTTTCGCAGATTCCTATTCTCTCAAATCCCCCAGCCTTTCCTGTTTGAAAAAGAAAGAAAGAAAGAAAAAAAAAATGTTAACAAAACATCTTATTTTAAAATCGTCAGAAGATATTAAAATTCACAAAATAACTATTCAGAAAGATTTCGTCATTATAGTTACTATGTTAGAGCTTATCTTTAATTATGTAGAAATTCAGAATTCTGCACTATTGCAATTTTCATAATTTTTTTTCGAGGTTCCCTCCTGCTTTATTTAACTTTTACTTTTGTTAAAAATTTCGCTTCGATATTTGTTCAAACGCCAACTTTCAGCCTATTATCAAAACGCATTCATATTTTTGTTGTTATAAATCAATTAATTAGATAACGAAAACAGTTTTCCGGAGAAAAAATAAACATATTTCATGATAAATTTTTACAAAATCTGCTAACTGAATAACAACACAAAATCTGCTAACTGAATCAGTTAGTTGTCTATCTATAATCCGGCATTTCTCCAATTCGGTTACTCCAATAGTATAGCAGTTTTAGAAGGGCGAGTGGGAGGCTTAAAGCTCTTAATAACAAACGAATTTTTCTCGAATCAGAATAAAGACCGTGCTTCTACAAATGAATGAAAATTCTCGCCATTCATTTTGAAACTCAAAAACCGGTTGATGCGTAGATTTTGAATTACATTCTGTAATATTTATTATATGAGGCATATTTTATATGTTGTTTCAGTATAAATATTTTAATCGACATTCGGTATATTTTATAATATATATTAATATATTATAAATATTTTACTATTCATTTCGGCTTAAATTTATATATTATTCAATAAAAGTAGGTTTTAATTTTAAAAAGATTATTTCTAATCGACTTCACTCCTCGAATTTAAAATTTGCTGGATTACTAAAAGACTATCATGCCATTAAAATTTAGGGTTATTGTCAAATTTTTAAATGTAGTTGGCGAGATGGATTGTTTCTAAATCAATGAGTTGCAACTGCTCCAAAAACTTTTATTGAAACGCCAAAAGTTCATCGCGATGTTTTGAACCTTTGGGATTGCAAAATAAACTCATAGAGCGAGGGGTTCGTTCTCTCCTGAACATCTGCTCCCGCCGCTCACTTTCATGAGCTAGAGTTACCTCTCAAAGATTTCCACAACCCAAGCGGAACAAAAACAGGACTCTCTCTATCACGTTCACCTTGTAACAACACAACGAGGAGTTGAACTTGCCGGAATTAAAAATTTCTGCCTCGGGGAAAAACAGAATGGCAACGTGGCTCTGCCATCGTTTATTACTTTTGAAATAATAGATTAAAAAAAAGCTTCAGAATAAAATTTTGTTAGTCCAGATGTTTTAGTAAAGTAAACATATGGCTTAGAATAGTCGTTGCAAAACTATTGTTAGGGCTTTTTTTTTTTTTCCCCTTCTAAAAATCAATATAAAAAATTCATATAAACATCTGAAAATATTGCGTTTCAAAATATTGCCATTCTTTGATAAATATATTTTTTTAAAGTTTCCTATAAAGGAAAAAAAAAAAAAAAATGTTTCTATTGTTAGATTTTTTTTGGTCGATATTAGTTTTCATCAGTGTTAGGTTCCAATAACTAAATTTTTTTTAAAGTATTTTTTTGTTTTCATTAAATTTGCTGTTTTTCAATAAATTTTGTTCAAATTTCGAATACAGTTATTGCTCTAAATATTCTCGAAATTATCATTTTAATGATCATTATGTTTTAGATTCTGTGAATTAGCAATAGTTCTGTAGATTGGGCTTAAAACATTTTTAAATTCTGGCAATAAATCAGAATATATAATTCAATGGAAATATCAATGATAGAGCTCAAAGCTTGTGGATTAGTTGTGTGTTTCATTTTTTATTATTGTTTATTTCTATTTTTATCTTTTAGTCTTATAAGACAAAAATCTAAAAGATAATAAATAAAATCATTTAAAAATCATTCACACAATTTTGTCACATCATGTTCGCTTACACCATTCAAAGGCGAAAAGACATTCTTATGCAGCTATTTCAGACATTAATCAATTATCTTTAATTGTTTATTAACTTTGTTCGAGATAATAATACGTTTTTAAAATCTTGTTTTATTTTATTTTTTAAGAACCTTTTTTCTAAGTAGTTTGTCATATTGGCATTGTGATATAATAAAAAGCTATTGCGATAACCCAAAAGTTACTCTGCCTCTACAGAAGGCATTCAGGTAAATCTGAGTGACCCATAACATCGCAATAGTATTGTAGAGAATTATGGTTGAAATCTAAGGGCCATCACCGGCCTCGGTGCAATCCTTCCCATAGGAAAGTCTCTTTATTATGGGCAGGAGATAGCCAACCCCCACACTATTTCTGGGCCCACCAGGAAGAAGGGAACTAACCACCATGCCGAAAGCTTCTCATCCTTATTTTTAAGATGCACTCAGAGACGAGGGAATAGATACTGTGATGAAATAAAATAATTAATTATGTAAAAAATTATTTATTTCATATTTAGTAAATGCTCTATAATTTTTTGCTACAAAAATTTCTCTTCTAAATATGATTTTATAGCTACAAAATTTAAATATACTGTCATAGCTATTTCATCAATGTTTTAATATTCATTTCAATTACAAAACAATATATATATACATATATAATTATATCGATTTAAAATAATTTTCTACTCAACATTTAATTATATAATAATATGTTTAATAAATTTTAACAAAATATTAAAATATATGAATGTTCTTCTTTCAGATACATTAACTTTTTTTTTTTAAATTCTGTGTTTTCGACCCTCAAATAATGAAAGCTTTTTATATATATTTTATAGTTGATACCAGTGAAATCGTATTTTCCGTAATAAATCGTATCGTATTCAAAAATAAAAATTCAGTTAATATATAAAGGTAACCTTTTAACTTAAAACGAAATCAAAATTTAAAAAGAATGAACAAGCCTAAGACCACGTGATGAAGTAAACAACAACAAGCGCGAGAGGAAAAGTCGAGTGAGTCTCGATGTGAACGGGTAGCAAAGAAAATAAGGTTTCCCGAAGAGAAAAGACCCTAATCAGATTAAGAGCCTGGGAGAGGGTGTCAGAAGGGGTGTTTCTAGCACTCGTGAATCTGCATCCAACCAGTGTCTGCTCCCGATCACCGCAGAAATTCCCTCATTCCCAGCACAGCTGTCACGCACGGAGGATAACTTTTTTTTTTTTTTCTTTTTAGCTCACTCTCTTTTCTTTATTTTATTTTTCTTCCTTCCCTGCCTATTATCTGTGTAAAATCTCATTGGCAAGTCAAAGGAGATTGAATATGTAAAGAAAAGGTATACTTCCTAACTTCGCACACCAGGTGGAGCACGGTTTTTTTTTTTATTTCGTTTCTTCTCTATTTTTATTTTTTTTATTTTTTCTAAATCTTTCGCAGACAACGATCTTCGATTCAGAAAGGAGCCATTGTACGTTCCTGAATTTTCTGAGCATGGACGTAACAATGTAGTTGAATTAAACTAATAAATAAAAATTAAATACCATTAACATAAAATCGTTTGCGATTTTAAGTTCTGAGATCGCGATAAACTTTTGATAGAGAGTTTTTTTTTTAATTTTTTTATTTTCAATGAAGAAGGTTTGAAGTTTTACTTTGAATTAAAAAAGAAAAATTAATTTAATAGAAGAATTTGCTTTTATTTATTATCGTATCGAATAATATTCTTTTCTTCATAAATTGATGAAAATAAATATTCAGAATTATTCTGTTCACAATTGTTCTTTTAAAAATATCCAGAATTATTCTGTTACTTTTTCACCATACTTGTCTTGTTTTTCCCTAATTGAAAATGAGCAAGCATTTAGCAGACTTAGTCTATTATTTGGGACTTTTAATTTCCGGCTCAATTTGTTAGCATTTTTCAAATCTTTTTTTAATAACTGATAGAGCAGAGCAATATTATAATATTAAATAAAAACACTCATTCTAAGCATGAATAAGTATTTGTTATTATCTTTCACTAAATTTAAAGAACTCATTAAAATAAACTTCTGTGATAACTGATCTTAAAAAAAAAGAAAGAAAAAAATCGTGTCTCATGTTTTTTTTAACCATGTATGTACAATCATTTCCTACGTAGAATATACAGAATATAAACATATCCTTTATATTAAATACTGAATTATATTTGTTGCAAATTGAAGATATTATGCTTCTTACCTTCATTCCTTATTATGGAGATTTTTCTTACTTGCTTTTCATAAATTTATTTATATTTGTTATCCATCGTATTATTTTTCATTTTAGTGTTGTTTCTTTTTTTCTTCAGTAATATGCTTGTAATTAATTTATTTAGTATACGTATTAAGTCATAGAATAAAGACGAAGCTAGTGTAGTATAAAAACTAAACAAACTGAAAACTTTAATTGAAAGAGTATGACAATGGCAAGAACACGTGCTTTTTTTTATGCTGTAAAAGTTCTTTCCTTTCCCTTTCCTATTATCTGAATTTTTTTTAGTTGTATTAATGATATTCATAAGCAAAATAAATTATATAAGAAAGAAAACAAGATCTTTTTTTTTGTTTTTGTGTAAGTACATGAATAAAAAAATTACATTTCTTAATTCGCTACAGACCCAGAAAAATGTCTTACGTTAGCAAAAAGAGCACACACACACAAAAAAAATATTTCTTATGTATCGATATCATATTTTCCTAAGTACCGATTTCCGCATAGCATAGAAAGTAAGTGCCTTTTAGCTGAGAGCTACGCATTCTTTTTTTCGTCTCCAACCACATTCTTCTTGTTGCCGTTTTCGACACGTATCAAACAACCTGGTATTTAAAAGGCTGTCCTAATAGCCCAACGACCGACTTGGCGGATAAAGGGGGCGTAGCGTTTGGGCTGCCGTTTTTTTACAGACACTCTGACACCCATCCATCTCTTTAATGAGGATAGCCGAAGGTGGAGTGTCACCTCCTCCCACACTCCTCCACTACTCAAATGAAAGGGGAAAAATCGTCTGCCGGATTCTAAAGGAAAAGTTATAGAGATGCCCCCCGGCGCTGACTTGAGGTGTGTGTTGTGTAGCCACTTACATCTCCTCCTCCCCTCGATGGGTTTCGCCACCTGACTCTTGTAATTGTCCGCTAAAGTGATTTAAAATGGGGTGGAGCGATAGAGAACGTGAATAAGAACCAAGACCGTCGTAAAAGTGAAAATTGGGATTTGGACGATTTTTTTCATAATGCTTGTAAATATCTTACCATAAATGTTGGCCTGCTTATCTTAACTTTTTTTCCCTTTTTTTAATAAATTATTGAATGTGTCGATGTTTAAGTTTTTTTCTCTTTCCTTTTATTAGAAAAATGAAAAGAAATTTTTCGTGCTCATCTATAACAGTAGCTTTTGAGTGTTTCCATGAATTTAAATTGCATATTCTTTTCTTTCATTAATTTTTGTCACTAAAATTTTTTTTTTATAAATTAAAAATAAGCATAAAATGTGACTTTTAACGGTTACAGTTTATTAAGTTATCGTTATTTCACCTAAAATGTCTCAGGCTATCTCATAATCTTTTTTATTTTATTCAAAATCAATACTTGGAATTGTCTATAAGAATATTTTTCTATAATCAAAATATATATGTAACTTTTTAATAAAAAAGATTTATTTAAAATAAACAAATAATAAATACAGCCTTATCTTATTCATATTTTTTAAAAATAATTTTGTGAAATAATTAAAGGTATCGAACTAATTGAAGCAAAAATATTTTTTCTAAGATATTCATTTTTATTTAATTATTTATGCATTTACTGTATAATTTATATTCCATCTAAGAAACAATAGAATTTTTAAGTCAAAGCATTTTTAAAACCTCATTATTGTAAAAGAATTGATTAACGCTTTGCAATTTATTTCTTAAAAGTAAAAAGAGTATCTTAGGATTTATATTTTATACATAATTAGGTTAACAAAAAGGTTTTTAATTTATGCTTTAACTTAAGATCTCCACAGTGAGGGCAATGCCCTATTGATTTCTTTTTAATTTCATCTCTCTTTCATCTTTGAGAATGCACAAAAAAAGTTTGTTTGTCATTATATATTTGATGGCTAATTAAAGTATTTAATTGCAGATATTTTTTTCTCCTAAGTAGAATACCGAAAATTATTTTAAATTAATGTATTGGTAGTACAAAACGATTTTTTTTTTTTTTTTATGTACATGGTCGCTCAAAAATTTCTCTTATTATTGTTTTACTACTTCACTTTTTCCAATTATTTTTTTCTGGTTCGAGTGTTAAAGATGCCTTAACCAAAGTTAAGCTTCCTGCCGCTAATTGGAATCAACACATGAAAAACAAAAAAACATAGCTTGGAAAAAGAAGGGGGGGGGGAGAAGCCATCAACAGCATTTTGGGGCGGTCTTAACGTGCGGATAAAAATCTAGACTAATTTGACACACATGCGTGAGAACATTATAAAAACAAGAGTTCCTTTTTTCCCCCTCTTTCCTTCGTAGAGGGGAGACGTCTCCAAAACAGAGTGAAAAAAAAATTAAACGAAACCAAAAAGAAAAAGATTAAGTACTATAACAAAAAAAAGTTTCCATTTTATGTCTCCGAAGTGAAAAACCAAGCACTTTCTTTTCCGTTTTATAATCTGCATCCGTCGTGATGAAAAAAAATTACCGAAGAGATACAAAAAAAAAATGAATAAATAATTAAACAAAAACAGCTTGATTTGGGAGGAACAACAGCTGTAACTAACGCTCGTCCCTTTTGCTTTGCTTCTTAACAACCATTTGACCTTGTTTCCAGGTTTTTTCTCCGGTTTTTCACCCTCCCTGTCTGATGCTGATCGGGACCGAACGGATAAAGAAATTGCCTCCCGTTTTGAATCACGTGACTTATTTACATAGTAGCGAAAGAGAGTCGGGCCTTTTCCAACAAAGTTGTAGGCTTCAACTAGAGTTAGCAGTCGGACAGATTTGGCACGTTTTCGCTTTCGAATAATTATTTTCAAATTTGGCGGGTTTCACATGGGGAATTTGGCGACAAATCGAGGAGCGCAGTTAGAGAGAAAACTGGTATTTTATAAAAAGGTTTCTCTCTCTCTCTTCCTGGGAACAATCGATATTTTCTGAATTAAAAAAAGATTACAGTTCAGTACTGTGCACTACTACTTTCAATCGATAAGGAAAGCATTATTTTAGATTACAAAATCTTGGAAACGTTCCAAAATCATAATTACATTTTTAGTTTTGAAAAAGAGGGAAATTTTTTAAAGGAGCAATTTTTTTACAGCTTTCGTCTGAAAATTTATTGTTCATAAATTTTTTCGACGAGTTTTAAATTAATTTAAAAGCAATTCATTTTAAGACAAGAGTGATAATAATTTTTTTTTCTGGAATTTTGGTGCAAAATTATGCTTTACTTTTAAATAGGGGAAATTTTTTTTTTCTTGGAATAACAGTGTCTCATTATGCTTTATAAATCTTCATTATAATATTTTTCTAAAATTAAATATTTTCAATATAAGTTGAAATAAATTTTAAAATAAATAGTTATGATTTTAAATGGTCTTAGAATTTTGCATAAATAGAAGCAAAGCATGCATCATTACATAAATATAATATAAAAACTATTTTATCTTTTAAATTGTTTTCAAATGCTTAAAAGAATTTTAAAATTCAGAATATAATTTTAGCAAGTTAAGAAATAAGCTTATTAGACTTTTAGTGTAAACAAAATTAGATTACGATAAAGGGAAGTAGTTTTTAAAAATTGAGGAATTTAAAATATTGTTTTTTCTTAAGAAAATATATAATATAACAAGAAAAAGAGATAAGAATTTATCTTCGTAAATTTAATTATTAAAAACATACTAATTCAATTTACAAAATTCATTTCATTAAAAAAATTAATAAATTCTTTTTAAAAAATCAATTGGTTCAGCTTTTGACATTCTCACATATTTTCTCGGCATGGTGCTTTTTTTTTGTTTGTTTATATTCGCCTTATTGAGAAAAGGTCAGAATGCACTTTTGAAGCATTTCCTATTCAATCAATTAGCACACACTTACGATTTCAATATGAAAACCGCATATAAATTTTTACTGAGTTAGTTTCTTGCATTTTAGAATAGCCTATTCACATACGCCCATATTAATTCTCATGTATAAATTGATGACCATATTTCCCTCAGAAGATAATAATAATAAAAAATTGTTTTATTTAGCTTTCAGTAATGGCAGAAAATCCATCAATTAATTACTTGATGAAAAAGGGAAAACAGGTTGAATTTCAATGCAACAAAGAAGTGTATTGTTGGAAGGAAAGCAAAAAGATATGTTTAAAAATTTTAAAGACTCAGAAGAAATTTGCTCATCAATTAAATTATTATCATTAAAAAGACAATTTTTTGAATATTAAAATGATGTAAAAATAAGCTTTAGGCAGTAGTATTTTCAGAAACCGCCAAAATGTCTCTTAATTTTAATTCATTAAGATTTCAATGAAAATTTTAAAAAATAGTTCCAAAATATGCTTTCCCAACCCCCAAAGTATAATTGTTCAACATTTTGATCACTCCAGGAAAAATGGCCTGTTCTTTAAAGAGAAAACATGCATACACATTCATCTTTATTATTGGTACAAACCACAAATCATGACTGCGCGGCATCTAAGTTTGTACAATATCATTTCAGAACGTCGATGTTTACAAAAACTGTAATAACTAGATGAATGCATAAAAAAATAAGAGCCTAACCCTTTACATTTGACATTCGTTTTGATTGATACTTATTCGATTTATTTTTTAGTATAGATATTACTGTAATAAAGCACACAAAAAAAAGCAATTGTTTTCTTTCAACTCTTTTTCTGTCATGTCTTACGCCATTTATTTCTTTTTGAAAAATGATTGCTGTAGTGCAATTTACCAGCCTTGAAGTTTTTCTATCAGTTTTGTAACATTCTGTTGAATAAATAACTTGTATTCCCAAATTTTTTGTATAAACAAATTATTCCGCTCGTAATAATTCGATGGTATTCTATATACGACAGTATACTGAATCCAGGCTTTTATCCATCATATCCAAGTGCAGCATCTGTTATTCGGATACAGAATTCGAGAAATTTAACATTTATCTTTTTATCCTATTCCACTGCTTGTCCTGTTAATTCACTTCATATCACAGCACTTGCTTATATATTGTTACCAATTAATCATTTTTTTCTTTGATTTTAAAACAGAGGTTTCCAAGCTTTCTCCCTTAACTTGAAAAAAAATATTACAACACCCTCTCTTCTCTAATAATTAATAATATTTAATCATATCAAATATTTAAAATATTATTGCCTCTGGACCCGTTACAGTTTCCATGAAATCTCTTCTATTGGGAACCTATGTTTTAGAAGAACAAGGAAAAAAAAAAGTTACAGGCCACTAAATTGCATTTTTTTTGTGTGTGTGTGTGTGAGAGAGAGAGAAAGAAAGCTGCATTTTTATATTATTATTATTTTACAAGAGAAGAGGAAGAAATTGGAAAGTTAGATTCGTCGTGCCTCTAAATATCTTGTTTATAATGAATTGATTGTGGCATTGAGAATGATTGTATTAAATGAAACAAAGCAAACATATTTGAGATTTCGGATGCTTTTTTTCTTGGTTTTATAAAGAGCCTTGACTGATGAGATTATACCATCCATGGGGATTATCACTTCAATTGCGATTCAGATTTGTCTTACTTTGAATCGAAAGTCGCACTCAAAATCTTTAAAGTTTAGTTCAACCATTATTTACATAATTTATAGACGGTATTAATAAATTTAAAAAATGCTATTTTATTCTTTTTTTTTTTGTTAAATTAAAGATTAAGAATAATTCTCATGATATGTTTTAATATTAATTAAAAATTGATTTTAGACATTATATGCTAAATACAAATATATATATATATATATATATATATATATATATATATATATATATATATATATATATATTATTACATTAATTAAGACAAAAATTAATTTAAGTCATTAACCAGTTTAAACCGGTTTGAAACAATCACGAGTTACTTCTCTATCGGTCTCTCTCTCTCTCTTTCTCTTTATATATATATGTATATATATAAATTTCATTTCCAATTTTTCTAGCTGGGAAACAAAGTTTTGAAGCTCTCTGATTTTGAGATGAAATAACAGCTATGATGTCACAGTTCTACTTTAACCTTTTAAAAATGGATCTGCCGTCAAAGAAGCATGCGTAATAATAAAACAATACTTTCTAAAAGCAGGTCAACCTTTTAAAAATGCATCTGCTTTCAAAGAAGCATACATAATAATAATGGAATACTGGTAAAAGCAGGTAAAAAAATATATGCGATTAAAAGATGATGATGAAAATTGCCATTTATGCTTTATTTATTGCCTACGCGATTTCGAGCTTCAAAACCTCCTAACCAAAACAACATCATGTTCTCACATGATAAAAGAAATTCCAAAGCTACTTAAGTAAATGAAAGGAAGAACTCGAAGCAATTTTTATAAATTTAATAAAATCACGAAAGATTTGGTAAATAGATAAAATTGACCAAGCCTTTCCTTCACTTCTAACGCATAACAGAACATGTGCTTGTTTCTCTGTCTTTTACAAGCAGAAAGGGGCCAACATTTTTTAAAATAGAACTATTTTATTTCTTAATTAACCTCACGAGATCATTTTAAAAGTTTAAGTGAAAGCAAAACTTTAAAATAAATTTATTGAAAAATAATTCACTGAATTTACTATACATAATGTGGTAAGAAAATTTAGTTTTGATTTCCGAAAGAAAAATTAATGGAATTAGAAGCAAAAGAGAAATGCATCTTATGTTTAATTTGCCTGTTTGAAATGCCGGAATCGAAGATTGGACAGTAAAAGATCAAATAAGACACTGTCCAATTGATTAATTATTTCATTCAATGGTTTCTAGAAGGGGTTTATATCACGTGTGATATATGAATTAAAAAAATCATTAATTTCAACAAGAAGAGGGATCAATTGAACTATAATTTTTCTAAAATCCTCTAGAGACTTGAATAATTTGGAAAAATTTAGCAAGAATTTTTGAAAAATTGCGAAATGAATCTAAGGAATGAAGACTATCTCATTGAATAATTTTTTTCATTGAATGAATGTAATTTGTATTAACAATAAAGTAGAATGCGTGTTAATGTGTGTGCGTCTGTCTTTTGGCGCTCTACAAGTCAGAACGTTTTATTTATAGTTACTAAATTTGGCAGGATTAAAATTTAGTGTGTGGAAATAATCATATTGAGGGATTTTTTTAAAAAATTTAATTACTTAAAAAGTATGTGAACTTTTAGAGTATTTCTTTGATAAATGCTGAAAATATTATTCCATTTAAATTATTTTCATGCAGTTTTAAAATATCAGAAATTATTTTTAATGTTAGCCTGTAATTATCTTTTAAATTTCGACGATTTTATCAAAAAATTCATTCAAAATTTTTAATAATACATTTTATTGTTGCAATGTAATTCAGGACGTTTCCACTATTTCCTCAAATATTTAAAGAATACGATTTTCTTCTATTGCTGAAAGCTGAAGGAGGAAATTTTTTTTAATGTGTACATTGAACACGAATAATAAGATGGATTACTTGAAGAATTGCGCTTTTAACAGTATTATCATTGGATTCGTCTCTATCAGGATTATTCATGAATATAATTACCAGAGCAGGTGTAAGGCTATGAAAATAACATGGCCTGAATGTATACCACAATTTGATTGTCAAAAATACTTTATTGTGGGAATAATGAATATCAGTAAGAGATTTAATTGAAAGTAAATACAACGAATATTCCTGGATAAAAATTAAATGTATTAATTTAATAAAAATTGTTGTTTAAGTTATATATAATTTAAGTGAATATTAATTATTTGTGGCATTGAAAGAAAGAATAGTTTAAAATAGTTTGCAGTGATTAATAAATATTAAAAGTTTATTTATTAATTAACTATATCTAGATAATTTTACTCTAATAGCTTTTAGTACGAATTCCTTAGTGTTAAAAATTTATCGCATTATTCAGTTCACTTCCTTTCTACTCACCTCTACGCAATTTTTTTAAATAATAAAATTCCTTCTTTTTATATTCAAAGAATGCATTTACAATTAATTTTTTTTTGTTTTAAATTTGTTGTTGCATATAAATAAAAAAAAAGTAAAGAAAAGAAAGCTTTGTGCATCCGCCTCTAAAATGGCAAAATATATAGTCAATTACTTAAATGGGAATTTTTAAAAACATTGATTGTTTTAAAGTCTTTAAAAATTTAATGATTTCTTCTGAATTCCATTTCTTCAAAGATTAAGAATTTTTTTTTTCACACTTCAATATTTTTAGAGTAAAAGGTTTCGCACAGCATGGCACTTTTTTTTTCTTTTCATTTTCAGTGCTAGGGCACTAATATAGAAAATGCTCTAGCTCTTTTTTTTTTTTTTTTTTAATTAAACAACTATTTATCGAACAGATGTAATTCTCTATCATTGAGATTAACTTTTCGCACTAAAACAAAGACCTTATCTATTGATTTTTAATTACTTATTTATGTTACTTCTTTTAATATTCTAAAAAAAAAATCAGAATTCGATTTTAACATTTTAGCATTTAGTATAGGATTTTTTTTCTTCTTCTTGAAATTAATTTAAGCATTTAAGAGAAAAAAGTGAGACTTTTTTTTTTTCAATTTATTCTTTTTTGAATGCAGCTCTTTTCTGCTTTCATCCCATAGAGTGCTTGAATTTTCAAAACATTTCCACAAAACATTTTGGAATATATGAATATAAATTTCAAAACGCCAGTGAATGTAAACACCGACTAATGAATCAAAATTTTAAATTGTATTTTGCAACTAATTATATCTGAAATTTTTTCATTTTCCTAAATTTCTCTCGAAAATCTGGATTTTTTTTAGTTATTATTTTTTTAACACCCTCACTAACCTTCTTTAGCCGTTGGGATGTAAGACCCGTAGCGAGGTGGTGGGAAAATAAAATTCTTTTATGCAAACTGAGTTCATAAATGGAATAGAAATTATTTACAAAATTTTTTTAAAAACTTTATAACACATTATAAAAAAATTACAGAGGAGTTAAAAAACTTTATGAACAAAAGTACAAAAGAATGCAGGAAAAACCAAATCCAATAAACAAACAAATGCTAGTAGACCATTTAAATTTTTATTTTAAAACTAATTAAAAGAAAACCATTTCAAATCTAGTCCCGGTAGAGTCGTTGCACCAGTCTTCTCAAAATTAAAAAATGTTTTCAATTTTTAACAGATACACCCTGTTGTTTTGTGTATTATGCAGATCTGTATTATAGATTTTTTTTAATCATAAGTTTCTAAACGAGATAAGCTAAATTTAAAACATTGAAAAGGAAAAGTATGACCATTGGTCCTGGAGCCAGAAAATAAGTTAATATTTTTAATTGAAATGCATGAAAATGAGTAATCAAATTTTATTCCTTTTTGATAAAAATATGAAAGAGTTATTATAAAAATTAAGTTAACTCGTAACACACACACACACACACACACACACACACACACACACACACGCACGCACGCACGCACGCACGCACTCGCGCACATCAACATACAATCTTCCTCTTTCAAAGATATGAAAGAATTATTATAAAAATTAAGTTAATTCGTAACGAGCGCACACACACATGCACGCACACCAACGTACAATCTTCCTTTTATAAGCGTTTTCAAATGAGCAGATGTGTTTTGATATAATTCTTGTAGTCTTTTATTTTGCTTAAAGGAAAATATTTTTTTTCCACGTATAGGCACATAATTTAAAATTTCATACCAATTATGTTGATAAAAGAATTTTTTAAAATCAAAATATATTCATTCCCTTGAAATTTCTGTGGTTTCATTCCTACACATTTATTTACTTAGCTCAGAAATTGATAAGCCTTTATTTTTAAAAAATGGCATTTTAAAATGCAATGCATTTATTTTTCTCTTATGGTACCTCCTTCCTTATTTTTATTTTAAATATTGTATTTTCTATTATATAATAATATTCATTTCAAATGTTCATACTTAATTAATTTATTTATAAGAATTAAAAACAACTAAATTGGCTTATTTTGGAAATAGTTAATGATACTTGAATGCACCTATTTCACACTAATATATCAAACGTGTAATATATTAGTGTGAAATAATATATTACACATTTATTGTTATATATATTTTATCAATACATATAACACATTTTATCAATATGTGTTACATATATTGATAAAATCAATGTGTTATGCTTGAAGATTTGAACAAGTTTGAGAAGATTTCTTACGTTTACGTGCCCATTAAATTTTATATTCGTACAGAAATATAAACATCAGAGATATAAAGACAAAAACTCTGATTTTAAAACATCTTTTTTTGTGACCTGTACAAGTTTTTAAAAAAAATGAGAAGCCATTACAGGGGAGAGGGTTCACGTAAAACTCGACACACAAAGTTAGTGATTATTAATTGTTAATAACACATTATGATAACGTTATGGGAAGTAGAAGCAATCTACTGTTTTATAAAAATTATAACCTGAAAAATTCCCTATGCTTGGATAATTATAGCAAACTCTGAGTAATTCAGCATTGCACCAATTCTACTCTTTTATAATCTGGCTTTTTCAGCAGAGCCAGGGGGAACGTTAAAAGAAAAACAAGTCAATGCATGCGGGTGTCAGTGACCTTGACTCGATGTAAACAATATGCTGATGATTAGATTTTGATTCATACTTTGTAATTGTTTAATATAATATAATTTTCTGCAAAATTTTGTATATTTTGAACAATTAAGTTTTGTCAATAAAACGCATTTTTTTTATAAATAAATCTTCACTAAAATTGTACTTTCATTAATCGTCAACCCTCTTGTCAGATATATACAAATTATGTATTAGATATTGTCTTTATTCTTAATTGAATTCAGCAACTAATAGAAATTTCTAAAAAGAGAAAGGAGGTGGAGAATTAATACCTAAATATTAATTAATTAATTAATTGTTTATGTATTTTAGTCAATCAAAAATATCTTTTTTTTTCATTAACATCTCGCTTGCGTCTCTTTTCTTTTTGGCGTTTTATTAGACGATATTTCTCATTAAGTGCAGAAGGCGTGCTGCTACGCTTCCGTATTTATGTATTACTTGTTAAAAAAGGCGTCTAGATGAAAGTTACTATAAGATATATATTATTACGAAGTATAACTAATATGATTTATGCAGTGAAAATGTAAAGATCCTGCATGTTTAAACTGGAGAATTAATCTTCCTATGATTAACAAGCCGAGAATTTTTTGAATGTCATTTAAATTTAATTATTGCTTGACAGTACTGAAGATATTCAATTTTCTTGAGACTTTAATTCTTTGACAGCCAACATAATTTTTAAGCAGCATCCTATTTTAGACAACGGCAGCAGCTTTCAAGATTAACTTTTTGTATTCTATAAAATTTTCAAACTCTATGCTGATTATAGTATTCTTTCCATTCAAGTTATGATTTTTCTCCTTATTATTAATCATTATGTCTATAATTTACAGAAAGATTATTTCTTTGCACAAGTTTTTCACTTAATAGTTGAAGTTTTCAAACATAAATATATATGAGTGATATCATTCGAGTTTTTATATTTCATGTGCGTTATTAGTTATGTTGTGAATTCATTTACTTATTATGATCCAAAAATCTTGTATAATAATTGCTTGGTGAAAATACTATTTTTAGGGCTGTATTTGAAAATAACTCATTTCAACTTAATGTAATTCATATATACAGAATCTCTACTACTAATAAAAGCGAATGTGTGTCTCATATTTCTCTGCAATGCAGACTGCAGCACTAAGAAATACTAAATTTGATTCAGATATACCTGTGCACCTCAGAGAGAGTTTTCAAAATTTTAATTCAAATTTTAGTTAATTAAAAAGTGACGTAAAATTTTTGCCATTTTTGGTCATGTTTGTATAATCACACATAAATATATATTTTTTTATTCTACCTTAAAATTAAAATATATAGAAATATATTGTCAATGATACAAGTTTAGCTGTCATTTAGTTTTTGCTATCATATTAACAAATTTTTAGAAATATTTTTATGGATAATTTGTAACATTACTTTTCATTGTTTATGCAAAACAAGACTAATTTATTCTGTTAATTTTTTTTCTTGTTTTTTGGTAATAACATAACGAATTTTAATTCTTTTTTCTATTTCCTCATTTTTTTTCTTTTGAAATCTGTAAACAATGTCATTTGTGGTTGAAGTTTGATTTTCACATACGATTATATTGAAAAATTAGAATAGCAATACTTTCTGAATAAAAAAAATAAATCACTGTCGATTATTTGTATTGCCATTTTTTAAAAATTGCATTTATATGAGATGAAAAGGAATACCGTAATTTTGTCTGCTTTTATGTCATAATGCGAAATTTTCGCAATAAACAAATTTTGATGATGATGCAGCAAAAATTATAAAATAATTCAAATTCAACTCGAGTAATATGTAGACTTTAATTTCGAATTCCGCCAATGCAGCTTTTTAAAAGCAAAGAGCGGAGTTCCGAAGTTTGGTCGTTTTCCTGTAACATTGTTAGACATCGTATTCCCAGAATAGCTACAAAATAATAGTAGGTCGATAAAATTTCAGCTGGCGACCAAAAATGATAAAGTACTATTTATGGGGCTCGCAAACTACGCCGAAATCTGGCGATGACAGCCTTTTTCAGTTCTGGCAACCCCTACCGAAAGAGAATAACAGCTCTCTAAAAACGCTCGCTGTGGCCTCCGTTCTGAGGTAAGTTACATAAGTGACTTTTTTTGTTTTTATTCGACATTAATGAGACAATCGAAAGTCTCGTATCAAATGCACTAAGTGTCTAAGTTCGTGTTAAAAATAGAAAAAGCAGCTTTCGGACAAAAATGTCGGATGGAAAACATTTTGCTTTGTTCCATGAGTCACCGCTCACGCCGACTGGAAAGGGGGGAATATTTCAGAGTACATCTTCGAAAACTTCGGCAGAAAATATAGTGAACACAAAAAAAGTTTTCGTACTTTCCGAGGTGTGTTGGCTGTGAGACTTGTAAAAATTACACCGGTCTGGATACAAAGTAAGGATTTTCTTTTTCGATTGTTTTTGTATTCTGGGAGGAGGAGATGTAAGAGAAGAGCGACGACATTAATTTCCGATTCATGAAGGAACAGCCACAGGGATTGCCGCTGGAAGCTCCTCTTGCTCCCAGCGGTGTTCCAAAGCATCATCCATGGAGGAGATTTTTGTTCT
This sequence comes from Argiope bruennichi, assembly GCF_947563725.1. Taxonomy (NCBI): domain Eukaryota; kingdom Metazoa; phylum Arthropoda; class Arachnida; order Araneae; family Araneidae; genus Argiope; species Argiope bruennichi. The sequence goes on along the minus strand of NC_079151.1, from coordinate 142,043,611 downwards.
CGCTGTGAATGTTGGGCTGTAAAAATGGTCTGCTCGTCTTTTCTTTCTTTTTCTCGCTCACACTACTTTTTTGTTTGTTGTTTTCCGTGCGAACTTCTTTTCTCTTCTTCGATTGTTTAGATTGGCGCCGTTTTCCTACGAAACTTTTCGCAACTATTTGGAAGGAAGAAAACAAATGAAAACTATTCGGTGAATTGAAATTTCTGGTGCCATTCCATGTTGTTTATATATTACTATAGTAATTTTTATTTGTGTGGATAAGAAATAGTGGAATTATTTTTAAAATTCTAGGAGTTATACAAACTATTGATATAAAAAATATAAATAAAACATATTGGTAAATAGAAATTTCTAATCTAAATTTTAAATAAATATTATTTGTATAGATTAAAATTAACGAAATTATTTTTAGAATTCGTGAGCTTATGCAAATAATTTAAATAATTGATACAAATAAATAAATATATATATTTTTTAATTTGACGATTGTTATTAGATATCATCTTCATACATAAATATTATTTTATCATCGTGACTTGAGTCAAACAATGAAAACAGAAGCTATTTAAAATTTCTGATGCAGTTGTCAAATGTTATACATAAATGTTATTGTTCTTTTTTACTGTATTACTAACAGTAAAAGTAAAATTTGAATTCTCGAGCACACGAAAATTAATCAAATGAGATATAAATTTAAAAAAAATCTTATCAATTTCCAGTTGGCCCAAAATAAAAGATGAAATTTTTATATTTCATGTGACATTATATATAGGTATATTATAATTGTGTGGATCGTACTTTTTTTATAGAATGAGCAATTTTATATTAACTATTGAATTTATAAATATTAATGCGAAATTAATTTTTTGTGATTGGTCATTGATAACATTGTAAAATAAACATTTATTTTCGGGATATGTCATGTATAGGAAATTAAATTCTCTTTTAGATTACTTTGAATGATTTAGAAAATATTCCACGCCTTTTTATTTATTTTTTCTGCGGGAACTGAACTATGATTTATATTTGTACGGATTATTATTTTTTAAAGAAATATATATACGGGATGAATGTATACACATTCCGCGCCCATTTAAACGTCTTCTGCGTGATAATCATTTATAAATAATGAAAGCATAGGCATTCTACAAACGTCTGTTGATTACTTGAAAGTTATTATTTTTGAAGAATGCGTTTGAATATTAATAAAGTTATGTTTTGCATTCCCTCATTCTTAAAGAAATGAATAACTCATAATAGAAATAATGGCTATCTTTTAATACTTTTTATTGTCATAACATTTCAAAGTACAGTTTAATCTCAGTTGTATTTAATCAACATTTGAAGTACCTTTTTTTTTATTGAATCTTTTATTTAGCATTAAAGTACTTTGACAGATCTATGTATGATTTTTAAGTAATTTTATTTGTATTCAGTCTTATTTATATTTTTCTTTTGTATTCCTTGTCCTTCCCTTTTGAAAAGTTTTTTTTTTTTCGTAATTTATAGGATTGTTCTATCTGATATTATCATATGATAGAGACTTATGTTAAACAATGTAACATTTATAAAGTTAAAATAACTGTTGTAAAAAAAATATTTTTAACATATTTTGTAAATTGTACCTTGTTTTACCAATTTTAATATTTTCAGAAACTTTCTCTGAAGCTGGTATTTAATAAAATTACATTTAAAAAAATTAGAAAAACATGTAGGAGTTTGCATTTTTATTTTTGATGGGAGAATTCATTTGGAAATCTATTGAGTGTTTTTCTTTTATATCTTGTTTTAAATGTACTATTTTTTTTTTATATATGTCGAAGGTAACATATGAATATTTGTTTGTTTAAATTTGTTAAATTTATATTGTGAAAATGGAAAATACAAGTTTCTTGTGTATTTGAAATATTTGGAAAACATAAAATTATGGAGTAATATTCTTTCTTTCTTTTCTTTTTTTTTTTTTTTTTTGCTAATTGCACAACAACATTGGTTATTAACAAATGTTATTAAAATTATACTATTATATGCATGATCTTTAATTTCATAACTGATTAGTAATGAGGCAATTTAATTGTTTGAGTTATTCTTATTGATTTATTTCAATGTACAATAAATATTGACTAAATTTTTTCAATAGTTTTTTACAAAATGATGAAAATTAAATCCTCATGCATCTTACAAATGAGAGCAAAGCAGCTTCTTCTTCTTTTTATTTTTTTAAAAAATGCTTTATTATTTTCAGTTGGCATTTTTATTCGCAAAGTAATCAGTATTCGAAAAATATTTATTTGTTTAATAATCTTCTAATGTTTTTATAACAAGATTTTTTTTTCTTCTTAAATTGAATATAACCAGAAATTGTTATTATTTCTCTTGGTAAAAATTTATAATGAACTTATTTTCAGATATAGAATTTTTTTTAATTGAAATTTTTGAGGAGTGTGGGATGTTGAAAGCAAATATTTATTTTTGATATTGTTTTAATGTGACCATTGGTTGAAGTAATTTTAATATCTTGAAAATATTTATTAATTCTAAACGTACCGAATAAATGTTCCATAATTTATAATTTTGAATAAATTAGATTTTATACCCCACAGGACAAGAATTCTGTTTGCCTGGTAAAATATTAAATACATTTTATCATAATATTTAATTATATTACAATTCTATCTTGAAGAAACACCAAGGAAAAAAGTGTTGATTTTAATTTTACCTCATTACTTATTCTTGAGATTGCTAAAGTGTTCTGAAGGAAAAATTGATATCTTATTGTAAAATAATGATAATAAATTATTTGAATTGTGCCTAATGAATAAAATCTAAAACTTCAGGAAAGAAACATAAAACTATTGGGAATAACAAATGATATGCCATGTTTTGTGGTGTGTCACAATGGCAGAAGTTGTATTCTGTATTTAAAGGAAAGTGTTATTCTTGTTACTTTGTTTAGAGATTATTTTTTGATGAAATTATATTTATTTTGTGGGAAAATTTTAAATATAACATTTGGCTAATCAGCATTATTCATTATATAGTAAAATATATCACACTTCATAAAAATTTTGACTTGTCACTTAGTTTTTATAAAGGCTGTATATATATTTTAAAGTTAAAGAACAACCATAAATTATGCAAGTTTATGTTCACTAATTTATTCAATTTATAATTGTTTCATAAGGGAGAAGCAAGCATTTTATTCAATTTATGGTTGTTTCATAAGGAAACAGATACACTTCATATGAAAAAATTCAAAGATAACAATAAAAATACTGATAAATAATTATCTCAGCCTTAATTGGGTTCCTCTGTAGTCCTAGTTTAGACATGTTTTTTTGCTTAAAAGTAAAAGTTTTATTAGTGAAAATAAATTGTATTATTTTTTTATATGTATTTAGCAAATTAATTTTTTTGTCTTCCAAATATGAAATATGTATATTTTTGTAATTACATTATACATTACATTACATTACATGAATATTTTAATTACAAGCATTACATGAATATTTTAATTTAATTTTTCTAGGTTTTAAATCTCATACCTTAAAAGAATATTCCCTCACCTGTTGTAATCATCTTATCAAAATAGGTAATAAGAAAAATTTATCTTTTTAAATACTTTTTATTATTATATTCTTTATACCTTTACCACTTGTTTTGTGTTTATTAGTTAAAGGTTTAATATTTAGCAGGAATATTATGGAAATAAATGGCTTGTCTAATGAAAATTAAAGATCTGTTATAATTCTATATTTTTTTATTATTATAAATTTATCAAAAAGTAAGTTGAAGATTTATGTGTGTTTAATAATAGGAAAGTAAAGTAAAAATTCGATGCTATACGATACAATTTAATCACATATTCTAATTAGAATATGTGATTAAATTGTTATAAGTCTGGTTTCGAAGAAAAATCTACAACTGAATATTATTAAATTCTTTCTTAATGTATAGAACTCAAGTTATCTGTGTGATTTGTCAGTCATTTCCTCTATTGTGTGTACACTTTTTCAAATTATACACTTGCAACGATATCCTCAACTCGAATGTTGATAAATTTTATTACCTTATTACTGTGTTAAAAAATAAAATGAACTTTAATGAACATCTGTTTTGTAGATATTGGTAAAAACTAAATCTTTAAGTAATATGCTGTTAGGAATTTTTACACTTATCTTTTAAATATTATTTTTCTTTTTAAAAATTAAACTAATGTAAATGAAATGGTTTCACTATATTTATATGTGTGACAATATGTCAGAGAAAATATAATAAGAAGCATGTAAATGCTTTTTTTAAAAATAAAATCGGAAGAAAGATTCCACTTTTTTAGAATGTGGGAAAGTAAGACTTCTGTGCAGTTGTCTATTGAAATGGTTAATGATTTTTTAAAAATAAGGATATCACTTAAAGAGGATATCATTTTTTAAAAATAAGGATATCACTTAAGCATTTTTTACTTTCTTGTATGTTAAATAAAATCTGTATCTTCTACATGAGGAATATAAAGAAGGATCATGTTAGTGTACTTTTTGTCTATTCAAATGGACGAAAGAGAATTATAATAAATTTAGACACGAATTTAAAGAGTGATGTTCTCTACTATCGTACTGATGAGCCAGGTTTTACTTAATGAAATCAATTAGGAGCCTTAATAAAATGTTATAAAATGATTCTGTTCCAAATATTTCATCAGGCAGAACAATAAGAGATTCAGCTTCTTTTTAACGTTTTAATTAGTAGGATGCAGTTCTTATTCTGATTCCTTGAAGATGTTTAAATTATATTGTAAAATATATGTGTGTGTGTGTAATAATTTCATTAAAAAGTTAATTGGTAAATGAATGTTGATTTGCGGACTTCATTGTAAACCTTATAGTTTGATTCAGAACTTATTGATTCTCTTTATTTGACATTTAGTGTGTACTGGAAAATCCTACTTTTGAATAGCATGTAGCATTCTAAATTTGTCATTTAAAATGTCCTTTTGTAAAAATTTTTGAAGTCAAAAAATAAATAAGAACTCAAAAACTCGGTCACGTAAAAAGTTGGAACTCTTAAATTATTTATTTTCTTGGAAAACTTTTAGACTATTATCCTCCTCTCCAAATATGGAATCAACAAATTTTATATGTAGTATGGTAGGCTAAATATGGTAGGCTAAATTTAACGACCCAATTTCAATTAAATTGAGAATTGGACTTTAATTGTATAAAATATATTAAGCTGTTTGAGAGAATTCTTAATTTTCCTGCTTTAATTTGACTGTCACAAATTTTATGTGAAGCTTTTTGGACCCCAATTTTTTTAATTGGAATTTTATTGCTCCATTATCTCAAGATTATTAAAGAAATTTATTCTGTTTTGAATTCTTTTGATTTAGAAATAATTATGAAATAAGGAAAGAATGGTTGATGAGGATAATTTATTTTTTACATGATAAGAATTTTTTAAATTTAAATTTTGAACTTTTAATGTTTTTTTTATGAAACAGCATTGCATAGAATCCATTCATGCTAAGTCATGGATAAACATTGTTAGGCATGCCAATCAATATCTATTGTTTTTATTTTATATTCTGTATACAAGATATGTAACAGAAAAAAATTAAATAGGTGCTGTGTTTTTTACATGTAACATGCGAGCATGAATTTTCCCCATTTTCAGGAATAAATGTCTCAACAAAAAGTTTTGTTAATTTTTCAAATTTTTGCAAATTTGTTCTGTTAGTTGATATAAAATATGCATATTATTTTATATCTATTAACAGGCAAATTTACAAATTTTATATTTTGTTCAAAAAATTGCTAAATATTTTACAGAAAATATTTAAGGATTGAACAAATTTCTTATTATCTTTTCTAGTTTGTACTCCATTTGAAAATTGTTTTGTTGAGATGCTAAAACCAAATATCAAAGATAACCCTGAAAAGAACTTACATTTACGAGAACCAAAGAGGGATTATGAGGTAATGTATTCTGATATAATATATATATATATATTCAGTGAATAAGTAGCATTTAGAGATCGTGCTGTTTAGCTAATAATGGCTTTTATATCACGAAACAAAATCAAATTCTTTATGCAGCCAAAATAGTTTTATTAAACATTTGATTCTTAGATAATAACTTTAATGATATATGCAAAATGAAGGTAGAACACAAACAAATTTATATATTCTCTCCCAGCTCTTTCATTTCGTATTTTTTTAACAGATTAAGTAGAAAATTTAGTTCAGATTCTTCTTTTTACGAAGGTAAAAGTTACCCATGAGTGGGCATCTGGGGCATGTTATTTTCCATTTGCAAAATAAACCTACATTAGTGTGACATGAAAATCTAAACTATGGGAACTATCAGTTCAGGTGTCATGTTTGTCAACTGGATGCAATTCAAATTTCAGATACTTTTAAAAATAATTCTCAACAGTGATATATGAAATATATAATATGTGATTATATGAAATTGCTCATTTTTCAGAAGCCATTGTTTTGAAAATTACAGTGTATACCTTTCAGTCATTTATCAACTATAAAAGCGTGAAATATGATGCCATCGCTGATCATTATACATTTGAAATGATGGTAGCATGTTAGGATATAGTTCATTTTCTTATATAAATGCAAATATGAAATTTGTTTAGTCTAAACAAGCTAATTGCAGTTTGTGTTGGTAAGAATTTGAAAGTTTGTAGATTATAGTATTGGTAAAAATATCATTCTAATTTAATATGAATTATTTATCCAATATTAAAATAACAAGTATCTAATTTATGATTTAGATTTTATAAGATTCTGCTTTCACAAATATATTGTTTCTGAAACTTGTATAGCACCCTTTCAATTACATTCCTCGTTTTCATAAGAAATTCTTTAACTAAATCTAAATAAGTTTCTAAACTAAATACTAATAAGTTTCTAAAAAACTAAATAAGTTTCAGTATTTCACATCTACCATTTTTATTGACTACTATTATTTCTTCAAAGAATGTCTAGTTTCTAAGAATTATCTTCCTTATTTTATTTATTTTTTGATTCTATGCCTTTCTTTCCTCCAAATCAGATTTCGTATCAAAAATTTATTAAAGCATTTCCATTTTTCTATATTTGAATTAGTGGAATATTTTTACGAACTATATAGTTGAAAGCTAAATGAACATATTATGGTTATGCAGAACTGTAATTTTATGAAACTTTAAGTGAAGTAAATATAGCTGTTTTTAAATTAATGCAAGACAAAGGTTCTTATCACAAGACAGAGGTTATTTCATTTTTTAAAAACTATGTGCAATTAAAAAAGCAACATTGAATTTTTGATGCATCAATAATTAATCATAGAGTACATACATCATGTAATCTTGCTGCTTTGTTTTATTGAAGAAATTTTTATCTTTGTTTCTTTGCTAAAATTTCTTTATACCAAATTGTTCAGAATTATTGAACTGATGACTTAATTTAAGAAACAATTTATATATTTCAATAATAATGGAAAGAACTCAAAGTATAGAACTTAACTGTTAAAATATTATTCAGTATCTCTTGAAGAATTCTATTTTAATATAATAAGAAAAGTGAGAATTTAATACATAAATTCTTTTTTTTAACCATGATTAGTTAACATTTTTTTCCTTTTGCAAACCTTTTCTAGGCAAGAATAATAAACTTATAGACCCAATTTTGTCTCCCAAATATAAAAAATAATAATAAAATCCTACACATTATATAATGATAAATGAAAGGAAATGTAATTTAAGAGTTTTTTAAAAAATTAAACTGTTATTTTTTTAAAACTATTTTAGCTTAATCTAGAGATCTTGTCTAAGAGAATTTCCACAACTTCAGTATTATCGTGCATTTCTCGAAGAAGAATTCCAAAGCATTAATTAATTACTTATTTTAGTAATTAAAAGAAGATTTTGTTTTGTAATAAAACATGCAATTTCTTTGAGGTACTGTAACATCGTATAGATAACTAGCAAAATAAGATTTTACTAATTCAGAATTTTTTTTCTATTTTCAATAATTATTTTATTGAGAATTTTTTTTATCTTCAATAATTATTTTATTGAGAATTTTTTTTATCTTCAATAATTATTTTATTGAGAATTTTTTTCAATGCCTTTGATTATATTGTGGGTTAGGATAACGTTTTTTTAAAATAGGTTCAAAAATTGTGAAATGTTTCTTGCCAGACTCTTTGACCTTTGAAAAGAGCATGCAAAATATTGCAAAACATGCTTATATATTTCACAGAAAACCATGGACAACTAATGCTTTCTGTTTACCCAGATCTGAATGAAACCAGAAAAACCAAAATGAAACCATGAATGGGAGAAGAGCATGGTGCACAGCTAAACAGGCGGAAAAATGCATTCCTGTGGAAATCGGGGGTTGTGCAAATTTTGCTATTTTTATGTTGCCTATGGAAATTGCAGGTTAGGCAATTAGAGGGTTAAGCCATATTTGGCTAAATTATGCCAAACATATGGTAAATTTACCAACACAAAGCAGTTTGAAATTTTTATTTATTTTTTATTTTAAAATAACTGAGGTTAGTATTTAGAGTAGTTACGAAATCTTATTAAAAAACTTGCAATTACTATAGCCAAAATGTCAAAAAATTTAATCAGAATATATATATCCTAACAGTATTTACGAAATTGCATTCATTTTGGTTATTGGCTGCAAGATTAAGTGGTTTGTTTAGTTTTCTTCTTCTATGTATTATTTTAAAAGCTTCTAAATCCTGTGAAAAGATGAAAACTTTGTCACAAGTAAGAAAGGGATCATGTTTCTGAGCCTTAGATTAAATTGATGTATGAGTAGCAATGGCATGATTGACACCATAAGCAAATATCCGTATTGCAACCTTGTGTCTGGCTTCAGAATAAAATACTTTTTCAACCAATTTCTTACATTTCACTTTTGCCTTTTTAGTTGCCATGAGGAACATAAATAGGGAAAAGAGTAATGGTTGCCTGTACGGTTGATGCAGTTTTCTTATGCAATGCATTGCTGGCTGTCATGCCCCTTCTTGATAAACGGGCACAAGTGAATGTCCCATGGTAGACAGTCTTAGCATAACCAAAACACAGTCATTGACTGCAGTAAATTAGGGATATATAGTCTAATTGCCAATTGCATATAGTATATTCAAACAGTTCCACTTTCAAAATGTGAGAATAGAGTTGTTCATCTTGCTGAATTATGAAAGACATTCCTTTTAAATGCAATTCCTCAATGATTTTTTTTTTCTATTATTTATGGAATAATCATTCACATGTTATAACGCTTTGTAAATTTTCATGGAAGAATGCCCTGAAACAGATACAAGTATATTCTCAAATGCTGTTATATTTAATCTTTGATTCTGCTGTCAAAATTGTACTTCTGCAAACTGATAGAAGTTTAAGGATTGATTGCACTTCTAGAGTTCAGAAATAGCCTTTTATACAAAAAAGGAATAAAATTATATGAATACTTTGTTTAGAAATTCTGTGAATTACAAAAAAAAGTTGCCAGAATTTTTATTTCAATTTTGAATAGTGTTCTTTTGTTGCCCGCTAAAAGGGTTCTATTTTGAAATAACACATGGAAAGAAGGAAAATGAAATTCAGACCTGGCCAGCTCTGGCTATCCTGAACCTAATTAGGAAATGTAGTTACAGGCTCTGAGCAATACCAATCTCAATGCTTACCTTGGTACTAATTGGGATGTATACGCTCAGAGTCATCTTCAAGAATATAGGCTACCTTTAATGCTTGAGATGCCTTACCAAGTGAGAATGAACCTCTCGCTTTATTCCTTGTAAGTTAGCCACATATATGACTAAATCACCAGTCAAATTGGTACATTCATGTACAGCTAATACATGGGATTTTTTGGCTTTCTATGAGAAGTAAAAAATAAATAGAACAGCAACAGCTTTTTATAAAGAGCTCTCTCATTTGCTGTTGAGGAATGGAATTTAAAGCAGAAAATATGGGAAGGATAACTTTGAAGAGAGTAAAGATCCTTGTGAACCTCGGGTTTGGGACACCCATACTCAGCTATAGAAGGTGAGTCCCGAAGGGGTTGCTGTTTCATTAATACTGTCCTTTTGAATTTTATTACAATGCTAAAATGAGGGTCAATATTAAAAAAAAAAAAAAAGTAATTTGTTCTTGCATCTGTTCCCATTCAAATATTTTCTGCTAATTACTGAATATCCTTTATTTAAATTACTAAATAATAAATAAACTGATAAATAATTAATCAACTAACAAAAGTATGAAGGAGAAATTATGTAGATAAAGTTTTATATTTAAAATTTACTTGTATGTAATTAGAAAATATTATCAACATTTTTACCTTTAGTATTTACACAAAATTACATTCTAGTTATTTTTATTCCTGAAACTTACAATTTTAAAATTTTTCTTTGCTATTAAAGTATTAAGTGAAATGTAAATTTGTGTACCAGCGAAAATCATATTTGTGATTTAAATCATGCCAACTGATTAATTAGTAGCTTTTATTAAGAATTTGGGAGTATAATATTAGCTTAGTAACTCATGATGAGACTAAATATAGTTAATTGTTCCTTTATTGATTTTTTAAAGATTGATTTTTTAATACTGTATGAGTTTTGTTATAGAATTTATCTATAAACCTTTTTTTCTGTGATTGTAACAATCAAATTACTTTGTTTAAGAATACATTTTATATTGTTAAAATTATGATGGCAATCAATATTTTTAATAAATTATGCTGATATTAAGAAAGTCAATTTCATTATAGAATTTGTAATAATTTTGCATTTTGTTTATATGTGAGAATCAATACTTTTTTTAATAGCAAGATTTTGCATCTGAAAAGAGAAGAAGCTTAGTATTCATTTTTTTAAAATTCAGAATACAATGTTAAATCTATAAAAATGAATGAAAATCGATTATATAAAGATTTCGTATGTAAAATTCTTTTTTTATGTTGGTTTAAATGAAATGTGAAGTATTACTTAGGTTACAGATTGAGTCTAGATGGATTTTCTAATAGATCAATGGATTTCACCCTGTGAATTCCATTGATCTATTAGAATAACAAAAGTATTAATATCCTTTTTAATACATTTTGTATTAGTCATGTAAAGTCTTTTCCTTATTGTTGTTTATCCACTGGCTAAATCAGAATATGCCTAATTTGCTGCATAACCAGCAATTAAGCAGTTTTTGTAGCTGGAGATGTGAAAATATGCTAAAAGATTGGCTTGACTTAAGATCTAGGACAAGTAATTGATAAAAGAGTTATAAATTTATCTTAGGAGCTCATAAAATTACAAGTGTGAGATAGTTCAATACTCTCTGTAGTTCCTGGGTTATTATGCCCTATCAAATTTTTATTATTGTGAGAATTATAAAAATTAAAATATTCCATGTAGAAATTTATTATTTGAAGATAGTAAAATGACTTTATAAAATTTCCAAGACCTTATAATGGAAAGAATCTTTTTTGTATGAATAAACTTTTTGAATTAATTACAAGTTTAAAAATCTGCTTCTCCATTTCTGCATAGGATAATCATGAGAATTTAGGCAGTGTAAATAAAACAAAAAGTATTTCAATATTATATAAAAATACTGAATACTTTATTCAAAATGTTTCTAACTTTTAAATTATTTAATTCTCAAGCTTCCTCAAAACTGAGAGTCAAGCACCACAAATATTTTTCAACAAAAATAAATTTTTGGAAAATTTAAAAATCTAATTAAGAATTTTTAACTGAAATTTTGTGTTAATAAATATCTAAAACGGTGCAACTGAAAAGAAATAGTTTCCTAAAATGGAAAGAAGATACTTGCTTCAGTAAAATTTCTTAAAATAATTTTACTGTTGATATACAAAATAATCTTTTAGTGCTACATCCAGTACAAATTTGGAATATGGGATGGCATAATTTTACAAGCAAAGAAATAAAATGAAATTTTTAAAAATTAAATTCTTTTCCTCCAAAGTATTTATATTTGCATATTATTTCTCTAAATTTTTGTCTAAAAGAAAGGAAGGGGTGGTTAGGAATGAAAAAAAAAAAAAAATTCACTGTAGTATATTGTAATTGAATGTAGAGTGTTAAAATGATTTTTCAGCAACTGTAAGAAAAAATTGACAAATTATTATTAAGAAATTATAATGATCTAATAAATTAAGGAGTGAAATAGCTCCCATATTTCTTGGAGTCTACAATAAATTTAACAGCTGTGTATGAGTCAAAATAGACTGAGGCAAAAATAAATTGATAATATAAGTAAATAATATTTTGTGTCTGCTCAAGATATACAGTTTAAATACTTTTTAACAGAAAGTATTAAAGTGATGTCACTAATTCTTCTGAATTGTTTAATGTGCAGAAAAGTTAATTATTGCAAATCCAAGAAATATCTTGCTTAATTTTGAGGTGCTAATAAAATATTTTGCTTTCCCTTTCATTATTAACATTTTTCATTATTTAACATTTTTTCTGTTTGATTTTTATCAAAAATTCTCTTTTAAAAGGGAATTTAATGCTGTTAAAATATTTTTTTTACATATTAAGATTGTAAAGCTTCATAAAATTTTCTAATGATTAATTAGAATGAATTATAATTATAATATATATGAATAATGAATTGTAATGATTATTATAATTCTTGATTAGCAGATAAGAAAATAGTATTTACTAAACTTTTAAAAATGAATTCTAGAATAATTGTATTTTAATACTTTGTGCTCTACTATTTTCATTTATTTTCGAAGTTTGTTGATTACACAGAATTCACATAATGAGGATGTATTTAAAAGATGAGCTAATTTTTTTCAGGGAGTAAGCCTTCCCAACTTTGTTTCTTCTGCAAATTCTTATTTCTCATGAAAGTGATATCATATTTTATAGAGAACCGATTTTGAACATATCATAATTTCTCTCCATTTAAAAATTTTTAGTTTTAATGTGTATAATTTCATTTCAGTAATTTAAAGTTGAATGTGGAGTGTGATGAGATGAAAATTTTTCTAGAGATAATTTATCTGTTAGCATTGATGAAATTACTGTAAAACTCTTAATTTCACTTTCATATTTATTCTGATGCAACTATAGAAGAAATATTCTAAATAATTACAAATTTTTTCAACAACTTTTTTAATGTTTTTTATTAGTTGGTAAAATATGGATTTGCTAATGGTTTTGATGTGATGAATGGTCAAATTGGATTGCTCATATTTTTTACATGTAATTAATTTAATCTGTGTGAGCTAATCTTTCATTTGGAAATTTTGTATGTGAATAAATTTGAAATAACCATTTTGGTGGTTAATGTGATGAAAGAAATTTGCCTTTTAAAATAGGGATTTACAGACTAACTGATTTTCTTTGCATTTGTCAAGCATGCGCTGAAATATTTCATCACATAATTTTTAAATCTTCATTAAGAAATATGAAAAAAAACTGAAATTTTTCTGTATTTAATACCCAACATGAGTTCAGTGTGGAGAATTTAAAACTTAGATATGTTAATTTCTTTATCTGCATTAAATATAGGTGTTTTTTTTTTTATTTCTTCCATTCTTAACCCATCTGCAAAAAGAAAAAGAAAAAAAAAATGCTTAATTAAGATAAAGTATTTATTAGAGAGGAAATAATTTCTTGTATCATATGATTTAATTGTATAATTTTATTTGAATTGTGCATCATATGTATATAAAATCTGACAAACATTTTCATTAATTTAACATGATTTAAATTTTGCTTTTTATTTGTATAACACTTAATTGTCAAATATAGTTCTATGATTCTATTCAAGAAATCCTTTATGTGATATTTAGTTGCTTTTTTTGTTGTTGAAAAATTATATTTTTAATTTTTAAAATATTATAAATTTAATAAAAAAAACTAACTTCATTAAATATTGTAAAAATTTAAGAATTTCTGCATTGTTCTATGTGAGTTTGTCATCAGATCCTGACTTAAAATAATATAATTTATTTTCAGGGTTTTTTGCTTTGAGATATATAAATATTGTCTTGAATTAAAAAAAAATATATTATTTAAGAGGGATTTGCTGTTCATTACTTTTACCTATACTTTTAACAATTCTGGGTGGGGGATCTTTTCTTGATTGTACAGTAGTTGAACCAATTGGGTGGGTGGGAGGTAGGGGAAATGATATCTAAATAGCTGCATTGGTGCCATGGAGCAGACAAATATACTTATATCATTTTGAAATTATTGAGCACAAAGAAAGAATAGTGTGCTTACTTATCTCTGATATTGAATTGCTATTTTGCTTTCAAACATATGCAATGTGTTCATTCAGTGGACTCTGCAAGTAGTAAAAGCATGCTGTTGTTTCTTGGATGTTTACCCCTGAAAGCAAATATTGGTTATTAAATGATCGGGTGTGGTTAATCTATATCTATATCTATACTTATAATAAAGCTCAATGTGTGTGTGTGTGTGTGTGTGTGTGTGTGTGTGTGTGTGTGTGTGTGTGTGTTGGCGCTCTACAGGCCAGACCATTCAACCTACAGCTATCAAATTTGGCACGTGTATACCTTGGAGGCCGGGAATGTGCACCTGTGGGTTATTTTTTCGAATTTTTAATTAGAATTTTATTTATTTAAAAATTAAGCGAAATTTTGGCGTGTTTCTGCTATAACTTCCGAAAATATTACCGCACAAAAAAGATTTTTACATGAAGTTAAAGATCAAAAATTTATCTTTTAAATGATACCAATGTTTGAATCTTAAAATTAAATTTCTATTTTTAATGAATTTTTAAATAAATATTTTAACTATATTTTTCAACAATTTTTTTCGTACAAAATAAAAATAAAATTTAAGTTGCACGAGCACGCTTCGCATTCATGGGAAAAAATTAGCTTTTTTCAAAGTGTTGCCATCACATTGATTAAAGCTCCAATTGAAAATAAATTAAATCTTTTTGGAAATGAAATCTGCAAAAATATAATTTTAGGCACGTGTCTGTAGGAAATGAAACAAATATGAAATATTATTTTTTCTAAAAAATAAATTCAAGAAAAGTTATTAAATGATCTTTTACATTCTCTATATTATTAATCCAATAAATCAGTTTTATTTTAAGGCAAGTTTTGTTTAATATGAACAGGATATCCATTCAAATCAGGGCTACACAGCTAATTTGTAAACCTTTAGTTAGACACAGACAATCTGCTAAAATGGTCTAAATCGAAAATGATTATATTTTATGTAACTTGATTCAATAAATGCTCTAATAAATAACGAATTTTTGATTTTACATAAAGCTTCTGCTGTGGAAATCACGATTAACAAAATGTTCTTGAAACACTAATATTTTAAATAAAAAAAGTCAATTTCCAATCAACTAAATCAATCACTTAAACTGACTGATTTATGAAAATTTGAATATCACTATTCAATAAAAAAAAGGATAATTTTAGATTTTCCATCGATCGTTTCAAAGAAAATACGCCAATCAGCGCACAGGTTTCTCAAGATTAATTGGCCTAAGATTATGAAAATGTTGAGTTTTTCTAAATTTTTAACATTCAAAACTTCATAAATAAGTCTTAGTTGATCGTGGAAAATAGAAACATTCATTCATTTATTGAAAATTTGGTGTGTCCAGAATATTTCTCAGAATATGATACCTTACTGCATTAAATTTAGACTTCATAATTTTTGAAATATATTTATAGGCCGGAACAAAATATTATTATTGATTTCATTTCAATCCTTTTGAAAGCAAAACTAAAAACTGAATTTTATGCTGAATCTGAGAAATTTTTGTTGAATTATTCTTTGAGATATTACATAAATTATGAAAAATATTGTGTAGTTCACATAAGACTTATATACCAAGCTATTCTGTTTGCAATACTCATATTCAATAATAATAATAATAAATAAATAACAATAAAGATGATAAATAAAATAAGATGCTTGGTTTTATTAAAAAATATCTTAATATTAATTGAAATTTCATCATTTCCACTTTAAATTAAAGTTGAAGTTTTACCGGAAATGACAACAAATTAGCAAAATATATATAGTAAATTGAACGAAACGATCTAAACAACAGTATAAGTTTGGTATGACTATCAAAATTTGAAGATTAAAAATGTTTTGTTTGAGTATCTATTTAACCAGTTACTTAAAATATTTAATTGAAAATTGTAGCGAGCGGTAATACTGGCGAACCGGCTGGTCGCCAGAGGCGGCTTGTGAAAAAATAAAGTGGACTAAAGATTTCTGAGGTTGATTCAGACTTTTATTTCTGAATCATATGTGTGATTAGACGTTAATTTCTCAAATTGATTTTTGGAAGATCTCTGATAAGTCTGTGTTCCAATGATCTCTCGGCCTTTATGCCTAGTCCTTAATTATTACAGGATGAACTCGTATATATGGAATATGGAATATGTAATTGATATGACTGCATATAGAGTATAAATAAATATTTATTTATATTATTGTAAATAAACATATGCAGAGTTTATCATTGTACTGGGTATGCTACACTACACATTTCTTGCTAAAGCCTTGTTTTACTTATACTGTTAAGTATTCATTATTCTTTTTTAATATTAACAATATAATTATTTCAGCTTAAATTCAATAATTTTAAATTTTTATTATTAATTTTTCAATTTCTTTAATATTTTTTCCATGAGAATTATTTATTGAAACACTTTGTTCTGACTAATTACTGTATTTATTATTTCCTTTAATTTTTTCAGAAATTTAGCTTATGAGTATGAATGACAAAAGCAGGCATGTGTCTGTTCCACAACCCTTACCAGCTAATTTTGGCCCACCTGTTCCCCCTGTTGGACCGGGGCCAGGGCAATGTGTGGGACAGCAACCGTGGATGCCAAATTCTGTCCATCCTGCCCCTTATCATATGCCTCATCAGGGTTACCCATCGAACTATAAAAGCAACACTCCGATCCGAGCCCCCGAATATCCTCCAATGCATCCAGCAGGGTATGTCCAGCGCTACTCCTCCTACGATGCACAGTGCCAAAGCTTTCCCTTTGGAAAGATTCATGAAGGTCCAGGGCGCCCTCCAAATCCCACTGCATATCCCATTGTGAGGCATTACAATTCTCAACATGTTTATAATGAAGTTCCCAAAGAATCACCCAAGAACTCATTGGACATGTTTCCTCAAAGTAAAAGTCCAGGTCAGGCAGCTGTACCCAAGGAGAAGAATAATGCCCAAATCCTTGAGAAAAATGGTAGAGATGATATGTCTTCTCCATCAGATAGTAAGAGTGATTCCGAGATGAACAACACTTCCACCGAGTCATGTGCTGAAGATACCCGATCTCCAACAAGTTGTGATAAACAAGAAAACTTTTTTACAGAAAAAAGTGAAAGTTCCATTAAATCTATCAGTGATTCAAACTCGCGCTCAGAAAATGAACCTCTCTCAAAAAAGTGTAAAGTTAGCAATGATGCCAGCCCAGAGCGAAGCAGCCAAACTTTTTCTTCCATTTCAAATAGCAATAATCATGCCAAAAAGGAAAGCTCTATGCATCGCCCACCATATGAGATGAGGATTCACAATCCTTCGTACCAGCATGCTGATAACATGTATGGTATGTATCCGGAGGGAGAGCGAAGAATGCACAATAACAATCTACAGCACAATCCAAATATGGGTATGAACCCTCATCATATGAGTGACCCAATGCATTATGGTTACCAAGGCGTGAGTCGCGGTGCAGTAAGTGATATTGACAAGCTTACTGATCTCGATTTCTCTGAGAAAAGTAATACTTCCGAAAATGTCTTCCAAGTTCCTTCTATTTCTTCCACGACTCCACCGAAGATCTTCCCACCCATCCCACCTTCTCCCATATCCGAGTCGTGGGACGATTCGAAATATTATCAGCAGCAAGAAGAAACAGATTCAGAGAAGGTTCCGAGGAAGAAACGAAAGAGATGCGGTGAATGCCCTGGATGTCTACAAAAGCAGAACTGTGGAAGATGTGGACCTTGCCGAAGTGTCAGGAGTCATCAGATCTGTAAAATGAGGAAATGTGAATCTCTTAAGACCAAAAAAGAGAAGGTAAGCGAAATTTATGCTTATTAACTTTTTTAATGTTGCTCCATATAGTGCCGCAGATCTCCTCCACAGCGTTTCCCCATTAACGACTCTCATAACCGCATTCTAGGTCAGTGGTTACTTTTCTGGAGCCAACATTCGGGAAATTTGGCCCCTCTTTATGATAAACCTGTCTTCAAATAAAATTGGAACTTCCATTCCTTTTATACTTAACTCCTTGTTTCCAGAATGCAGTAATGAATGAGTACAATTGCATACGGATCTTTCTTTTTACGTACGAGTGTTGAGGTGGTCGCGTTCGTCTTCTGGACTCCTCAAACTCATCACTCCAAGTCTCCAAGACTCGCATATTTCCCCGGGAACATCCTTAGTAATTCTTCCTACACTTCTCGTTTGCTCTACAGACCAAGATTGTTCCGCCAGTATAAAACTAGAACGGCAATGCTGTATTGGTTTAGTAAGGAGAGAGAGTTAAATATTTTTAAGGCTGAATATTTTTTTACTAAACTCCAACTTTTCAATGCAAGAATGAAAATCTTATTTTATTCTTTCATATCATCGTGCGCTTCACCGGTAAATATCTTTATATTTTTAGTAATCCTGTTAACTAATATTCTCTTCACAATAAAAGAAAGTCTAATTTCAAATTAAGAGAGAAAAGATTTGTGCATCATTTTTTATCAATTAAAAATTTGCCACCCCATCCAAACTTTTTAAATATAAATTTTCTTTCTTGAAATCATCTGAACTTTGCTTTCTTATTTATAAGTATTAGCTATGCAAAATAGCTCATGTCTGCTACGAAAATGCTTTTTTTAAACCGACAATTTTATTTTGTTAAATCATTTATACATTTAACTTTAACAAATAATTAATATTTTTTGCCATTTATAATTAATAAAATAACTTGTTTTTGTAAGTTATTCCGAACATGAAAATATAAAATCAGTTAATTATCTATGATTTAATTATAAGTCAAAACTTATTGGGAACGACATTTTGGTGCCGATGATTTTTTAGTTAATTTTTTTTTCATGCTCTGAAAATAAATATAACATTCATTTTGGCCATCACCTTTTATTTGCAAGTTATGGCGTAACGTTATTTGCTTTAACACATTAACGTAGGTTCAGACGTTAAAACAAAAATCTTTTCTTTAGTAAATTCTATAAAATATTTAATTAATTGAAGAATGAAATACCGTAATATTTCTGTAAATATATAACAGCTTAATTAAAAAGTAAATTCGTGAATAATTATGTAAAAATAAAAATGTTTCACTCCCGAAAACTTTTTTTGTTTGAATTTTTTTTAGTAAACTTTGTACAATTTCTTTACAAATTTCAACAGTAACCGGTCTTTATAGAAATATCCCATCTGTCCTCCATTGTCTTTGTCTGGATGAAATTGTTCACTTTGTACTTATCGCATCAGATAGATAAGATTAGATTAGTAAAGTATTCAGGGAAATAGCCCATATGACTGTGCAAATAATGAACCTTTATGTTCCTATTATAACCGAGGTCTCTGAGGCTGTTTAACATCTTGCTAACTAAATCAACGTAGTAGAAATTAAAATTAGTTAATATAAATATTATTTGAAATTTTTGTTTGAGTTTTCATTATTTTATGTAAGTAATATATATATATATATATAATTCTAATTTCTTATTTTGACTTTGATACTGATTTCGTTTTTTGTTATTTGGTATAAATTAAATAAAATATTTTTCCTTATTCTACTTTTTTTGACAAAAAATCGAAAATCAGCTAAAACCGTTTTTTTTTTTTTTTTTTTTTTTTTTTGGAAATATTGAATTCGAAAATCGGTTTTTCAAAATGTCGGTTTTTGTATAAAGCCTAAGATTGACATATAAATATAAGCAAATCATTAGAAATAAATCGTGTAAAGAAATAATTATTTTTATGTACCTTACATCTCCATTTCTGATTGGCTTCTTCTAGCTGTAGTTGAAAAGAAAAGTGCTGCCTACACTCCACTGGATGTTTGCTGTTGGATGTTTGGTTTTAAATACTTTGACCTGGAGATAAACAGAATGTTAAAATTTATCATCTGATTATTTTTTTTCGAGTCTAAATTTTAATTTCTAATTCTGTAAAAACGGAATCTGCTGCTATCGGGCTTTAAATGATTGATATCAGTTTTTGGCGTTCAGTATTTTTTCTTCATATGAATTACATGATAAGAAGTCCTAAAGATTGAAAAGCTGGCTGGGACAGATAACTGTTCCAGTGAATCGGAAAATGTTCTTTGAATAAAGCAAAGGCCTTAATACATCCACGATTTTAGGACGCATTAAAAGTAAGTCGTTCGATTCCACTACACACATACACATCATACAGCTCGCAAATTCGATATAGCGAAAATGCGCCATTTGAAATGGGAAGAGTATATATTTAAATGCGTTTTTCCTTTGAAAACACGACGAAAAGTGACAGCAACCGAGATTGGATTTGCCATGATTTATTATTTTCCCTTACGGATTTTTTTCTTTTTCTTTAGCTGCATCTAGTATAAAAAATAAATAAATAATGCTCGCATATATATGAAAAAAAAGGGGGGCAAATAGAAGCATAAAAATAAGGTCAACGTCCGGAACGCCTGCGCCAATAAAATTTCTTCGCCGTTTCAGCATTTTTAGGAGCCGATCGATTTTTGGGTCGTTTTCTGCTCAGAAGAGAGAGATGGAACGAAAGTACTGAAAGCAAATATATTAGGAATGCAGCTCCCGTTTCTACTTTTCTTTCGCTTTCCCTGAAAATTCAGTTTTCTGCTGCTTCGTACATCTCCGTTTCTGAGCGGCTTCTGCTCCCCTCTCACCTCCCCCCACTTCCCTCGTTGCAGGGGGGCAGGGACTTCACTCTAATTACAAACCTTTGCCTAAATGTGGAATGACGGTTCGTTTCCTTCGAGGATAACCCCTTGTCCTTGAACTTGTCGGGTTTTCGAACTCCAGGGGGATGCAGCGGATGAGGGAAAGGTTGCCACTCAAGAGGTTGGAAGGGGTTGCTTTTAGGGGGGAGATTGAAATTGAAAATGGAGGAAATCAACTTTTGGAAAATCTCTATCTCTTGGCCAGCGGAACGCTTTCGTGGACACCTTTCAAATGTATTGAGCTTTGCAAACTTAACACTAATTTTATGTAATGTAGTTATTTTTGTAGTTTTGCTTGACATAAAACTCTTCTGACAGAACAGACTTTTCTATGACTGCATATTCCTGCACTAAATAAAATTACAATACACTCCCGAATATCCGGTGCTTCTGTACTATTCGGCCTAGTTTCCTTTTATTGTAATTAAATGAGGAAGACAAGGCGTTGCATTGACTAAAAACTGAAAGTTTTGACTCTTACCTTTTCATACCTGTGCAATCATTTATCAATGAAAAATGAAATCAATTTGAGTAATTTTCTTAAGAATTAGACCTACAATTTTCCTTAATGTTTTATGTTTCCTGCTAGGCATTACAGAATTTAGTTAAAATGTAAACAAGTTTATATTTTTTAACTTAGTTTTTTTTGTAATAAATTATTGAAATTTGTTGTGCAGTATATAAACTACCAGCACAGAATCTTCTATTTTAATTCCATACGTTACCGGCAACTGCTTACGTAATTCAAAAGACGCGGCCACGTTCACATTCTACGTGGCTTGAGTACTTAATAAGAAGTGAGAAAATACGTAATATGTTTGGTATAAAAATTTGTCTTCTGGTATTGGCAGGCAAAGAAATGTGTTCATAGAATTCTGACCTATCCTGCTTAACCTTCCGTCACATTAGGCTGAATACTCGGGAGTGTACTGTTTATATGTTTACTATTTCATATGTGATGTATAGCAAAAAGTATTGTAAACTTTGGCGTAAATGATTTAAATAAACGAAATTTGACATGTAGTCGTCTCAAATTGTAAAGCGTCGCATTTAACCTGAAAGGCTTCAATGGGAAGAGGTGCTTATTGCAAATGATATAGTATTTTTTTTAATAACTGTGAAGGCAAGAAAGAATTCTGCAATCGAATGAACAAAATGGAACATATAATTTTGCAGCTAAAGAATTTTCAAAATTCTCAGACAAACATTTTTAAAATGAAAACATTTGGTTGTTAATTTTAGCATTTTTATTAACACCATATAAAAATGTTTTGGTACATAATGCATGGACAAACTTATTTTTGGCCACACGCTGTAAATGATATTCTTAAATGTAAATATATGAGAAATTTGAGAAAGAATACTGTTGGGTTTTTTTTTCTGAAGAGCTTGTTAAAAATAATCATTGATATTAGAGGTTCTAACATTAATTCTGCTTTTAGGTAATAATATTTACTTTTATAGGAAAATTCAATTTTGAGTTGAACTGTCGTTTAAAGAATATCTAACAATTCTACCTAAAGGCTTGTTTAAATTTCGAATGGTTTTGATTCATTAAACTCTTTTAAGTATTTCGTACTTTTATAAAAATGCCGGTGTTTAAACTATTTAATTAATTTAACTAAACTATTTAATGAAGGAAATATATTAAAACTATTAATATTTTTAAATTCCAAACAACTTTCATTAAAGATTTAAAAACTGAATCGTGCATTATATATTTTGATGTAAATGGTTTAGGAATTCACGCTTGAAAGAGTTAAGAAGCCGTAAGTTCCAACCGAAAGAGTGACATTTCGAAAGTCAGTACGGTTGCGCTTGATATATATTTTGTATTTGATCTATTTGTTAGATTCTTCCAATTACACCTGTTATAATACGTAATCTAAAGTCCTACGACTATATGCAGGATGTTCCAAAAATTCATTTTACAATTTTTAATGATAAACCAGCAGGCATATGAGCGCAAGTCATTTTGGCAATAGATCATGGGTTCGGAATCGCAAAGGGATGCTGCTACAGATGGTTTTTTGTCAATACATTAAGCAAAAATAAAGGATACACCAAATAAAATTTACCCTACAGATTTAAGCCCCCAGACAATTAATTGACAACACTAAATGCTGAGAAAGATGAACGGTTTTAAGTATATTTCTAGCAATTGTGGTAGTAAACTTAAATCTCTAGTTCTGTTCTACTTTTTTTTTTCAATCTCTAAAAAATGGCCACAGGCAACGGCAACGTCCTGATGTTTCGGAGTTCCGCGATGTGACGAAGTGGTCACGAGCACATCCACATCATAATTTGGTATAGTTATTATAATTTGTAAATTTAGAAAAGATTAAAATTAATTGAAACTAGTTTGGGCGAGCACATAAAGCTCTAACGTCATGAAATTTGGTAGAATTGTTAGATTAATATTTTATGACATTATTATTAATATAATATTATTTATGGGGGAAAGGGAACTTTAATGGAATTACGTTGCATGTGCCTTTTACTATGGGAACTGATTTAACTATTTTGATTAGTTATTTTCGAAAAAATCCAGAAATTTCACGCATCCTAGCTATCTAAGGCCGAAACAGGAATAATTTTGAGAGATTTTAATCCGCCAGATTCATAACAGAGTTAATAAATTCTCAGTCTTTATGCAGACGGAAAATTAATGTAAGAGTTGTCGATTGCAGTTCTAGATCTTCTTCTGAAGTACCCAGCAAAGTAGTAGCCCAGAGTAGGAAATGTCCGGCAAAAGAGTCACTGATGTCCTGCTCTGCGGAAGAGTCGGACTATCAATGTACTACTATCTAGTACCTTAAACCACTTATAACTTCTTTGGTATCTGGATGCTAATGACTTGTTGACACAAATCGAATATCTAGACTAGGCCTAATGGATGGAAATTTACAATATCACAGCAGTTTATTTGCATGAATCGCAAATTCTTTGAATTCTTGCTCTGGATACTCCGAAGGTTTTTAGTTGACACTGCATCCTACTTACTAACGTGTCTGCCATGCTACTCATCCATCTGCTATTAGGGCATTGTGGATTTGTATTCCATTAAGCATCTGTTGTACATTGTATCCTTTTCTTTAATTTAAATCGCAGATAAAAGGCCATTAAAGCCATCCAAGATTAAGCATCTCTTTTCTGTCTTTCTGATCCCATGTTTGGTTACTATAGATTTTATCAGAAATTTCCTCAAACTAAGGATAAGATTAAAATTTCTACGGAAACGAATCCGTCCTCCAACTTAAGTGTTGTCATTTTAGTTTTATTTTTTGATCACATGACAATAATAACGATAAACAAGATATTTTTCTTAAAAACAGAAATTTATGATTACTTAAAGTACGACGTAGTATTTAAACGATTATAAACTCAAAATTGTGTCACGAATTTATTTCCATGTGTGTGAGCGCGCGCGACCTTGTAGACTTTCGGCTGTGAGAAACACCTTTCCAATATTAGTATGTATGTGTTCTTAGTTTGATATTCATTTTTGTAATAAAATATTTTAGCGTAGAGTGCTTGCTTTTGCAGTTGCTCTATATTGGGAAAAAAAAAAAAAATGTGAATCGGTGTCTAAAAAATAGAAAGATTAAAAAAAAAAGCTAATTATTGATTTTTTTAATTGAACTTCATTCTAATAATTGATATTTCAATTATAATTATCTCTATGGCATTGGATGAAAGTAAACAGTTGAAGAATACTTTCAATTTTCTGCTTTTTCTTTATGCTTGATAGTAAATTAAACAATCATGGGAAAAAATTAATAAAATTCATCAATAAAGCATATTTACACGCATTTATTAATTAATCAATTAAGAAGATTTAAAAAATATCTCGTTTCATTTTAGATATGTAGCATTTCATACTGAAATATAGAAATTATCTGCTTGGCTAGGCATTTTCATTTAAATCAGCTTAACTATATTTGTAAACTCATCAACACACACAGTAAAAATTTGTTTGAATTTCAAAACAAAATTGCCATTTGAGATCACATGCGCATGTCATTTTACATCTGATGTATGTTGTCCCGCTTTTTCCTGTCATTGCATCTTTTATTTTCTGGTGATTGCTCGTTGGATTCCAGTATTATATTGACGCGCTGCACTGACTTTTATCATGTGAATAATATTATATGCTTTGATAAGAATATTATTGTAATTTGACAGTGCTAACATATTTTTCAAATGCTTAGAAAAAATCGGCATCCTTCGAAGCTGTATTGGTTTTCAAAAAATGAAGTTTTCTAACACATAAAAAAAAAAAGGGTGACCAGAAAAAAGTGCCCCAAAAGTAAAAAAAAAAAAAAAAAAAAACGGATGAATAAATATGTATTATTGTAATTATATATTCTAAATTTTGTTGTTAAAATTCTTTATACACAAAATTTGAAAACTTAATGTACAATGGTTTTCAAGATATTACATTTCCTTCGAGGGGCGTTTATTTCTGGTGACCCTGTATATCGAGGCAGTCTAGTTAAAAGTTTCTTCCTTTCTTTTTCACTCGCCTTTCAATTTGTGAAAGCGAAGATTTGACTCCATTTTTATCTAAATTTTCGTTATCATTGTGTTGTGACTTTATCATTGGAAAGTAAATAAGGAAGTAAGACACAAATTAATGATAAATAAAAAGAATCTTTTCTTAAGTTATTATTTCGTAAATTAATTTTTATTTTACATTAGAATCTGCTTTCTATACGAGATGAGAGTACTGTTTGTCTACCTCAAGAATAGCTCCCGCCAATATGTCTACGATAGTCTGTTGCCGTGGAAACAAGACCTGCTCCATTTTCAATAGGGGATTTAAAAAGAAAGGCATCCATGT
This sequence comes from Argiope bruennichi, assembly GCF_947563725.1. Lineage (NCBI taxonomy): Eukaryota > Metazoa > Arthropoda > Arachnida > Araneae > Araneidae > Argiope > Argiope bruennichi. Next base: position 142,017,787 of record NC_079151.1, on the reverse strand, counting down.
TGGCTTACTGATCGCCTTGATGACGTATTGGCGATTTTTTTAATTGATTTATAAAGAGTGAAAAAAAAACTGTTTAATATATTAATTATATAATAATATTTAAACTTTTAGACATAAAAATGAAATATTAATGAATATTCAATAAAGATGAAAATTATTACTATAAAAAAGTAATTATTTAACTTTTTAATATTTGTTTAATATTTTCATAACTATTAATAATTATCAAGGACTTTAGATTATTAATACAATGACAGAACTTCGTTGATTATTAAACTTTCAGCATGTATTTTCAAACAATTTCTAAGGCAAAACAGTTTTTAAAGTGAAATAAAATAAAATAAAATACCGTCTAAATTTCCAAAATAATGTTCATTCAAGTATTTCAAAATCCTCTAAATCACTCTCGCAAGTTTCAGTTTCCTCTGAATCAGAATCATCATTGGTATCAATTTCTCTCAAATATCTGTGTCTCCAAAAAACAATATTTGGTCTTTCCATGAGTACTTTTCTATTATTAACGCACTTCTTCCATCGGAAATTCATTGAATGTAAAACTTTGCACAATGTGTCTTTTTGCCACGAAAATCCAATTTTTTCTTTCAACACGGGTAGTAATTTTCTGAGGGATGGTACTTTCCTTTCTTTTATGTAAAAGTCTTGAATTGTTTGCCGTATAACACACTTGTCAAAGTCGTCTATTTCACAGTTTCGCTCACTAGGTCTTTTACGGTGTTTACCGAGTGATTTTAAAACTGTCGATGAGCCCGATGTTGAAACTTCCTTTCTTATTTTTTTTATTGTTGCTTCAGAAATTCCAGTTGCTTGAGAAGCCCTTTTCAGAGCTTGTGGGAGTGGAATTAACGCAGATTTCGATGAAGCTTCATTGGAACAAAATTCCGCAACATTATATACAATTTTACGTGCCTGCGATTTCAAAATTTCACCCTTCCTTAACTTAAAGGCCATCTTGCAAGTTTAGCAAAATCAATTAAACCAGTAAGGAACAAATAATTTTAAAAGCAAAAGCAAAATAAACACAAGGATAAGATAACGCGTGCAACTCTTTTAAATCCGAGAAGACGAATGACGTGATGTAACCTTTAATTCCGCCAATTCCCTACACGCTTAATCCCCATTAGAAATGAACTAGTCTTGTTACTATAGCGACCGCCACTAGATAGACTTCTTGGCGGGAGCTATTCTTGTGATCGACAGACAGTACGGTGCGTCGTATCGAAAAGTCGATTCCTTTCTCTTTGCATTTGAAATTACCGTTTGAGTTTTCGTTGAATTTAATGCTTACCTAGTTAATGTCATATTTTGGTTAAAGAAACAGCGGAAAAAAATCAATCAATCATCAACTATCTCGATTTTTTTTTTTTTTTTGAAAACAGCTAATTTGATCTTCATATTACATTTTGATTTCATTATTTTTTTCTCAAATTCATTTGCAAATACGAAATATTTTTTCAATCTGCTTTTAAAAGGGGAAAAATTCGTCCTCCGCTGGTGTGGTGCGGAAGTTTGGAGAGGAAATGACAGTTAAGGAATTGACCTCGTCATCTGACCTTGGTTCAAAATGACGAGGTCCCCCCCAAAATAGCCCTAGTGCCCTTAATAGTCCTTTAAACTCGACGTTAATATAATTAAACTATTATGTGATGTAAGAGAAATGACTTAATTTTGTATGTCTGCATACAATTCGGAATCAATAATAGATTCATTAATTTTTCTGAAAATCGAAATTTTAATTTTGGACTAGAAAAAATGGCAGATGGACAGTTAAGCTTGACGGAGGAAATATATTTGTATTATGTACTGCATTTACATTCATGACTTCGGCTGGGATTGTATCTGCTATGAAGTTAAAAACGCCTACATATTTACAACGTTTAGTAACTAAGATTAAAAAGAAAAAAAGCACGTTTTTATGTAATGTACAAGGAAAAAAAATGAAGGAGCGAATTAAATTTTTGAATCTTTATTCCGAAAAAGTGATCTTTATTTATATCCTGTGTATGTTGTAGGTGTACTAAGAGAATTATTAAAGGACAGTAGAATTCCCCGAGATGTCGAATGGAAAAAATTTGCTTGATGACAGTAAAAGTATGATAAAGACGAAGAATAACCAAGCACTAAGTGTGTTGTTTGATTGATTTCCAAATTGTATTGGGGATTGTACTCGCAACCCCAAGATTTTACACTCATCGAGGAAAAGTTATAATTCTTTTTAGATCAAAATGAACTTATTCTGAATTTCTTCTTGGGGTGGAATTGTATGGCTGTTCAAACAGATAGAAATTCATTTATATATTTGTAGATATATTGTTTACATCACTGATTGCATATTAAAAATATTTACCGCATCAACAATGTTTTAAATAAAATATTTTATTTATTAAAATTTAATTCATTTTTAAAAATTATTTGAAGATTTCCTATGCGCTAATTTTATTTTTTTTTTTTTTTTTTTTTTATAGATCGAAGTAATATTTCTGAACTTTCAACTCGAAATATTATCTGATGCAAAATAAATCAAAATTATGCTGTTTGACTTTCTGATATATGAACTATTGTAATTGTCAAAAAAAAATTCGAACTGGAGATTTTATCGCTGTCCATGTTTTAGGTTTCCCTGAGTTGAAAAATAACAACACATATTTGGAAAATGTCTGCCTGTCGGTCCACCCGTTTTGTGACAAAGATAACTCAAAAGTGCTTTGAGCTAGGTGAATGAAATTGGTATATGGTCTTTACACCATATTTGTAAATTTCTATCTAATAGTGAGGCAAAATCTATTCAGAGAAAGCTTGTCCTGCTGTTCAAATATGTTAACGCGATAACTACAAAACAAAGAGAACTGGATAAATAAAATTCGGTTGATTTAACCTTTATATTGTAGACTCTTATCAAATTTTGAGTCAAATCCAACGCGAGGTTGAACGTCTGTCGATCTGTCCTTTCAGAAGCATGTAAGCGCGATCACTTAAATAGATCAAATTTGATATATGACTGCAACTGTAGTTCTTTATCAAATTTTGGTTTCAGTCGGTTGGGGAAAAAAAGCGTTTAAAACACAAATTCATCTTTATTAGAGATAATGCGAGAAAGTTTCGGGGAGACCATTCCCGCTGGTTTAGTATATTGTCAAATGAATTTACGTGTGACATTCAACTTACAAAACAGTTATTGAAATTCTGATCTTATCAGACTGTAATCATCTAACCGATTACTTATCAGACTTTCGTCTGTAAGTTGGAAAATTCTTATTATTTTCCAGAATAAAATGGGGGGGGGGATTGATCTCGTGGTGATAAAGTGTTCGTGAATTTTTTTTAAGTAAAGGGAATTTTTTTAACCAGTTTATAATTTAGTTGAGGGTGCGGATTGCATATGTGTTTCAATTATATTCAAGCTATGAATGCCCATTGGATCTGTTACTACGTATTTACGATTGCATTCTGTGTAATAAATCCTACTTATGGGTCTGCAAGAATTGGAAGAAGGGTGAAGCAGAAAGAAGTATTTTAACGACTTCTCGACGGAGGACAAACCGAAGAATTCAGCGATTGCCTCCTTCCCCCTGCCTTTTGTCCAATGAATGCCTTTTGGAATTTTGTTAGCCTTCAGAACGATAAAGGGGCTGTCGATTTATAAAGTAATGTCTTTTTTAGGTTGGAACTTTCGGTCGAAGTATTCAGACAGAAATATCCAGGCATCCAGGGTAAAATATTGAATTTTTCTGACACCGTCATATTAACGTAGAAACATTACGTTTGTGAAGGTGGCAGGTGAGGGGGCAGTGTATTACAATTTTTGCATTTATGACGTTAAAATTGGTGCCAGGAATATCTGTTATCTATTTCCAGAACCAGTTCTACATTAATGAAAAAAAAAAATCATATATTTAAAATTATTATAGAGATCCAAACACATTATTATATTCAAAATAAAACTTATTTTTAAAAAAATATACAAGTTAATGTATCAAGTAAGTTTAGAAAGCTTTTTTTGATGACATTAACTTTAAATTTGGTTCTTAAAACAAAGTCGTCTTTCCGTTGCATCTTATAAAAGAACATAGTAGTTATTGGCTTTTTCGAGTTAAATAATTTTATCTATTTTTTTAGCGATATCTTTTTTCCACTGATATTTTTGAAGAAGTATTAATTTTATTCTTTCGTATTAGGATTTTCAATATTATGATATTAATGTTTTGATTATTATTCCTATCAGTCTACCATGTATGTTGAGGGCTTTTTATAGAATGCTGTTTAGCAGCAGTTTGAATAAGGTAGGAAGAGCAGTTTTACAGGAATGCCGTTCTCTGCAATTTAAAATTCCCTGAAGAAAATTTACTAAAAATATGTTAAAGAAAATCCCAAGTTAAATTAGGGCCGCGGTGGCCTGATGGTAAGGTCTCGGCTTCGAAACAGGAGGACTTCAGGTTCGGGACCCGATTCCACCAAAGAACCGTCGTGTAAGCGGGTCTGGTGCACGCTAAATCCGACGGGGCCAAACGTCCTCCCGCTGGTGTGGTGTGGAAGTTTGGATATGGGGATGTCATCTCAGGTGCTGTCCTCGTTCTTCTGACCGCTGTTCAAAATTACGAGGCCCGCCCCAAAATAGCCCTAGTGCTGTTTTCAAATGGGATGTTAATATAACTAAACTAAAAACCTAAGTTAAATTAAGAATTAAATTTAAAAATGAATTAGTTTTTATTATTATATGAAAATTAATTATTTTTGTTTTATTTTAAGTGTTTAAAAAATTTATATCGATTTTTTTTTCTTATCAATCACAAGAATAAATTATCGATTTAATATTCAGTTTTTTAAACAATCACTAATAAGAATTGCAGATTTTGACTTTCATTATCAGTAGTGGAATTTATAAATGCGATGCTAAAAACATAGAATATTTTTTGCATCTGCCCCCCCCCCTCCATTCAATATCTTAAATTCGCTGAATGCTTAGCATTGCAATGGCAATGTACGTGGAAGAGATTTTGATCCCTTCCCCACAGTGTCCCGAACCACGAAACGAAGCCTGCGAAAAATCGACATTGATCATTGTCCATCCCCTCCCCTGCCATCCCTTCCCAACTGGGGAGAAACTGGTTTATATCATCTATATTAAATAATTGAATTTTTTCCTTGTAAAAAAGGCGAAGGAAGAATGAGCATTTCTTAATGATATTTTTAGTTTTTAGAAACATTTATGATTAATCACAAGCCTAAAGAAGTTATTTAAAATATAAACTTGCAATTTAAAAAGTAATTATCATTGTTAAGCAAATCTTATTCAATGAAATTGAACTGTTATTTGTAAAGTTTATTGAATACACTCTTATTCAAAAATATTTTTTTTTAAATTTTATTTTCTATTTATTTTTTACTTTTTTCTTTATGGATTGATTTCTCATATGCAATTTAAATAAATAGTCATTAAGTTGTTTCAACGTATTACGAAATAATGATGATATTTTGTTTTGAACTAATTTACTTGAATTTATTTCTAACATTTATTCTCATTTTAATTTTATAAAACAATTATATACAATCTTTAAAATTTTAAAAAATGCGATCGCGTCCATTCAATTCTAAATTAAACACCGCCCCCTCGAATTTATTTGGAGCTTCATCCAGGTTAGTCACACGCGAGGAAAGAGCGAAGTAACGAACGCGCATGTGGACCACACTTTTCTGCAATGAAAAATCTCACTCCCAAACAAGCAACGCGAAATTATTGATTGCTTGCTGTAACTTGTACCTATCTTCATCAAAAGCAACCTCGTCAAACAATGGCGCCCGGGCAGTTGATTCGCTCCCGTTAAGAAACAGTAATCTAAACAACGGCACCTTCTCTTTCCCCTTGATGAGGCGTTGTTCTTATTTTGGAGATCTGTGTCACGTATGGATGATGTTGTAGTAGTAGTAGTAGTAGCGGTGGTAGTAGAGTAGTAACCGCGATCGTAGTAAAGAAAGAAAAAAATAAAATATCCCTTTTGTTGATAAAACTTGCAAGTCTCGTGTTAGTTTCTCGACACTGAGATTCTATGGAATTGGATCGCATTATTCAGTGATTATCTTATCAAAGCTCATAAAATGGAGTGGATAAATTATTTTGTAAGTGTGTATTGTTTCCGCAATACAAATATGGCTTGGTTTTAATTACCCAAGTCGAAAATTCTCGACATATTGCTCTTTCTTATTTCTATTTAAGTTTTTTTTAATTGATGACTGATTGACATTAGATAAATTTCCACTTTAATTTATTGAGAATTCTCACATCGAAAATATTAATTAATTTCTGTTGAGTGTATTTTCAGTTTTTAAAACTTTTTATGTTATTAATATGCTCCAATCTTATTGAGATTATAAAATAATACACCTTTCTTTTGCATGTGTACATTATCATTTAAATGTATTATCTAAAATCAACTATCAATCAAATATTTAATATTTGTTTTGGTTGTGTGTTAATTATTATTCTGTCAGTCTTTCCTAGTTTTATAATATATTTATTTTTCAGTTATTGTAATTATTCTTACTAAAATTTATATTCATTATTTTTTAACATTTTAAGTGTAAAGAATTTTAATTTCTTATAGGCAGCTGAAGAATCTTATAAAGCAGGCAGAAAAAGTAAAGAAATAATGAATACTGCTAATGTCGAAAGCTTGAGAAATTCGGGTAATGATATTGGTGGAAAAATGAATGGTAATCCACAATCCTATCTTAGTCATGGTGATAGTCAATCTCCTTCAAATTCTAGTTCAATGCATCTAGGAAGTCAAAGTGTAAGTAGTTAATAATTAGAAATTTCATTATTTTTTTAATATTTTTTTTTAATCTATACATTTTTAATAATTTTTTTAATGAAATTATTGATATTTTGTATAGATTTTCCCTAAAATATTATTTATAGATTATTAAAATATTAATTCACTAAATTAAATATATCGTTAAAATATAATCTAAAAAAATAATTCCCTTAAAATGCATGTCAAAACTGTTTATACTCTAACTCCATGCCCTAACATGTGCTACTGTTTACAAGAAGCATGTTAGGTCATGTGACTATAAATCCCACCTACAATTCCAAGTGGATCATTGTTCTGCTCACGTTTCTCCAGTTCTATTGGCATCGAGCCATGTTATGGTAGCCAGTTGCATTCTTTTACTTTTATTATCTGTACACTTGTTAAGAGTTGGGACATTGTTTTCCATGTATAAGTGCATAAATCTGTGTATATATATTTTGTTTCTTGGATTATAATTACTTATAGTTAGAAATATATAATTATGATTATAAGATATAGTAGTATAATAAGACTATATATATATAATCTTATTGAATTTGAATGATTTGTTTAGAATATTATTCTTTAAGTATGTATAAATAAAAAAAATAATTTGTCCTCATGAATTGTTTAATTTATGCACATAAAATTTCTACCCTGTATGTTAATTCTGTGTTGCATGCACACAGAATTAATTTCCAGAGAAGAAAGAGAAATACATATATTTTTCATATATTTAAGTCTTTTATCTTACTGCTTAAAAAATGTTTTTATTTTAAATTCTTCTTTCTTTATTAAAGTGTATAATAACTTATTTTAATAAAAATAATTAAAGTGTTATTTTTACAAAAAACATTAATTTTTAGACAAACAAAGGGGGTACAAACTTAAAAAATTGGTATTAAAAAGCTTTTATTTATGTAGATTTAAAAAATATTATTTCTTTAGCTAAAGTGAAAGAAAAACTTAAGTAATCTGTTTATTTCCTTATCAGATAAACATTTAAAAATGTTACTATACAAAGAAAATTGAAAAACTCTTTTTTAAAAATTATTTAAATTTATGTCTGTCCTGTTACTTTTATATCTTAAAAAATAATTCATTGGATAGAAAAATATATTAATAAAGAAACGAAGAAAAATAATTCATGTTTCTGTTTTATAATAATATTTATTTTACAAATTTGAAGGAAAATCTTTTTATTTTAATGTATTGCAAATTACTTAGAACTATTCGGCATATTCTACCAGTTTCCCATTTTCTATTAAAATTCATCTTTTATTTTTTTTCTTTTGTAATTCCAAATTGGAATTAAATTTGATTTGTAAATCAGTCTTCTCACTTCTTTTAGTTTTATATTTAAAGATTTATTATATTAATGCACTTCAATCATTTTTTAAGATTGTATAAACTTTAATTCAAATATATTTCTGCATATTATGCATGTGTAATTCAGTAAAAAGTTAAATTAAAGGGAAAGTAATGAGGGTGGGGATTATTTTCTTTCTTTTTTTCCCTTTATACTTCTCACCCTCCCCCCCTTTTTTTTTTCTTTTGAAGTGATCTTAACAGAACAATAATCATTTGTTGAAATATGTAAATACATTTTTCTTTCTTTTAATTTGATTTCTTATATTTCAACCATCAAAAATAAGTAATTTCTTGAATAGTATGCTTTGAAATGATTTAATATTAAAATGATAGATGATTCATAAAGTTATTCTTTAGCCCTTTCTAAGACCATGGGAAGTATGCTTCCCACCAAATTTATTAATCTTTGTATGAATTTATGTAGGTTGGCATAAGTTCTGGCAAATTTTTTTAGAAAGACAGAAACTTAGATGCTTCAATTCTTTATCTCAAACAAAATGTGTCTTGATTTGTTACTTAATTATTAATTAACCAAATTAATTAATCAAATTAAATTTATCTAATAAGCTAAATGAATCTCTTTTCTTATTCTAATTTTAAGCCTAAAAGTATTTTAACTTAATATGACTAGAAAGAAATGGTCCTTTAAAGGGTTAAATTATTGTATAGTTGGAAAATTACTCAAAATAATAAATATAGGCATTTCAGAAATTATATTATTTTTATAGTTTTAAAGGAGATACATTGTGTTATAATTTTCTTCAATATTTGACATAAATGAGACTTTAAAATTTAATTGCTTGAAACTTTTATTCTTACAGGTACGTAGTCATGATCAATATCAGCCGCAAGGGAATAGTTTTCAGCAACCTGCAATGATTAATCCTTATAGTTCTAATTCACAGTATGCATCCTATTCACCACAAGTGCCACCTCACAATCCTCACCTCCAGCCAATGTACGACGGTCGTATAGCTGTCAGTGTTGATGGAGCTGGAGATACTGATGGTTCCAACTCTACCCACCGCATGACCAACACTCGCTTAAAGACTTTGATTCATAATCGACAAAACCAGAGAGAACATGGGCAGTTAATACCTATTTGTAATCCAGTTCATGATCCATCATTTGCCTCTCCTGTGCCTCTTTCACCAGTAAATCAACAATCCTATGCATCACCGTACCTACCTCCATCAAATCATCAAGAAGTTATGCATAATTCTATGCCATATTCTGGACCACCAGAAACTTCTTCTCTCATGCATCTGCAACAGTTGTCCCCTAATTCAATAACTCCTCCAAAATCTTCAGTTCAGAATCAGTGGTCAGATAAAACTCCACCTTGGACAGATGGATCCTCATCTAGCCTTTCTCGAAAAACACCTGAAAATTCAGCTCCTGTGTTGCAGAAATCACCTGCTAAGCCATCCCAAAATGGGCACCCTGAGCTTTCCCAGGCCAGTGAAGAACCCAAAATAGTGAATGGAGGTGAAAAACCTGAAAACCCTTCTAGTAATTGTGCCTTAGATACAAGCAGTGAAAATGTTGATTTACAGAACAATCCGACAAAGAATCTTTCAGAAAGTGAAAAATCAGAAGCCAAGACAGTAGATCAAGAACGAAAGATTCCAACACCTTGTGATAGTTCTGTGAACAGAGCCAACATGCCATTGCACTCTTCTACTGGTACTCCACGATATGCCAATCCTGGCTTTTCGTCACCTCCTTACGCGTATAGGCATCCTGCGCCTCCACAGACTTTGACTCCAAGTGCACCCTCACAGCAAGGTTGTATGCCACCACCATCTTCCATACCTCCTATGTCGGGCACTACGCCACATGTCTCTGCCAATGGTGGGCATACGCATTCGGGGACGTCTGCAAATCCTATTCCTGTACCAAATGAAGCGAACTGTGATGAATCCAATCAGTCGCCTCCTTTTTTATTGAATACGACCACATCTATGAATACATATATAAATATTACCAATACATATAAATCTAAATTATCTTTTTCTAATGCTACTTGTTTGCCTACATTTGCATCGACGAGTGTGCATAATAGCACCCAAGCTTACGTCAATTCATACTCTTACAATAATCAGCAAATGCAGTTAAATTTTTCAGAAAATAGCCCTCTGCTTCCGAAAGGGGGAGGCAATTCCAAGTCATACATAGATAGTGGTCGTATTCAGGACTCTTTTAAGAGATCAGACATTCCTCACAATTTTGGACATCAAGACCTCCCCCTTCAACCATCTGCACCAAATTATCTATCCCATTTTCCAAGTAACTATGCAAATCATACTTCAAATGACTTTCTTGATAATAATTGCTCAACTCCAGTTGGTGTGGGTGCAGATAAGAAAGATATGGATCCGTTAGAAAGAATTGAAAAGCTGCGCAGCAACACAAAACTTGAGCCACCTCAATGCGATTGTTTAAAAAATAAAGAAGGTGAGAATATGTGTTTGTGCGAGTCTGATTTTAAATATTATACGATTTTATAATTGACATCATTTTAGAATGTAGATTTCAATCAAAGTATGAGAGAAATTTCAGCAATTTTTAACTAATTAGTTTTTAAAAATTGTTTTATTTTATTTTAGATACTCAAGAATTGTGATGTCAGTATATGTGTTATAAATTATTAGTTTTATATTAATGAAAATAAGTATGATGACATTTTAACTATAAAAATAAAATTTTTCATAAAAATTTATTGTAGTTTGTGTGGATATGTTTACTTCTTTAGTTTTATCACCTTTTAAATTAGATACAAGCAGAATTGGATGTACTGTTTCACTTAATACAAAATTCTTTATCATTTATGCTATAAAAATTGAAGTCTGTCAAAATGACAAGATGAAAAATTTCGTTTTCTAAAAATAGTAATTTCAAAGAAATGAAGGGGAGTGGGGGCAGAAATATTAGAAGTCAACATAAACGTGGTAGGTATTTTAGCTGCGGATACTACAGTTACAAAATTTTCCATTTAAAGGAATATATAGTGATAATTATGTTTAATAACAAAATGAATTATCATTTAGAAATGAAAAACATTATATTTAAACGTAATTTAACATTCGTTTTAAATGGCGTGTAATCAGTCGAGTTAAAAAAAAAAATTCTGAATATATTTAGATTGTTTAAAAGTCTTGTAAATATCTTAGGCAATTTTGAATAAGCTGAAGTAAAGCTTTAGATATTTAAATAATTATATTGAGAGCTTACATGAATTTTGAAGACTATATGCATTTTTTTTATTATTTCTGATAGAAAATAAAATATTAATAATTCTATAACCAAGCATAGTTATATCATTTAATTTTTTTAAATGGAGAGGCCAAATTTGTCATCAAAGATTTTAATAGATAAAATTTCCATCTTTTCTAAATTTGTTTTAAAGTAAAGATGTAAAATCACTAATATTTAATTTTCAAAGTATTAGCTTTTTTTTTTTATGTGTACATGCCAATTCTGTTACTTTAAAGACTTACATATTTTATATATTATTTATAATTTGAATTAAAATATTCTATGGAATTAAAAACTTTTTCAGTATTTAAAATATGGATGTAGAGTATAATATTTAAATGTAATTATTGAAACTCTATATCATTAATGTATTAAGATTTGGAATTATCACCAAATTTATTTTAGATTATTTTATTTATAATTTCAATCACTAAATAACTTACGATTAAACTTTTATAGCATACTGTCAACTGTTATTATAATATATTATAATAAGAGATTTTTAAATATTTATAAAAGATACTAAAAGCATAACAATATTTTGTTTTGAATCTTTAAATTAAAATCAAAGGTTAAAAATTTCAATTAAGTTTTGAACATTTACTTCTTGATATGAAATATTTTTACAAGTAGTGCAACCTCTTTTTTTTTTCTTTTGAAAAATTAACTTTTCCAAAATAGCCTATAACTTATAAAAAAATGTGTAGCTAAAAGTAGCAGAATTAAAATTTGCGACAGATTTAAAATTCAAACTGTAAAACTTGAAAGAAAATCATTTAGGCAATCAAATATTGTTATTTCATTTTTTTAAAGGAATTTATATGCAAATTGGATTGTTATATGATAATTTAAAGTTACTTGAAATCTTTTTCAAATATAAGTAGTACGCTTTAATTTTGTTAAGAATTGAATGAACCAAATTCATATTCTTTCAAACATTAGAAATACTGCTTGCTGAGAGTTTAATAATTTTCCTTCCATCTTTCAAAAATCGGAGCCTTGCATTTCATGTTATACAAACCTTGTCTTTTTTTTTTTGTCGGCTTTGAATTCAGGAATCTATATTGTTTATAACTTTAAAAAAATTAAATATTTAGATCATGATCATTATTAAGTTTTTAGTTGGATATTAAAACAAATTAACTGAAAAAATTTGCTTAAAATGTTTTTTACTTTAATAGGATATTTAAAATATAAATTTAGATGAAGCTACTGAAATAAAATAAGAAAAAAAATGACAGGTTGTTTTCTTATGCATTTACTATCATAAAGTTTTTGACAATCTGACTCTATATATTGTTTCAAAATAACTGACAATAGCTCAATTTTTAACAATACAAACTTAATTAAAACAAAATATAATTTATGAATGTCCTAGATTTAAATATAGTTTCTTTGTAATTTTTAAGGTAGAAATGGTACTGGCAGAGTTTTTGTAATTAAATTGAAGTTTAAGCAAATTCAGTTTTATTTAATGATAAATGAATTCTAAAATATTTTTAAATTCAAACTATTCATACAGTCTGCTATTCTAACATTTATTTATGCACTTTTTAGTTGGTATAGATAGAGGAATAATATCTGCATAACCACATAAAATTAAACCTAATTAACCTTATTAAGTTTAAAAATTGAAACAAGTCATTTAATGTTACTAATTAATTCCTTTATTAAAACTGTTCTTGTAAATATTTTTTAATGATGATTAGCAATTGTATAGAAATAGATAAAGGGAAACAATATGCTACTAGAAACAGAAAAAGAATAATATGAAATGTAGATAACTATTTTATTTTTAATGTGAATACTAATTTATTATAATAGAATTAATTCATAAAATCATTGCTAATTAAATATTGTTCAAAAATTTATTATTTGTTTATAATTTATTGAAGGCTTATCTGTTTATCTAAAGAAGAAAGTTCCTAAATATATTTCAGGTTAAAAAGAAAAAGGGAGGAGAATATGTAGATTTTTCTTTCTTTTGATCAGGCAGCTCATAAAATCAGACAAAAGTTGTGATTAAAAGATATTATACTGAAGTTTTCTCTTTTGCTTTTAAAATTTTTATTTCTCTTTAAATATCATTTAGAATTGTTAAATATTACATAAATATATCCAGTTTTAGTAATTAGTTTTCTATCTAGTCTACCACAACTTTTAAAGCTTTTTTTTTTATTTATATGAAATGAATGTATTATAAATATATCGATGTTTAAGCATAGATAACATGACAGTTTTTAGTTCTCAATCTGAAAATGAAGGATTAATTTCTAATTGTAAAATATAAATACCTTAGTATTTAAATTGAAAATAATGAATTATCAATTACCATTTTTAGAAGACTGCTAAAGCTGCACTGATGATAGAAGAAATATCTCAACAAATTCTTTACAAAAAAATGTAAATTTAAAACTATCTATGATTTATTCTAAGTGAAAATAATTTTGTTAAATGTAAAAAAAAATATATGTAAGATAATAATTGTGAAATATGAGTAATACAGTTCTTGTTCCATTCTGTTTAATGATAGGGAACTGTCAAAATGTTTACTTTTAGATTTGGAAACTATTTAAATTTTCATTAACTATATAAATTAATTAGTAAAACAATGAGATTTGGACTGTTGATTATATGTATTAATTAATTACTTGGAAGCATTAAGAAAATAAAATTTTAAGTACTTATATAATCATGGTATTTATATTATTACTTTTTTTCATGAAAGGAAGTGTTTTCTTTGAATAAAAAGAAAAATTTAAGGGTAAATGAATCTAAAAATGGAATTAGATTCATTTCATAAAAGTGGTTAGTAATGATAATTAAATGTTAGTATGAAGAAAACAATGGTGGTTAATATGTGTATATATATCTATCGTTATTTCTCTAATTTATATTTAATAAATGCTGAATGAAAAAGAGCATTTTTTATATGATTAAGAGAATTTTTTTATTACCTTAAAAAAATTATTTTATAAATAATGCATTGAGGGAGGGGAGAATGGTGCGCTTAATTGTTGAGTATCTCTTCTACATTTGTAATTTTTGAAAAAAAAAAAAAAATGTTGGATTTTAGATTATATGTATTATATTCACAGTCATTTAATTTTTTTTATTGATATTTATGCTTTGTTATGCTGTGAAAAAATTATTTAAACTTTTGTATTCAGATAAGGAATGGGATTTTAAAAATGTTGAATATTTTAGAAATTAATCTTTTATTTTGCTCTAATTACTTTTAACTTGACTTTTATGAACAAACCTTACTTTTTTTAACTGAATTTTTGCAATCTGAAAACTTTTCTCCTTGGGTAGTTTTTTATTGCATTTTAGAAAATAAATAAACTATAAGCTGCATTAAAATGAAACATTAAAAAAAAAAAATCGTTATTTTGGATAAACAAAAGATTTTAAAAAAATTAATCTTTTCTTGTAAAACAGTATTAATTCAATCTAGAAAAATAAAATATAAATTTATATGAATTTTTTTTTATTTTCAGTTATAATATTTATCATAGATTTTAAAATATATAGCAAATGTATATTTTTATTCAATGTTCATTGCTACATGCTTTTTTTAGTGCTGCCATCAGAAAAACTTCCTTATTATACTCATTTAGGAAGTGGAGCTTCAGTTTCTGCTATTAGAGAACTAATGGAATGCAGGTAATTTTTTATTTTTTTTATTTTAATGTTTGATTCAGATATTACATCTTTTGTGGGCAATACATTATTGCTCTTTATGGTATAATTTATAATGTTTATAAATAGATCTAGTATATAAGGATTGTAGGTTTAGTTTGGATTTCATGTTTGCTGAGATGCATTTTTATTATTGTCATTTAACAAAACTATAGAACTTGATAATCAAAAGAGCATTATGTAAAGAAATTCAATTCAAAAATCATATCTCCGTAATAAAATAAAAATAATTAAGTTTGATTTGAAAAACAAAATGCAATCATTTTAGGCTAATCTGTTTTATTGTAAATGGCAGTAAAAGAAAAAATTTTTCTGGCTATTATTAATTAGTTTAGGATGATATATTTTTTTTCAGAGCCCTTATTCTATCCCATGAAGATAACAGTTATTATTAAAGCATTTATTATATTCTCAAGATAGTTAAATTAAAATTTCAAAAATAAGTTGGATTATTCCCCCCCCCCTCCCCCCGTACACTACAAATCTCTTTAGTGGCTAAGGATATAAAATAACTTCTTATTCAATTCTGAAGTATAGATGTTCTCAGTGAGTTTATCTTCACAAAGTATTTGCAGTTTGTCCACTAAGCATTCTGTCTTCTTGATTTTTTTTTTTTTAATATTGTCATCATTCCTTCATCAATCATTATCTTCTTTTAGTTAATTATAAGGATAGAATCTCTTAATTGTTTTTTAAATTCTGAGAGACCTGAAAAATTTTACTATATCCCTTGTTTTAATATATGTTTGCTTCATATAAAGTGTCAGCATATAAAAGAAATTGAGAATTTCATGCTATTAATATTGATAGATTAATATTTTTATCATAAATTATATTTCTTTTTTCCATATTTTCTCAGGTCTGGTGAGAAAGGAAAAGCCATACGTATTGAAAAGCTACTTTATTCAGGTAAAGAAGGGAAAACCTCACAAGGATGCCCATTAGCTAAATGGGTTATTCGGAGATCAGGACCAGAAGAAAAGTTGCTTACAGTTATACGCCACAGACCTGGTCACACATGTCCCACAGCATATATAATAATTGCAATGGTTGCATGGGAAGGTGTATCTGAACATGTAGCTGATATGCTGTACAAAACTGTAGTTTACAAAACAGTTAATTTTGGGATTCCAACACAAAGGAAATGTGGAACTAATGAAATGTAAGTTATAAAACTGTTTATTCTAAAACAATAGTTTTAATATTTTTTTTTTTTTTTTTAAATTAATATTTTAAGGCACCAAACTATTAATATATATATAATGTAAAACACATATATTTTTTAGCAGTTTCATGATGAAGAAAAAAACTTTTAAATTTTAAACTTCACTTTATTCCATCCCAGGAGGCATAATTTATGTACAAGTACTGATGTCTGTTTACAGCATGCCACGGGAGCGAAAAGGGACAAAAATATTTTTCCCTGGTCATTATATACCATGAGATTCTGATAAGGATTTCCTTATTCATATCGATTTAGGTAGAGGGAATTTAGGTATCTTTTAAAAGAATTGATTTAGACTGACAGATTTTTATTTACCCCTTCACTCGGAGCATGAGAACCGCTGAGTTAAGCATTTTTACAGAGCTTCTGTTGCATTGTTGCAGGTGGAATTGGATCAGGAAATAAGATAACATTTTAGAATTAAGTTAATATGGGTTAAATAAAGATAAATATTAGGAAAATAATTATGATTTAATTTAGATTTAACGATATCATTGCATATATATATTCCTGTACAAAGAAGAAGTATTGTATCTGTAAAAAATTTCAGTTGTGAGATTTAAATTAATTTAGTTAAAAAGTCTTTTTTCATTTGTGTGTGCGTGTTTGTGACTTTGATAATTCTAAAATACATTGGGTTAGATAGTGCATAAACTTTGCAGCAAAATTGTAGATTTCTCACAAATTTTGTGAAGAAATCTGTTTAACGGAAATTTGTCTGTTTATGCAAGTGCAATAAACAAAAAAATAAGTAAAAGCATTTTTTTTTTAAAGAATTGCCTTAGTGAAACCTTAGATTGCATTCGTACATTCAAAACTTGGTTTTACTATACAGCAGTGCAATACTGAAAAATAAAATTAGCTCGTATAGTAATACAAATAAAATTAGCTCATAAAAATTAAATTATCATATGCGATTTCTTTACCAGATTTGTAGATATTTATCAAATTAAGTATTTAATTGGTCAGTGGAAAAAGGTGCAGAAAGCATAATGGGCTCTTTTCACTCTATTTTGTAACTCATCATAAATCATGCTGTTTTGTGATGAATACAAAATAAAAGAGAACACTCCTGCTTAAATGCATAATTGCAGTATAATTATATTTCATCAAGATCTAAATGGTGAAATTTATTAATCAGTGGAAGAGATTTAGGATCTTAGGGAGCACACTCTATTAAGTCTTTTGTTCTCTTCATATAATTTTTCATATATGTAAAAAAAATTAAGAATTAATTAATAAAATACAAGCAGTCTTAAAATTATTTTCTGCAGTTTTTTTTCAAAATTATAGAAGTAATTATTTAATACTTTTTTTTATTTTATCAGTTTTTACATGCTTTTAAATAATTTGCCAGAAGTAATTATTTAATATTTTTTATTTTATCAATTTTTTTTACATTCTTTTAAGTAACTTGCCTTTTATGTAAAAATAGAATCTTGTAATTGATATTTCACCTATTTCTCGAGGTTCTAGTCTTGAAATTTTAAATGCTAACCAAAGACAGTGTACTATTTAAACATTTTAAGATATTATATAACATTTTAAAACTAATTTAATTAATTTTTCATTCTATTTGAGTGCCATCTGATGAGAAATTGAGAAATTTTTTTTTGAAATTTTGAAATATTAATGATTAAATCAGACTAAAATTAGGAAATAAAATCAAAGAATTTTCCTTTTTGTGTTATATAAAAGTATGTTCTTGTAAATTGATTTTTTTTTAATATTAAAATTTGTTAATAAATGGAAGGAGTTATTTATTCATATTCTATAATGTTCATGATAATGATATATATTTGTTTGGAAACCAGGCACAAATTCTTGAAACTGTGTATATGATCAATATTTTACATCTTTATATTAAAAGGAAGAAATATTAAAAATAATATTTTTTTTGTATATTTTTTACATTTTCTAATATCATTTATTATATTGCTATTTTTATTTTTTTAAATAAAAAAATAGAAGAAGTTGTAAATAATTATCTCATTTTAAACATTTGTTTGGGAGTACTCTTTGAACTGGCCTTTGTAATTTTATTTTAATATAGTTGCAATTGATGTCTTTCTTTTAGGAGAACATGTGCATGCCAAGGTTTAGATCCAGAAACTTGTGGTGCATCCTTTTCATTTGGCTGTTCTTGGAGCATGTATTACAATGGATGTAAATTTGCTAGAAGCAAAAATGCTAGAAAGTTCAAATTAACTGAGAAGGATGAGGTAGAGCACATATTGTAACTTTTCGTGCTTAATTTTAAAAATAAATTTAGATACTCCATATAATTGTTCTTTAGTATGTTATATTTCATTTATGAAGGCTTATTTTTTTAGTTGCATCATTTTCTATGCATTAATCAAAAGTATATCCATATAAATTCAAAAGGAAATATTTATTATATAATGTTTAATTTTAAGTTCCAGTTCCATAGTTCAGTCTTGTTAGAATTAATTTAGGATGTAATTATGAGCACACAATATATTTTTTTTGGTAGATGGTTGAATAAAATTATTTGCAGTTATTTTAATTTTTTGTAAAAGAGCAGTTACAAAATATAAATAAATATATATTTTTAAATTACTTATTAGCAAAAATATGTAAATATCTTATATTTTCTTGAAAAAAAAATTATAGCATAAAAGTCTGTAAAGCAGCTGTAAGGCCTTTAGGTTATTTATAATGAATGAATAAATAAAACTTGTGTCTAAAATATTCAGAAATTAATAATTTATATTTAAGCATTACAAAAATTTCAGTTTCAGCAAATACTATATATATATATTCAGAGATGCATTATTTGTTACAGTTAATTCTGTGCCTTTAATTCTTCAAAAATTCACTAAAAATGAATGATTAAATAAATTCTACAAATTATTGCAAAATGTCAAATAATTATATAAAATTACTGAAAATGTCAGTTGCAGTTTGTATTGTTCTTTTAAAATTGTATTACTCTCTTGTTTTGAAAATTCTCTCTTGGATCATATTATTTGAAATGCATCTGATTTACATGCAGTAATAATCTAAATGAAACTGTCAAAGAATATGAGAACTGCAGATCATAGACTTATCCTATTGTTTCAAAAATATATGCAGTAATTGAACGGTACTTCTCAAAAATCACTTATTGTATTGAAACATACTGAAATATTGCCATTAATAATTTCAGTTTCATGTTAGTTAAAATACAGTTTGCCACTAAATTAACATTCAAACATTTACCTCGCCATTATGATACCATAAAAAGAGAGCCTTATTTTGTTAAATTTTGTCACTTTATCTTAACTCAAGGTAATTGTAATATAAATCTTGTGAAATATATATTTTTGTCAAGATCACCACTTTCTTTCTAATGTTGCTCTTGGATATGAGCATACGGTTGTAAAGATTGTTTTTAATACCACAGCGTAATATTTTGCTGCATGTAGAAAAAATAAAAGTTACAATAAGGAAAAGAAATAAACATAAGTAAAAATTATATGTTTATGTAGAAAATATATATTCATTTTTTTTTTGTATTTAAAAGATTTTGTGGGCATATTTAATACATATTAATTGTTAAAGTTAACTTTTAAAAAAATTATTTTTTTAATAGCTATTTTTTTTCTCTTGTTAGGAAAAGGAATTAGAAGATAAATTACAAACATTAGCTTCTGATGTTGCACTTCTGTATAAAAGAATGGCACCAGAATCATTTTACAATCAGGTATGAAGCACTTTTTTTTTAATAGTTTCTTTTTTAAGTTAAAATTAAGTAAATCTTATTTTAAATATAGAGAAGAATTTACTAAGTTAAAGATTCCAAACAACATTTATTATTTTAAAATTGGTCATCTTGTGGGCCTTTTTAGCAATCAATAAATTTTGTTTTTCTTGAAGAGTAAAGTGCACCCAAAGAAGTATCTAGATACTGCTTTCTATTCCAATATTAATTATTTCTCAACTAAATTGTAAATGCTTACTTATCACTCGAAATATGTTTTCTAAAAATATATGATATATACACAAGGACTCATTTTTTTTTCAAATTTAATTCTGAATACAGATCTAAATTTTCCTGATTAAAATAGCTAAAATGCATATTTTGTGATTTTCAGCAAACAGTTGATGTGTTATAAGCAATTAAAAATTTCCATCTTTAATGAATCTTTGACAATAATATTTTATATTAAAATGCTCGTTAAACCAGTGGGAGTGGCATCTCAAAACTTTATTGCATTTTCTTTAATAAAGGTGTAATCCCCCCCCCCCCTCAATAATAATGAAATATTGATCTTTGGTTGGATTTAGCATTTTTAATTGTTATCTTTGGCATGCAATTAATAATATCCAAAAATTGAATTTTTGTTTTAAACGTATTTTCTTCAGCTGATTAATATCAAAATTTGATACATAATTTTGTAATCACTCTAATTGTAATCACTCTAATTGTAATCACAGAATCGCATATAACATTTATACATTTGTCATTGCATGTATATGCTTCTGAAAGGACAGGTTGACAGAAAGTCAGTTCCCCGATAGATTTGGTTCCAATTTGATTCATATTGAAATTTTATTCATCTAGCTCTGTTTGTTTTGTAGTTATATTTGGAATAACCAAACTGACAGACTTCCTGTTAATGGATTTTGAAAAAAACTTGTTAGAAATATATGAATTTGGTGTAAAGATGTATCAAATTTCATTTTTCTAACACAAGGTGTTTTTTAATTATCCTCTTCTCAGACAGATAGACGGACTTACAGACATACATGTATCAGAAATGTATCTTTTGAGAGGGAAGTTTAAAACTTGGATATTTGTCAAAATCTTGAGTTCGAATTTACTGTTGATTGTAATATTTTGTCTATGCTTTGTATACAAGAAAGCAAAAAGAGGAAAGTTGTGCCTCTTTATAAATATAAAAGGGTATTTTTTTATTATTTTTCAAATTATAAGTTAAACATTTTTGAATAGAAATTAAAAATTTGCATTGAATTGCAAAATTTTAATGCCAGTTATAAGAACCTCATTGTTTCAGATTTTATTTTATCCAACAGTTTATAAAATTTGTAGAAATATCAAAAGTTTTCAAAACATCATGATTATTATTTTCTTTGGAGGAGGAGAATCTCAGTTTTGGAAAAAAAATGCCCTGGTAGGAATCAAAATTTCCTAAAATGGATTTGAAACCAAAGCATGATGTCTTTCAGTGTTCCTTTATATGGATATATTTTTTTTCTTTTTTGAAATAAGTTAATAAGTTTAAAGATACCAAAGGAAATTGACTCATGTAACAGATTCTACCTAACATTTCAAATGAAGTTTTTGTTTGGGACAAAAAGAATCTCATTGTATTTCTAGAAATTCTTTGGGAAGTCTTTAATTTATGTGGTGGATGCCAAAAGAGAATTCTGTACAAAGTACAAATTTATATGATGTTAAATATAAATAAATAAACCTCACTGGCTAAAATACAAAAAACAGTTTCTTGTATGTGGACAATTGCAGTGTCAATAGACTTTGATAAAATACCTTTTTAAAAAAAAAACTAAACAAGAGCTTAAAAATTTTCATTACATAATTATTTTTATTTCTGTAGTAATACTTTTTCCGGTAAAAAGCGATTAAATATAAAAAAAATTCTTAAAACTGATTTCAAATTTCGTTTTGTGGAAACTTGCTCATGTAAATGAACAGCTTTATGCTATTTATATTTCAGTTATAAAGGAAAATTTCAGGAAAAAAGCATTTGTATTTCATTTTTCTGCTGTTCTAAAGACTTTTAAGTTAGCTTTATTAATATTAATTGCTAAATCTATCTAGAATTTTTGATTATTTTTACAATATGCTTCAAGAATATTAGTCAGATATTATTTACTTATTTATTTGTAATTAAATAAGTAAATAAAGTAATGCATTTGGAATTCTTATTTAATTATATTCCATTGCTCTGTATGATAAACATTTTTTAAAGTTTAATCTTAAAAGGAAATTAATGGCTGAAATGAAAACTTGAATGAAAATAAAAGTATTAACAAAAATACCTATTTGCTTCATTTGGATATATTGAAACAGCTTCTCTAGTTTTTTATGTCTCTTAATTATTTAAAACCTCTTTAAAGTTTTATATCTGGAAATATCTTATTATTTCAGAATCATTTAATTGATGAAAAGTTAGAGATTCCAATTTAAAATTTTGGGGATTATACACATCTAAACATGTAGATGATCTATGTGAATGCAATTTGTATATTTTTAAAGAGGACTTATTTCCAAGTTAATTACCTTGAATTTATGTTTCATAAATTACAAGCAATAAGAAGTATTGACAAACTGTACAATTCATATTAAGACATTGTCATTTATTCTCTAGTGTTTGAAACTCAATTCTTTGCTGTATGTAAACTAGATATGAAATTTTGTTTTATATGAACAGTTTGGCTCAAATAATAAAATACATATATGATAAATATGCCAATATTGTTTCCATGAAAATTTATAAAACTTTCTGTAAGATCTAGAAGGTTTCAAATGATATGGATATTTTTTAAGCCCAGACTTTTAATCAACTTTGAAAATGTTAGTATCTTTTTTTAGGTATTTGGGCTGTATACCTTGAGAAATTATTATTTACTTTTATTATATGAGAAGACAAGAAGAAGCAATTTGATGAAAGTCAAAATAACAACTTTGAATGCTCTGTGTAATACTCTGTAATAGCACCAAATTAAATACAATATCAACTGTTATTACATATTCTCTCTCAAAACTGAAATTGTAGCCATTTCATTTTTATTTTTTTTATTTTTAAATGTGAATATTTTCGGATGCAAAACCACACAAAAACAATCAATTTTCAGAGATAATTTGGGAGATCAAAAGTACAATAATACCTCTAATAATTTGGATATTAACTTATTATCTATTACAATTTCAAATTCACGATACTTTTTACAAAAATAGAGAAAACAAACATGGTATAAATTGTAAATAACTTGAACATTTGAAAACAAAACAAAAAATGGCAGAGTGCTTGGTAATACAAATTAAGAAAAAAAAAAAACCCAATCATTTGGACCCGTCACTGTCACTTTATAGATGCCAAATAAAATAATGTATCTTGTGCTTACAGACCGAATTTGAGCAGCAAGCATCCGATTGTCGGTTAGGTATCAGAAAAGGACGACCTTTCTCTGGAGTAACAGCATGCATAGATTACTGCGCACACTCACACAAAGATTTACAAAACATGAATAATGGATGCACTGTGGTTAGTAAAATATTCTCTTCTATTAGCATGATTGGTTTTTACCTTTCCCTATCTTTCCTTACACATTCACCTATAATCTTTGAATTCCTTTTTCTAGGCATGTATACCTTCTTTTAATCATTTTATTGAAGCATGTAGGATATCCTCTGACAAAAAGTAAGAGACAGTTGCAAAATTAATATATATATATATATAATTGCCCAGCGCAGTCTGCAGCACTTGTGAGAGTTTAAAAATATCCCTATTGATGCCAAATCCCAACTTCTTTGTTAATGTCTTAACAATTAATTTTTTTATGTATGCGAATAAGGCTAAGGTTTTCTAATATATTACCTGCCTCTTAAAAAGCAAATTTAGTTTTTTAAAATTTGTTCCATCTAAGCAAATACTTTATAAAACATTTTATAAAATTATACTGGACCGTCATTGCAATTTTAACTGTTCTCTTTTACATATGCAATGAATACTTTATTCTTATTTCTGCATGATCCTTTTCATTTCTTTTCATATATATTTTCACTTTTTCTATAATTTTCCCACTTCCTTATACCTAAATCCTCTTTTAACACTACACTTTGACATTTTGTTCCACTGGATGGGTAAGTAGTAATGGTGATGGTATTTAGATCTGGTGTAGTGAACACAGAGTACAAGGGCTTCACATGTACTTTGATTTTTTCCCCCTGCTTTTGGAATTTATATTTTCTGGAAGTGCTAATTAAATTTTGCAGCATTAACTTATTATTTGGAAAATTGTAAAATAGGTATATTTTTTTTTTAATGTTTTAGCTTCTCTTTTCATTTACTAGTCAAGTTTTCCCTTGTAATGATTTGTTTTTAAATCTTTTATTTTATTTTACATTATTTAATACATTGTTATTAATATTATAATACTAATTTTAATGGGAAAAAAATCTGAATTTATTTAATGATATGATTAATCAGATACTTTTTTTGTTTTTTTTTTGTTGACCATTTATATTATAATATTTGTATACTTACATAAATAATCTTTATTCCTTTTCATTTTATAATAATCATCTTATTAATTGCTATTTCCATTTTATTTCCATTGGTTCAGAAATACTGATAATTTGTGTCCTTTCGCCACCTTTAATTGAGTTCTCTAAAATATGCATTTTAATATTAGACATGACACATTTCTGCAGAAATTCTTGAATCTCAATTTTTTTTGGAATAAAATTTTATCATTCTTGAGAATGATGATTAATTCTGCAATATCTCAAGCATTTTTTGTATAAATGTGTACATTTTATATTTCAATTTATCATGCTTATTTTAGTTCTGGATATTTATGTTTGCACTCTTCGTCATTTTATGTGGCTCAGGTTTTTATTCCAAATCCGTCATGTCTGTAAAATTCACAAATTAAAAAAAATCCAAATCATATATGAATTTTCATACTATTTATTAGATATTTTCGAGGGATGAAACATTATTCCACATATAAATATTGAAAAAGTAGCAAAATCCTAGGTGTTAGGTAATATTTTCTTGCATAAAAACTTTGGGCATGGAATATTTTACTCATTTTATTTTTCTATTTAATAAAAGTTCCAGAAAAATTTACTTCATGTTTTTAAGAGCAGCACTATGGTTAGTACAAATATTTATCTTTATTGCTTTACAAGCAGCTATGTTTCCCACCTTTTTCATTACATTTCATATTTGTAATATTTACTTAAGAGAAAATTTAAAATGGTGTTATTACTATTCAAAATTAAAATAAAACTGGTATTTCATATTTAAGAAAATTTTAAACAGTTTAAACTTTTCTCATGTCTAGAGGGTAGATAATCTTAATATACAAGATATTAAGAATCTTTGTAAAGGCATAATGGGAGAAAAAAAAATGAACTAGATATTGTAATACTTCTGCATAGCCCTTAGTTGTGGGCCTGCAAGAAAGAATGGATAATCAAGTATTATTCTCTGCCAGTTTTGGTCTTATAGATCAATTTTTTTTTTGTCATATTTGTTGTATAGCATTTATGAACATTGATTTTGTGGCCCAATTGGTAAAACCAAAGATTATTAAAAATATTAAGACATTTTTTAACATTTCCTTCATAAAAAAAAGCTTTCTGTTTGTTGAATCTGATGTCTCAAGCTAAAGATTTGGAAAAACTGAGATTAAACCAATTCTGTATATTGAGTTTTTTTATTTTTGAGAAAATAAATAATTGAGAAAACAGACTTTTTATATATTATTTTGTTTTCAATATGCATTTTTTAAAACTTGCATATTGACTACATGTATCATTCATAGTTCAAACTCTTGTATTGTTTTAATTAGTATATGTGTTACTGACTTATAATGAATCATCAAAAATTTAAACGAATAAAAAGTAACATACAGAATAGCCCAAACAGATAAAATTTTCAAGGTGCCTATGAAATGCAATTTATTTGTTCAGAAAGATGCATTGCAAATTACTTGCATTGAAGAAGCAAATATAACAGATATCTTTTATTATTAGAGAAAAGAGAAATTGCTTTCTACTGACCTTGTAAAATTTGAAAGAACTGTCTGCGATAAAATTGGGTATTTAATGAATTTCAGAAATGTTTGAGGCATTCGCTGTATAATTTCTTTTTATTGTATTCCCTGTCTTGTGTATTAATATTACATTCAAATCTTGCTTAGAGTAATGCAAAATGTTTTTAAAGATGGAAAATAATGACTAATGATCAGAAATTATAGCTCTTCTGTAATATATTTTTAGTGATCCTGTGGTCTGAATTTTGAAATAATGTTCAGGTGCTAGTAGCTTGTTTGATGTGATAAAACACAAGTATATTTAGATTTTTGGATTTATTTTTCTATTCTTGTTTAGATCCCAGCATAGGCTTGATTACTTTGGCTAATTACTCCCTTACTTCTCTTTCATCAACTTAACAGTTTTTTTTTTTATCGACAAGATTTTTGCATTATTTGCTATGTTTTATAGTAAAGAAAAGTATTCAGAATATGTTGGATAATTATGTAAAAGAATGATTGAAAAAAAAAGTTATTTACTTTATTTCTGTGATGTTTAAATAATATATTCCATTTGCTGAATAATAAGTTACAAACTGTAAAGGTAGGAAAATGCACTGAGAAATATTTTCTTAATTTTTAGTAAAGTTTTTATTATTAGATACATTTCAATCTAATTTATAAATTTTCGTTGTAAACAGCCTTCCATCCGTCCCATGGTCATATTATTTTATGCCAATCCTATTTTACTTTATAACATTGAAATTCCATTATAATATATTTAGCCATGCTGCATGGTATGCATGTATTAAATGAAATTTCAATACTGTTAAGCAAATATAGATGAAGAATGTCTTATTATCATGTATCTAGTCAACTGATTATTAAAAGGGAAATTATTGTTTATATGTAGTAGAATACTGATGAAACAA
Organism: Argiope bruennichi; assembly: GCF_947563725.1. Classification (NCBI taxonomy): domain Eukaryota; kingdom Metazoa; phylum Arthropoda; class Arachnida; order Araneae; family Araneidae; genus Argiope; species Argiope bruennichi. Next base: position 141,990,737 of record NC_079151.1, on the reverse strand, counting down.
CAGTGAGTTTGGAAATAAAATAAATAGTTTTATTTACATTAAATATAATATATGAATAGTTCAAAATATGCATATTATTATTAGGATGCCAGTTTTTAATAAGAATGGTTTTTCTTTTTATTTATGGTTTGATATATTCGATGATTACTATAATTATACTATTACTTAATTTTAAGATTCCTAGTGCTGTTCTTTTATTATATAGTTTGTTCCCAAATATTTTTCTTATTTTCTTTTGTATTAATGCTCATATAACCAATAAAAATTTTTTTAAAAAATTCTTTTAGCAATTGGAAATAGTAATTTTTTTTTTTTTTTTTTTTTTTTTTTTTTTATGGAATTCAGTATTTATCATGTAATTTTAAAATATTGAAGTCTTTTTATGCATAGCAAGATATGAATTCAATTTTTTTTTAGGTTGTAACTTTAACTAAACATAAAGGTTGGGAGAAACCTGAAGATGAGCAGTTACATGTTCTTCCATTGTATGTGATTGATAGTACAGATGAGTATGGCAGCAAAGAAGGTCAAGATAAAAAGGTATCATTTTATGATGATACATCTTTACTTTCTTCTTAAAGTTTTGTTAACTTTTCTCAGAAGTTAAATGGGCATTCTTCATGGTTAGCTCCAAGAAAGTTATATTATATCTTTTTGTTTTTTTTTAAATTCTATTGATAATTCTATGTAATCAAAAATTCAATTACATCTAAAAAAAATGTGCATTTTCCTTTTTTAAAGTTTTTTTTTCCCCTGAGAAATTTAATCAGATCAAAATATGAGCTACCTAGAATAGTCATTTTTAATAGCAGTGTTGAGATTTAATCTCATATTTTCTGGAATCTAAAATAAATAAATAAATAAAAATTATAGTTTATAATAAATAATAGTTATCTAAACAAAAATCAGCCAGAATCAACTTTGATCATAAATTGCCTTGTTGTATAGATATAGAATGTATTCTTTCTTTTTAGCTATCTCTTTATCATAATTTTTTTTAAAAAAAATTACATATATGTGCAGTTTTTTTAAAAAATATGTATTAGTTCAAGTATTAAAAAAATTCTTTAAAGTGATTTATTTTGTAAAGTGATGCTTAGAAAAACAAAGAAGAATGGAATGAAATTTTAATGTTATATAGTAATTAGATTTATAAGGCTTCCATTGGGAGCACAGATTATGAATTACTGGTATTTTTGATTAAATATATTTGTTAAAAGAATGAAGTTCATTCTGGATATTTCAAACTGTTTTATTTGTAAATTTAAAAAAGATGCAATTGCCAAATTCGGGCTTAAGATGAAAGATGTAAATGAACAATAATGTGTGAAATATTTTAATAAATATGTAAAATTAAATAAAGTTTTATTAAAAATTTAAGAAGTAAATTCAATCTTTTAAAATTTAAATTATTACAATTTTTTCCTTTTTTTTTATTGAAAAACAATTTTTTTTATAGCGAATGAAATTATTGTTAGATCACTATGAGAAATATGAAATATGTAAAGCAATGAAATTTTGCTTTAAACAGTATGATGATCAGAAATCAAAGAAACAAAAATAGTGATGAAATATTTAGTAAAATAGGAAATATGAATAAAATTAATGTTTTTTACACAAATAAACAGTAATTAAGATGCAATGCATAAAAATAAATCATGTGGTCACAACAAGAGAATGCATTAAAAATAAATGATGAGCATTTCTTTTGAAGAAAATTTATGAATAAGAAATGATATATAGTTCTAAAATAATGCCAGCTCTTAAATTTTTCAAAACCCATTTATTAGTTGTAATGAATGATTTTTTTAATGCAAAATATTAATATGTATTTTCTATTTTTGTTACTATTATCCAGTTTCCAGGAAAATAATTAATGGAAAACTATTAGCTTATTAATGGTAGAATTTGAACTAGTTTTTCTACCTTTATTCTAGATTGCATCGGGTGCTTTGGAAGTCCTTGAGAAATTCCCTGTTGATTTCAAAATTCGTACCACTCCCCTAAAACCTTGCAAAACAAGAGGGCGCAAACCAAAAGATGGGTTTTCTCCTCGAAAACAAGCTCTTCAAACTGCATTCAAGCAGCTTATTGCAAGTGGAAAGCTCCGAAGGATTGAACCACCAGGTGTTTACCAGAAGTGCCATCTAGGCAGCAACAGACTAGTCCCTTTGCTCTCTCATAACCAAACCAGTGGTCATTTAGACAATAAAGAGTTTATGACCATGAAGTATGGGTCTTCAAATGGTTTCAGTAATTCTGTTCAAGCCAGTGCACTTATACCATCCAATGCTTATAAGGGGGAAGAAGCTGCTTGTAAATTCTATGCAGGGAAACACATTTCACATAATAGTTATTTAAATAACAGTTGTACTTCCAACCAAAGTTGGATGCCTCAAAGTCAGCATAATTTTAATTGCATTTCATCTACAGAAAATTCTCAAAATCCTCCAATTAATACTTTTCAGGGAGGTTGCTTTCATAATGCTAATTCTTCATTTTCGAAGTATGACTCTGTGCCTGCAACAAGAGGGTCTACTTCTAAGGGTAGTAGTGACATAGGTACAAATTCATTGCAAATTAATCATTCATTCACCAATACATGTTCAAAAATTACTTCTGGGACTTATGTAACTTCGTCATGTAATGTTCCTTGTTACAATGACAGAAACAATAACTATATGTCTGGTGTAACATACACAACACCACCTCATTTTGCTACATCTCAGAGTTACCAGTTATCAAATACAGGCAGTACAAATTCTGCTTACTCTCATTATAATTCAGGAATGAACTCAAATGTAGCATCTCCAACGTATGCATCACAGAACCATGTGAGTAATTCACATAATTCATATTCTTATCCCTCACATCAAAATATTGATAATAATTATCATTTTCAAAACAATTCCTCGTTCCAAAATCAGTGCCCGTATTCAGCTCCAAATATACCACTAAAAATACCAGGGAATTACAGTGCTTCTAATTCTATACATCCTCAACATTCCAGCCCTGGAAACTATAATTACATACCATATTCTGCAAGTCAAATGACTCTAAACAACAACTTTTGTAATTATGCAGCTCAGAAACCATGTAATGTACCTGAAAATTTCGCTGTACCGGATCATCAAAATAACTACATTGATCTTAATTCAGAGCAACAAAAAATGCATTCATCATCTAGCAATAATTTTAATAAGATACCCTCATCACATTATCAGAATTCTACAGCAAATCAAAATAATTTTGTGAAATCAGAAAATGTAAGTCAATCAAGCAATGTATTCCCTGAAAAATGTGCCAACCCTCAAAGTGAAATCTCTGATTCTGTATATGCATTGCGAGATCTAGATTCAAAATCAGTCAATTGCTTTTCAAAAGCTAATCAGCAAGTCACTCCGGAGTGTAATTCGGAAAAGGAGAACATGCTTTGTAAAACAGAGAACACAAATTTTAAGTATTGTGAAAATAACAACAATATAGTCTCTGAAACTTATAATATTCATGCCAAAAATTACAATTATCATTTGCAACAATCAAATCAAATGTTATATTATGATAATTTTTCAGGTATTTGCAATTACACTAATTGTGTAAATTCTGATAATTCAGCAGTTATGGAGTTTGGAAATGAGGCTTATAAAGAAGGATATGAAAAGGATGTCAAGGATGGGTTACCAACTAATTATGATAGTAGAAAAGCAGGATCTAACATGAAGGATCAAGAAGTTTCCTCAAATTCTAATAAATTGTTAGAATCTTGGGAATGTGAAAATAAATATTCTTATCCAGAGCCTAATCACTTGGGAGTACTAACATCCAAGTACAGTAATGCCAGTGTAGAGGATGAGGAAGGTTATGTTGATTCCACTACAATTGAGGGAGATGAGGTATATGAAGGGCATTCTGATAATGAAAGCAGTTTTAAAGATGTGGAGGTAGGTGGGGTAGCCATAGCTCTAACTCATGGATCTGTATTGTTTGAATGTGCCAAACACGAATTGCATTCCACCACAGCTGTGAAAAATCCCAACCGTCGGAATCCAACCAGGATTAGTTTAGTTTTTTACCAACACAAACAACTCAATTTTGAGAATCACGGTGAATCTGAGTGGGGGCAAAAGATGAAGGAGAAGAGAGTTGGGAATTTGAAAAATGTTGACACACAATTTGATGTCTCACCTAATAAAAAACAGTGTTTTCAGCCAGAAGAGGAATATCCAAAATCTAATATGCCTATGAGAATGCCATGCACAACGCCTACTACAAATTGGATGACTGTGTTCCCAATGCCTCCACTAGCTGTAGGTGCCCCATTTAGAACATAAAAAATATAAATGACGAATTTATACTTTTATATTAACAAAAATGATAAATTGAAATTTTTAAATTTTTCTTATTGTGTGATGAATTGAATGAAATGTGCAGTTTCTTTTTTAGTATCTGTGTGTGCTCTAATAGTAAAACATATATTGCAATTGCTGCACATTTTTATGACAGAAAAATAATAAGGGATATATACAATATGTACAAGCAAAATTATTTTGCCATGTGATAATGGAATGGTTATAAACATATTTCAATTTATGCAGGTGGAGTGTATGAAAACAAAAATAAATTTTCCAATAGTTTAATAAATTTTTTTAACATTTATCTTACTTGATTTAAAATAATATATTAGGTACTTAAACTAAATCTTAAAAAAATACTTCTAAGTTTTCACAAAATAACAAATTTTTAAAATATGATCTTGAAGTAGACAATTTAATTTTAGTTTAGATATGTCATTCTATTCTGAGCATTCAATCATGAGTTCAGCTGCAGTTTGACTTGCAGAAATAATTGATGGAAACAGGGAAAAACAATCAAACAAAATATAATGTTTGTTGTATAGACATACACAAATTCAAAAACAGAACACTGATAATGGAATGTGTATCTTTTTAATGTGGATGTTATTCATTAGTAATACTCTGATATAAGGATTTGAAATAGTAAAAGGGATATAAATACCACATTGACTGCAAAATAAGTAAAATAATATAAGTACTTTTAATTATGTACCTTATTAAGTACCTTTAAAATATGTTAAACATTAAATTACAAAAAAATAAAAGTTGGTAGCTCTTAGCACATTCACTGTTGTGGTCATATTGGTCATATACTTCACTATAACTTGTTTATTTTATAGTAATTTTTTATGTGGACTTACCCATTTTTTAAAAAAATTATGATTGACATAATAAATTTCATTTGCCATGTCTGGAGGAATGAAAAAGGAGTATATGTCAATCTCTGATAAAAGCAAGGAAAAATGTTCTGAGAGCTGATGTACCATCTGTATTGTCCATAAAGAAAAAAGTTAATTAGTTCAAAAATAAGCGTGACCACACAGTTTAGAGTATTTCATTAGATATGTTGTGTGATACCTTCATTTGATATTTTGCTTTAATATTGTGAATGAATTTTAATTATAAAGGTCTACAAGTCAAATGCTAAGTCTTGTGTCTGTTCCATGTTTAATTTTTGTTATTTAGTTATCATACACTCCATTTCCACTTGTTGGGAATAAACAATCTTTTTAATGGATGCATTTTTATTTTTTAGTTCACTATTTGTGGATTAAAGATTATGTTATTGTAGCAAGCTAATAATGCAATAAAAGTATCTTCCAATATTTAACTAGTGATAAAATATAACTATGCACACTTCATAACTATGCAAATATCAGTGTACACTTAACAAAAACATACTATGGGTAGTTCCAACAGACCACTGTAGAACTGTATTTTGTATTTAATACCATAACACAGTGCCTCATGAGAAACGTTTTATATTGTATATTTAACTGGACGACATTTTATATTTTTAACAAGGCTAATGTACAGTTGAGAAAAACGGTGGATCCAGCCTATTTTTTTTATGCCAAATAATAAGTAGGAAATTGTATTTTATTCGAAGAAATGCTGAAATGCGAGTTTCCCCTGCAGTTCTTCCCTCTACACATAATTTAAATAAAAAGTGTTCATTGCCTCACTAGAGTATGATAACTCTTTTAAAAAGTGTGCAACTTCAATAAGTATTTATAAGACATGAACTGTGTTTGGAATTGAGAGAACCTTTGAACTACAGTTGTTATTGATAATTTTAAAATACTGTGACGGTTAGATGAAATTTTAATAAATCATGTATTAAACTTATGTCATACAATGAAATATGGCTCAATTTTGAACAAATCTTTGCTAATTTAATTTAATGAGTTTTATGACTTATCAAAATATTTATGTTATCTGTTGAATTTCTACAGCAGTAGATTTGCATTAAGAAACTTCTATTAAAATTATGACAATATTGAATGTCATATACTGTTAAAACAGCATATAAAGAACCTCATATTAACTACTGAAATGAAAGATTTTAAAGCAAGTCTATTGTATTTTTCAACCTATTTTTTTTCAATATATATATATTTATATGCTTTTATATTTTGAGTTTTAAATTAGATGTAGTTATGCACTTATGTAATTATTATACAAATACTCTCAATGTATTTGCTAAAAATTGTTTACTATTATTATTATTTTATTTTTTGTTGTGTTCATGAAGTGATATTTACTTTTTATGTACAATTGGACTTTGCATTTTAAAGGAAATCATCTACTTTTTAAAGTAAACTTGAATATGCAAAATAAGAGTTATTACTATGCAACATTTTAAAATATTTTTATTGAATATGTTTTAAAGTATTTTCTTGATCATTTATGTGACAGCACAACATAAAATTTGTTGGAAAGGACGGAAAAATATTTAAAAATGAACTTTGATAGAATTTTTCGTCAGAATTATGTATTTTATTTAAAAAAAGACCACTTTTAAGAAAATCGTTTGATTATTATATGTTTTTTAAGACAATTTCATATGTATTTTATGGTCAGTATTTACTTTTTAAAGTCGAATATAATAAAATTTTATACATTACTAAAAAAAAAAAAAAAAGATTTTTTTAAATTTTTTTTACTAAGTTCGGAGGTAAAAAAAAAAAGCTTTGTTAATATTGGAATATTTTATTACTTTTTTTGTTATGTTTAATCATTTTAGATCGTTAAGACACTGCCAAGTACCTCATTTCACTACACATGATTTTAGTCTTTTAACTTATTGTTTTTATTTTTTTATTTTTATCATATCACCCTTTCCCCATTTTTATTTTTATGTAACAGCATTTGCTTTGAAGTTTCATTACCTTTGTTTTTACTTGTATATTGATCTACTCATCTTCTATTTTTGTAAAGGTTGTGTAAATAGTATTATATGGAGTGTCTGGAGTGACACTTTTACAACAAATCCTCTACAACAAGAGCTGAAATTTATTAAAGGGGGAAAATCTAGTTCAAATACTCGAATGTGCAGATAATGTGAATGAAATATGTAGCTGTTTAAATTTTAAACCTTTGTATGTGATGTAGTATTGTCCTTTGTAGTGTCACTTGTGTACTGTAATATGATCGTCAGTTTTTACTATTCTATGTAGTTGCAAATTGTATGTATTAAATTATTTTTGAGCTTCAACTTGTTCTGATTTAAAACATATTTCCAATTTTTACAAAAGACTGGAAAATAACACAACAATAAAGCATATCTCAAAAATATTTATATGTATTTTGAAAAAAATAAAACATGAAAAATTAATAACCTATAAACATGACACATTTTTGCGTAAATTCGAAATCAAATTTTATTTCTCTTAAGATCTATTAACTTTCTGTAAGATTCTCCAATACTTTTAATATCGTAAGCACCTTTTGTATAAATTTATTCATTTTATTGTTCAATTAATTACTTATTTTACTCCTCAGTATTTTTATTTATGAATATCTTTGTCATGTTTTGAATATCTTGGTATTTTTTAATTCCACATCTTTGCCATATCTTACTGTAATATCAAATCAAAATATTTCATAACTCAAATTAATAAATTCTGTAGATTTTTGTAGTTATTAGAAGGGCTTGAAATGTTGATTATTATTCTCTAGGCACTATTAGTAACATTTATTCCAATTCATTAACTGTAACTAATCTTGAGTATTAAATATTATACCTTCTTGAAATGAAATTCACTGGAATAAGATCCCGCGAGTATAGGAACCTTTACCTTAATTCTGTTTCCATTGTAATTCCATTAAAATAGGATTCAATTATTCCCTGAATTAAGGTATTAATTAATATCTTAATTTTGATACTCTTTATTTATTGTGCAAATAAAGGATAAAGTAAAATAATGGATTCATTAAAAAAAAAGTCATAAAAAAGATGGGATAAATGCTATTCCACCACCTCTCAAAGAGTTTTACTAATCAATTGTTTTTACAATCTTGAAATCTGAGATATTTGATCTTCAAAATGAGAGAAAGATTTTCAACTTTTTAAATTCCAAAAGTTAATTAAAATATCAATTAATTATAAAGCAAGCAAATTTTCGATCCGCTATATCTTCTGAAAATATTTCTACTTTAAAACTATTTTTAGATCTTCTGAAAATATAAAAAAATAATTTTTCAGTGACACAAATTTTATTCCCGTATACTTTTTTTTTTTTCTCTAATTTTAATTTCAAACACAATATGGTATGGTAATATATATATATTTATACATCTGTGAAATTTAAACTAATTTCTTTGCTAAATCATTTGATAGTGTGCTTTTGCCTATGTTAAAAGCTAAGATAAAATAAATTTCATAGGAACATTCAAATGAAAGATTTTCATTTCCGCTTTTATTTTACAGTATACACAATTTTTAAAGTGTTTACTGTAGTAATGTACTTTTTAAAATTTCTTTTCTTTACTGTATATTAAATAGTTTAATTCTGTTTTATATTTCAGCATTTTAAATTTTTAATAGATCTAGTTGGTGTATTATAATTTTTTAATGCCATTTCTCAATTAGATCCAAAATAATGTCTTAGAAATAGACATTTCTTTTTCTTAGCTTTGCATTCTAGTTATAGAAATATTTATATCTTTTTAATTTTGTATTATTTATAATTCAGATTTTCTTCAACTAGATACTTTGATATAATTTTTATTTTTTCAAAAATATTCAATCATACGTTTATCTCTAGTGCTTAAAAAACAGGATAAAATGCATGGATTTTTAACCTTTAAGTAACAACTTTTATCATTTGTCCAAACGTTGGCATTCATTCCTATTATACAATTTGGAGTGTACCAGTTTTTCATTGTTCTATCAACTTTCTACATTTTATTTTCCTATTGAAAGTAATCGATTTTTGTTTCGTATATTAAAGGATTTTTTATAACTAAATTATAAAATACAGGGTGTTTATAAAGTCCTGGACCCATTTTGATGTTTAATAACTCATAAAATAATAAAGATAGATTTAAATTAATAACAAAAATGGTTAAATAGACTCAAAAAGTTTCATGACCCTTGTCAATGAACTTCTACGTGTGCCCCCTTCGCCGCACGGAGAATATCAAGTCGATAGTCAATTTCACGCCAGGTAGCGACAAGCCTGTCGGCATCCACAGAGCCATTTGCGCACATTATGGCGATTAACAATGCCAGAAACATGAAAGGATGCTTCATCGGAGAACATTATGCTCTTCAGAAAATCAGCAGCATCTTCTATCCTTCTTAGCATATCTGTTGCAAAGGCCATCCTCCTAGGCCTATCGTTCGGTTCCAAAACTTTAACAATTTGAACTTTGTATGCATGCAGTCTTAATTTTTTCTTAATAACCTTGCACACCGTCGAAATTGGCATATCCAATTCTGTTGCCGCTGATCTCACAGATATTCTAGGATTGTGTAAAAATGTCTCTCTGACACGCTCAACATCAAAATCACTTGTGCAAGGACGTCTGGAACGTTTCTTATCTGCGATACTTCCAATTTCTAGAAAATTCTTTTTCCACCGCAAGATGCTGTTTTTGGATGGAGGATCTTTTTGGTAAATTCTTCTGAAATTTCTCTGTGCTTGCACTATCGATTTCATTTCTATGAACCACCATAAAATCTGTGCTTTCTCTTGTGGTGTATGCATTCTCCTTAATATCCGCTCGAATAAAACATCACATACAAAATTACTACATAGAACAAACACATCAAAAGTAAACATAACATTGCAATAGTTGCCAAAAACAAAAGAGAGAAAAATGCAATTAATAAGCAGACAATATTTAGTAAAGTACAGATATTTAGACTGGAAAATGAAATTATCTGAAATTAACCACACGCGCAGACGATATTTACAAAAGTAAAAATATTCAAACCTGAAAAGGAAAATATATGAGTTATTCCATCAATAAATGCCATAAGTTTGTTTATATCTTTATTATTTTATGAGTTATTAAACATCAAAATGGGTCCGGGACTTTATAAACACCCTGTATATTCACTACATACACTAATTCTCTTATGAGCACATTTTAGCCCTAAGAATATGCAGCTGAATTTTTCTTTTTCTGCAAACTTTTAGAGAAATGAATGAGTTGTGATTAGCAGGTACAGGATGGTTAAAAATTACTCGGTGAAACGTAGTTCCGTATCTACTGAACGGATCGGAATAAAATTTCATTATTTGTTACTTAAAATATGAGGCCGAGATTTCACACATTCGATCACGATTAATGATCGAATGTGATAAAATGATGGGTGAACCTATCAGCAGCAAAAACGGATTATTTATTCTAAACAAAAAACAAAACTTAAAGAACAATATATTATGAAATAGAAATGAAGCACTAATTCTAGATGTTTAAAATTGGAAAAATTATATATTTTTGAAAATTTATAAGCATATACAGCAAAGAAAGGGGAAAAAGATCTTAATTTCTTAAAAAGTTGGTAGCTTTCTAAGAGCCAATTTCGGAGATTATATTTTTGTTCTGCATCTAAAGTTTGATCAGAAGTAAGATTTATTCACCAAATGGTGAGTAACTTGCAAATTCCATTTTTCAGATTTTCATACTTTAATAATATTTTTCTGTTTATGTTAATATCATGCTTTTATCATTGCTAATATGTCACAAATTATTTACTAAAAAGTTTTGCAAATTATCTCAAAAAATAAAAAGTAACACTATTTAAATCTTATACTTTTCACACACGAGCACTGAAATTTAAATGACACTTTAAAAATAAATAAATAATAATCAAACGAATTAAATTTACTACATATGCACATAGCATAAAAAAGGGTAATGAATTTTTCTGACATATTTTATTCTGCAAGAAATATATTTAAAACTAAACATGAAATCCTAATAAATGGTAATTTAAATGCATGATATAAATTGGACGGAATTTCTGAGTAAAGGACCAATCAACAACTTATTGAATTTTGATTTCATTAGGGAGAAATGTGAATGAGTGCAGTTTGCCTTATAAAACTATTTCGCTGTACAACAAACTATATAAAATGCAACAGTTACATTTGAATAAAAAAATATTTATAATTTTTGGACAAAGTTCATTTTTTTATTTCATGTGAAAATGATTGTTTCCTGGCTTCTTAAAAGATAATTAAATCAAAATAGACTTTAGAAGGGCATTGCAACAGTAAAACATACAATTGATAAAACTATGCAAATGCACGAACAATAAAAGTTTGAATAAATACCTGTTAAACATTGAAAACAAAATTAATTGTGCACATTGAGCTGCAGGCTATTATTCATCATCACGATTTCGATCAACCGATGTTTATTTTTTAAAAAAATTGATATCGAAAAATCGCTGTTTCCAAAATGTTGATTTTTTTTCGATATATCAAAAATAGGCACAGCACACTCGAGTTTTGAAAAGCAGAACTTTTCTATCTTAGCAATCATATACCTCAGATCTTATTTATCACACATCAATAAGATGTCATAAGACTGCTTCATCCTGTTCATTATCCTAAAATTTGCCCTTGAATATTTGAACCATTTATATATTTGATGACTTATAAATCAAGTCAATCAAGAAATTAATTTCAGTAAAGAATTTCAGAATCATTGTTTGAAAGATTTATTTAACATTTGAAACACACATGAGTTAACAAAGCAGAATTTTAATCACAAAAATTGCAGAATAAGCCTTAATGACTAAGAGTTCGATTTCTTTTATCAATGCTTTTGAATATATTGTAAACAAAATAATTATAATGGCACTTGGTTTCTTTAGAAACATTTTCATGACTTTAAAAACAAATTTAGTTTTTCTAATGTCACTCATATATGAATTAAATTTAGATTTAACAAATAAAATAAAAAAAATCAACAAACTAGATACAATATAAACAAATATTGTGCAGTTATAATTAGCATAACCACAACATTTACAGAATTTTTTTCAACCAATTGCACAGCACAACAAAGAAACAGAAGGAAAAAAAAAAAAAAAAAAAAAATTTAAACAAAATAACATTATTACCATGGTATATGCATATACAATACTATTCTAATACTAGCTGTTACTTTATATAATTTTGCACTACAAATTCCAAAAGTAGTATATATATGCCTGTTCTGGCGCACCTTAAAAACCATCAATAATTTAAAATAACATCAAAATTTAGAGCAAAAATAGTGTAAAAAGGCCATAATTAGCACACCTTAAAAATCCATCAAATAACCTCAAAATTTAGAGCAAAAATAGTGTAAAAAGGTCATAATTAGCACACCAAATAACATCAATAATTTAAAGTATCAAGTCAAAATTTAGAGCAAAAATAGTGCAAAAAGGTCATAATTAGCACACCAAAATAACATCAATAATTTAAAATATCAAGCCAAAACTTGGAAAAAGTTAACAAATTAACCGAAAGGCTATCGTCTTAAAATCAATATAAATTCATGCGTTGTTCACATTATTATACACATTAAAAGAAATAAAAATATAAGAATAAAAATATAAAAAAAGAAAAAATTATTCATAAATACTGCACGCACCCCATTGAAAAAAATCTTTATGTTCTGTTAAAGGTTCGCCGTTTAATTTTATACATTGAAATCTAAAACCATATCGATCTACTTCTGTTATTTTAACAATAAAAGGTTCACCATATTTACAAATAGGTGTTACAGTTATTACAGGATGAATTCTAAAAGTTTCTGTAAAACTAACGTTTATTCGATCACTAGTACAACTACCTGTTAATATCTTTGTTTGCTTACCACCCATTTATAAAGATTAAAAAAAGAATTATTATTTATTCAAACACGTTCTTGCTATATACCATAATTTCATCCTTCTATAAAGTTTATTAAATTCTTCATCTGAAAGTTTCAGATTTCTCATAACTCTACAATCTGTTATTTTTTCAACATGTTTCATTATAAATTCAGAGGTTAAATTTTTCTGATATGAATAAATTTTATTCCAATTAACAGTTGTTTCTAGTTTTTCGATTATATTCATACTCATTTCATCTTGATACTGAGAAACTAAATCCATATCTAGTTTTCCAACATTTTCAAAAATAAATTTATCACTTAAAGTTTGATATTGTGAAATTGCAGGCCAGTGTACTTTATGATCATGCATTAAAATAAATTTTTCTGTTAATTTTTGAAATTTCGATATGATATCCCATTCAACTAAATGTTCATTTTCACTTATAAATTTTTCTGATAATTTTTGATAAGCTGATATATTTTTCCAATCAACTTTATCTTTAAACTCTAAAATGAAATTTTCTGATAATGTTTGATATCTAGAAATTAAATCCCATTTCACTTCATCTTTTAATTTTCTAATCAAACTTTCAGGCATACCACGTTCTTTTGAAACTTCATCCCAATTGACTTTTTCACTCATTTATTATAGGATGAAATTCTCTAATTAAATCTTCACTTAATTTTAGTTTTCGGGATATATAATACCAATCTACTTTATCTTGAAATTCTCTTATAAAGCTTCACTTAATTTTTGATGTTCTGATATAAGTTTCCAATCTACTTTATGTTGAAATTCTCGAATAAAATCTTCACTTAATTCTTGTTCCCATGATATACCTTCCCAATCTACTTTATCTTGAAATATTCTTATGAAATCTTCACTTAATTCTTGTTTCCATGATATATTACCCCAATCTACTTTATCTCGAAATACTATTATAAAATCTTCACTTAATTTTTGGTGATATGATATACCTTCCCAATCTACTTTATGTTGAAATTCTCGAATAAAATCTTCACTTAATTTTTGGTGATATGATATATTACCCCAATCTACTTTATTTCGAAATTCTCTTATAAAATCTTCACTTAATTTTTGATATTCTGATATAAGTTTCCAATTAACTTTATATTGAAATTCTCTTATAAAATCTTCACTTAATTTTTGATATTCTGATATAAGTTTCCAATTAAATTTATCTTGAAATTCTCTTATAAAATCTTCACTTAATTTTTGTTTTATTGGTTTTATTAGCTTTGCTGCTAATATTCGTTTTTTATAGTCGGAAAGACTATCGTCTTTAAAATAGGTAGATGAACTCATTTATTTAGAAAAAAATTATAAATCAATTTCAGCTAATTTCTCGATATAAAGGTAAGGTTTTACATAAAATATCATATCTTCTGTAGAAAATTTATGTTGTATACTTAATGTTAATTTATCATCACGTTTACCATAAGCAAACAGGACAACCATTTTACTAAGATCATCACTGTATATTATATTATCATTGAGTTGGATATATAACAAATAATTATCATTATTTACAAATCTATCAGTTTTTAAAAAGAGTGTAATTTTCATCAACATATCAGTTGTAAGTTGCAGTTCATTAGTTAATAAAGTAGAACTGAAAACATTAAATTCAATCAAAGTACCCTCATGGTCAAATTCTATCTGTTGTTCTTTATTAGTTGCTAAAAATGTTGATGTTTTAGGAACATATAATCCATCATGATCTCTCGTCAACATATTATCAGGTTTTTTATCATTTATTTTTGTTTTTTTATCAACGTATTGTTTAGTAACTGCATCATTTTTATCTTGTGGATTAGGAAGATGTTTTAAAGGAATACCTTTCAAATCAAAAAAATTGTTAGCTTTTTGTTGTCTAAGGTCTTCATTCAAAATTAAAGCATTATTTTCTAAATATTGTTTATTAACAACGTTCATAACATGAATTGGATCTTTAACATTTCCTATAATTTTATCTTTCGCATCAAAATCTCCATGTTCTGAATGAATTAAACTTCTTTTTTGTAATTCAACAATATGTGATTTTAAGCCTATTTGAACTGAATCAACATAAGATTTAGTCGCTGCATCACTAATTTCAACAGGTTCATCAACACGTTTTAATTTCTTCTTTTCCATATCATAATCACCATTATCTGTTAATTTAAATCCAATTCCTGGAGGTCCTATACGTCCTTCTGTCATTTCATCATCAAAAAGTGGATAATAAGCAGCCATTTATTATAGGATGAAAAGCGACTATCACTCTGAATGATCTTTTATACTAAACGTAAATTTATTCTCACGCATATTTAAGTAACATTTATTCCTTTCCTTCAAAATAAAATAAAATATATAATCTTTTTGGGTATTATTTTCTAATTTCCAATGAAATATTAATTCTCTGGAAGATACAGAAGTAAGATTCTTATGAGCAGATAAATCTATACAGAGAAATGGATATAATTCTCCAAAATCTTTATATCCAATCATGCAACCTGTTTCTGTATTATTAGCATTATATCCTTCTTTTAAAAGAGCTGTATATGCATTATTATAATTTTTATCCGAAAAATTTACTTTATAATGATATTCAGGATAATCTTGTCCATTTACAGTAACCCAATATTCAACTATCCCTAAATTATCAAATATTAGATTATTTTTAGTATAATCTCCATTTCTATCATTATATTGGGGAATTGCATAAAATGCTGAGACTTCATCCCATTCAGTTGAAAGTTTATATGATCCATATTTTACTTTTAAGTTTATACCAGATTTTTCTATTCTATAATGATCCCAATATATATCTATATATGAATTTAAAACTTTCAATTCTGTAAATTTCAAATTTGCGGCATTTCTAAACTTTACATAAGGTAAAAATAATGATATTTTCTCAACTTTTACTTTAAAATCAGGGTTTGCATCATCTGTAATAATCATATCCTTACTAGTATTTCTCGTAAATTCCATTCTAACATGAAATCCAGTCAATACTTTTCTGTATTCATTAAAGAAATCGAATATATATTTCAAAGGAATCCATATATTAACGGTTTTACTATTTTTTGTGAAATAATACCTTTTATCAAAGCCTTTGTTATAATTCTCATTTATTTTTAACTTATTAAAAAATTCAGTTATTTTAGTTGTATCTGTTAAAGTTCCATCATATTTTAATATATTTATATCCTTCGTATCTGCTGTATCTGAGTAAAAAAACATATTTTGAGCTTCAGATTTTGAATAATCACTTGTAAAATGAATATGTCTTAAAACTTGATCTAGAATTGAACAATTTTCATTAATCGATTCGAGTGTAGTTGAGCCAATTTGCAGTTTTTTACCCTTAAAAAAACCTCCTCCATTCTCAAAAGTTGCTTTTCTATTTCCAATATTTAAATCATTTTTATCAGTAATTTTCATTTCCAGATGAATATAGGCTCCTGAATAAAATATATTATCATTTTCACCTCTAATACTAAACTTATACGTTGCATTTTCATCATAAGCATAACTTGGATTTTCACATTCTTTTTCCTGATATTCAAATTGTTCGAGATCATTATTTTGAAAATAATGAGTATCTGTCAAATCATAAATCTTTTCCATTTATTAAGGATGAAAAGTGTAAAGGTGATAACCTGTCGGTTAAAAATCTCACTTGGAATACTTTTTAAAGCCTCCTCCAATTTTATTCTTCGATAAAATTTCTTCTACTTTATCATGAAAAATTTTCTTTGTTTTATCTTCTAATACTGGTTTCACTCCTTTAATAGCTGCTAGAAACAAATCTTTAAAAAATCCTTTTCCTTGAATTTTTTTAGATGAAAAGCTATCTCTTTTACTTCTACGATATAATCTATGTTTATTCATTTATTATAGGATGAAAAGACTATCATCTTTAAAGATGATAACCTTTCAGGTTTATCTAAGTGGATAATCTTTCATGCATCAAATTGTAAATTTTCTTTAAATAATTTCCCTCTTCTTCATCATATACAGCTACAAAATTATATTCAACTCTTCCTTTATTCAAATCTATTAGTTCATTATTTTGATTAGTAATTCTCATTCTTATTCTATATATATTCTTCTTTTCCACAGCTGAAAATATCCAATTATTAAAATCTTTAGTTATATTACCACCATGAGGAATTTTACTAACGAATGAATGAATAACATCTGAATCACAATTATTAATTAATGAACCTTTTACGATGTCACAATGAATATAAATATTATCGATTCCATGTGTAATATCTGCAATATATTCACCAAATTGATTTTCCTGATCTAATATTTTAGATTTAAAACCTAATAATTGATGAAGATTTCCTTCTGTTAAATCCATTTTAAAATTTTTCTTCAAATTAACAGAAATTAATTCTCTTTCTTCAATAATACCAAATTTAATGGGTGAATCTATTCCGAATAGTTCAATCATATAACGATTTAAACTTTTAACAGTATAACTACCATTTGGAATTTTAATGATCCTTTCATTGTTTCCTTCAATCAATTTAAACTTATTATTATTAAATTTTTCACTTATGTTATGCCAAGTCTTTTTAATAGAAAACGACTCTAAAGCTAACTTTTTAATCTTCAAAGGAGGCGAATATTCAACTGTAAAGTCTTCAGATTTTTCATAATTATCTGATGTCAATTTTAAACGACTCATTTATTATGGATGAAAGTCGACTAATTTCTCATTATAAGCACTTGGTTCTTGAGTAAATGAATATAAAACTTCAACAGGTGATTTTCCTTTATTTCTTTCAGTTATGTATTTCATGCAAAATAAACCACATTTTACAGAAGTAGGTTGTTGTAAAAAACTAGAATTATATCTGATTTCTTTCTTAGATGTTTTAAGATAATTTACAATATTTTTAGGAATATCACCTTCTTTGAATTTGATCCCTTCATATTCATATTCACCAAAAGAATCAAAATATTCAACAAATTTATATTTAGGATCATTATAATAACAGACCCAATGAGTTCCAGATCCAGTTGAAATATCAAAATTAATTATCCCATTTTCAAATTTTCTCATTATTTTGGGTAATGTATCTATTGTAAAAACTCCTCGAAATCCTTTCTCTTTTATCATATTTTCATTAATCATTGCATCGGATATTCCCTTGGTAGATATACTCCCTTTCCATTCTTTGGTTTTCGATTTTTTTTTTTAGGGTGCCAGCCCTTCAGTCTAGGATTACCAGAGCCTGTTACTTTATCTAATACTTTTTTAGTGCCCCAAGCTCCTAATCCTGTTGCTGCACCAGTTAAAAGAGGAATAAGAAATTGTAAAAATCCCCCATTTTTATTCAATTGAGCTTTACTGATTGTAATTCTTTTACCTTCATTAATTCGATTAATATTTGTTTTTGTTAAATACAATTCATAATTCGGTGATTTAGATTTATCGATTTGTAAGGTAATTTCCTCATTTTTTCTATAAGCCGATTTTAATTTATCTTTCTGCCCATCACTTAAAAAGACTTTCTTTTTAATATAACTCATTTATTAAGGATGAAAAAAAGCGTAAAGATGTTAATTCCTTTTATAAGAGAAATTTATGATAATATCGTATTACTTGATCATTAGTCATAAATCCTTCTTTATGTAATCTATCTATTAATATAACAACTTGATTATATATTTTTGCAGGAATATCACTTTTAAATTGACAAATTTTATCTGTTAATTTATCTAAAAGCATCTTTTTATCTTCTAAACCTTCTCCAATATAATCTTTACCTAAGTTTATAAGACTCAGTGCTTTTATGTATTTTTTCATATTATTCATCTTTTTATCTGCATCTTGTATTTGATCTGTTTTCCTATGTTTAGACGCATTTCCTTTTGCTCGTTTATATTCATCTCGTCTATCTTTTGCTTTTTTTATTATTGTATTCAGTTCATCTGCACTTTTATTTACTAATTCTGACGGTAATTCAAAACCTTCATTTTTAATAAAAGATGTATCTAAATCTTTATTAAAATGCATCTTAAATATATCGTCAGCTCTCTCAAACATATTTGTAATATCTGACGAATAATCAGGCTCAATTTCTAAAGGAATTTTGGATGATTCATGCTGTGGAATGATTGAAAAATCACTTACAACATTTTGTATAGCTCGTATTTGCTCTTTCGTATTTATTTCTTGTTTCTGAAATTCTTCTAAAATAGGCTTATATTTTTTCTTTAAAGATTTTTGTATTCCAATTTCTTCTTCTAATTTTTCTTCATTTATTCTTCTTTTTTCTTCATCTAATTTATTTATATGTAATAAATCTCTTATTTCTGAACTTTTCTTTAAAGGGGTAATCTTTTTATTCGTTCTATTTAAAGGTTTAGATACCTTTAAGGTGATAACCTGTCGGTTTAAAGCTTCTTCATTTATTCTTCTTTTTTCTTCTTCTAATTTTATGATACGTTTTAAATCTTTCAAGTCTTTTTCATTCAAGTCTTTTTCATTCATTTATTATAGGATGAAAAGCGTAAAGGTTTGCAACGAGCAGAGCCATATTTGCAACGAGCAGAGCCATATTTGCAACGAGCAGACCTTTACACTTTTCATCCTATAATAAATGATAAAAATCAAAAATTATAGTGAAGAAGAAGAATTTACAGATGAAAACCAAAATCCATATATACCAAAACATCCATTTCGTTTATTAATTACAGGAGCATCTGGTTCAGGAAAAACGAATTTATTATTGAATTTAATCTATGATTATTTAGATTTTGATGCTTTATACGTATGTGCTAAAGATTTATTTGAACCTAAATATTCTAAATTGCAAGAAAATTATACATTGTTTCAAGATCTTCAAAAAGAAGATATTATTAGCAATATTAAAAATCATAAAAAAAGGGAAAGGTTATTAAAATTGTACAACAAATTCAAAAAGAAAGAAGTCTTATTTTCATCTGATTTGAATGAATTTATTACAGTGGATGATTTAGATCCTGCTATTAAAAACTTGGTTATATTTGATGATTGCGTTACAGAAAAAAATCAAAAATGTATAGAAGATTTATTCATAAGAGGAAGGAAAAAAAATGCATCAATTATTTATTTATCACAATCTTATTATTCTACACCAATCAATATTAGAAAAAACTGTAATTATTTCATTTTTTTCAATCTTCAACCAAGAGAAATGAAACAAATTATTAGAGAAATAGATGGTAAATTAAACACAGAAGAATTTAAACAATTATATAATAAGTGCATTCAAAAACCATATGATTTCTTTATGCTAGATTTAGTGAATCCAAAAATGAGATACAGACAAAATTTTGACTATATTAAATGGACGAATATTTAGAAAAACGGATCTTTATTTACAGAAAGAGCTATAATTACTTTCACAAGATAAGCATTTCTTTATCTGTCAGTAAGTTTATTTTAAGTGGAACAGGCTTATCAGCATTTGTTTTTATTCCTTTAGCAGCATTAAGTTTAAGTGCTGGAATTGTTGAAATTATTGAAAAATCGTTAAATATTTTAGAAAGAAAAGAAGAATATAAGCAATGTTATAGATTTTATAAACAATTGTTAAATTTATGGAAAGCTAAAGCAATTTCTGAAGAAGAAATATATCAAAGAGAACAAGATTTTATTAATAGTTTAAACTATTTTCCTGTCGAAAAATATGTAAAAAAGACTCAATTGAATGGATATAAATATGTTAATAACGTATGATTTTTTATCCTTAATAAATGGTTTGTGATAAGAAAAAGACACCTTGCAGCTGTAAAAAATTTGTTATTGAAAAAATATCAAAAAATGGAAAATTTAAAGGATATTGTCAAAAATGTGAACAATTAGGTTCAGGTTTATTCAAACTAATAAGTAATCCGGAATCAGTTAAATATGGAAAAGGATTTATAAATTCAGCTATAAATAATTTACCATTCGAATTGCATTTACCAGGTCATAATTTTACTGGTCCTGGAACTCAATTATTATGGGGAAAACATAGATTAAATCCAGATTTATCATATAAAGATTTGAGTAAACCGATTAATAGAGTTGATAAAGCTGCTTATAATCATGATGTTTGTTATTTAAAAAATAAAGATACAAAAGTAAGAAATGAAGTATGTGATTCAAATATGTTGAAAGAATTGGATGATATTGAAAAGCCAACTATTAGAGAAAGAATTGAAAGAGCAATTGTAAAACCTATTATTAAAACTAAAAAAAGGTTTGGAATGGGAGGCGTTTTCATGATATATTGTGTAAAATGTAAAAAGGAAACAGAAACTAAAGATATGAAAGAAACTGTTACTAAAAATAATAGACCAATATTAAAAGGAATTTGTATACAATGTGGATCTAAAAAGTGTCGTTTTTTAGGGCGCCAGCCCTTCAGTCTAGGGCGCTAGCCCTTCAGTCTAGGGGGCAATCTAGGAAAGGAGAAAAAGCCTTAAAAGTCCTTGAAAAAACATATTATAATCCAGAAACTGGTTATTGTGGAATTAACGAGATAAAAAGAAAAACAGGGATAAAACAAAAAGAAATTGCAGATTTTTTACATTCTCAAGATGTTTATACTAGATATAAACCTGTTATAAGAAAATTTAAAAGAAGAAGAGTATATGTTTCTCATATTGATGATCAATGGCAAGCAGATTTATTATTCATAAAAAAATTTAGTAAATACAATGATGGAACTAATTATTTATTAACTGTCATTGATATTTTTAGCAAATATGCTTGGGCTATACCAATTAAAAGAAAAACAGGAGAAGAAGTTACTGAAGCATTTAAAAAGGTTTTTAAAGGCAGAATTCCTGAAAATCTTCAAACAGATAAAGGAACTGAATTTATTAATAAACATACTCAAAAGTTATTCAAAGATAATAATATTCATTGGTTTACAACAGAAAATGTTGAAATTAAATGCTCTATAGTTGAACGGTTTAATCGCACTATTAATACTAAAATAAGAAAATATTTAGCAGCTAACAATACTAAAACGTATATAAATGTATTACCGAAATTACTAAAAAATTATAACAATTCTTACCACAGATCTATAAAAATGACACCTATAGAAGCAAGTAAAGAAGAAAACGAATCATTAGTTTATAAGAATTTATACCAACAAAAAGTGATTAGAAAACCGAAATTTCAAGTAGGTGATAAAGTTAGAATATCTAAATATAAAGAAACTTTTACACGAGGTTATGATCCTACATTTACTGAAGAAATATTTCTAATCTCAAAAATATTAAAAACTGACCCAATAACATATAAAATTAAAGATTTAAATGATGAAGAAATTAAAGGAACGTATTATGAATCTGAATTGGTTAAATATAATAAAAAAGACAATGACTATAAGACTATAAAATTAAAAGAAAGGAAATAATCGAAAAGATTTAAATTATTAGAAAAAATCGCAAAATAGCCCGCCAGATTCGATGTATGGAACTTCAGTTCCCACAGCTGTTTAAGAATTCAAGGAACTGAAGCTCCATACATCGAATTCTGACCAACAGGGCCTTCTTTTAACATCACAAACATAACATAACATTTAGGACTTAGAACCACAAGTTCTATCCCACCTCTTTTCTTTTTTTTTAATCGTTGAAGCATGCTATTTTTATCGTTGAGATCGATCGATTATTTTTATCGTTGTTATGACGTCATTTTTTTAGGCTTGGTAAAAGTTCATAGGCCATCAATTCGAATTATTCGAATAACATAACTCGAAAGAGGCTTATATTCGAACCCGGGACCTTTTGTTTCGTCCCTGCGCGCAAACCAATTAAGCCATGGATACCCGGAAGTAAAACGCTTATTTAAATATTTAAACTTAACTCCGAAGCGAAGCTCCTTCATATACCATAGTGGCGCCATCTTTTAGTTAAATTTTCTTGATTGCGATTTGTATAATATTCAAAACACTTTAAAGCTGAAAAAATCTGGAATGAATTTCAGGGAAAACATTTAATAAATTGTTATATAATAAATGGAGCTCGATTTTAAAACGTGTATAAAATGTTTAAACACAAAATCAGTAAATGAGTTTTATACTTATAATAAAAAAGGAAAAATTTATTTCCAAAGTCGTTGTAAATGTTGTGATTCTTTAATGAAAGGTAAGAAAATTACCTGTGAATGTGGAAAACAATATACATATTCACATAGAAAAAGACATGAGAGTTCAAGTTATCATATTAAGCGAACGCAAAGTAAAAGTGTTTAAAAATTTTTTTCTAAATAAATGGAGCACGCCTTGAAGTCAAAGACTATCGGTGAACTTAGAAAAGCTGTAAAACAGTTAAAAATTAAACAACCTAGAGGTTGTAAGAAAGTTGAATTGATTAGATTATTAAGGAAATACATTAAAGAAACAGGTGAATATAAACCGGTTTTGGTAGATTTATTAAACTTGGATGTTACTGATTATTTGAATAAATGTAAAAAAATATTTAACAAAAAACCAGAAAAGCGTGATAAGATTAAAAAAATATTTGATTCTTTCGGTTTTAAAGTTGAAGGTTACTCCTTAAAAAATTTATATGATTTTGATAAAGGTGAAATTGAAGGCCAGTTTAATCTTGATAAGTTATTTACAGTGGAAGAAGATAGAAAATGTTATATATGTGGCAAATATTACAAAATCGAAGATATAGAGGAGCATATAAAAAAAGACTTAATGAATAAAAAATCAAAAAAGAAGAGAAAATGTATGATTTGTGGTGAATATTATAACATAGCACATTTAAGTAATCACATATCAAGTCGAAAACATCTAAAAGCATTATCAAAAATAAAAGATGGAGAAATTATAGAATATGACACTGCTTTTGAATCTAGATTAAGATCTTATAGAATTAATAATTATAATAATATTATAATCCCCTTAGAGTTTTTACAAGAGAAAAGAAAAATTGTAATTGATAAAATAAGACAAATTTTGAATGAATTTAATGGAATAAAGGTGAATTTAAAATTATTTTGTTTGTATAGGTTAGATGATGAAATTCAGGAATTTTCATTCAAAACTGAGAATCAAATTATATTAAATTCTAATGATTTACATACTTTTTATGATAATGCTATTGACAAATTAATTAATGAATCTGATGAATTTATATCAAAAGGATCTGGCTGGAGTCTTGAAGAAATTAGATTTTTGGAATTGAGAATAAATAAATATCAACCTTTGAGTGGATCAAGTTATATTGATTTACCTAAAAAAATTAAATCTAAAAAAGCTATAATAAATGTTAAAAATACAGATAATAAATGTTTTATGTGGTCTATATTATCAGCGATTCATCCTGTAAAAAAAGATCCTCAAAGAGTGTCAAAATATGAACAATTTAAAGATGAATTGAATTTTAAAGGAATTAATTTCCCTGTTTCATTAAATAATATTAAAAATTTTGAAAAACTGAATAATATATCTGTAAATGTTTATAGTTATGACAGTTCGATTTATCCACTTAGAATAACTAACAATAAATTACAAAATCATGTAAACTTGTTTTATATGAAGGATGAACAAAATGATCATTATTGTTGGATTAAAGATATAAATAAATTGGTCGGATCCCAAATTACTGTTGATCATCGAATATTTTTATGTGATAGATGTTTAAATCATTTTTATTCTGAGGAAAAATTAAAAATGCATGAAGAATACTGTAAAAAGAAAGAAGCTGTCACAATTAATATGCCAGAAAAAGGTAAAGTTATTCGATTTAAAAAATATAATCATAAAATGAGAAATCCATTTACTATATACGCAGATTTTGAGTGTCTTTTACATAAAATGGATACAAGTGAACCAGATCAAACTAAATCGTATACTATGAAATATCAGAAACATGAATCTGATAATTTTTGTTATTATATCAAATATGAAAATGAATATTTTAAACCTCCTATTCATTATAGAGGACCTGATGCAATAAAAAAGTTTATATCTATGTTAAAAGAGGATACTCTCGAAATTGAAATTTTTATAAAAGAGAAAACTGAAAAATATGAAAGTCTTAAATCAATGATAGATTTCGATAAAAATCATTACAAAAGAACTAATATTTGTCATATATGTGAAAATGAAATCTTAAAGGATTCTCCTGTTGATGGGGAAAAAAAAGTAATTGATCACTGTCATTTAACCGGAAAATATAGAGGTCCAGCTCATAATATTTGTAATTTAAATTATAAAATTCCAAAATTTATTCCAGTAAAAATCCATAATTTAACAGGTTATGATTCTCATTTATTTATAAAAGAGCTCGGATTTGATAAATCAAAAATAGATGCTATACCTAATACTGAAGAAAAATATATATCTTTCAGCAAAAAAATAGGAGGAATGAAATTGAGATTTATTGATTCATTTAAATTTATGTCATCCAGTTTAGATGAATTATCAAAAAACTTGAGAAAGATGCCTGAAAATGAGTTGAGTAAATATCCGTCAAAAATAAGAGAAATGAAATATATTAATTATTTAAAATCGAAATTTAGAGAGACATCATTACATTTTCCTGATGACAAATTAGATCTCATAACAAGAAAAGGTGTATATCCGTATGATTATATGGATTCTAAAGATAAATATGAAGAAACAAAATTACCTCCAAAAGATAAATTTTATAATAAATTGAATGAATGTCATATAACTGATGAAGAATATCAACATGCTCAACGTGTTTGGAAAGCATTTAATATAAAAAATTTGGGTGAATATACAGATTTATATGTTAAAACAGATGTATTAATTTTAACAGATGTATTTGAAAATTTTAGAGATGTTTGTTTAAAAACTTATAAATTAGATCCAGATTGGTATTTTACTGCTCCTGGTTTATCTTGGGATGCAATGTTAAAAATGACAAAAATTAAATTAGATTTATTAGATGATTATGATATGATTCTTATGTTAGAAAAAGGATTAAGAGGTGGAGTTTCGCAATGTTGTAATAGATATGGGAAAGCAAATAATAAATATATGAAAAATTATGATGAAAGCAAAGAATCCAATTTTTTAATGTATTTAGATGCTAATAACTTATATGGATGGGCAATGAGTCAATATTTACCTTATGGAGGATTTAAATGGATAAATACAAATGCAATACAAAATGCAATACAAAATATTCTTAAATGTCCTGATGATTCAGAAAAAGGATATATATTGGAAGTTGATTTAGAATATCCAAAAGAATTACATGATTATCATACAGATTTACCATTATGTCCTGAAAATAGAATTCCTGAAAATTCTAAACAAGGTAAGTTATTAACAACTTTATACGATAAAGAGAAATATGTAGTTCATTATAGAAGTTTAAAACAGTATTTGAAAATGGGTTTAAAAATTATAAAAGTACATAGAATATTGAAATTCAAACAATCGAATTGGTTGAAAAAATATATAGATTTAAACACTGAAATGAGAAAACGAGCAACTAATGATTTTGAGAAAGATTTTTATAAATTGATGAATAACTCAGTATTTGGAAAAACCATGGAAAACATAAGAAAACGAATAGATATAAGATTATGTTGTAATTATGATCAAGTTAAAAAATTAATTGCCAAACCTCATTTTAAAAGTCGAACTATTTTTGATGAAAATTTGGTTGCTGTTCATATGAAAAAGACAAAAATACTTTTTAATAAACCAATCTATGTTGGAATGAGTATATTAGATTTGTCTAAATATTTAATGTATGATTTCCATTATAATGTAATGAAGCCAAGATATAAGAATAATATTAAATTATTATATATGGATACAGATAGTTTCATATATGATATTAAAACAGATGATTTTTATGAAGATATGAAATCTATGATTGATTATTTTGATACTTCTGATTATCAAGAAAATAATCTATATAATATGCCGAGATGTAATAAAAAAATATTGGGTAAAATGAAAGATGAAAATAGTGGTGTTATTATGGAAGAATTTGTAGGTTTAAGAAGTAAAATGTATGCAATCAGACTAGAAAAATGTGAAATTAAAAAATCGAAAGGAGTTAAAAAATCTGTAGTTAAAAATAGAATATCATTTGATGATTATAAAAAATGTTTATTTGATAAAATTCATCAATATAGAACACAGAATTTAATTCGAAGTATGAAACATGAGCTGTATTCAATTCAAATAAATAAAATAGCTTTATCAGCAAAAGATGATAAAAGATATATTTTAGAAGATGGAATTCACACTTTAGCATTGGGTCATTATAAGACGATAGATTCTTAAAGGTGAAACCTTTCGGTTTTAAAAATAACTTTAAATAAATGGAGGATCTAGAACAACTTACACAAGAACTTATGAAACTAAATTCAAAATATTTAAGATCTGACTTGCATGAATTAATAACGAAATATGTCAAAGAAATAATTAATTCATATACAAATAAAATATCTAATGCATTGGAAAATATCGATTCAAACACACAATTAATCAACTCAATTGAAGAAATAATCGATTCATAAGATGGAAGTCATTCAACTTGTAAAATTTTTTTCTAAATAAATGGAAGCTTTCAATAGACTTAAGCCACTTGTAACATATAGATTAAAAGATTTAAAGAATGGTGAATACACTCTATTATCTTTGAAAAAAATTCAATCTGCTAAATATGGATATATAGTTATTGCAAAATTACAAGTTGAAGGGCAAGAAAAAGAATATTTTCTCCCTAAACATAAATCTAATATATCTGATGAAGCAATTGATATAATTAATGAAGGCTCATATATTTTTGGTTATAGAGGTAAGGTTGATGGTAAATATGATGATTGCTATATCAAGAAAATTGAATAGTGAAACCTTTTTCTTTTTATATTTTTATTCTTATATTTTTATTTCTTTTTATGTGTATAATAATGTGAACAACGCATGAATTTATATTGATTTTAAGACGATAGCCTTTCGGTTAATTTGTTAACTTTTTCCAAGTTTTGGCTTGATATTTTAAATTATTGATGTTATTTTGGTGTGCTAATTATGACCTTTTTGCACTATTTTTGCTCTAAATTTTGACTTGATACTTTAAATTATTGATGTTATTTGGTGTGCTAATTATGACCTTTTTACACTATTTTTGCTCTAAATTTTGAGGTTATTTGATGGATTTTTAAGGTGTGCTAATTATGGCCTTTTTACACTATTTTTGCTCTAAATTTTGATGTTATTTTAAATTATTGATGGTTTTTAAGGTGCGCCAGAACAGGCATATATATACTACTTCCAAATATTAAAAATATATTCAAAATACTACTAACTAACGTAATATGCTGTTAAATGCATTCACAGATAAGCTTTTCAATTCATATATATATTTTTAAATGTTCATTAAAGAAACATGACAATTCCATTCTAAATCTGATTAAACATAATTGGATTATACTTATATAAATTTGAGATGAACAACTTGTACATCTGCAACAATATCAGGCACTTAGATTTTAAACACATCATATATTAACTTTATAATTATCACCATATTTTGACAATTCTGTCAGAAAAATAAAATGATAAATAATATTATCACTGGAGCAATAGCATTTTATTCTACTCTTTTCCTCCATATATACAACCAGAGAATTTAAAAATATAATTAAGATAGTATCTTTTTCCAAAATTGCAAGGCAATTTTTTTTTTTTTTTTTTGTGATAAATGGCACTACATATAAATCACACAGAGTTAATGAAAGTTCACATTATATTTAAATTACACACATATGTTTAAACAAATATAAACTTTTAAGCAATTTCTTCAAGTGATAACATGTAAAAAACTAGAATGTTTACATTTATGCAGAGCTCTTCAAACATCAAGTCAAGTTTGATTGTGTAAAATTATATTGGAATAAATATCATAGAGCTTCTTTAAATATTTTGCTATTTCTAAAAAAACATTGTCAAGAAAATAATTTCAATTTAAAAATTATATTAAACTGCTTTAAATACCATTAACTGAATTTCTTTTTACACTTTCATTTTTGTGAACAGAACCATGTTTCTCCATCAATTAAAAAAGGAGTCACAAATTGAAAAAAATTAAGAGATCCTGCAGTCTTGCATTAGCTCTATGAAAATATTTTGCACTAAGCCATTATTATTAGCCAAATATTTTGCATTTACAGCCATTAAGATAAAAGACAATTTTTAATATTATTAAAATCTAGAAATGTTATTTATAAAAGCAGTATGTATTTCATTTGTACTATATTAAAAAAAAAGCATTCTGCTTCTACTAAAATTGGCAAATTATGAACATTACAGCTTAAATTAAGAAAATATTTAGATTCCCAACAAAAGCACATATTTGTATTCAATACACAGGTGGGTTTATTCACAAAAAAATGGCAAGTTGACCAGTAAGTTAAAATATATAAATTGTGCATTCATTGGAGATTATTAAAAGGTGGGATTTCTCATTTTCTAAAATGCAACAAAAATATTTTTAAAATATATGGCATAAGGAGAAACATATTTCAAAGTTGTACATAAAAGAGTAGTATTCCAGGATATATGTACATTTTTAATATTTCAGAAAAAAATAATTATTACATAAAGATATTTTTAATATAAGCTTATTTTTTTCAAAGTTATGAAATCATCATAACATAATTTTCCACAACCGATCAAATAAAATTGGCAGTTCAAGTTAGGAAGGAAAAACAAACACAACCAAACTATTTTCCTCTATCATGCCAAATACTTCAGATATTTAATGGTATTCTATACAGTGTATTAAAACTGTACAAATAGTATATAGCTAATATTATCAAAGGCACCTTCAGAATCATTTTCAAATTTTTTTCATATATAATGCTACTGAGTTTTCAATATGTATCTGAAAACATATCAACCAACAACTTTCATTATTCATATGAAAAATAAGTACTTTTATATAGCTCTACATTCTGAATAATGTTCATATTTATTCTGAAATTAAAGATTTTTTTTTTTTTTTTTTTTTTTTTGCTCAAGAAAACTGCATTTTTATTTTATATGTAATATTCTATATTATCACAAAGTAAGAAGAGATATGCATTAAATAGTAAGATTCAAAAGACAAATAAAAACTTTTAGTCATTATATTCTAATACAATTATTTTTTTTTAATGCTCTAGAAATATTACAGACCGAGAGGTTATTATTAATTTTTTGCCAGATTGTTTTTTCCCTTCATGAAAATAAGAAAAGTTAAACTAATATGTGCATTAAAGTAGAATTTCAATCTTATTTGTTGTTGTATGTTTTGCTATAAAAATAGTTTCACTACACCATTACATTAGCTTTATATCTTGCATCAAAAGATATAAAATTTTATGTTTAGAAAATTTTAATGTTTAACAATGCATAGAAAAAAAAGATATATTTATAAAATAAAGCCATTTCTATATTTCACAGATGAATAGAAAACTTATAGAATATTAATATACAACTTTTTATCAGAACTTTAAGTTTGTAGGATGCATTTACAATCCAAGAACATTTAAAAATTCTTTCTTTCATACAATATTGAGCTATTTATTTAACCCATAAATAAATAAATGAAATATGAAATAATATTTCACAGATATGTTCATTAAATGATTATAAATATTTTTTTTTATCTATTGATACATTTTTATGGCACAGATTAATAAACAAAAAATCAGCTTTTTGTAATTAAACAAATATAAAGCAAAAATATATTTATTTATATTTTAAGCATAATTTAGAAGTCTTATAGCAAAGGAAAAATGGAAACTAAAATCAATCATCCAGAAAATTTCCAAAAATTATGTGTTAATACAAATATATAATAGTTAAATAATAAAAATGTCTTTAATTATTGATTAAAAATAAATTATTTTATATTAGTTGTCAAAAATAAAAGTTTTAATCAAGTTATTAAATATGCAACCTTTGGTCAGAGTACATTATAAAAAACAAAATGTGAAGAAAATAAATATAATGAAAATTTTCAAATCTAAAAGAAAACAAAAATCAAGCCCCGAGGGCCTTTCTGAAATAAAGCTGTTAGTAATGAAACTAATATTATATAAACTATAATGATAATATAAAAGGAACATTCAGATTAAAATACTATACCTAAGACTACTGACAAATTTTTCAATTATCAGAGAAAAATTTTGAATACAAATGAAATCTAATTTAAATGTCTCAAGTTTAAGTACAATAATTTGTTTTATGAAGTCAATTGAAATGAGAGTTAGTTGAAAGGACAGAATATAGTAATACAAAATACATGGTTTATATAAAAATTATCATGTGTTTTATTAATTACTTTTTAAATGCAATACATTTTAAATACAACAGTGCATGTTTTCATATAATAAATTCCTGGAATAAACATATATGACTGAGAAACAATTTATCAGGACGCAAAGCACTTAGTCAAATTTACACACTATCAGAGAGATTCTCTAATATATAAAAACAGCTTATGGCTGTAAATATCACTTAAAAAAAGAAAAAGAAACACAGTTGAGGACAATAAATTTAAAACAAAAAATAAGATACTTCAATTCTTACAAGAGCTGCATTGTTAAAACAAAAATATGTACAAAAGCTGCACTTGAAATTCTAACAAATGCAGAATCACTGTGTAAAAGGCACATTTTTAAGCTCATCAAATTCAAAGACCCGTTTGTTGAATCTCTTTCAGTTCATCCATACGAGCTTGGATCCTGGCCTTTTTATCTTTGTACCTAAAAAAAATGAAATAACATAAAAAAAAAGGTAACATCTATCACTGGACAATAAATTTTTCAACTGCAAATTATATGTATGGAATCTTTTGATTTATTTAGCAAAAAAGATTGGCAATATCTATTTATAACAAAGGAGAATGTATATGTTTGTGTTAGCGGTCTACAGGATAGGCCAATAATACAGCTACCAAATTTGGAACATATATACTATGGAAAGGAAAAATATGCACTTTGAAGCCTTTTGTTTAAAATTTTTTAGAATTGTAAATTTAATTAACTAAAAATAAAATGAGATTTAGACATTTTTCCCATGACAACTCTTGGAAATGTTATTACACAAAATTTTTACATTAATTTCAAATTAAAAACACACACACTTTTGATGATATCTATTAAATTGTAGTACAAACTTTTCATCATTTTTTGTAATTTTTTTGCATAATTTTAAACAATAGCTTCATTACTGTCACAGAATTAAATAGTTTTTATTGTTTTATCAAATATTTCATTGCATACTTTTTTTTCACTGTTGGAAGCATAAAGGAAGAAAGATTCTTCTTACTAATTCCACAAATTATTTGAGGAACCAAAGTGAAATTAATCTACTAAGAAAATGTATAGTTTGAAATAGATTAGACATACACTCAAAAAACAGAATGCCAGGATATTCACTGTTATAATTAGATGCTCTGTTGAGGGAATCGTGAACATCATGATGAGTATAAAAATTTAACTGATACGAACCTCTTGTGTCATAATGATATGCTATGATGCAAGAATTAGTTACATACATTTATCAATTAATTTATAACACAAGAGGTACACTTAATGTTCCTAGCAACCCACTTGGTTGCCAACCCTGACTAGTTAAAAGATGACAACTATTATAACTACTATTACTAGCAGTAATTATTTTTCATTTTTAAGCAAATTACAATAATAATTAAGCAAACATGTTAAAACTGTGATAGAGATGAAATCTAGTTTATTTTTTACAATAGAATAAACATTCAAAAACAACAGGTATACAGATCTACTTTCACTTTTTCCTGCTTAATATATAAACAGTTATTTAAATGCTCTGCCTATACTTCCCACTTTTTGAGTTTTACTGACTCACTATTAGCACCTGCCTGCCAATCACTATATGCCAATCAATGAGAGTGAGCTTTCAACAAGAACAGTTATGAGTACGGAATACTTCTCAATTTATCCCCATTTAAAAATCTATAATTTTCAGATGCAACATTAGATATTAGAATTATTATTTAACAATTCCAACATTTTGATAATTTGTTATAATTTATATTTGAATATAAGATAATGATTTTGATGTCCTATATCAAATAAATTGTAAATAATAAAATTATTGCTTTGCTTATTTTTTGTTGATGCTTAAATTCAGCATTTTTTTTGTTTTGTTTATTAGCTTTTACTGTTATATGGAGGAAATATTCCCATAATAACAAATATACATTTTCAAATTTCATTCAAAAGAAACAAATATATAACAGCAGGGAAACAGGAAATTTCTATATATAAATAAACCATTTAAATAATTTATAAGTAAAGTAAACAAACAACAACAACAACAAACCCCCTCCCCCCACTTACCTCTTGACTATTTTTTCTATTTCTTTATTTTCCTCTTCGTTAAATTTATGCAGGAACATTTTGAGTTCTGTATCAGAGAACTTCAAATACTGTGCAACCTAAGATAAGAATAAAAACTATAGCATTTTTATACCATGAAATTTTCTCTAAATAATCATACATACATTCTAAAAAAAATAGATAGAGTGATTTTAACTCAAAATAATTTTTCTCTAATATTCTATTAAAAAAATAAACAAAATAGATGAAAAAAAAAGATAAATATTTTTCAAAACAGTCATTAAAAGTTCAAGGCGGATGTTTATATAACAGAATTTACATTAACTCTTCCTAGAACTCCGTTTCAGTCACAATTTTATTTTGTAAATACCATACATAATACAATTACAAATCAGGAAACAATCCAATCAGGAAACCATAATTAATTTTTTCATTACTTTTCAATCTATATTTGCTATAAATTTCACTATCGTAGCATCACTGGCAAATCCATTTTGGGTTTGCAAACTTTTTAAATTACCGAATCAGCAATTTCTGATAAATATGATTTCTAAATTTGGGCATACCTCACCTTGAAGTTAAAAATGCCATTAATTTGATACTTAAAAGAATCTTAATCCAATATCTCCAATTTCGAAAACATGATGGAAAGAAAACAATAATAGACTTTTAGAGTGATTGAAACTCTCTTCAGAAATGTCCATTCCATAACTATTGGCACTATTGCAGTGAAGCTTCAGTGTGCAGATTGCCAAGTAAAATTGAATCCATTGTAGTCATTGTATGGAATCTTACATAAAATCCAACTTCTTGGAAAATGTAATTAATCAAGAGAATAAGCAGCATCTTGATTGAATTCAGAAAATTAGAATTCTTCTGTAATGCTTTATAAAAACAACTATGTTCCAAAATTTTGGAATTGGTTTCAAGTTGTGTTACATCCAATTAAGCCATAAAACTAAATAATTTTACGTCATACTTTGAGTTAATATAATTATTAATTATAATTTCCCTACCTCACATGTAATTTCTTTGGCTAAATATTTATTCATTATAAAAACTTTAGCAACATCTTCACTTGGTCCCAGCATTACTCTGACTAATAAAGGATATTCGTGATCTTGAATGCATCGACGCTCTGAAAAAAAGTAATGGGATGATATACTATTAGCTGTTGAAGAGTAATTAAATGAAATATATCTGTACAAAATAGAACAAAAATTAATCAGTTTTAAAATAAATGTAAGAATCATATATTTCCATAACATGAAAAAGAAATCATGTGACTTTCAAACTAGGTGTAATGAAGGCAAAAATATTGCAAAGCAGGTAAAACAGAAGAAACATTTTTTAATCAAGTCATTATAAAGTAAAATACCAGATGACAACAGTGGCAGTTTTCAGCACCATTATATTTTTCATTTTAAAAATGAGTGGAGCGAGAAATTCTTGTATAGCTAATTTCAAACTAAAGGTAATCATGCTTACAGAAAACTCTAACAGTATTACAGGTGTTTAGCATTTCTCTATAAATCCTCAGCCTAATGCAAAAAAAAAAAAAAAAAAATCAATAATAATAAATAATTCCAGAAATAAAGCAACTGACTTTGACAAAAAATAATTACTTAATTTTTTAAAAAATTATATAACAATAGAAATGAAGTACTTATTTGGGAATATTTAGTAATTTACTGCTTACATACAGCTAGCTAATGAAAATGAACTTGCACGTTTTACAAGATTGGTAAACCAATATACAATGTGACCACCCCCATTCAATAGTTTTAGAAAAATAAAATTCAAAAGTTTAAAATTTGTTCCAATATTTGATTGCTTTACTTTAATAAATTTATGTTATAAAAATGTGACAAAAATGAATTAAAATTATCTAAAAAATAGATGAAGTTTAAACACATAATTTTAAAAATAATTGTAACTGACAACTTCTTATTCCAAATATCAATATTATCATTAATAATAACAACAAAGGACAATGTTAAGTAACAGTTTATAAAAAAAAGTAACACATTTTTGGTAAATTTATGACTAAAGTAAATTAATAAAAAACTATAAAAGTATTTTTTTAATTTAGGAAAATTTAAAGTTACATTATAAGAAGCAATAACATTAATCATATTTACTCAAATATGAAAAATATCACATAAAAATTGCACAGAGGCTTTAAACCTTATATAAATTAATTTGAGATTCCTGAAAATTTCAAAATGTTTGGTTATTAACAAACAAATTTCGTTCACACAAACAGATTTCAAGTTAGAACACAAATAGAATTTTAATGCATTATCATTTAATTAAATAAAAAACTGTTTAAAACTAAGGATTTCATTAAAACAAACAATGAATTTTTAGAAAATGAAAAATTGGGAAGAGGCATCAGCATTTTTTAATTTTGTAAAATCAGTTAGATAGATGAATCTTCATTATACAAATAATATCTATTAAAACTTTATATTTCCTATTTGAATGCTATTTTGCTTCAGAGCTAAGTTATCTAGATTTATTTATTATCTAGATCATAATAGATAAATCTTCTGTAATATTATCTTCTGTAATATTATATTGTTGTCGGTCTGATATAGAAAAATAAATTACCTCCAGTATCTCTAACAACATACAAAGCAAAATCTTCTGGGTTATTAACCACTTTAAACTTGTCTAAAAGCATATTTATCACTTCTGGAGCAGTTACTAAACTGGTAACCCAAACACTGGTTATGCTTGCATATGCAGGAGTAAAAACACTAGTCTGT
Source organism: Argiope bruennichi (assembly GCF_947563725.1). Classification (NCBI taxonomy): domain Eukaryota; kingdom Metazoa; phylum Arthropoda; class Arachnida; order Araneae; family Araneidae; genus Argiope; species Argiope bruennichi. Next base: position 141,954,395 of record NC_079151.1, on the reverse strand, counting down.
AATAGAATAAAATGGAAGCTACATATAAGCATACACATAATAATAATAAATACTGAAAAAATGTACATCAATATAAAAAAAAAGTCTTGAAATTAGTGACTTTACCTTTTTCTTATAGATGTGACAATTTTTTCTTTTTCACATACAGAAATAATTTCATAAACTACTTCAAATAACAATGAAGAGCTGAGTTGTTATATAGTTTATTTATTCAAATCTTGAAATATAATATTGATGAATCAAAAAGAGCAAACACTAATAATAATAAATTTAAATAAAATGCAGTTTAAAATTTTTAAAACTGAAATTTAAATTAGAACTGAATGTTAAAATCAAAGTAGAAATAATTTCAATTACAACTCAACACAGAGAATATTTTAGCATGAGATACCTTCTTCTGGTGGATTTGAAGAACAACATTAATGAATATAAAGATTATATGTATATTGCAGTATTTATTTATTAACAATCAAAATGAATAATTTATATGTTTAGCAAAATAAAATTAGAATTCTATCTAAATGCACGAAAATAATTAACAGACTTTAATAAAGACTGCCCATTTTCTGAATAGCAAATCAGTAACTATTATATGAAACAGAATAACAAAAATAGTTGCATTTTATTTTGAAACATATTAACTTACGTATTTATTTATGAGTCAGATGTTCAATAAGAAAAAAAGATTTACACTTTTCTTATAATAAATTAAAAAAAAAAAAAAACTATTAATAAAATTAATATTCAACAGAAAGAGAAGAAAAAATACAATAATGCTTAAATACTACTAACCTCTCTATTATAAAAATGTCCATTTATCGAACATCGTCTCTTTAATTTCGATTTCTGAACTCGAGGTCTTCGTCGTAGCTGTACAACATTATTACATTTATCTTTCACAGGATTTTCACTGGACAAAGGATGTGTGTTATCAGACTTTGAATTTCGTCTAAGGCCACCAGCAGGTAGTGTTTTATAATGCGTAGGTGTTGTGCTATTTTCTTCAGAACCTTCCTTGTCAATATTTTTAACGTCTAAATTAATATCTGACAAAGGCACAGCATCACTCATTGGCAAAGAAAGCAAAGAGTTTAGCAGATTAGGATCCTTTTCTACAAGAGCAGCTTTCTCTTCATTTGTCAATGGCTTCTCATTGTTATTATCATTCTGACAACAAAAGGAAGAAATAAAATCAGAAATTACGATTAGAAAATAAGGCAAAATTTATATTAAATATTTTAAATGAGTGTTATTTTAGGCAACTTAGTACATAAAATGAAAATTTTCCATGCAAATCAGTTAAATATTGTTGAAAAGTTACTGTTTTGTCCACATGACATTAAAAAAATGATAGACAAAATAAAATAAAGTATTCTTTTATGAAATAATTATGTGAGTTACAAAAAAAAAAAAAAAAGTAATTGAAAATTTTACCTTCTTTATAAAAACAAGGATCTATTCTGAGAGGAAAAGATATAAATACTTTATATATCAATGATTTAAAATCTTTTCCCAAAATATACAAGTTTTTCCCATCCCATTGCAATAAAACCTTTGTGAAGAGTCTGCCAAGCTTGCACATTTGGACACAAAACATGCTTCACAAATATATAAGCAAATGAAAAAAAAATCAACAGTAACTATTGTTACATGCATTCTTCTGTAACTAAAAATATTGAATTCTGTAACAAATAAATCTATTCAAGATTAAAGCATCCCCATTCTGTAAAAGAAATGCAAAATATATAAACTGCTTAAAAATTTGAGACATTTGATATATCTGACGGTTAATAAACACCAAAAGCTTCAGAATTGAACTTCTGATCAATCAATATGTATGCCTGTAAGTGATTGTTCAACGTTTTATCGATAACTTTGCCTTATGGAATGCATCTAATATGTAACAGACATGAATTAAACTCAATAAATAACTTTTATGCAAGAGAGAGAGAGAGAGAAAAAAAAAAAAAAAGAATAGCTGAAATGAGTGAATATTCAATATGAAATGCAAGACATTAGGAACAAATCAAGAGATGCACAAATATTGAGCATTTAGGTAGTAACAACTTCCATTCATGATTAGCAAGTCATATTGAAGATGAAATATGAAAATCAGAATAAATAATGTCAAAAGCTAAATGGTCTAAATAATTAATATTCAACTGGACTAAGTATTTTTCAATTACTGCAGTAGACATTCTTTAATCCAGCATATTTAGGATCATAAAAGAGCTCCTTATCTAATGGTAATATAATTTCAATAGAAAAATTAATATGAAACTACTCAATGGCAAGAAAAATTGCACATAAGCATTATGGTAAAAAAAGAAATAAGTCTTTAAAAAAATCATTATACAATATGCATAAATTTATGAGTTCTGCAGAGTTATAAATTTTGTTGGATTTAGAAAATTTTATAAATACACTTAATGGATCAGAAGCACATTTAAATAACCTATTCTGCCATGGTTTCTTCATTCAATTCCTCATTTAACAAATGGCAAAAATTTGCTAAATTCAATTCATATGGAATATGGAAGTTTTTATTTTTTTTTAAAGAAATTAAATCTAGCATCATATATTCTTGACCAGCATCAACACTGATATTATTTAAATTTTGATTTGAAATACGCAAGTTCACATGAAAAAAAAAAAAAAAAAAAAAAAAACAAGCATTAATAGTTAAACTAATGCAGGATTATAGAATGTACCAAACTAAAGAAAGCTAAATTAAAAAATACTATCTATGCCTTCCACCTGAGTAAATATTTACAGATTTTTTTTTAACAACAGTATAGGTAATTTTTATAATGTTAAAAAAAATCGTATTTAAATAATATATTACAATAAGAGATAAAATATTCAGATTTAAATTTGAGATTACCACATGGATTATCATGAGTCAGTAGCAAAAGAAATATTGATCTAGCAGTTAATAAAACACAATAAATTTGAAATGTGGTTGGTACATAGATCTTCCCTCCCTAAATGTAAATAATTTTAAAGACCCTTCCCCCAAATTTTTAAAGTAAAACAGAATTTAAAGTAAGAGCATTAGAGTCAATTGCATTCCAATTTTTAATATGTATGTGTGTATTAAAATTCTGATTTAATAAAAAGTAATGCAGTTTTTTTTATTTTATTTTATTTATTTATTATTTTTATTTTGTTGTTGTTAAGCACCTGCCAAATTAATTCACTGACTAAAAAGTATGCATATGTTACTATTTACCTGAGATGTAGGAGTTGATTCAGGAGCAAAATGAGGCAAGCAACTTTTTCTTCTTCTAACAGGCATCCTGTCATCATTGTCTTCCTTCAAATGAATCACATTACTGACACCCCAAAATATTCTCAAAGAACCTTCTAAAATTAAACGTCCATTTCTCTAGAAATATAGAAGTCGAAGAAAGAAAATCTAAAATATATTTTATTTGAAGAAGTTTGGTGAGAAAATCTTATAAAAAACTTCAATCATGGATAAAAAAGGAATGTTTAAATACAGACACGCAACCATACAAAAACTAATTTTTTTTGTAAAAAATAAATGAATTAGTAAGTTTAAAAATCTATTGTTTATTCAGTTATAATCGTATGCATAGACAGTAAACTAGAAAAATGTTGAAAAATATTTCTATATTGATTTGTGCCATTTTCAGATTAACCATGGATTCATATATCTGCCGTCATCATGCAACCCAATTCTATTGATAATTGGGAGTTTACTGTATTTATATGTGACATAATCTATAAGAAAGAGTACATGTATTTCTATTAAGTTTTTCTTATTTTTTAAATCAAAATTATTATAATTTAAATTTAAAATGAAGTAAGTAAAAATTCACATAAATATGGTATCCAATAACCTGAAGGGGAAAGAGTGCAGTAATATTTACCAGAATATTAATTTAACACATGTTTGATAATTGTATAAAGGAATGAACAAATTTGAAAATCATGAGAGCTAAGTACACATTCACTATACTTTCTTTGAAAAATATGGATCAATTAATAAAATATTATCAAGAAAAATTAAATCCACCACAGAAATGAACGAAATCCATTTCTGTGGCAGATTTAATCAATCCCTGTATTATATTTTTAAAATGGCTATTCTTATAAAATGCATTATTTTTAGAATCTTCAATATATTCTACTAGCATTCACACCTAGTGATTTTCATGGAGAAAAAAATGTTCCCACAAACCCAAAAAAGCATAAATATTTTCAGTGTGTAATAAAACTAAATTTATTCATGATATCATTGAAAGAAAATATTAATCTCAACTTTAAATAAAAATATTTATTTAGCAATGTTAATAAAAAATATTACCTCACGACTCTGAACAATTCCAGCTTTACCTTCAAAGTAATTGTTATATAGACGTAGTTTAGCTTCTAAATGAGATCTGCAAATAAAATATGCAAGCGTATAAAAATTTTTTCCTTTAATAATTGCATAAAAATATTTATATCTTAATAGAAAATCAAACATTTACAAAAAAAAATATATATATTTTCTAAAAGGGAAAATAAATAAATGGAAAATCAAAATTGGAAAAAAAAGTATACTTATACACAAATAACAGGAATATATATTTCATATACCACAAATAACAAGATGTAATTACTGATATATTTTAAACAATAATTCGAATTTTATGCAAAAGAAAGAAAATATTCTACTAACCTAGGCACAGGAGTGCCTTCTCGATTGACATTTTTGCCAAAACTAGTATGAGCTTCAACTTGAGAGCCATGGCCATACAAAGTAGGACCAAATAATACACTGTAGCAAGGCACATGACAATAAGGAACACCTTTATGCTGAATAAGAAGAAAACTCCAATTAAACTATGTTTAAACAGAGCAAAACTACAGTTCCAACTCAATACATGCATTAAAATAGTCATCCAAATAGGAATTTTACAAAATATATTTCAAATATTATTCAAATAAATGTATTTCATTTCAAATACGTATGCTAATGCAAATTTAAGCTAAACTAAATGAAGGTAGAAAAATCTACATAAAGATATTATAAATAATTGGTAATGTTTTAATTTCCAAAGTAGAGTATATTAACTAACAGCAATTATCTCCATATATAAATGATCTGGCAAAATGTCACTTTATCAATAAATGGTAATTAAAAAATATGTTTTATTTGTGATATACATTTGGCACATATAGAATGTAATTTAATATACTATAAAATTTTCATGGAAATTAATAAAAAAATGAAAAAATTATTAATGTTCAAAAAATTAATGGAATGATTTTTCCATTAAACTGATTCTCCAACCCACAATCATCTCATTTGAGAACCAGAATTTGTATTTATATATTCTAAGATAAATGAAAGAATATTTATTTTCTTGCAGGAAGAGCAATTCTTTTTTCTTTTTCTGCTGAGAATGTATTAATAAAGGAGACTAAAATTTAGATTACAGGTAAGATTAAAACATACACATTAATTTGTGAAGATTTCATTTAACATTATTTTTGCATTCAATTACGAGCACATAGTATCCACACTAGTTTTACAGAACAATAATAAAAATTCATTTTAAAGAGCTACTAACTAAAATTTAGGTATTTATATAGATTTAAATAACAATTTTGAAAATTACCTCAGCATGTTGACCAGGGTTTAATCTTTTACCACATTCTTCACATCTCAAACATTCTGGATGCCACTCGTATCCTAAAGAAGTCTTACGCTCAGCTAAAGTGGATAAAAATGTCATTATGTACTTGTATTTAGAGTTAAATCAAGCAAATTCTTCATTAATTATAGTTAATTTGATTTACATTGTTGTAAAATTTATTACAAGACTTTGAATAAATTTTAGCCAATTGCTCTTGATCTAAACTGGTATCCTTATATATATATATATATATATATATAAACATAGTTTTGTCATTTATATGGCCAGAAAGAAAAGACATTTGAAATTAAATTTGATTTATTTTTCTATGAGAGTCATAATTTATACACAGGGAACAAAGGGCAGAACACCAGAATACAAAAGCAAAATGACAAAAATTTTTCCCATCAATGATTTTAGTATAAGATTCTAACAAGGATTTTTTTTTTTTTTTTTTATGTTGAGACATGCCAATTTAAGCAAGAGAATCTTAAATATCTTTAAAATAATTTAGTAGGCATCAGGAACTTTCATCCCTTGTAGTGTGGGAAACTAAAGAAAAGAAATTTTTAGAGTGCATATTGACAATAATTAAATAAAAAAGTAGGATTTAGATCAGGAAGCAAAAGAATATATAAAAATGAAGTAACATGGGCTAATTTAACTTAAATATTAGAAAATTAATTAAAATTTAAATTAATTTAAGATATTATTATACAGATATACACTACCGGTCAAAAGTATTGCGTTTCAGAAATTTCACGTTTTTTAGAAAGTAAGCCCCCAAAGTAATATTTTTTCATTTAAAATGATATTTTCTAGTATAGTATAAATGTGGTGGAGAAGTTTCAATCTATTGCATCATCCATTGTGAAGCAATCTTCTGCAAGGATTGTGTTATCATGGTAGTTTATTATAAAATTGCTCCGACTGCAAAGGATTTCCTTTCCTTTGTTATGCTGTCAAAGTGCTTTCACTGTGCATTGATTTTCAATTTAAATTGTTCATTTCTTTTTAAAATGTGTGAATTAACTCATGAGAAGAGCCAGACTGTTATTTTAATGCCCCAAGAAAACATTTCAAATGTTAGGATTACTCATCAGTACGACTGCAGTCAGTCGTCTGTTTCACGCTTTATAAAGAGATTAAAAACCAAAGGATCTGTAGATAAAAAGCCTAGAAGCCTCGTCCGAGATTATCTTCTAAACGTGCTTAATGCTACATTGACACGATTAAGCTGTAAAAGTAGACTTACAAGATCTGCTACATTTGTAAGAGAATGGAATGAGTGAAAGTCTGTCATTGCAAGAGTCCCAGAACAGTTCGCAGGAGGTTCTGTGAAGCTGGTTACAATGCACAAGTATCTAGAACAAATCCAATACTGATGAAAGCAATGCGGAAAAAAATGGTTGGAGTGGGCCAAGGAGAACAAAAGTTTGAGTATTTCGGAATAGAGACAAGTTATATTCAGCGATGAAAGTCACTTTTCTATAATGTTTGACAAGCTTGGCCACATTCACGTGAAGCAAAGGAAAACATGAGGCCAGAATGCCTGATTCTTACATCAAACACCCAGAAAGCTTAATGGTGTGGTGGTGCATGTCATATCAGTCAACTGGATGACTTCATTTTGCACAGAGAACCATGAATGGTGACAAATATGTTGGTGTGCTGAAGGATCAATTGTTTCGTAGTGCTTGTGACAAGTTCCCAAGGCACAAAAGATATTTCAGCAAGCTCTAATACCCTGCCATATATTAAAAAAGATAAAAGACTTAAATTAATTTTAAATTTTATTTCATTTCAATTCTGACCTCCAATATCAAAACATTCTTTATTTTAGGTTAAGGTTGCATTTCCTAAACATGGTATTAATGTTCTCACATTGCCAGGAAATTCACCCGATTTCAACCCCATTGAGAATTTATGGAGTACAATGGGAAATAAAATAGCTGAGAATCATCCCAGAACAAAACAAGAACTTCAGGAACAATAATTAAAGTTTGGCACTAAGAAATAATGCAAGAAGTATTGCAAAACCTTGTGTGTTCCATGTCGAATAAAGTGGTTGCTGCGATTGAAGCCAAAGGCGACCCAACTAAATATTAAATGCTTTTGAGTTGACTTGAACTTTTTTAAAAATCTTTTCTGATCAAAAGAACTTGAAGTTTCTTTACTTCATTTTATTCTGGGGAACCAAAATGGATTCCGATACTGATAATCTGTACATTCTGCTTGTATTTTATTCTTTTTGAAATTAAATAATTTTTTTTGGTCAAAATTATATATTGCCTTTAGACTAATTTAATATATTGACATAAAAAATATCACTTTAAAGTGAAAAATATTACTTTTGGGGCACTTATTCTTGAAAAAAAAAATCATGAAATTTCTCAAACTTGCAGTACTTTTGACCAGTATTGTATGTAATATGAAAACTTTTAAAATAGAAAATAATTTGGAGATACACATTCAATGTCCTAGCAGTGAAGAGTTTTGATTCTTGGGTGCCACTTAGGAAGAACAAAGGAGACAAAATATTAGTTTGTATACACTTCTTTTTAAAGTAAAACAAGATACAAGAGAAAAAAAAAAAGATTAATACTATACCCCAAACATAATTTACATCTTATTTCACAAATAACTATTAAAAAAAATCAAAAATTTATGGAATAACAGAGGTGAAAAAAAAGGTAGGAAGGGGAAAGAAAGGAGACAAAAACATGCAAAATTTATTCTTAATACACTACCAAATTCATACATTTGAAACCCTCTCTGTCCATTTTCCGTCAACGAACAACTTGATATCAATTAAATTAAACTTACAGTAGCAATTAAAATTTTTAAAATATTGCATTTTTATATTCTTAATAATTACTAAGTGTGAATTTTAAAATGAATATTCCAGCTAAAAATATATACCATCCCAATAATATAATAAAATAATATGACATTGTCCATAATTAATGAGTTCGTCAAAAGCACAGAATTTACTTAATTATAATAAATTATTTTGGTTGAAATTTTTCTAGAAGCTGGGAAAGTAATTAACAGCATTGCAACAAAATTAGAGACAAATACTATTTTTAATTCATATATCAAGCAATTAAAAATGACAACAAATATTTACAAAAAAAAAAAAAAAAAACTAGAAACAAAGGTACAAACCAAAGAAGACTGGTTTTCCACATTTATGACACTTCCACATGTTTATAAAATCAGTATTAAAATTTTGTCGAAACACAGATAGCAGAAATATTTTAAAATTTAAGAAATGTCATTCAATCCTGATGAATTACGTGCTAATATAACAAAAACAAATAGAGCTAAAATAAAATAATAGGTTTCGAGCTATCTACATATTAATATATTGACATCTGCTAATCTCCCGTACATATTTTTTTTCTTTCTTTAAGCAAAAGGCAAAGTTAAAGTATGCAACATCCTATGCTTTAATGCTCACTACATCCGCCCAAGCCGTATCCGATTCGTAGAATTAGGAGGAAGAAAAAAAATTGTTTATTTTGTTTACAATAAAAAAAAATATCTAGCTGAAAAAAGACCTTATAAATTACATCATAACATCAGATAAATTTTAAATATCTGATAAATATCTTATCTAAATTTATTGGATGCTTAAAATATTCGTATTTAATAATTACAAAAAAAAAAAAAAATGAAATAAAAATCAATTCTTTCGTTTTGCTTTCAGCTAACTTTGGCTCCACCTACTTTTATTGTTTTTGTTTTGCCTTTACTCTTATTTCATTGGACGAGGATTGGTCCTGTTCATAGCAGTTCAGCTGTATGAAGTAATCCTATCAATTTTTTTATATTCCTGATTGAACTTTTTCTGGATTTCATTCTTGAGGCGAATTAAAAATTTCTTATGAACAGAATTTGACTGTCTGTTGATATTTAATTACTTCATTCGTTATAAAAAAATATTGTATTCGCTACTTTTTTTGTTTGAATGTAAAATCTGGCGATAAGATACTTTTCAGTTACGGTTTCGATAATAGTTTCGTCATGGTTAAACACTGATTTCAAACTTGAGTGACGATAATAGTTTCGTATGTCTGATATTTAATTTATTGTGCTTGCAGTTTTATGTCATTTGAATTATACGCCCTGATATAATCTTAATCATCATAAATTGTGTTTTTTTCTTTAAATAAACATATTTTAATATTAAAATGCCGACTGTTGTTCCTGACGATTCTCGATTTCAAGTTGAGCTCTCAAACGCCGGCTCAAGATTGGTTGTCGTTGATTTTACAGCTTCGTGGTAAGTTTCTTGAGAAAAAATTTAAGAAAAAAAATTGCTTAAACTTTACTAGTATGTAATAGTTAGTAAGAATTTTAAAAGCAAGCTCATTTGCAATCAAGAATTTTACTGAAGTTCTTAAATTTGTTCTAACATCAACTTCTGTATGAAGTAAAATATTTTGCATATTTGATTTTTAATTACAGAAAAGACATCTTTTGAAAAGTAATAGGTGCAGCTTGATTTTTTCAAGCTAATGTTTCTTCAAGAAAGCGAAAAAAAAAAAAAAAACTGTAATGTTATTATATTGAAACTTCTTCAAAAACAGACTAGCATTCTGAAACAGCCAAATTTGGTTAATAAAAGGTGTTAAGGATAAAAGATGGTTATAATTATATATAAAATTTTGATTGAGTATTAATGAAAATCAATGTGCTTGACTGTTATGGCCAATAAGATATTCCATTTATTGATTTCAGTACAGTCTAGAAATGCTTTATAGTTCAGTATAGTGTGGTACTTCTTATATCTAATGAAACTTTATTATCATGAAAACTTTTAATGAACTGATTATTTTGGTAGTCTACAAAAATTTATTCCTGTAAAAATGTAAGCAACATCATTCTATATGTGTTACTTTTAGATATTTTTGAAGAAAGAAATTTTGCTATTATGAAATTTATTTGATTATATTAATATGCTCTTTTAATTTTCAAAAAATTTAATTTGAATTTTTTTTAGATTGTTGTTTTAAGATTTAATATATACTTACAAACAATGGTCCTTAAAAAAAACTTAATATATCTTTTTGTGAATGCTTTGATTTAAATGATTATTTTTCAATTCTATTTAAATAGCAAATCTATAAATCTTTTCAGCAGTGGAATGAAAATTTTTTGAAGTTATCAATGAATCAAAATCATATATTTACTAAGTGGGAAAGTTTAAAATAATAGTAATATTAATTATACCTTTTATAAAACAAGCTAAATTCCATTGAAAATTGTACTGATTGTTTTTTGTTTTAAATCATTCTAAGAATGCATTTACATTTTCTAGAAAGGTGTATGTTTTGTAAGTTTTATTTTCAATTTTAGACATAATTATTTTAAATTTATATATTTTATGCCCATGTTATGAAATGAATTCTTACAAATATGTATTCTGAAATTTTCAAGAAAGAATTATTCTAAGTATATAGTTGAAACAGAATATAGTTGAAAGAGCATTCTAAGAAATAATGGCTCTTTTACAAAAGATGCTATTGAAAATATGATAAATACAAACTTTTTAAAGGTAGGTTTCTGATATACAGTCATTTGGCACCTTACGAGGCTAGCAATTTATTGGTGACACTTTGTTTGGGGCTACAATTGGAAACACTATTGCTGCCGCTCGAGCCACATTCGGCCATTTCGCTAAAATTTGGCGATCAACTATTTTTTGTCGAAAATGACTGTATATCAAAGCTGTTCCAAATAAATTCAATAAATTTTTACTGTAATAGAAAATATCCATGAACATTTTTTTACGATACAAAAATAATTGCTGAAAAGTTGGCAAAACAATTAAAATAATAATGTTTCCATTGAAAATGTTTTTAAAATAACATAGGTTTTTCCTTTACTGGAAATTAAATGTAAGTGTTGGTTGCTTTCATTATATCATTATTTACTACATATATGTATTAAATGTAGTTAGGAACCAACCTTCTTGTTACAGATTTTTGTCCATTAATAATGAATATTACTGAATGTAGATAAAATTGAATATTTCTAATTTTTTTGTGTAGTAGACTGCAAGTAATGAAAACAACAGCAACAATATTAGAATGTTTCCTGCAATGTTTTGCATAAAACAGCTGTAATTAAAATTGATATTTTCTGGTATATTGGTATTTTCCTTAAATAATTTTTCACAAAATTATGATTTTAAAAATTGTGATCAATGAAGCCAAAAACAGTGAAATTGCTAAAAATATTCTAAAATGTAGTAATTAATTTATGATAATTGTATTTTATATTTTTTTGTAAATTGAAATCAACAAGCTGTAACTTTATTTTTTTATAAAAGAATGCCAAATCAAGGTAGCAGCAAATGCAGGGGTGTTTGTGCTCCGGGGAAACCCCGGAATTCCGGGGATTTTGAACTTCGATACCCGGAAATTCCGGGGATCGTCGTTCAAAAGGAAGTAGGAATAATAATGAATTATTTATTTTGATCTGGGTAATTTTGTTTGCTTTGAAAGCAGAAAACACAAAGTCAGTGTGTGTGGTGAAAACTTTTCCTTTCTTTCTCCAAAGGCAGTGATAATGCGTGAAAAGGGGGAAAAAAACTTCTTTTTTGTTCTTTCCTTATTGGGAGAGACTTCGTTCGACCAGATGTGCGATCACGTGACCTGGGTTCAAAGGTCTTAATTTTGCAAAATTAATGGTTATTAATTTTGCAAAAAAAGTAATTCATTGAACTTTTATAATTAGGTCATTCAATACTTCATAATCGTAATTTTTCATTTCTCCCCCCCCCCTTCTTGAAACTCCAAAATGTCGGTAGTAAGTCCGTAAAAGTTTCAGGGGATTTTTTGGGGTCCCACAAACACCCCTGCAAATGCAAATGTTCATGAATCATAGTTAGAGACAAATTCATGAATGTTTAAGACCCATTCACTTTTAATAAACTAACAATGATTTCAACTCTTTCCAATTAACATATTTTTTAAAAGTGATAAAACCTTCTTAGGGCTTCTCTAGATGTGCGAGACAGAATTTTACAACTTGATTTGTACATTGAAGGTAAGGAAGCTATAATTTTAATTAAAGGAAGAAAGCAGGATGAATTGTGTGTATGATGCTTGCAAAATGGACATCAAGATATATATATATATATCAATATATATATAAAATTTTAAAAGCATTATTTAAGGATTTTTCAAACCACCAGAACTTTATAGTTTTGTAAGTTAGTACATTGTAAGTAAAGATTCTGAGTAATAAATGAAAAGAAAGAAACAAACATAACTGCTGCTATTAGTATTTCTTTTAAAATTTTTCAGTTTGTTGTAAAATAACATGTCTCTCTTTGAATAGATATCAGTATTTAAGAATTTGAGAAAAAAAAAAAAAACAGTAGACACCAACATATTTCAGATAACTCAGATTAATTATGCGACGGAAGTATAAAAAAATGCTTATGTAATTTTTCATATTTCATCATTAATAATAATAATTGTGTGGAAATACATTGATCATTCAATTAGCAAAATTATTTGCATTATTGCTTTATTAAAATTGAAAAATATTTGTTAAATTTAGTTTTTTTTAAATAATTCATATTAATTGTGTGGCAAAAATGCATACATATTTATTATATTTTCAAAAAAGTTGAAGCAAAAAAATTTTTTTGGTAAATTTATTGAGCAATATTGATTATTTTTCTGATATTAGTGGCAAGTCCAGTAAGATCAGCAAAGCAATTTTGATGTAGATAATGATTTTACACTTACACTTAATCTAATTACAATGTAAAGTATGAAAATTGTCCAAATAAACATTACCAGCAATCATAGCAGCTGAACTGGAAGGGTACAAGATAGTTAATCATGTTTTCCTGTGGTTCGAATCATGAGATGCTAGTTTATTCCAAGTACTGATACTTCTTTTCAAAAATATTCTTATGATTTAATGCTATTTATACTTCAGTGAATCCCAAATAAGTCCTTACGTTCTAGAGAAATTATTTTAGAATAAGTAGAATAAGTGTCGCACATGTTATAGGCAAACCTTCCGTTCTCTTGCATTATGAGCTATTAATAAAGGTAATTTTGTTTATCAGATGAAAACTTGAAATGATGAATTCTATAATATTAGATATCTTTAAAAAGTTCAGTTCAAAAAGTTTCATTAAAATGAGAAACTAATAAAAAATATTCACTTGTGTTATAAAAAAAAAAAAAAAAACTTTTTAAAAATATCATTAGGATATTCTTAAAATGTATTATTTTATTTAAAATGATTTATTATTAAAATTATATTTAGTTGACAATTTTTTTTTAATTATCAGACATTTTAAAATTTATATAGTAAACCTACAGACTGAACTGGCAATTACACTGATAATCTAAGAATAGAGCTGTTAGTGAAACTATTATGCTTGATTGTGGAGTTCTATAATGGTGATAAAATGGAGGGTTTTTAATTTGTAGATATAAACATTCTTATTTGTGTTATTAAAAAAATTGAATGGTGAATTTTTTGTGTGTATTTCCAATTGAGTATTTGCTTTATAAATTGTATGTTTTCCTGGTTCTTGTTTTCTTGTCCAGTTTATTCACAAAATAACAAAGCATTAAAATAGACCTTTTAAACATTTTTATGGGTATCTCCATATTTTATATTTCAGGTGTGGGCCATGTCGTCGTATAGCTCCTTTTTTTGATGAACTGAGTCGGCGTTATCCAGCCATAACTTTTCTTAAGGTTGATGTTGATCAGTGTCCTGAAACAGCAACTTCTCAAGGTGTCACATCCATGCCAACCTTTATTTTCTATAAGAATAAAATGAAGATTGGGCAAGTCAGTGGGGCAGATTCAGCTGCCTTGGAAGCTAAAATCAAAGAGCTATCAGGAGGTGAAGGAGATGAAGGATCCGAGAGTGGTGTGCATGGGCATGTATGTAAAATGCCTATGTAGAATAGATGGATTTAATAATTCTTTCTTATACTACTATACTGTCTAATAATATACACTTTAGAATAATTATTCTGTATTTACAGTTGAATGTTCTGCTTGATGTATTTAAAGATAAGAGACTCAACCGATTCATGATTGGTATAGAGCCAATAAGCCGGGCCAGTCCTTAATTTTTCCCTGTGATAGAAAAACTAACACTTGCCAGTGGCTACCTTAAATGTCTTTTCTTTTCTCAGGGTGAAAAATCTTACCCTCTTTGCCCGAAATGCTAACAACATCAGGCCTCTGCTGAACATACTCTAGACTGTTTAGGGAGAAATTTATTCTTCTCCCTTTCTCGTTTTTGACTTTCTTCTTGTCAACAGATTTTTGGATTTGTCTGACTAAGTCAGGCAATGGAGATTAGCAACAACAACAACAAAGATAAGAGGTTGACTTTCGAATTAACTAACAAATAATATTTTGTAGAAACACTTGTTAATGATTGCAATTAATGCAAAGTTAGCCATTATATAAAATTTAATATTATAATACACCAAAGTTTCTTATCTCAAATGAATCTATACAGATGTAGAATTTTATCTATTATTTGAAGTATTTGGATCATTGATATTTATTTAGTAGGCACTGGTGATAAAATTATCAATGGAATTATTTATTGTGAGAAGCATGTTGCTATTTGATTATATATATTTTTCTATAGAAGATCTCAAAATGCCGACTTGCTTAGTTTTGATCCATAAACATTATTTTATGTAATTTTATAAAAAGAAGTAATTTGAATTTAAATCTGGTGAGTGAATTTGCAATGTGAATGCAGAAATATTTTATCCTATTGGAGGTGGCATTATTCATTGTGGGACATCATTTGTATAGAAAGGTATATCTTCATGATGGTGTGATGGGGAGGGGGGGGGGGGAGAAAGGGAAATAGGAAGCAAGCTTGTCCATTCTCACCCTCTTAAAATGAGGTGCTTCTTAAAGTCTTAGTAAAGCTACAAAACAAAATAATAATGTAATTAAACTAAATCCTTTTATCTGTTCTCTAACTTTCCATTCATAACTTTACCAGATTGCAATGAAACAAATGGAATGATGATGAATTTTATGTAACTTTCTTTAAAAAATTGTGAATTTGATATGTGTGCAAGTGGATGATCAAATATCTGCTTATAAATCGAGAGATGGATTGTCTCTGTATACAGCTTAATACTATATTTATTACTTAATAAAACGTGGTTTAATTTTAAACTTCTTTCTGTATAAATTTTCAAAAATATATTTTTGTGTTTAATTTTAGAATTTATGTATAATTTATGTTAATTGTAATTTTAGAATTATTTATGATGAAAATGAGTGGGGCTTGCTCATGTAAGGCATCATAGAAAAGTAAATTTTTACTTTTTTTTTTAGGTTGATCTTGTAAACTTCATAAGTAAATCAGCGTGCGAATGTCTAAATGATGCAGATGACCATCCTTTTGCTAACAGCTTCACATCAGGACCTGGTTATTTGGAGTCTGATTGTGATGAACAGGTAAAAATTTTTATTTATTATTTTTTCAATGTTCTTATTACTTTTTAAAATTTTATCTATTTATTAATTCAAAATATTACAGTTAATGTTTGCATATTTTATTTTTTTACTTTTTTATATGTGAGTATAAAGAAAATATTGTAATCATGAAAAAAAAAAAAAATTTAATTTGAGATTTTGACAAATTTTCTCTCTGAATTTGAAAACATATTTTTGGCTGAACTTCATGTTTAAAAAAGTGATATAATGTTTGCTACAAATATATTATTCCCTGGCTTTGTCAGCAGGCTTGTCTATGACAAGTGCCATAAGAAACAACAACAAATATACTCTAATTTTCTTATCAAATAGCTGAAATTTAATTGCATTTTATTTAGTAAAAGTTTCATTTTAGAATTTTTTCTAATTGATTAAAAATAAGATTATAAATTTTTTATAGACATTTTTTTTTATCATCATTACCTTTCTGTTTATAAAATTTTTTGTTGTATTGAATTATTGCTCTTTGGTTATGTAAAAAAAAAAAATGCTTTTCTGAATCAAATTGATTTAATATTGTACTATAAAATTGGAACTTCAGTTGTTAGCTTTTAAAAACTAAATCTTAAATTTACATAAATTTTTAATATATTCATAACAAAGATTCATTACTTTTTAAATATATTTTATGCTAAAACACATTAAAATTAATTTGTATCTTTCATGTATATTAGAATATATCAATTTTACCTTCCAGTATATTATTGTTTTATTTGTCTCACTTATTTGTTGTAATACAATTCATGTAATTAATAAATTTTAGTTATTTACTTTATGAAATATTTTTCTTAATTAGTTGATTTTTTTTAAAATTATTTTATTAAAGAAAATGAATGTATCCATATAAAGATACGAGCAATTATCAACTGCGTATCCCAAAGTACTGTTTTGGGATTTTTAATATAGTGCTTTAACTATTCTTAAAATTTATTATTCTCTTGTAGCTTATCATGTCATATGGTTTCAATCAAGCTGTAAAACTGCACTCCTTGAAAATTTCAGCCCCTGAAGGTAAGACTTTTTTTAATTAATATTTTTTGATGTTCTCTTTGAAATATTTATTACAGTGAGTGTAGTAAAGAAATCTAAATTAATTAATCATAATATAATTGGTTTCATATTCTTTGATTTCTTTACATCAGTAGCCTTTTTACCCTTTTAGGATGGGTGGCCATTATCTTAGATGCATGCATGGGACAGAGCGTGCACAAAAGGAATCATCCCACAGGATGTGGATTTTGCATCGCTAAGCTTAATTTGGGGGGGGGGAATCATAAAATGTAAAGTTTATCCTAATGAGCACATTCTTCCTCTGACAGATAGCATTTTCTTGTTGTAATAAATTGAAACCAAATCTTTCTGTGATAAAAAGAGACGTACTCGAAATGTACTTGAAAATTATGCAAAATACAGCAGAACTGACAGCAAAATCCAAAAAGACTAGTTACAGTTACACATTAATTACAAAAAAAGAATACAGTAATTGTCTAGAAACATGAATGATTTTATCAAGTGGAAAGTTACATAACCCAGCCCTGTTTATTTACATTATTCTTACCCTCCTCCCCCTCAATAGCTGATGAGTAAAATACCAAAGTCAGGCTGAATATGAGCAAACTGAAGGTCAGGAAACTAAAAGATATTTATTTCAAAAGTAATGGACACCGGAAGCCATCTAGTGGTGTTTAAAATTGTTCCAGTTTAGAAGTATATATGCATCGCCATCTTATGAGTTCGATTTTCAGAAATTCATGGTTGATATGCCCAGCTGTGAGAGACATTTGTAGGTGATGCATATATGGTAAGTCTGTCGCAAAAGGGTTAATGCTTTAATTTTTGTTGCTATTCTGTTATTTTATCCTTCAAACCAATCCTTCGCCCCCATGCTTTTACCTGTTTATTATTATTTAAATAAAAAACTCCTGGCTTTAATTAAATTTTCAAAATATAGTAAATGCTTGGCTATTCCATCTTAAAAAAAGAATTCTATGGGGTAAAATGAAAAGAATTTATCCTGCATTAGGCATTGATGATGGGTGTTCGCTACAATACTCTTACTTGTCATGTTCAGAAAAATAGAGACATTGATAGTGCAGACAATCATTTTTCCCTCATTTATTTAGACTGTTTTCTCATTAATGTAGTCATTTATAATTGAACAGTAAAGTAAGTTTAAATAAATTTTGAAAGAATTAATCTTATTTTCTTATGTTTCATTTAAAAGGTGTATGCATTCATATTGTTCTGTGACATGATTTTATATTCTTGTAATTACATTAGACATTTTAAAATTTTTAATATATTTTTATTCCTTCCTTTTCTGGTATAGAATGTTGGCTTGCTCTAAGAGCTCAGATAATATAAACATGGATAGATCATGTAAAAAGGGTATTTTTAATTATATGAATGAGAAGGATGTGAAACCATTTTGGCCTATTCTGCTTTATTATTATATGGCCTACTCTTCTGCCTTATTCGACAAGATAGTTGAGAGTCTACTGTATGAATGTTCAGTGGATTGCCATAAAAACTGAAAACCTGCATCTCCATGTAAGGTGATAAATAGAAAAAAGATATAATCTTATTAAAGATCAAAATATGTTTCGAAAGGCTAATATCTAGAATTGTTATATTATGTACTTTTTTATGTCTGTATTAATGAAATGCATTTTAATTTTCCCTAAATTATGATTTATAACAATTACATCATACACAGAACAGGGTTGCCATGCCACTGGGAGAACAAGGAAACCTGGAAAACACTGGACATTTAAAAGTCATCTTTATAAACCGGAAAAATGCAGGGAAATCTGAAAATTTTCATAAAAACAGAGATTTTTAATTTTTTTTTGTTATTTTTTCCCATCTAAAAAATGCAGATCTCTAAAGGCTGCAAGAATAAAATATCATAATCATAGTTTCCAAAAACAAAACAATACCATCTCAATTGAGTAATGCAGAAAATCGCTTCTTTTCTTTCTTCCCTCTTTTTTCTGAATAGATCATACTAGTTTCAAGTTATAAAACAATTGTTCTTTTTCTGTGAGATTCCCGAATTGCAGCTAATGCGCATGTGCAAGACTTCTGCTACTGCATGAAAAAAGTAGAATTCATTTCTGTTTCAGGATTAGCAGCATTCAAACTATGGAAGCAGTGTGGTGGTGTTTAGTTACCGCACTTGAGCTTATTGAATGGTTTATTATTTGAGAAACTGTGAACTTATTCAAAGTATATTAGAGAATATTTTTAAATCTATGGTCTGCTCACAATCTATATGTAATACGAATTGGAGGGATAAAAAAAATCAATCCTGATTTTACGAAATGGGTTCTAGAAGTTCTACAAAATCAATTTGTTGCATATTCCTTACTTTGTAAGAATATAATAAATCTAAGTAATATGAGAAAACATGTTATCATGCCATAAGAAGATTGTATACAATACTGCATGTCAGTTCAAAAGAGTCATCATTGATGCTGGACTTAGTATCTAAAGAAATGACACGTCACATCCGGAAATGTAAGATTTAATGCCCAAAAATAAATTGAGTTCGAACTATTTAATTCAAAAGCTATAATATAAGCTTAATTTTTATGGACATTAAAACTTATTGTGCCACATTCATCCTTTAATTCATCCAATGATATACCGAAAATATTTTCACATATGTTCACTGAAAGTGAAATAGCTGAAAAATATACATTAGTCCATGCAGAAATATTATACCTTATTTGTTATGGATTGGCTCCATGAACCTGGTGTCTGTAAAAATCTGCAGAAGTCACTAAAATTGATGCTGAAATATTGTTGAAATATTTCAATTGAATTTGCCAGTTAAAATTGAAATATTTTAACTGGCAAAAAGGAATAAAAAAATTTTTTTACTTTGTAATGTTTTTTTGTTAAGTAATCATTATATAATTTATCATGATAATAAAAATGTTTTGTGCTTTATTTCGTCCAAATCCTTAATTTTGTGTGACTACTGACTATTAAAGAGCCTGAGAAGTAATATATCTCCTCCCCTTTATAAATAAATTTTTTCTTGCTAAATTCTAGATAATAAAGGTAAAGTTTTTTCTTTTTTTTTTTTTCCTTCTGTACATAAATATAAACCTTCTTTCAATTTACTGTTACATTGAATAATGTTAAATTGTTGCTTCCTTTCCTTGCTTTTTCCACTCCTTTAAACCATATTCCATTATAACTAGCACATGAGTGCTATTTGCACATCTGATCTCTTGAATATATGTGCTGAAAAAACACAGGGAATTTTTTTTTTCGGAGTTGAGCTCCAACCCTGACAAAATGATTTTATGAGCATTATCGTGACAAGGTGCAAAATATCTATGAATGTTGAAAGCCTAGATACAATGAAGTTAAAATATTTAATCTGTTTAGCAAAAAAAAAAAAAAAAAAAAAAAAAAAAAAAAACTTCTAAGGCCAACATTTTCATTATCAAATTATTGGTAAAGATACTAGGGTTAATTTATTAAATAACTATATAACTTATAAAAATGTTTTTCATTCTACTAAACTTTCTCTTCCTCTTCATATTTGTTTTTTCAGCGGCTCTTGATATTATTGTTTCAAAGATACAAGAAACTGTATTAACTAATTTAGCAATAAAGTAGATTTATTAGTGCAAAGTAGCTCATAATGTAAGGGAACAGAAAGCTCGCCTACAGCATATGGGATGCTTACGCATTTATTCCTAAATGATGTTTCTAGAATTGTAAAGACATAATTAGAATTCACTGGAACATAAATAAATGTTAAATAATCAGAATATTTTTGAATAAAAATGTCAATATTTGGGCTAAACTAGCATCTTATGATTTGAATCTTGGAAATACTGATTATCTTATGTTGCTTTAACTGGGCTGCTATGTTAATAAGCTATTTGTATAACAATAACTTTACTTAGATTCTAATTATGTTAGGTTCAAGAAGACATTACCTACATCCAAATGTCTGGTTGATTTTGTTGATTTTTCTGCTAATATTAGAGAAATATATGAATACTACTCTTCGAATTTATAAAATAACACATTATATTTCAATACCAAAATATTTTGAAAATATAATAACATGCATTTTTGACATACAGTTAATCTGAATTATTAAAAAACAAACTAAATTTAACAATATTTTTTAAATGTTGATAAACCAGTAATTTATCAATTAAATGGTCAGTGCATTTCCATTCACTTAATTTTCGTCTTTTTTCCCCTTCAATAATGAAATTTGAAACATAAGCATTTACATAAGCATTTTTAAAAATATTTTTGCATTTGAATTATTTGAAATGAACTGTTGTTTACTTTTATTTCCTCAAATTCCATCCAGTGTCTTAAGTATCTCTAAAATAGGGAATATCAATCATATATATATATATATATATAATATAATCATATATATATATAAAATAGGGAATATATATATATATATATAAATTGTGATATTTCATTTTTTTTTGTGATTTATATAAAGTATAAAATATTTTTTTAGATGTCAGTATTGATTATAAGTTAGGTGCGAATTGTTTAAAATATTAGGGATATGAAGAATTCTTGAAAAATATTTTGGCTTAAAAGGATATAAAGGATATTCATGAATTCTCATTTTTGTAATCTAAAAATACTGTAGTTTGTTGAGGTCAAGAATAATATTTAGCTTCTACAAATTTTTATTTTAATCTGAAGTTTTGAATTTCAGAATGAAATATAAATTTAAAAGGCAATAATAATGGATTCAGGATATGTTATCATGAATTATTATTTATTTGATATTGATTAGTTCTTGAATTTTATAAGATTATATCTTTACATTTTATTTTAATCATTTTCATTAGTTGTATCAATTTGTTTTATAAATATTTATCTATTTATATATTTTAGATAATGGACCTAAAACATTAAAATTATTCATTAATCAACCAAGAACATTGGATTTTGATCAAGCCGATTCATCAGAACCAGTTCAAATACTAGAGTAAGCAAGATTTTTTGTTTTTGTTTTCATCTAATAATATTAATAAAAAAGTTATATATTTTAATAAAATAACTTTCTTTTTAGGTTGAAGCCTGAAGATTTGACTGGTGAAAAGCCTATACTTTTAAGATATGTTAAATTTCAAAATGTACTGAATTTACAGGCAAGAATAATTTCTTCTTCTGATTATTAAATAATAAAAAAGTTTTATGAAATCAAAATCAGATATTTAGTGAAGTCAACCCATATTTAATAATTACATATATTAAAAATATTAATTTAATAAGATGTATAGCATATTAGAAGTTTTTAAAAATTGCTTTTTTATGGTTCTTACATTCTTTAAAAATGTTTATTTTTTGCTGAAATACTTATCTTTTTCTTTTTAATGAAACAAGAAATCATCGCACTTTAGAAGATGACAGATCAGTTTGATCATATGACTATATTTTCTTTGCACTCTTTAATTTTTCAATACTTAATGGGGTTTTATCTCAGTTTATGAAAATACTGATAGTATATTATTTTTATTATATTATTTTTATTTTACTTTCTTTCATTTACTTTTGTTTGCTTATATAAGGAAAAATCCATTTAAGGATAATTTATATATTCCTGTAAAATCACATTGTTTTTAGCAGTAACTTCAGCTCTCGCTGGTTTTTTTCCACATAATTACTTCATTTTGAGCATTTGCTAATTATATGTGAATATCATTTATTGAATTTTTTGAGTATTTTTATTTCATGTGATTTTTTTGTTAAAGTAAAGAACTTTTTAACAATATGTGAAAAATGTGTATTTAATTCATTGTGGACTTTTAAAGTCATTACGCTAAATGATTCAAGGCTTTCAAAAATAAAAGTAAAGCAAAATTTTTATAAAGCTCCACCAATTACTTATAGATTATTTGTTATTCATGCCAAAACATATTATATCTAAATTAATGCGATAAAATTCATTTGTTGCTTTCTAATATATGAAGTTTTTAGAAAAAGAATGGTAATCCCCAAAAAATTTTAGTTCAAGCTTTTGCCTATCTCTATGATTTAAACTTCCAAAAAGCACATTTTTGGATTTATGTTCATCTGTGAACACAATAACTAAAAAATTCTTTAAGCTGTAATTAACACCAAATTTGTAGACTTCTATCAAATTTTGAACAAAATTAATTTCCAACATTTTTCTTTCTTTAAATTTTTTTTCTCTGCTTAAGTGCAATCGAACATGATAACTTCAAAATTTAAAAAAAAAAAAAAAAAAAAAAAGGTAAAATTTGGCACACAGTTGTTGCCAAATAATTGATTTATATCAAATTTTGATTTGGGTCCATCAACGAGTTGGTCATCAATCATCTGTGTATTCACATACATGTAAACAATGCAACAAGACAAAATAAAAAGTAACAATTTAAATAAATAAAATTTGATAAGTTTTTATTTCTTTATTCACTATAAAAATGTAGCTCTGTCAAAAGTTTTGGATTCAATTAGCCATCCTAAAAGCATCTAAAATGTGTACTCGATTTTTTTTTAAAAAAAAATTAAAAATGAAATATAGACACTTTAAAAACACCTTTTACACCATAAAAAGTACTTATGTGAAGGGTTTTAGATAAAATTTGTATATGCTCCCTGTTTAAGTTTTAAAATAAAGTGTGTTTTATATTTTTGATTTATATTTAAAAATTTATTATTAGGTAGCTATTTAGATCCTGTCGTTGTGTAAATTGAAGATTCATTTTATTTATTTATTTCTTGTGACAATTTTTTTATAAAAAAAAAAAATCTCAAATTTTAAAAACTATTTTCAATTTATGCTTGGATTCAATGCATATTACATCTGTTATTGTAGATTAAATGTTTAGTGTTTCGAAAGTAGGTACTGGATCAGGTGTCAACATTGTAATTTAATCATAATTCATATTCTAATTAGTCTTTTTTGTAACTTCCAAACAGAAGGTAAATTTAACTAAACTAGAAACATCTTCTTTATTTCCCTCAATTGTATTGTGTACAATTTCTGTAATAATAATAATAAAAGATTTTTTCTAATAATTTCTTTAATAATGGAAAGCTCTTTTTTGTCAGTGTG
This sequence comes from Argiope bruennichi, assembly GCF_947563725.1. Lineage (NCBI taxonomy): Eukaryota > Metazoa > Arthropoda > Arachnida > Araneae > Araneidae > Argiope > Argiope bruennichi. Next base: position 141,930,126 of record NC_079151.1, on the reverse strand, counting down.
TTTAATAATTGATTTTCTATGGTTTCAGATATTTGTGAAAGATAACCAAACTGGTGCTGAAACTACAAGGATCAATCACTTAGCAATAATAGGAAGTACAATATCTATGACCAACATGAGTGATTTCAAGAGGGTAGGTTTTATATTTCATTGATATTTGATTTATCTTGTTTTCAACCTTATGAACCTTTTTATGCAGAAGTTAAAAATTATAAGGTTTGTGTATCAAACTCATGTATGCTGGGCAGAAATATGTTAAATTTCAAAAAGGAGATAGAATTGGCTCCTATTCTTTAATTGAATTTAAAAATGAAACATTATTTCTGCCATGTGGACTCTTGCCATGAAATTTCTGTATTTATGGTGGAACTGATTTTTCTTGGAAAGTGCCGTTTCGAAAAGGAGGAATCTGACAGAAATCTGGGGAGGGGGGGGGGGTATTCTTGTTGCAAATTTAAGACATTAAAAAAGTTGTTGATCATTTGCCTTCTCATTATTGCTACAGTTGCACTTATCTTTATTTGTTTAACTTTTTAAAAATTTATTCTTTTGATTATTATTATTCTCTTTCTGCTTAATTTTTTTGTTTTTGTTTTTGATTAATATTGTTATCTTTTTTTGGCAGATATGACTAAAAATAGGATATATAAGTTATTTGCTTAATTAATTGCTAATTAAACCTTTTATAATTATTGTGATTAATAATTTAAGTCAAAAAAAGTGAAATGAAGAAATAAACAATAGATTCTAATATTCACAAACATTATTTTACATATCTGAAGAACTTCTCCAAAAACACTTAATGTATTCATAATATAAATATGCTTTTTATAGAGTAAAAGAATTGCTTTAAAAATAGATAAGAAAGTTGCCATTTTTTTTCCAAATTTTTGTTATATAGGTTCTTTATTTCTAAGTGTGACTAAAATGTAACATTAATGATATTAAGTATAATAGGTAATAATAAATCATAAATCAAGCAAATTGCTATGATAAAAATGTGTTTCTAATGTAATAGATAATATATTACTTTTATAATAAAATTAAAATTATATTACATTACAACATCAACTGTATCCATCCACATTGAGGAAATGCTTTTATATTGTCTTGCTTTTTTTAAAAAAATATTTCATAAATTTTTAATGGTTTGTATTAAGAGCTACAAATTATAATTACAGAAACATTTTTTATAAAGTTAGAAACCAAAAATCCATTTTTAAAAAAAATTCTTATAGCACAGCAAATGCAGGAATAAAAGGCAAAAGAATAAAAACCAGTTAATTTTTCTTCTTCCCTCAATTGGTAAGATTAAACACTAAAATGGACGTTTCTTTTGAATAATAAAAACATATATTTAATTTTATATATTCTTTGTTCATACAACAGAACTTTCTATTTTGGTGCTTTTAGTGTAATGGAGAATCGGGGTTGGATGCAATTTAAATAAAGCTTTCAATGTTCTTCAAAGTTTTTTTTTTAAGAGGGAATCATAACTTTTTCAAAAATTTTCACTACGAATTACGAACTTTTCACTACGAATGTTATGAGTAAAGTAGCAACTGATTTTAACATGTAGATAGTAGCTTTACAGATGCTTTTAAAGAGCTCGCGCGCACGCACGCACACACACACATGCTTTTTACTGACGTACCGAGAAAATCAAAATCTTGCACATCTAAATATGGAAACAACTTTTTAACAGAAAATAACCATTGAGAGATATAAAATATCTCTTAATAGTATATAAATCAAATCTAAGGTATTTTTTTTTATAGAGAAATCTATTCATGACATCAAAAAAGGGGTGTTGCCTTAGGAAATTTCACAGTTAGCTTTCATGTAGAATGGTCAATTGCAAAATGAAGGTGTTAATTACCTAACATTATTTTAGTACAGCTGAAATAAAAATGGTTAAATTTAGGCATTAATGGTTAAATTATGTTCACCCTACTTAATCCCCCCCCATTGTTATGCTATTTTAATGATTAATGCATAAAAATAATTCTTTGGTTTTTTTTTCCCATTTGTTTTCCTTTTTTCATTGTATAAATATGGCAGGTATACCTGATATTTTCAAAAGTCTGGATATTCAAACACTGAGAGTTCATTGAATTTGTTTTCAAAAATTAAATGTAATAATACCCTATTTAGCCATTTTGGTGTTAAGTGTGCCGAAATAAGAAATTTTAATGAATTTCTACTTACTATAAAACTTCCTTACTTTGTAAAGGAACATTTTTCTAAAACAACTGCCATAGATGAAAGTATTTGACTGGATGAATTCTCTTGGTGAATACACAATAGATAAACTTTTATTTCTGATACTATAACTTAAATCTATACTTATAATAAAGCTCAATGTGTGTGTGTGTGTGTGTGTGTGTGTGTTGGCGCTCTACAGACCAGACCGTTTGACATACAGCTACCAAATTTGGTACATGTATACCTTGGAGGTTGGGAATGTGCACCTGGGGTTCCTTTTTTCGAATTTTTAATTAGAATTTTAATTATTAATTAAAAATTAACTTTCCCGCCAAAAAAATCTTCCATTTTCCCCACCGCCAACTTTCCCGCCAAAAAAATCTTCCATTTTTCCCGAAAAAGGCTTCAGTTTTTTTTTCTCCCAACAGTAATGAGGCTAGGGTTACAATTTTTCGGCGGATTATTTCAATCGGTTCTGTTTATTTTCTTAATGTTTGATGCATTTAAAATTAAATATTGTTAATGAATCGATCTTTCAGATTCATTCTGAAGTACTTTTGAATTAAAATAAAACAGAATAAAGGAAATTAAAAATTTCTAATCCGCATAGTGTTACCCCAACTGGCGTAGAAAAAAAGTCACGTATTTGCGTTACGTAACTGGCGTTGAAAATTCACGCATGCGCTTTGTGTTCTGATTGTTGCCATGACAACGTTATCAATGGACGATTTAAATTATTTTTGGGTTAGTTGCATGCTTTTGTAAGTAAAATGTATTTATGTTAGTTATATATTTTTTGTATATGCCTATAGTTTTAAGTACATCGTTTTTTAAGTAGTTTTTTTAAAACCTGTTTTCAACCGTTTATTTTAAGCGATTCGTTTTATTTTCTTAGTGTTTGATGCATTTAAATTTAAACATTGTTAATTAATCGATCTGCCAAACTCTTGAGATATTACATAAATTAAAAAAGATATTCTTTAGTGCCCATAAAGTTTAAACGCTGAGTGACTCTATTTTCAGTAATCAGATTATAAAAAAATGCTTTGTTTCAGTAAAAAATATTATTATATTAATTGAAGATAAATTCTTTCCACTTTAATTTAAAGCATAAATTCTACGGGTGCTAACAGAAAATGAGAGAGATACATATTACGTTATGACTGAAGGCCTTTAAAATATTATGAATGAAATATATGATAATCAAAATTTGAAGTTTTAAAATATTTTGATGAAGAAGCTATTAAAGTAGAAATTGCATAAAATATTTAATTAATAAAATTTTAACGAACATTAAGATTGGCGAACCGGCTGGTCGCCAAAGGCGGCTAGTCATTAATAAATGGACAAGTAGTAAATAAGGATCATTCCTTAATATTGCAAGAAACTTTATGGTTGCTGCTATGATACTTTCTCATATTATTCAGCATCTGAAAATATTAAACAATATTGTAAAATTATCTTATAATACACTATTGAGGTTGATAACAAAAAGCTAGTTTTTACTTTTAAATATATTGTTGTCCTGATTAAATAGAACTGAATTTCAAAATTTGATGTGTTTTTGTAGCAAACAGGTAATTAAGCTATCTAAACTAATAATGAATTTGGTTATAATTATAATATTTGCATTATAAACAATATCTTTTGTAATTCTGAATAACTTATGGAGAAACTATAGAGTGTATCAAATGCCAGTTACATTTTCCTTAGCATTTTAGGTGCATTTAAAAGTAATTCATCTATTTTAAAAGGATTTGATTTTGAACACCATTATTAATATTCTGTGTAATTAGGTTATCTTGGAAATGAAAATTGTTTAAATCTATGAAAAATTTTTTTCTAATTCTGCGATACTTAAAAACAAACATGTCATTTTCCGATTATGTGTAGCTTTCTGTGCACTAGTAAATTATCTATATTGACTGTAATGAAGTGATTGGAATACTGATTCTTTAACTTTTTTATTCCCTGCATTTATGTTGCAAGATCCAGATTTGTGAAACTATAATTCTTAGTTTTTGCAAAATAGGCAATAATTTTCACTTAAGTTGAATAAAAATAATTAGAATTATGTGAATTATATATCACAGTATCTCTGTGACAAGCTCAAGATTCCACATTGTGCTGAAATATACAATTAGGAAACCATTGGGGTGTTTATGAATAAAATTCATTGGATTTTCTAGAATTTTTGTTGAGTATGAAAAATATGTACTAACATTTTGTTATTGTATGTAAATAAAACATTGTTATATTTTCTTTCATTGCAGGTGGCTGGTAAAAAAGGTGAAAGTCATTGAGAAACTGAAAATTCAATATTGCCAACCTAAAATAAAATTTCCAATTTGCATTTTGCTACATTTTTAAAAGCTAAAGTGAGCTCAGCAATCCTCAATCTTTTTTATGCTAATGGCAATCTTGAAAAGTATGAATTGTATTTTGTTCTTTCAACCGTATGCTATATAGAAACAGTGTAATCAAAATAGACTTTCTAACCAGGCTACATGAGAACATTAGAGTTATCAACTTATTAAACTGTGTGAGTGGTGATGATCTGATGTTCAGGGCGAGAGGGTGTGTTAATTATGTAATTTATACATATGATAATAAACGCTTTCAAAGCATTGTTCGATTTTGCTTCATTTCACAAATTAGTTTGATTGGAATTTTTATTTCTTATCCAAATACGATTGTCTTTTGCAAGTAGTTATTCTTTTCCATTATAATAGTTGAAAGAAATATAAATCTAAAAACATTTTGATTCAAAATTTTAATTTGCTTGAATATTCTTGTGACCGAGGAATTCAAATGGTATAGTATCTGAGGTAAAACTTGTATAACTCGATTAAGTTTTAATTTTAGAAGAGTGGAACTTTTTTTATGGTGTTATTATATCAAAAATATTTTAATAACTATAGCTAATAGAACATTGTAGAAATTTAAGTTTTGTAATAACTGTTCAACTGTTATTAAACATATTGTGGTGAATAGCATATAAGCCAGTAACAGCGCTTCTACCCGAAGAGCTGTTTTGGTAAAATGGTTTAGTTATTGGACTGCTAACCACAAGGTCCCAGGTTCTATTCTTCGCTCATCTCAAACCGCTAAATTGGTGACCTCGAACTCTGAACCTTCAACCTTAGTAATAGCAGTTGTGGCGTCATCTACCCGCAACCAAAGTCGTCAGACTCACTTGACGCAGCAAAACCAAAGTCATCAGACTCGCTTGACGCAGCAACCACTCACCCACACACGCTTGGCACTACTTAACTGGGTACAGGCCCATTAGACAATAGCTAATAATAAATACATCACTACTCAACATCCATTTCGTTCGAACAGCGCTTCTACCCGAACAGCTGTTGTGGTAAAATGGTTTAGTTACTGGACTGCTGACCACAAGGTCCCATGTTCTATCCTTTGCCCATCCCAATTGCTTCAATATAAACTCCTTTTTTTTATTTTGTTTTGTTGAAATTTTTAAAAACAAATTTTATTTTGCTCTACTCACAGGAAAGTACCAGTTTACTACTTGATTTTTCCTTGAGAATTTTGCAGGCAGGAAAAAGGTTTTGATATGAAACATTTTTATACAATGTTTTTTGGCGAAGAAAAGCAGGATTACCATGACAACTGTTGTAGAATCCTCAACAAATCCAGTAATTGGACATATTTACCAATAATTTTTGAAGTAGATAGAGAATTATTAAAAAAAATTTCAAATTTGATCTGAGAAATGCTCCTTAACAGCAAGATTGTGAAAAGTTTTCTTTGTGTCAACAAAATGCTCTCATTTAGTTTCATTTAACATTGTTTCATACATTAAGGATGTTTGTTTTAAGTACTTGACTGATAATCAATAATATGCGGGTGGTTATTTAAATAATGGAAACACGTCAAACCAATACAAGACTATTAATTTGTGGATCCACCTTTAGCATGTAATGCAGTTTGGATTCACTTGGGTACTGAATATACAAGTGCTGAATAGTGTTTAAAGAAATTTAGTAAAATCTTTTTATGGAGATATTGTGGAAGCCTAGGGAGAAATGTCAGTGGAAGATACTAATTTTGGATTGAACGTTATTTAAAAGAGATCATAACGGTTAAATTATATTGAGATCCAGGACTACAGTCCAAGGTAGATGTTCCACTTCAACCTTGCGTTTATCAAATCATAATTCGAGTCCAGTGACGCTGTATGAAATATAGAAATATTATCATTCTAAAAAATTCCATCTCTTATAGGAAACAAAGTTTACTTTATAGGATGAGCTTGGTCATCTAAAAATGTTCTGTACTTCTCTTCAGTGACTTTTATTGACATTATTATTTATTTATTATTTTTTTCCCCAGTGACTCCCTCAAACATTTATCCATCCCGTTGTAGAGAAAAGTGTGAAAGATGATTCGTCTGTATGACTGTAATTGATGATAACTGTATTCCACTTATCAATCGAGCAGATTTTATGGTTACGGTACAACTGCAGACAAAGTCTGACATTACGATTTGTGACAAGTTGCTTGGGAATAGTTACTCTGTCGTAAATATTCTGTTTATGAATATGCCTCCTAAATGTAATTATTGACACTATAGAATCTAGGTTTTAATTGAGCTCTGTGATCATTTTAGCTGCCATTGTTTTCTTTTTAGACATTACAATCCTCTTCAATACCCGTAGGTCCTCTTTCACTTAGCTTTTTTCATCCACTGTTTTGTTATACCACTTCATGAGTGACTTCGTGACTTTAGACACCGTACCTCTAGAACTGAGGCAGCGTTAGCAGGTAGGCAGCTGACCTCCTGTCGGCAACCGCTTGCCCCCCCCCGGCGGCAAGAAAGTGAGAGTTTCATCGACAAAAATCTTCACTTCAAAATGGTTGTGGAGAGCTGTACATGACCAAATATTATAATTTAAGACACCTTAAAGTAAATATATTGTAAACGGTTTAACTATATTTGGCAAAATGATCGACAGAATGGCAGGTCATTAAGATGTGCATAATTTTTGATAGGCTGACTAAGAACTGAATACAATGGATGTCGAAGACGTTAAGTCAGCAGATTTTCAGACATCTGATTTAAATGTCCTTCATTCAGCTTATAATTTGCACTCTATTTAGGAGAATAATCAATCTGCTTGCAAGTGAATAATTCGTCGCATTTTTGTTGACGGTTTGTCTTTCAGCTAAGGTGTTATCATAGGTTATAGGGGGGAAAAGTGGTTTTCATCGAGTATTTTGATTATCTGCCAGTAGAATTATTAGGAAAATATTCTTTTATATTATACATGAAGAGACCGACATAGTTGTTTTTCCTAATTTGGAATTCGATGAATACTAATTTAAAAATTAATCATCGTTTTATTCATCAAATTTTTATTAACATGTTAACGAATTGGTAAATTTATTTTATTTATTTCACTGTTAGAATTCTCTGACTAAAGTCTAGTTAATGATTAATCTAAATTTAATATAATTTAATCATTATTTCAACAATTTATTTCGCACAAAAAAAGTGACATTTGCTGTCACAAATTTTAAGTTATGTAAGAAGATTATTTTTTTAAGGCACGTAGTATCAGTCCTATAGAAAGACATCATATTCTCACATGAGTCATATTTCGCAATCGTCAACATTTATAAAAGGGATGGCTATTGACTATCTCAAAATCAATCGAGTTCTAAATTTTTTTTTTCTCGAGGCCAGAATTTCTTTTCGTACAAAAACAAAAGTTTAAATCGGTTTGAAACAGATTACGTGACTTTCAGATTATGCACGCGACGTTGTTTAGAAAGTGATGCCCCCCCCCCCCATCTAAAAATTTTCAATCTCCAAAACTTTTTCTCGGTACAAGACCTCTCCCCCACCCCGAAAAGCCGGTTTGTACTGGTTTGGAATGATCACGTAACTACTGTACTATCAACTTTTTTAGAAAAGCGATGGTTCATTCCCCCCCCCCTCCAATCTCGAAATCGTTCAAGCTCCAAAACTTTTTTTGCCTGCTGGAAAAATTAAAAATTATATATAACTTTCCATACCTCCCCTTGCTCTTTCGCGTTCATTTCCATTTTCTTCTCTGGGTTTTTTTGGGCGATGACTTCTTACAACCTTGCCCTTCATTGGCCAAACAGGAGAATCAGGTGCATGGCAGACATTCGCGCCAAGTTAAAATTTTTGTTGGCAATAAGTCTGTATCATTTTCTAATAAGCCTAAAAGCGAAATATTGATGCCTCAAAAGCGATAAATCGCCAATTTTCTGCCCGTACATTTTGTGACTTCAAAAACCTCAAACCAAAACATGCTCTTATATGATAAAAACATTCTTTTCTTTCGACACTCGTGCGCAATATGCATGCTAAGAAGAGTTACTTTGCTGTAGTTAAATTATGTGAATTCATGATAAATCACTGGAATAAGTATATTGTGTAATTGTAAATTAAAGTTATTTAACTTTAAATTATCTGTTTTGCTATCTGATTTGATTTATTAGGCTGCAATTATTACACGAAACAAATATTACTGGTAGCAATTGACGACAATAAATAAATATATATTATGGTAGATTTTTAGCTACACGAATAGAGCTTATCCAAATACACACTAAATTTGTTAAATCAATTACTAGCACTTAAATTCTTCTGATTCTGTATTCAGTATTATAACTAAGTAATCGGGGAATATATTTTTAAAATTTTCTTTTTCATTTTTTCCTTTCGATTACTTTTCACGCCAAAAACTGTATAATTTCAAGTACTTCCAAATTTTCAATAGACTTTGGATAAAGATGTCTTGATAAAACGATACTTAAAATAGTTATTCATAGAATATTTATATATAGCGCATTAACCGCTTGACATAGGAATTTACTGAACTTCCTAATTAGATGGCATATTTGGGACAGTAAATATTATATTAATCCTTAGAATTATATTTTCATTTTAAATTATTTAATATTTTCATTTAATTATAGATGTAAAATTTAGTTATTAGTTAAAATTAATCAAACTCGTATATGAAGTCATTGTATACGAAGGGTCAAGAAAAACTAATGCATATAACGGACGGGATAAAACTCACTTTTTTGGAGGATAAGATTGCAATAGCTTCGAGGGAAAAAGAACTTAGCCATAAGAACATGTCTAAAACTGAAGAGGGGAGAGTTCATATTCAAGATCTAATTGTTTTTTGAACTTAAACATATATTCAAGAATAAATACATGGGGTATCTAATGTTTAAGTAGTCCGTTTTTTACAAATGCATTTTTTATATCTTACTTAAAATAGTAAGCCTGTGCATGTATTTACAAAATATTTTCTCCAACTTTCTTAAGAAACAGTATCATTTTATCTTTTCCGCATTCAATTGTTCATGTCCGAACTGTAATAAGTTTTTGCTGTGCATGCGCGCGTTTTCACTTCATATTCGAAATACATCTGAATTCCTGCTCGTTGTTGCAATCTTTATTTAAAAATTATTTTAGGTAGGAGGGGAAAAAAAAAAAAAAAAAAAAAAAAAACGATCTTTGGCGAAATCACCGATTTTTTAAAAATTCAATATTCTGGATTTCTAAAAAGTTTCTTTTGTAAAACTTTTTCCAGTTTAATTTCTATAGCTTCATTTTATATAGCATTCATGATAAGAGCATTTATTTGTTCATTCAGCATGACACGGCATTATTGCGCAATCTGTGTTTCTATCTATATACTACAATGGCGAATGAAATATGAATATATTTTTTCTAAAATAAGATCTCAGTTCAATGAAATCTCTAGAATCTTATAAAAATTGACTCAAATATTGACAATCTCTTGATGATCAATAAAAGAAAATTATATATATATATATATATATATATATATATATATATATATATATATATATATATATATATATATATATATATATATATATATATATATATATATATAATGATATTTGAATTCTAATTTCAATTTAATTAATTTTCAAGATTTTATCTTAAAATTAGCCCATAGTAACTTCATTCTAAAATATTCTCTTATTTCGTGATCCAATTCCACTGTCTCTACTTAATTAATTCAAGAGAAGCTTTGTTAAACTGCTGAATCAGCTAAAACTAACTTTCCCACACTACGCGTGAAGAGATAAAATACCGCTGATCAGGCAAATTCTTTTTTAAAATCTTCCTGTGTTTCCCCTACCTTCTCCGCGCATGTAACGAAAATCCCTATTGAAACCTCATAATACCTTAGCACTGTAAAGAAATATTTTCCCTATCAAAATCATAGGTTATATAAGACCAGGGATAAAATGTCCAAGAGCTTTTTCCTCATTCCTTTTCTGTGTGCTCATCGCTTGTACATATGCTTGCTTCTTCAAAATGAAATAAAACGACGTCACAAAAATTAAAAGTATCTTCACTGTCTTCAAACTGCATCATGCTTCACAACAAATAATGTTTTATATATATATATATATATATATATATATATATATATATATATATATATATATATATATATATATATATATATCTTAATATATATAAATTACGTGTCACGTTGTTTGTCCGCGATGGGCTCCTAAACTACTCAACCGATTTTAATCAAATTTGCACACCGTGTGCAGTTTGATCTAACTTAAAAGATAGGATAGCCCTTTTTTTTGAATTTTTAATTAGAATTTTAATTATTAATTAAAAACTAACTTTCCCGCCAAAAAAATCGTTTCATTTTCCCCACCGCCAATCTTATCTTAATATATATAAATTACGTGTCACGTTGTTTGTCCGCGATGGACTCCTAAACTACTCAACCGATTTTAATCAAATTTGCACACCGTGTGCAGTTTCATCTAACTTAAAAGATAGGATAGCCCTTTTTTTGAATTTTTAATTAGAATTTTAATTATTAATTAAAAACTAACTTTCCCGCCAAAAAAATCGTTTCATTTTCCCCACCGCCAAATGAGTACGGTTTCAATTTTTTTTTTTCCCAAGAGTCATGAGGCTAGGCTTAAGATTTTTCGGCTGATTATTTAAAACGATTCTATTTATTTTTTTAATGTTTGATGCATTTAAAATTAAACATTGTTAATGAATCGATCTTTCACATTCATTCTTAAGTACTTTTGAATTAAAATAAAACAGAATAAAGGAAATTAAAAATTTCTACTCTGCATAGCGTTACTCCAACTGGCGTAGAAACACTGACGCATTTGCGTTACGTTTCGAATCCGAATGTTCGATTTATTTATGATGCTATCCGAAAACGTTTCTCAGGAATAAGATATCATTTTCCACAATTATTTTTTAATGCATACAATAAATTTGATACGTTGCAACGGATAAAGTATCACGATCTTATGTTTGAATTTTGTATTATTGTGCACGGTGGCAATTCTCAGAAATAAGATATTTTATTTGAAAATGATTAATTACAAACGTTTTAACGGATCACTGATTAATATAACATACTAAAATTCTGCTTTTTTTTAATTATAAAGAAGTTTGGAAAAATACTTGGAGGTGCACACGGATAATTATTACTTTTCGTTTTGAATGAATTCCGATTCTTTATTTGAATGTTTACTAAGAAAAATTTTGTACGGCAATAACATTTGTTACCTTCATTGAATTTTCAATTAAATGATTTTATTTCTTTTGTTAAGCATATCGTAAAAAAGGTAAGTGAACGAGCCAATAATAAGTTCCTCTAATCGGATAATAAAAAAATATTAACTCATTTGTATGCTAAATGAAATGTAATCTTTTTTATATAAATTATTGAAGATATGATAATAAAAAATGGTTACAATAATCGTTTCAGTTTTTCATTTCTTTACTAATAAACTGCATGTACGTATCAAGTTATGTCAGCCATCATCAACTCAGCTATCATTCACTTTAGCTACAATGCTTATCATTATTTAATAAATGTTTCTGAAACTGATTTCATTTTGTAAATGAATTCTGAATTATTGCAACAGACAAATGTATCAATGACGGAATAAATCTCATGGCAACTTCATGTGTGGAATATAGAACTTTTTTTTTAAATCTTTCCTTTAAGCTGAGGAAGCCAGAATCGGTATCACTGAAGTTAGAGGATTTATTATACATCATAAAGGGTTTATACTAAGAAGGAAGATTTTAAGAAGGAACAAATTATTTGTTCATTATTTGGCAGTCACAATTATCTTTTAGCTCCAAGCGATTCTAACAGATGGCGGTATCTGTTGACTGGATTGAGTAAGTATTCTAACAGATGGCGCTGTGTTAAAAGTACCAACGTTTCACATAAGCTACAATTTAATGGCATAACCACCACGTGTTGCTGAGGCTAAAGTATAAGTTAAATTTATTTCGTAGTAAACGCAATACAATGAAATTCAATTGTTCTTACCTTTTCAATTTTTGGTATTAGCATAGCCGACCACGTGTTATTTAGACTGAAGTATAAATTGAATTCATATTATAGTAAAAGTAATACAGTGCAATTCTTCTTGCTTTTTAATTATTAGTGTTTCATTGTTCAACAATCTTTAATTAAAATGCATGTTTAAAACAATCATTCTTATGGCAAAGTGTTGAAACACTTCGATTGGCCATAAACATGCGCGTACAATTGCAAAATGATCCATCAGCACAAATATTTTCTGAACAATTACTAGATATTGGGAGCGGTAAAATAGAACTGCAACCAAATACGCAATGTATTAAACTGCCAGACAATTTCTGCACTGTTCTTGAGGGGAAAATGAATTGATTCAGAGTATTTTTCCGGATATACAGAGTAATTACTTGAATCATAACTGGCTCAGTTATCGGGCTATTTTGGCAGCCAAAAATGTTGATGTTGACGAAATTAACCACATAACCTTCGATTAAAGATTGGTTCACCTATTATTCTCCTGCGTAATTTGAATCCATCTCGATTATGCAACGGTACGCGTTTAGTCATCAGAAAGATCACCGGAAATATACTTGAAGCTACCATTTTAACTGGAAAGTTTAAAGGAGAAGTGGTCCTGTTGCCACGTGTTCGGATGATACCATCAGAATCTACGATACCCTTCAAAAGGTTACAGTTTCCAATTCTTTTAGCTTTTGCCATGTCTATAAATAAGTCTCAAGGCCAAACAATGTCCATTTGTGGTTTAGATTTAGAAAATCCATGTTTTTTTCATGGGCAACTATATGTTGCATGTTCACGTGCAGGAAAACCGTCAAACCTATTTGAGTTAGCTAAAGACAGGCTAACCAAAAATATTATGCACCGATTAGGGCTAAATTAAATTGAAATTAAAAGTATTTATAATTCAAAATAATAAACATTAAGATAGTTTTAAATCTTTTATTAATAAACATTAATAAAAGATTTAAAACTATCTGCCCTACCTACCTCATTTATAAGTTTAAGTGTTACGTGTTTTTTACTAACAACTTTGTAATGTACTCATTTGTTACAAACTTGAAAACAAAAAATAAAGAAATTTAAATTTTTTTTTTTTGTATTGATTTTTGTTCAATATCAACGGTAGTAGAAAATCAATCATGGATGTCCCCATGATTGGTGTTCTCCTACCGTTTCCCTTGAATAGTTTACTACTATGTAATATAATAAAAACCTTAGCCACAGCAACGAGTGGCCGGGTCTGCTAGTATATATATATATATATATATATATATATATATATATATATATATATATATATATATATATATATATATATATATATATATATATATATATATATATATATATATATATATATATATATATATATATATATATATATATATATATATATGTGTGTGTGTGTGTGTGTGTGTGTAAATTTTTAACAATGAAAGAAATGATATTTGAATAAAAAAAAAGCTAAACAGTTCTTAATTTTCTTTTTAATTAAATGTAAAAATTGATTATTATGAGTAATTTTAAAGCCAAATTAGAGAATTGTACCTGCCCCCTGTCGGATTTACCTTGATCTCCCGTCGGCAAACCTCTACTGCCGTCTCTGTTAATATGCGTAAAAATGTTAAATGATATTTAAAAGCAACATTGAAACTGCTCAGTATGTCCCCCTTCATGTTCAATGATGTAATATAATCGCAAAACAAGTTTGTGGAAATAACAATATGGCCTGGAATTCTATCCTTCAGATCTAACACAGATGCTGACCTTTGACTGTAGGTATTGTCCTTCAGATTTGGTCTTTGACAGTAGATATTGTCCTTCAGATCTGGCACAGAGATTGATTTTGACAGTAGATATTCTACTACCAAGAGTCGCAGAAGGTGAATCCGGGGAATGAGGTGGTCATGTTACTGGAAAATGATGGTAGATCGATCACCTGCGCATCTGTGCAATGGTTTATGTTCATGAATGTTGGTATGTCCAGTTAAAGTTTTACTTCACGATCAACATGAGGAGTTGCGCCATCCTGCATGAAAATGATGTCTTGAAGGCATTCACGCTGTCGATGTTGTGCGATTGCAAAATCTCTCAACTTATCATGGTAGTTTGTCCTGTCACGGAACAGGGTTTGGTTCCATTTGCAATTATTTCTTCAAAAAAAAAAAAAAAAAGTCTAATGATGAAGGTAAGCATAAAATCTCATCATACTGTTGCTTTTTCAGAATACAAATGTTGCTCTTGGACGGAGTGAGGGGCTGTGAATGATATAATTCCATTTCTTCGCTCTTTTAAGGTTTTGATAAGATCGTCCAATCTCTGCTCGTTAAAATATGTAAAGAGGTTCGAGTCTAACACAGAAATGGTAATTAGTATCGTTACAACGCGAGCATATATAAAATAATGAAAAGTCTTGTAATATGTATATATAATTTGGAGAATAATTGCTCGGAAATAAAATTATGACTGAAAAGCTAATTTTTTTAAAAAAGTGAAGTGTTGCAAATATATTTTTTGAGAATTAGTTCCAAGATTATTGAGGAAAACTATTAAAATTTTGATTAATTATTATGCGCGTTTAGTTTAGTTTTATTTATGTCCTGTTGGAATGTAATATTAGGGTATATGGTATGGAACTCGTAATTTTGAAACCTGGTCAGTAGATGAGGATGACACCTAAATGGTCGTCCCTTCACTCAAACTTCCACATCACACTAGCGAAAGAGCGTTTGTTCCACTACGTCAGACTTGACGTGCACCTGGCCGCCATACATGGCGGATCTTTACAGGATTCGCGGTTCAATCCTGGAACCATCCGGGCCCAAAGTCTTGGACCTTAGGCCACTGTGATCTTGATTTTTATTTGAAAATCTTTTTATCAGTATGAAAAACCGTAACTTTGGGAACACTTGTTTACTACGTAAGTAGTTAACTATATGGCAAATTTGATAGTTCTACGTATCAATGGTCTGTCTTGTAGAGCACTATGAATAGAGCTCTCTATAGAGCATCATGGCTGGCTCGTGATGCACCGCGCGGTTTACAGATTGCGTGAAACCTATAAAGAATGTTACATTCAGATTTTACAGTTTTGCAGTGAAATGTTAAATTAAATGAATTAAAAGCATTGTTAATAATTTATATAATTTTTTTCGAAAAAAAATTAGCGTGAAAAAACAGCTACCAATTTCTTTAACAACGGTCTGCAGAAATTCAACAATGGTAGTGGAATAGTGTCGAAGGTGGTGGCGGAAAAGAATTGAGAGAACAGTGCTATGGCTTGTACTCTATTTATACTAAGCTAATAAATCGGAAAATATTGTTACACTCAGTGCGCTATTAACTTTCGCTACGCCACTGAATGATATACAGAGTGGTTATAATTAAACTTCCCCTATAAACAGCATCATACAATTTTAAGAGAAAGCGGCATCCAATTTTATGAACAATATTATTTAAGTGGTCGTTTAGTATTTATAAATGCTAAATGAACTTCATGAATGAGATCAAACGTATAGAAACCTTATCAATTTTACTTTAAAAAGCGTAAAACCTTTTCCGCATAACAAGTTCTATTATTCAAAGATTTTTTTTTTCAAATTATATTTATTTGGCAACTAGGGAGATAAAGTTTCTAAGCCAACCTGGCTGAGATCCCTCCTGATTTCTGTCGGTTCTAGGCAGCTGCCTGGTCTGCCTATTGGGATTCCATCATTGATCACTATATGCGATACATGTTAGAAAAGTAAATGTTTTTGTAATCCTTAGAATGACACTTTAAAATAAAGAATTTGAGCAATTTATTCTTACCCACTTAATCTGCACTTCTAATCATTAAAAGAGAATAACAAACGATTTTTCGTTATGGTCGTTAGTTTTTAAATCAACCTGGCTGAGGCTCTTCCTGATTTTTGTCTATTCTAAGAAGCTGCCTGGTCTGCCTATTGGGATTCCATCATTGGCCACTTTTTATAAGATTCATGTTAAATTAAAAAAAAAAAAAAATCCTTAGAATGACACTTTAAAATATAGAGTTGAGCAATTTATTGTTATCCACTTACTCTGCACTTCTAATCATTAAAAGAGTAAAACAAACGATTTTCCTTTATGTTCCAAATCATATACATATTAAGCCTTTATTTACCAAGGGATTTTAAAGTACCGTTTAAATCCGGCTGATATCTTCGCAATATGACTATTTTTTTCTAGCAGTATTTCCAATAGATATCAACCATAAGTAATATTAAAATTTTTTGTTATTATTAATTTAATTAAATAAATTACTTTAATTAATTAAAAAGGTTTTTTCTTCTTCCTGAATTTATTTTGTACCAAAAATGAAGTAATGATCCCAAAATAAATTTGAAAAATTGATGATAAAATAATTCGGTAAATAAAGGGTTAAAAAAATAAGTGCTTTTATTTTTTTCTTGCCAAATCAGAGTATTTTTTTTCATTATATGTATTAAAAGTTTGGTTGATGAATTTTTCAGGCATTTACTTTTGTAAAATTAAATCTAATTAGCGGTTTCTTCTTCTTTTTAGCCTGACGACTATACTTATTTAAGAACATTTAATTTAGATTCGAAAACCTTTCCTATCCATATTTAAGATTTTAAAATCGGGACTATTTCCAGCTAATGGAGGATTCTGATTACTTCACTATTTGCAATATGGTGTCTATTTACTTTTTTTAGCACCATTTCTGCGATTTTTGTCTAATTAAGAGATAAATGCTGCAAACTCCCCATAGACAGCCATCTTAATGGCGAGAACAAATCTATCACGATTCGCCACTTGTTGTGTTCCAAGTTTCTTTATTTCTATCTATAATTTTTCCAATAAAAAGGGTGAAATGCTCCCGTCTCGCCACTAGATTTCGACACTTAATTCTTCAATCGTCTGGACAGGGGAGAACAACAAACTAGGAAAAAAAAAAAAAATGCAGTCTCCTTTTAGTGCTTAGAGCCCGATTATTCATTTATGAGTATTGTTGTCCTGCCGCTTGCTTGCCATTTGAAGGTGAAGATAATGGTGGGTCTTCCATTTGTTTTCGAAAGCAATGTGAAGATTACGTTTGAAGTTTAATTGCTGATAATGTAATCATTACAATAATTGTTGACAATTTTGTCATGAAATAACTGTTGACAATATTGTAATAAAACAATAAAAGTTTAATTGCTGACAATGCAATATTTTTAGACTTGCGGAAGGTCGAGCGAATATTCCATTTGTAATTAGTCAAAACGATAGTAATCTAACAATAGGGACTCGGAAAAATAATATATACATCTTTTAGGGGACTCGATACCCTGAGAATTTCGGAAAATCGACAAATATATCGATTTTCCAGTTTTGAATGAATAAGGAACATTGAACCCTTGACTTATAATCTGAACATTTGAAAACAATCGAACAAGTATTTAGTGAAATATTAAATTATTTTGTGTAACGCGATAGTTGGTGCCACCCTCATTTCCAGTGTTTAAGGGCTAAAATGTATTTTTCGAGAGATTTTAGCTATTTATAATCAAATAATTTATAGAATAACTTCGAAATTGTTTATTTTCCACTTTAAAGGTCTATCATTAGTTATGTACTTCATAGAATAATTAGGTAAAGTATGAAATTTTTTTCTATTATATACTTTAACTGACTTGTCTAGTTATTTCATGAAATACCTAGTTATTCTATGAAATAACTGAATTATACACTTTAACGGTAACATTTACATCAAACATATTTCATGTGCGAGTAGCCAAGGCGCATAATTTTTTTACTTTAAATAAAAAGCGGAACAGCTGTTTGATACTGTAAGGGTTAAATTTTTGTAGTTTTATTGTTTTTGCTTTTCTTTTCGATTGAATTTCTCACTGGTTGTTATATTCATCTTCAAAATGACTAATTCCATTTGAATTTCCATCAAATGGTCTAGAATTTTTGCTGTGTATTAATAGATGTTTGATAAACAGAATTGTAGATCATTTAATTAAATATTTTGATGAAAAAAATTTATCAAATAAAAAAAAGTGAAAATTTTCTAATTTTTTCTAATAATTCCTATATATGATAATGGTCATTAATAAATATGATAATAATATATATTAATAAAATTAATGTCTTAGAAATTACAAATGCCACATTATTGATCTGAAAAAAACCCAACTTCATATGAGCTGTTTTTATTATAATTTTACTGTGTTGAAAACTTTAAAGCTATTTATCTCAATTTGCTTTTTTTCAAAATCCTGTCTGCTACAGAGTGTTAAAAGTCAATCATACTTTATTGTAATTGCATGAAATTTTTTTCTTCTCACTCTTAAATGTATGCTTAATACAATTAGGGCTGGATTTGTAAAAATTTTCAGACTTTTTTCTAAAAATGTTCAAAGTGAAAAAAATCTCATATTTTCCAAAAATTTTTACAAAATTTTGAGCAAATTTCTTTTAGTAACTAATATAGATATCAAAAAGCAATCTCTAATTGTCTTAAATATATTGCAAGGTCCATTAAAAAAAATTGGGGAAAAATGTTGAAAATTGCACGAAAAGAACCATTTTTTAGAAAAGGATTAATATTTTTGAAAAATTTAAAATATTTAAATTTGTTACTTTTGAATCTGAAAAATATTTTTGAAATTTTAGTTTCTGCCAGTTAACACCTATCAATCACAAAATTT
Organism: Argiope bruennichi; assembly: GCF_947563725.1. Taxonomy (NCBI): domain Eukaryota; kingdom Metazoa; phylum Arthropoda; class Arachnida; order Araneae; family Araneidae; genus Argiope; species Argiope bruennichi. Next base: position 141,910,838 of record NC_079151.1, on the reverse strand, counting down.
GAAAAATTTGTTGGAAATTGTGGGAAAAAAATTGGGGTACCGTGTTCCCTTTAAATTTATCGTAATTTTATTGAAAACAACTTAAAAATCCATTTCAGAAACAATTTTAAAAAGTTCTGAAATTCATCTGAAAGCAGATGTAATCGAATGCATAACTCTTATTAATTTATATTTCTTACTGATTTGAAAAGTAATAAATTTACTGCATAGTTTATAATTAATTAAAATGAAAGAAAGAAAAAAAGGAAAGAAACTCTCGAAGATTACGTACCCATCCTCCTGGTTATGTATTTTACCAAATTTGGTGGTTGTAGGGAAAACAGTCTGGCCTGTAGATGCACACACACATTTTTATTTTTAGTATAGATTTATGGCGAACGTGCATTCCGATGAAGGCTTTTATATAAGATCCTAAGTTTAGTTTAAATATATTAACGTCCCGTTTTAATACTAGAGCTATTTTGGGACGGTCCTCGTGATTCTGAGTCGCGATCAGATGACGAGGACCACACCTGAAATGGACTTCCTTCTCCACGCTTCCATACCACACCAGCGGAAGGACGTTTGGCTCTGATAGATTTAGCGTGCACTAGATACGCTTACACGATGGTTCTTCGGTGGAATCGGATCTCGAACCTGAAGCTCTCCGATTCCGAAACCTTGCAGCCAGGCCACCGCGGGAGCATTTAAGATCCAAAAATATAAATTCTGTTTCGTTTGAATAGATTGAATGGCAAAATATAAAGCCTGAATTTTCAAATCAAATTTCGAAATTTTAAAAGATTTTATGCATAAAAAATGAAGACACAATTAATATAAGGAAAATGTTCTAATCTTGCGCGATGTGCTTGTGGACAAGAGCGATGATGCAATCAATGATGATTACTGAAACATCCTACAAAGCAAAACTGCAATTGAAATTTTGAAATTCTTCTATTAACTTTCCGAACGTATGCATGCATATTGCAAAAATAAGCTAGTAGAGGACGGAGACGCAGATATTAGAAGTTGCAAGGAGTTAATGTTGCTAGTAAATTTATTACTTGTCTTGCACAGTGAACAATTTTAGTTAGTATTTTACAAAGTGATTTTGCAAACGAGATGCTCTTAAGGCCATTTCTAAAAGCTAGATTGTTTCTCATTTTAATGCCGAGTTTACTTTTGGCCATTTATAAGTCGGCCAGCTGGCAGCACATGCGTAGAAAGGCTGAAAAATGCTGTTTAGTCGATGGTAAGTAATTGCCCCAGCGGGACAACAACGTGCCGCATATTATATATTTTTTTTCTTACTGCGCATACGTTTGTAGAATTTGGCGGTATTTTTGGCATGAAAAAATTGATAATTTATCATAGATTAATTCCGACATTTTTTGTTCTTTCCGATGTAAGGTTGTCTTTTTAAAATTTTTTTTGCCATTTTTTTTATAATTTTCTAAATTTAAGTATGTTGACTTTTTTTTCACTTTACCATGTTTCTTTGTGTAAATATCCATTATTTTAATAAGATACGCATTGAAAAAGAAAAATTCAGGGACGTCTAAACGACATTTTATGGACAAGTATGGAATATCTGAATTTATCTTCTGAAATTGTGGCAAACATAGATCAGTCCCTTTCTACGCACGCGCTGTTTACTGTCCGTCTTACAACTAGCCGAGAGTAAAACCGGCATAAAAAAAAAATTAGGTAATATTTTTGTTTGACTTGGTTTCTCCACCGTGCATTAAATTCAATGAATGTTCATTTAAAAGCTGAAAAACTGTGTATTCTCCTCTTACCTTTTATTTTTTTTTTCACAAACTTACATCGTGAAATGTGTTTGTAATGAAATTGATTTAAGTCACATTCACTTCACAAACATCGTTCTTGATGCCATAGAAGTTCTTTTAGTCATATTTCCCTAACTTTCGAAAGTAGTCTCCCTGGAACTTTCTCGCTTACTCTTTTGCTTCATATCATAATGAAGAAAACCGAATTTACCTGTTGGACGCTTTTTATTTCCGGTGAATTGAAACCAAAATTTGACTGGAATTACAATCGGAATCACAAGATCATACCAAATTTCATTTATTTAAATCATTGCTTTTTTTGAGTTAAAATAAAATAGAGAAGCCATTGGAAATGCTCTCCCCAAAACTCCCCCCCCCACATAAAATGCTTCACTTGGACAAGGTCATGAATGTCGCTAGTGCTCAGATTTTTATTTCCACACATGACAGCTTCGTAGTATAATGAAGAACATCAGTATTTTTGTATTAACTGCATGCTATTAGCTGTTAATAGTAACGAAAATTCGATATTTGGAGAGTTTTCTTTTTCTTTTTGGCGATTAATAGCTGACATACGATTAACGCAAGAATTATAAAATCGAAGCATTTTGGATGAATTTTTCCTACTGGAACCAAATGTGACCAAACACTGCAATTGTATTCACGAAATCTTATACCAAACTTCATTTATTTAAGTCAATTACTTTTACATTCATGCAAAAGTACAGACCGACAGCCGGTTAACCCTTTGATGGATTTAGCTTGAAATTTGATATGGATCTACATCGTAGACGCTAAATCTGTGTACCAAATTTTATCTATCTAGACTTTTACGTTTCTTGTTATCGTATTATATTTAGATCTAGTTCTAAGCTCGTACTCGAACAACCGGACAGACAGACTTTCTTATGCATGAATTTTGCACTGAAATGGATATAAATGTGCAAATTTGGTGTAAATATCACAATGGTCACGGACACGGGGATATAAGGCGGGTTATGTTCTGTGAATACAACATTTTATCTATCTGTTTAAAAAGTTTGTGTGTTATCATGATAGAAATAATTCAGAAAAATGTGTTTTTCAAATTCAAGGAGGTTTGAAACGTAAAGATTCGTAAAAATACCAAGCTCTAATTTTTTTTTCGATGATTTCAATGTTTTCTTTTTGTACACTTCGTATGTGAGAAATTAAAAACTTGTCGAAGTTTTTATTTCCTAGGCCAGGGCTGGGCAGACTTTTCCAGGGTGCTGGCTACTTCTAATTTTTTTCAAGATGTGGTCCATTCAGTGGCGTAGGTATGGGGAGCTATTAAAATGGTCGACAATATTTATTATAACTTAATAATAAACACCGAATACGTGTTTACCTACGTGACTATAAACGTAATAATAATAGCCACAAATATAATATTATCAAATGATGCATTTAATAACAAACTATTCAAAATGCATTAGAAAATAAATCATATTTATCTAAAGTTTAGTTCTCGTAGTTATAGTTAGCTGGAGACTTAGTCTGTATACCGTCCGCCAATCTTGAACATATCGGTATATAATTACTAACTTCTAATCTTGCACTGGATTCTAAGCGGTCGTCTGCAGGACTGGAACGATATGGTGTCTTGATTATATTCACCGTTGAAAATGCAGATTCACACAGGTAGACAGAGAAAAAGATCGATGTTAAATAATTTTATACATATTTTAATTTGCATATAAATAGTTTTATACATAAATATATTATTTTTTTATGTAACTCTTTTAAAATAAGGATACTTTACTTCGTCCATTAGATTCCAAAAGTTATTTTTATGTTATGAATTACGTATTTTTAAAATGACGCCATTTTAAAAGAAAAAAACTTCGTTTTCCTCAAGAGATAAAAAGAATATATAATTTACATTTTCAGTTATTTATTTCACATCAACATTGGCAATTTTAATAATTGATTTCAGTCTAGTAAATTCTTGAAAACGTCCCTCGAATTCGGAGTGAAGTTTTGTCATTTCATCATAATATTTCTCTTTGTTTAATGTACCTCCGTTTTTAAATAACTCGTCTCAGAAATAGTTTTGAAATTTTTCGTCGTTTCTTTAATATGCGTGTTTTAGATCTTAGTAGAGGTGGTCACTACAAAATGTCTTGACGGTGAACCAGTCGATCGTGATCAACTTAATGCCCACCCCTGACTTAAGCAATGGATGCGGAAAGGAAATTCATAACAAAAGATCGATTGCAATTTATTTCAAAAGCACTGAAAACTTTCTTGGGGAGTATAAGTTTGACATAATTTCTGATCATTCTAAGCAATGGTATGAAACATGTATGTGCATACATATACATGCATTTTAAACCCATTTTGTTAGCATAAGAAAAAAAATTGTGCAGCATTACTTTAGGTACGCATCCCATAGTGCACTGCGATTATTATTATAATGAAATGAGATGCTATTCGGTTAGGTGTGTGCGCTTTAATGTCTTATCTTGTATTTCGTTTTTGTTTGTTTTCTGTGAAATATTAAGGAAATGTTCCCGAAAACGTACGCCCTCTCGCTTCCACTGCACGAGTCATAATGACTTCATTCCACTACAATTGAAAAAAAAAAAAAACTTGTTTTAATTCACTTTTCCACGCAATTACTTGAATGTTTGGTTTGTCAAAATTAAAAAAAGAGAAGCTATAATTGGTAAATTATGCTTCCTTTTTTAGCAGATAGAGAGGTTACATTTTGGGAATTGAAATTTTATATTTTTCTTACCTAATATTTGGAAACTCATAATAATTTGCAAAATATTTATGCAGATAATGACTTTCGTTTTATTTTTAAGTGCTAGAGTTGAACCCGTGAGCTGGGGTAGCCTGGTTGGCAGGGCGTTGGATTCGCGTCTCTTGGATTGTGAATTCGAACCTCGCCGACCGAAGACTCTCCATGTGTGTGGTGGCTGGCGCACGTATAAATCTGTTGTGGTCACAAAGTCCTCCATGTCGAGAGTAATACTACTGGGGGTACTGGATCAGGGGTGATCGTTCTCTGATTCAGGTCTAAATTACGATCTGTGGATGAATGAAATACATGAATGAAGCCCGCCCATGTTTGTGATGTGTGCGTAGCTGAGTCGCACTCTTGGCCCTAGATGACGCTACTGAAAAACAAGAGACGCACCCTTGGCTTAAAATCACTGACTTCTAAAGTCAGTAGGCTTGTCTATGACAAGTGCCATTAGAAACAACAACAGATTTGAACCCAAAGTATTCTTATGAATAAGCGCCTAGGTCGATGCATTATTGATAGGAATAAAATGCATCAGTGATTGCAAGAAAAAATGCAGTCTCCTGATTTAATAAATTGCTGCTAAATTTTTTTTTTATCAATAAAATTTAAAGAGAAACTTTCTGACCCCAAAAAATTTAAACGTATTTTTGTTAATGAAAATAAATAATATTTAACTATTTACGCACCTTCAATGTTGATTAATTGTATAATTCGGATAAATGCTAGAACTAATTCATCGCTGTATGTAATTTCAGAATGATACTCTTAAAAAAATTTTAAAAGATAATGAATGTGTTTTTGAAGTAAATAAAAATTTTTTTAGAGACGTTTGTTTATTAATGTACTAAAAATGGAATTTTTTAAATTTAATTATTTTTTATTTTTAGATTTTAAGTTATAATTTATAATTACGAATATTATGGAAACACTGAAATATTTTTCTACTCAAATCCACTACTAGATGACACTACTCGTTTGAAATCAAAATTTAATTTATTTATCTATTAAATGATAAAGTTCTGCATACTTTTATACTGATTAATAAAGTAGCAGTATTATATTTGAGAACACACTATTTACAAAATTTCAGAACTAAAATATTCCAGAAAATGAGTTAAAATCGATTACAGAATTCCATCTTTAACAAAAATGAAACAAATCCAATTAAATAAAAGTGCGCACTTTTTGATTTCGGAAAACTGTTCTCATCACTTTTGATGATTTTACTCCGCAGAGGGAGGTGGTATGCAGTTAGTAAGAAGATCTCTGACAAAATCTAGATGTTGGATATTTACTAAAGTCAGATTTACATACATATTTTTCTTTTAACTCAATTGTTTCGAAATTTTGTAGGAGTATTTTCTCAAAATTAAGCAGATGTTTGCCAAATTTCCGAACAGAATGGCTGATTCTGTCGTCTCTCCATCCAAGTACACTTTCATAAATGCAATTTTTGATTTGTAATTTCACTTGTTTTTAATTCTGAATTTCAACGAATCTGCCATTTCACTGTTCTTTAAAGAGCTTTCCAATAAATTGAAAAAAAAAAAAAAAAAAAAAAAAAAGAAGGGAAAAAAAATAAAGTTTTGTGAATTTTGATTAGATAATCAAAATCAAAAAATGAGATATACTATCGGAAATTTCATCATTTAAGAACATTATTATATTTTAAGTCACTGTTTGTCTTAATTAATTTAAATCATTAGCCAGTTTTAACCGGTTTTGAATAATCACTTGACTATCAGATTACTCATGCGTCGATATTTAGAAAAAAAGAAGATTTTCTTTTTCATCTCGAAATCTGCCGAGCTCTAAAACTTTTTTTTCGAGGCTAGATTTTTTTTTTTCGTTTCGAAAATCCGGTTTAAACTGGTTTGGAATGCTCACGGGACTATTGTAATGCGTAATCGTTCATTCTTAGAAAAGCGATGATACTCGATTCTCCTGTATTGGACAGACAGGAGAATCGAGTACATGACAGACATTCATGCCAAGTTGAAACTTTTTGTTGGCGATAGGTCGCCAAATGTAACAACCTTCTTTAGCATTTTCTAATAACCTTAAAAACGAAAAATTAATGCCTCAAAAGCAATAAATCGCCCATTTTCTGCCCATGCATTTTGAGTTTCAAAAACCCCAATCAAAAGAACAACATGTTCTCACATGATTAAAAGAAATATTCGAAACTTGTTATTGAATAGATCTTACGTTGAAAGTACAACTAATGAATCTGTTTCGCTGCCAAACATAAAAACATCTTTAAAAATGTAGGAAATCGCAATCATAAACAACTCTCAATCGATAGCATTTCGAAAGCAATATTTCCAAATAAACAAGGGACCGAAGGAGGAACTGGCCACGATGGATCATTTGTAATGTCTCGTGCTGTTTGTCAGTTTTGTTGTGCTGATAGATGAATAACGCCAAGTGCTTCCATTATGATTCTGGTGACAGGAGATATTCATTTTCCCAGAGCATGCCACACGACACCAAAATGGTTCAATTAATAAGAAAAAATTGTTGATGGAAACTCCTAAAACTCCCGAATTTGTTTTGCGGCCGCGTTTGTTTCAGAAACGACAAAAATGTATGAAAAGATTTTTCATTTACAAACTGTGGAATGCAGGGACTTGGATTCAATGGAACTTCCATTTTAAAGAACTACAAATATCCAAAGTTTTAGTTCGCCGTCTTCCAGCTTGTAAGAATAATAAATAGCTCTTTCCTCCCGGGCTAAGAGGGAAATAAAATTAAATGAAAGTTGAAGTGTCCTAGGACTCAGTATTTTCAGGGTAACCTAACTTTGTGCTTTCATTAGATTCACAATGGACACGCACTCGAAGGTATTCCATTTGAAATAAATAGCATTTAAATTAAAAAAAAAAAAACCGTCATATGCAGAAGAACTTTTTTTTTTAATTTTTTTTTTGTTTTTCGCAATTTACTTACAAATCAATGGGGTCCATTTTTTTAAACATTTGTCTGGTTGAATTAGAAAGCAAAATCTCTGATAAACATTTTATTTAAATTTATAGAATACTAAACAAATATTTACTATTTTGCTGCTAATTACTTTTAAATTCAAACTTATATTTCTTTATGCTAGATACCGAAATCATTTTTTAAAAAATGAAAGGTAATTATATGTTTTATTATTTAATTCATCGTTTGTCACTTAAAGGCTGTTTATAATGATATTACATTATGAGGAATTGAGAATGAGCATTTACAAAGAATCCATATTAATCTTAATACTAGGGATTGCAATACCGGTATACCTGGATACCGAATACCAGTATTTTGAACCATTTGTACAATTTTGTAATACCGGTATTCACAAGTTTAAATACCGGTTTTTCGGTATTCACTATAAATTTTTAAATTTCTCCACTATATGTTCAGGTATCACGAACATAGCAAGATAAGTATGCATTTTTGTATTTATGTCTCCATAATGGGCGAAATTAGTTAGCTAATTAACGGCTTAATTAATTGCTTAAATCTAAATGAGCGAAACATGGATTATCCCTGAAAGAAAATATTGTGTCCTTAACGACTGATGGAGCAACAGTTATGAAAAAAGTTGGAAAGTTGATTGGTGCAAATCAGCAGTTGTGCTATGCACATGGAATTGAATTAGGAGTAATAGATGTATTAAACCAAAAAAATAAAGAACCGAAGAATCCAAATACTGTGGATATAGAAATTTCGGATTCCAACTTTGAAAAGAGTAAGAGTGAGAGTGATATTGACAATGAAGATAATGACAATGTAATTGTTGAAGAAGATATTGCTAATGAGGAGGAAATATTAACCTATCAAGAATTGCTTCCTATAATTTATAAAGTTAGAAAAATTATTAAGATATTTAAACGTTCCGCTATAAAAAGGATATTTTACTAAAATATATACTAACTGAAAATAAAACAGAATATATGTTAATATTAGATTCTAAAACACGTTGGAATAGTTTACTCCTAATGATGGAACGATTTTTGAAACTGAGAAGTCCAATCCAAAAAGCAATAATGGACTTAAACCTGTAAATTAATTTTTCAGATAGTGAATTCGACTCAATATCCAGAACTATATAAGCTCTACTTCCAATAAAACTGACTATTGAGGCATTGTGTCAGAGAGATTCTAATTTATTAACACCTAATGCAACAATAAATTTCATGTTGCAGTCACTGAAAGAACAGCACACATCACTATCTGAAGAATTATATATAACATTGAAAAATCGCACAGAAGAAAGGCATACCGAATTAGAAAATGTCTTACGGTATTTACATAATTATAATGATTTTAAAAATGAAAATGAAAAAGAAGAAAAGAAAATAACCAATTCAAATCTAATTAAGTTTAGAGTAAATTTTTATAAAATTTTTTACCCACAACCCTATCCACATTCAGAAGAATTCGGTTCAATTATAATTATGATGTCACTACTGTCGATAGTGAAAAGGAATTGTCTCTTGAACAAAAATTAGAATGAGCGATAAATAAAAAAATTTCAACGAACCAAAATACAATACAGAAATCAGCTATATCCAAAACCATCCGAAGAGAAATCGATTTATGTAAAGATGAGGGATTTAGAGGTAAATACTTGGAAAAAGTATATATCGCATTGCTAACAGTACCACCCACTAGCGTAGATGCCGAAAGAGCGTTTAAGACAGCTGGTCATTTTTGCACAAAATTACTTTTCAGGCTTAATGACTGTACAATTCATGCATTATGTTTTTTAAGATCACATTTCAAAAAGTTGTAATAGTACCCCAGACTGAATAGTGATATTTACACTTTTTTGTGATTTAAATAAATAAGATGTTTCTTTACTTTTTTGTGATTATATACTGTTATAATTTATAAGTTACAAATTATTTTTTGTGATATTTACACTCTCTAACAAAACTGGCAAATAAAAGAAAGAAACACCTGTGTTTTCTTTCTTTTTTTCTAAAATTTCTAATACCGGTATTAAAACCGGTATCCCGGTATTAAGATTTTAAAAATACCGAATACCGGTATTGAACTTTTGGTTCGGTATTGCAATCCCTACTTAATACTGTTTTGCTATAGAGAGATTTGCTCTTAAAGGCATTCAGCACATCATTTTGTCACGTACCCCTTTCAGTCATAAAATCGAAATATTTGTTTTAATGTGTAATGGGGCGCCATCCGAGCAATTGGCGTTGATAGGCACTACTCAGATTTTCAAGTTTTCGAAAATATTAATTTCTTTTTTTCCCCTCAGAATGAGGTCTTTCATTTTTACTTTATTTACAAAGTAGAGAGGAAGTATTGTAATTGTCAAAAAATTCGTATTCAAGATTTTGATGAATCTCCATGTTCGAGACCTCTCTGAGTTCAAAAAACACATTTATGGCATTATATCTCTTTGCCTGTCCATAACTGTGTGTTTGTGGGCTTGATAAAACAAAACCGTTATTGAAATAGACCGACGAAACTTGGCATATCGACTTACAACCAAATTTGTAAATGTCTTTCAAATTTTTAATGAAATCTATTCACAGAAAGTCTGTCTGTCTGCTTATTCGATTACAAGTGAACTCCAAACGAAAAAAATTAGAAAGGAAACAATTTGGTAAGCAGGTTTAGAATCTAAAAGATGCAGTCTTATCTCATTTTGCATGAAATTTCACAAAGGGTTGACTGTCTATCTGTACTGTCGTATGCATGTGAACGCAATCAGTCATAAATGCAATGATTTGAATCCATGAAATTCGATATGATGACAACTGTAGTGCCGTATCCAATTTTGGCTCAATTCAGATGGCAAAAAAGCGTTACAAATACATATTTACACAATAGATTCCGTAAAAATGCTAGATTCCCATCAATCAAAAAATCCTGTTTCGTAACTGTTATTCAATAATGTCAAGCAAGTTATTTGCGGACTTGCCATAATTTTATGGTGGAAGATGGGGTTGTGGTGAAAGCTTATAAGCCAGTTAACAGCTACACTACACGAGCAATTGCTTTTGTATTGTGGTCATGTTACTGGACTGCGAACCACAATGTCCCAGGTTCTATCCACGCTCAATTCAATTCACTACAGTGGTGACCTCGGACACTGAACCTTCAACCTTCGTACAGCTGTTGTGTCACTATCTACCAGCAACCCAAAGTCGTCAGATTCACTTGAAGCGGCAACCCAAAGTCGTCAGACTCACTTGACGCAGCAACAGCAACCACTCACCCACACACGCTCGCCAAAACGCTTGGCGTTACTCAAATGGGTACTGGCGCATTAGAATCAACAGCTAATACATCACTACTCAACAGCCATATCGTTTATTTCACCTCCGACTCACTGGATGCAGTCTGTGGTGAAAGCTTATAAGACAGTTAACAGCTACACTACACGAGCGATTGTTTTTGTATTGTGGTCGTGTTACTGGGTTGCGAACCACAAGGTCCCAGGTTTTATCCGCGCATCTAAATTCGCCACAGAGTAGAAGGCTTTAATTCGAAAATATACAAGAAAATTTTGAGGAGACCATTCCTATCGGTTCACAGTACTTCGATATATAAAATTTTTTACATTGAATTGATACGAGTAGTGTTTTATTTTTCAACCAATAATAAAAATGAGCGTGACTGGTCTCCCCCAAAATATCTCGCATACTCTTTAATGAGTTTGTTGTGCAAGAGAACGTCTTACTTCACAGTGGAATTCTATAGTTAGGAAGTATAAACTTTTGGGGGTGAATTTAATATTTTTACTGAATCTATCCCATCATCCCTGGCAAGATTTTTGGCTATTTTGCTGTTAGTAGTTAATAAACTGGAAAAGGGAGGATATTCTTTTCTTCACACTCCACTGGGCCGTTCCCCTCATATCTTCGGCGCTTCCATCTGTTCTCTAATGCATTCTGCCCTTGCGGAAATCTCGATGCACTACGCAACAAAATGTACGCTGACTTCTTCCTTCCATATGAACAAGCCGACATCTGAACTAGAACGAGTTTGGTTCCGTAGTGGTGCTTCCACAAAAGGATCCAGGATGAAAATTAGGAGATTGATTCGTCATCTTCAAGAAAATCAAGATCTGTTTAGATTTCAAAAATGCTATTCTCAAGAGTAGCACTATGTATACATCTATATACTTATTTTCTGTTATTTTTGTGTTTGTACATAGTATTTATTTGTATTTGCATTCTTTGTGCTGTTCCGTGTTTTTTCTTTCTTATTTCTATTTCTGTTCCCATTTCTAATTTTTTGTTAATATTTTTATTATTTTTGTCTGAATTTCGTAATCACAAACAACCTGTAAGTCTTTTTATGTAAAAGAGCACAAGTTTTCAGTTGATCTCTGATGGTTTGCTTTACAAGCCAAAGCTATTTCTCATTTTTAAAAATTTCAAATAGCTCATTGCTTTCGACTTTCTTTTGTCCAATATTAAAATCCCCTAACCAAATTTCAATCAATAAATGTTAGACGTCGAACAATAGTCACAGGGATGGATAGGACAGGAGCGTCTAACCATGTCTCCCTCACTTCATGCGCATTACACAGTTTAAATAACCAGAGGGTTATAGTTGCAGGGGCATGAAACGGTGTTGTGTTGTTGTTAGTAGTTAATAGTATCCGAAAATCGAATTTGTGCTTTAGACACAACCGATTGAAACAAAGACCTCATACCGAATTTGACACAAAACTGCACTTGTAGTCGCAAAATCCCATACCAAATTCGAGGTATTTAAATTATTGTGTTTTTTAATTATAGCGTTTATAAGTTTCTGAAAGTACAGATCGACAGACAATCAACCCCTTGTTCGATTTGACAGGTGTTTACACTATATATGTAAATCTACGCACCGAATCTTATCTATCTAGCTCTCTTCGTTTTGTAGTTATCGTGTTAATTTATATTACAGCTGCTCAGATAGACTTCCTCTGATCAGATTTTATTCAAAATTTTATAGAAATCTGCAAATTTGGTGTAAAGATCGTATATCACATTTCAACCGTCTAGCTGCAAGCGTTTTTGAGTTATCTTTATTACAGACAGACAGACATAATACCAAAAATGTGTTTTTCGAACTCTAAGAGGTCTAAAATGTGGAAATAATCTCGAATTAAAAGTTTTTGACGATTATAATACTTTTTCTATATTTCGCATACAAGAAAATAAAAATAATGACCCTCGTAAACGATAATGTTGGAGAGAGTGCATCCAATTTTTTTTCCATATTTTATCCAAATCCAACCGAACATGAGAGAAATGAGAATATTTGTACTAAATAGGATTATTTTTCTCTTGATGAGATTGGGATCTGGCAAGATTGAATTCTTCAGGCAGAGAATTCCTATGAGATTGGATTTGACGAAATTTATGAGCGCAGAGTATAGAAAAGATAGTTCGTGGGGTTCGCCCATTCAGAAAAAAGAAGTGCGGTAAAATATAGTTAAAAAGGAGTAACTTAAAAAAATTTTAAAAATAAAATTAAATTCTTTAAATAACAGATATTATATAAAATTTCCTGCATCTGATAATAAATTTAATTTATTTAGAAATATTCGTTTTTTTCTTTTAATTATATTAACGTCCTGTTTTAAAGCAACACTAGGGCTATTTTGAGACGGACCTCGTCATTCTGAACCGCGATCAGATGGCGAGGACGACACCTGAGCTGGCATCTCCTTCTCCTAACTTCCACACCACACCAGCAGGAGGACGTTTGACCTCGATGGATTTAATGTGATCCAAATCCTTTTACACGACTTTGGAAGTATTAAGAGTAATTTCTTTAAAAAAATCTTGCATAAAATTCAATTTCTTAGATAACAAATTTGAGAAACAGACGATTGTTATCCAAATAATTGTTTGGATCAAGATAAATAAAGAAAAACTGAATATCTTTTATAATTTTCTTTTAATTAATTCTTTAATTTGGTTTAATGAATTATATTAATTCAATTTGGTTAGTATTTTCTTCGCGCAACTTTTAAAGCAAAATACCTGAAAAATCAAACAGAAGAAAACAGTTTAGACGTCTTGAAAGTATAAGAGAAATCTGGAAGGAATGGAAAAAGAACAACGTTCTGATTTTCTCTACAGGAAAGAGGCCACGGTGGCCTGGTAGTAAGGTCTCGGCTTCGGAACCGGAGGGCTTCAGGTTCGAGATCCGATTTCATTGAAAAATCGTCTCAAGTGGGTGGGTCTGGTGCACGTTAAATCTGTCGGGGCCAAACGTCCTCTCACTGGTGTAGTATGGGGGGGGGTGCTAGTTAAGGTGTCGTTTTCTTCATTTGACCTTGGTTCAAATTTGCGAGTTCCGTCCGAAAATAATTCTAGTGTTGCTTTAAAACGAGATGTTAATATAACTAAACTAAACACTATGGGGGAGGGAGATGTTTGATTAGCCACTCCTTGCAGAAATAAGGAAAGGCTACTTTTTCTTCTCATTTATGCTATATTTTGTTATTTACGAGCATCAATTCAAGCCTTTTGCTGTTTCGTATGCGAAATATGTAAAGAAAAAGTACTGTAATCGCCCTCCCCCCAAAAAAATCGCCCCAAAATAAATTAGAACTCGAGATTTTGGCTACGTTTTCTCTCCATTCGAAATTTCCACGTTTCACACCTCCCTAAGCTCGAGAAACAAAGTTTTGGTCTTATATCTGTCTGTCAGCATATGAACACGATAATTCCAAAACGCTTTTTTTAGGCTGTAAATTATTTACATGGAATGAATTTTTTTAAATGTCACCGTGTTATTTGATACAACAGAAAAACATTAATCTAATTGAACCATTTTATTGCGAATTATTGTGAGTGCAAATCAAAGCGGTTATATACTTTCAAATAAAAATGAAAGTGTAAAAATTATTTCAGATATACCGTCCAAAGGAAGAAATTATTTTCATCTTAATTTAAACAGTAGCAAAAGTTATTTTTGCTCAGTAAGAGTTTTGGAATATACGATTATCAATTTTCATCCTTAAATTCTACCGATTATCCATCTCCCGATGGTTAAAAGTATTTTCGTGTTCGATTAAAGTCTAATTGATGCCTATTTATTCTAACTTTTGTTTCTTTTTACTAAATGGAATTTTCAACGAATCTTTTTTTTTCATTTCTAATAATATTTTGCAGCTCTATTTAGTAGCGACTGTAAAAATCTTCAATGAAGCAGTCTGAGAGTTCGCGTAGAGATTTGTTTTCAACTGAATGTTGCCATTCAGCAGTAAGTAATAATAGTGATTGCTCTTCCACTTATGTTAACATTTTATAACTATATATTGGCTTTTGTGTCAAGTCGTAAGAAACAGATGAAGATGAGAATGCAATCAAATAATTATTTGATGAATATTTAAAAAGAAAACATGGTAAACGTATAAAGACGTTTTAAATCAGTTTATATTGAAGTTGAATATATGATTTCGCAATGACTACAGTAAAATTTCCACTATAAGTTCATTTTATATTTATAAATTTTCTAAAATGAAGTAATTACTGAAGCTTCACATTTTAGGCTTCATATACATTTATAAATTATCTAAATAATGAAAAAAAAATAATATGTTGACTCTAATTCAGATAACAAATGGTTAATACCTGTTGGTTTATACTTAAGATGTGCACTCATCGCAAATCTATTTCCTCAAATAGACGCAAAGACCTCGGAATCTAACCAACTCATAAGTCACCCCCCATCTAATTGTTCTCCTTCATCTGAGTATATATAATTCTCCTTTCTTGGTCCGAAATCGGACAGTCAAGATGGATAGCGTCGGAGAAAGAACCCTATAAATAAGTCTCGGTCCTTGCCTTGGACGGGACTTCGTTAGACGCCCTTCTTAGCACCGTAAATATTGGTAATTATTTAGCTTTCGACATCACTTCTGCCGATAATCGTTCTGTTTGTTATCACAGGCCTTCAAACCCACGCAAATAGGGTCTTGGAACGGCCCGTTACGACACCAGAGGGCCGTCCCGATTGGGCAATGGGTTGTGGTCGCGAAAGTGAAGACTGTTTCCTGGTTCGAAGTACCAGAAATGATTATTTTTCGCGGAAAATGGACGTTGGTATGTCTTGGTACGGACAGTACTGAGGCGGAGATTGAGATTTTTGTTGATCAGGCTTATCAGGTCGAAAAACAAATAATTCACCCGCCCAAACGCATGTTGTGGTTTCATTGTGGTAACATGGTTGCATGCAAGCATACGAGGAGGAAGGTTTTTCCTGGATTAGGACCGATTTAGGCTGCTTGGATTGGACGGGAAGACACATGAGGTGTGTCTGGAATTATCTAATATTAGCATATATATATATATATATATTCTCGATTTAGGTCGAAAGAGACAAAAGAATATGTCATTAACGATGTCTAAAAGTGGATCAGAATTGCGTTTGTTTGACGTAATTCTGTACTTACGGAAGTACATAATAAAGCAGAAAGAAAAGCAAAATGTCTGATTAGTAATGAATAAAAACACAATTCAAGTTCCACTTCTTTTGTATGGCATCTCATTTCCTGGTGTTAACAGTTTCGGTGTTGACATCTGGCAACACGTAGTGACCTTTCCTTTTAATTTTATTAAGAGATTTCGAGTATCTTAAAAAACGCAAAATAAAAAATAAAAAATGCGAAAAAAAATCATAAATTGATTTTAAGACAAGGACTTATTTATTTGTTGTAAGATGAAGTTCCACCAGCGCTAAAATAAACTTTTATATTTACATGAGAATAATTATAAATCGAATTCTAAGAATAAAATAAGCATTGTATATATGATAGAGTAAATAAGGAATATAATGCATATATCTGGGTATAGTTTAATTTTAAATACCATTTTGAATAAAAGTCGTTATAGCTACACGTGTATCTTTTATCACATTTGCTTCTAAACAACGAGCTGAATTCAACAATTTTTTTTTTTTTGGTCGCTTTGGCTTGGTAGTAAGGTCTTGATTTCAAAAATGAGGGTCTCAGGTTCGAGACCTGATTGCGTAAGCGGGTATGGTGCATGTAAAGCCCGTCTAGGCTAAACGTCCTCGCGCTGGTGTGGTGTGAAAATTTGGAGAGGGCTGGGGGTGTCCCAGTTTGTTCATCTGACCGCGGTTCAAAATTACGAGGTTCGTCCCAAAATAGCCCTAGTATTGCTTTAAAACGGGATGTTAATACAACTAAAGCTAAAAAAATCAACCAAATTTTGAGAATCTATTATTAAAAACAAGTCAAAGAATACCTTCAACTTCTAGAAATAAAAAAAAATTTAAATATCCGATTAATAAAAATTTAATTTAAATGTGGCCATTTCTGCAGTAACTTCAGACAAAATTATTCCACGAAAACATTACCTATACAAGCTTAAAATTCAAAATTTTACCTTTTCGATTACACAAATTTTAATTTTTATTTAATACAATCAAGGAATATTTTCAGCTTTTCAAAGTGTAAAAATTAATTAAATATTTAATAAAATAAAAATTAATTGAATTTTCTCCATTTTTTTTCCACAATAGCTTAGTAAAAAATTATTTTAAGAAAATATTTTTAAACCATCTTAAAATTCAGAATTTTACCTTTCAATCACATGAATTTTATTTCCGTGGAATTTTTCCACCCATTTTTATTAATTTTTCAAAAGTTGATAAATAATTGAATAGATACAAATTATTTGAAATAAAGACATTTATTGATACTCCGTCGTTAGACAATGGTGAACATTGAGCTATTTTTTTCTTTATTTTTTTAATACTTCTGCTTCATTTTTAGAATTTTTTTGGAAGGGATTTTTATTAGTTTCAAAAAGCAATTATATAATATTTATAAAAAAAATAATTTTTCTTACCGAAGAATAAAACTACAAACAAAACTCTGTTTCTAGAACACATAGTAGAATTCAAGAGGAAACTTAAAGCAGACAATTAATAATTTACATCAGGGACAACTGTTGGTTTGGTTTATTGATATGTAGAAAATTAGCTAATAACAATTTGTTATAATCATCTGGTTCAAATGATATCAACACTCTACAAAATAGACTTTGACATAGGTGCTAAATTTGGCAAATGCATATTTTGGAGGAAGAAAATGTGCACCTCAGCATGATTTCTTTAAAAAAAATTATTAGAAAATTTAATTAATTAAAAATCAAGCGATATTTTGGCGTTTTCTGCGATAATTTACAAAAATATTTCTGCACAAAAATAATTTATACATCATTTTAAAATTCAAAAAATCATCTTTTCAATGATACTAGTTTAGCTGTTGTAAAATTCTTTAGTTTAGATTTAATGTATATATTTTACAATAAAATTTTAATTGCTGTTATTGAAATCCAAATAGCTTTAATTATTGCTTTTAATATTTCATCCTGATTTTTTCATCAATTGTTGCCGTTCTAATAATGGGAAATTTAAATTGTTTTAGCATATTGAATAGGTTTCAGTTTAAAGTATATTTTAAATCAAATTGTTGAATACTGTGGCAGTTACAGCTAACGTTTTTCAGCAGAAGGAAGCAATAATGACTTTTTTAAAAAAATTTCTAGCATTTTAAAATACTTTTATATTACTATTTTTTTTTTAGCTTGACGTTTTTTTTTTCCTCCCTCATTGAAGCACGCTGATTTTTTTTTATTGAATCATGGGAATTTTTTTTCATAATCCTCTGATATATGACGTATATTTTGTTATAAATCCAAAATTTCCTAGTTGAATCATTCTTCTTTTTACCTTTATATTTTTATGAATATGTTTTGATTGAACAAGCGTGTAATAGAAATGATAAGTAATGGATAGAAAAATCAAAATGGATAGAAAAAAATAATAATTTCATATGGTTGCATAAATTTTGTATAATCGAGAAAAAAAAGGAAAAAATAAATAAATAAAATAAAATACATAAATTGTTAAATAAAAATAAGATAATTCTCCATTTGCAAACGATAATATCTGCAAGGCGTTTTCCGTTCATTCTTCTTTATATTACTTTCTTTTTTTTGTTGTTTATTTCATGGATTCTTTCTATTCTCTATACGCTGAAAATTGCCAGTTAAATATGCTTTTTAGTGCGACTCATATACCAAGTTCCTATTATTTTGCAACTGATCTTGCTGTAAAAGATCAAGCAAACTAAATTTTGAATAATTATTTAGATTTTGCTTAAAGTTGCATTTGACAATTCAACATGATAATGTTAAAATGTTAAATACTGTTTGTTAATCCCGCCATGCATGATATAATAATAATTCAAAAATGATTTACAAGGCTGATTTGCTGATACTGTATAAAATGTGACTTTTCAAAATTTCGCATAGGATTTTAATTAATTAAAAATCAATCGAAATTTTACTGTTATCAAAAATAACTTCGGGGCATATTATCAAATAAAAATTATTCTTATAATTAAAAATTAAAAAAAAACAATTATTTTACTCCCTTGCAATTTTTTTTTGTAATTTAATAAATTTTCAACATTTATTAAGAAGTAGATATTTTACCATTCGTTTGCCATTGAAATAGTCAACATGCTGTGTGATTATTGAGTCGATTTTGAAAATACAATCTTTAATTAAAAAAAAATCAGAAAATTTTTATTTTTAAAAATATTTAATTTTTAACATTTTTCTTGTCAATACTTTTTTAAAAATTTAAAGGGATTATCTCTCATTTTGTATTAATTTGATGCATTTTTAAAAATAACTTTGTGAAATTGAATTAAAAACGACAGCGGAATAATATTTTTAAACAAAGATAATAAAAGCAAGAACTTTTTTTTTAAACACGAGAGT
Source organism: Argiope bruennichi (assembly GCF_947563725.1). NCBI lineage: Eukaryota > Metazoa > Arthropoda > Arachnida > Araneae > Araneidae > Argiope > Argiope bruennichi. The sequence continues at coordinate 141,891,513 of NC_079151.1, read as the reverse complement.
TATCACATTTCCAAATTTCTCCTTTTTTTTCATTTTATCATTCAATATTTCATTGATTATGTTCACTTTGGTTGTCATGACTTTTCATAACAACGAATCGTAAGCAAATCTGCTCATGTGACTTTTGACAAACAAAAATCGCACTATTTTGATTATTTTTTCAGTTAATAATGCAGGAGTGAACTAAATCAATACTTTGTGGTAGGGTTGAGTTTATACAATTTCATGGTCTTTGGCTTTGAATCTTTCAACAAGAGCAGCTGCCAGTTACAATGAGAGGCTCATCAATAATGGAATGATCTTGTAAATCGCTTATTAGAAAATGAGAGACACGTCACTAATGCATATATAACGTGTTTGCTTGATTGATGCATCCTAAATTGTTTAAAGCATTATTTAGAACTTAAAGGAATCAATTTACCCGAAGTTACATATTATTTGCAAAGCAGAGAAAGAGTTTTTTTTTTCATTTCCGTTGTTGGCAATAGGCATAATGCTCCTGAAGAACTAACTTTTATATCAGACAATATGTTATGGATTTTGATAATCGAGTGTGTTAAGGATGAAACATTTCTCTTAAAGGTTAAAGTTCCATTTTATAGCTGCTTCAGAGCCATTTTAGAACGAACTTTGTCATTTAAATTGTTGTTAAATGATATAAACAAAACATAAAATAAAGCGTTCTTCTCCTAACTTCTTATGAGTAAAATTGATCTTTAAGAGAAATTTTCATTTTTTAATACGCTCAGAAATATTAAAATTCGAGCATATACAATGAACAACAACATATACTATAAACAACATATTATGTATTTTGATAATTCTGAATATATTAAGGGTGAAAAATTTCTCTTAAAAGATGAAATTCCAATTTTGAAGCTACTCGATAGTCATTCTAGGACGAATTTCATCATTTTAGCCATGGCTAAATAACATAAACAACACCTCCTTCTTCGAATTTCTTCCGAATAATTTCAAAATGGTACTTTAAATTTAAGAAAAAGTTTTCATCTTCAATACATTCAGAATTATGAAAAAGTCATAACATGATGTTCTTTATATATCTAACATCCCGTCATGGCTTCTGATAATTTCCGACTGCAGTAAGGATGAAAAATTACTTTCAAAATTTTAAGTTCCATTTTGAAGCTACTAAAGAGCCATTGTATGACGAACTTCATCATTTCAGTCATTAAATGACACGAAAAACACCTGAAACAACGCCTTTTTATCCAAAATTCCATTTCATTATAATGACAGAACCTTTGTTCAACACAAATGTATCGTTTATCAACCCTGTTCCATGACTAATTTTAGAGACTCGAACCCTCTTATCCTCTAAGTTCCAAAGCTGAGGTTCTGTGATGAATTTACAATCCAGCATACTTTATCACAGTAAAATCATTTACCAAAATCCTGATTCCTTACCTGAGATGCATTTGAAGTATCATGTAATATTAATTGCCCTTTTGCATCGTAAATGACGCTGGTTTAGTAAGTTGAAAACTAATGAAATTATATCCACATTTTATCAGGATAATATTTAAAGGCAAATTATTATTGTCAAATTATGTGTTACAAATTTTTTTTTAACGCACTACAGGGTAGACGGTTAGACCAAGAACTATAAATTTGGAACATAGTTACTTCTTGGGTTGTAGATGCTCACTAAAAAAGGATTTTTGAAAATTACGATTAAGTTTTTAATCAGTTTAAAATAGACAGAAATGTTAAAATTTTTTTTCTACATTTTGGTTTTTTTACATTAACACTTTAAAAAAAATAGTTCACAACAATACTTCTTTTATTTTGGTATAATTTGTTCTTCAAATGTAATGAATTTATCAAAATTAGTTTTAAACACAATTTTGTAACAATGCCTTACCTTCATGTAACTTCGCATAGTAGATCTTGAATAATTAGTGTGACACTCTCGTACTACTAAACAAAATTAAATAGATGTTTCAATTAATTTTCCTTTAATACTTAACATATTTCAAAACATAGCTTATTTTTACTTTACTAATTTTGCTTCACCAATTATCTGAAATGAAGAAAATTAGTTATTTTAACGATGACATCATTTATAATTGCTTTTATTTTCAGGAAAGTAAACAGATATTAAAAACGACAATTAATATTTTCTCGCTTTCAAAGCAGACAACCTTGAGTATAAAGAGGGTTTTTTTTTTGGTTTGGAAACACCATTCCGAAGAAAAAGTTATTTCACATTTATAATTCATCCAGATCAATTAACTTCTTACATAAACAATGTTTATAATCTACTGTAATGGATATTCAAGTAAAAATATATCTTTGAAAATCAATTAGATGTAAATGATTCATTTTTATGCATGATAAGTTTACTTTTTTCGGCTCATTAATATAAAACATTTCCTTGAAGTTAATTCACTAATTAATTATAATTAACTATGAGATAAATAAAAAATGTCTACGCTTTCATCATAACTATTCTGACAATAAACATAGTGACTTTTGAAATCGATTATTTTATTGTTATACTGCGAAATTCCACCATTTTTCCCCTTTTGTTGCCGATAACTCATGGCTGCTGCACTAGAAATTTGCACCAAAAAGATACAATGAGTAGTGATACAATTCCTCTAATCGGAGGATATCAAAGGTTCAGAAATACATCGTAGACAGTTGCCGCAATATAGAAGAAGAGCACTGTCACGTATCAGTGTGTTTTTGTGGATTGAAAAGTGTAAAAGTTCCAAACAAGTGTAATTCCCGTAGGAAATGCAGGGCAGTCATCAATTTTCATTGCAGATGACAACATGAGAAATGGTTCTGAAGAATAGGCAAGTTATATGAGTGCTACAATAGCTTACCATGTATTTCTGATCTTTTGACAACTTTCGATAAGAGGAATTAGATTATTGCTCGTTGTTTCTTTTTGGTGCAAGTTTTTAATGAAGCGGCCATAATCTATCTGCAACAGAAGAAAAAAATTATTATTACATTACATCACATCACCTATATCAACATTTTTAGATCCGAAAGATTCTTTTCCGATATCGAAGCAAGAAAAATTTCTGGGATTGGATCAAATTTTCATATTTTTACCACAGTAATATAATAATAATAGCAATATAATAATCATATGGTAATATAATATCACACAGTAATATAACAATCACAGTAATAATAAAATAATCGAAGATAGAAGTTAATATGCAAATTGCAATGTCAGAAGAATTATGACGAAAGTGTAGATAATTTCGGACTCACTTTTATAATGAAGGTGCGTGCGTGTGCGCGCGTGTGTGTGCTGGAGTTCTATAGGTGAGCCCATTTGACCTAGAGTTGCCAGAATTAATGTATATTTTGGAGGGTGGAAATAAACGTCCTGAACATTAAATTTTTTTTAATTAATTAAAAATGAAGAGAAATTTTGTTCAACTTGTATCATAATTTCCGAAAATATTACATCAGAAGAATAATTATATATCCTTTTAAAATTCAAAAATTCTTTTTAATTATACCATGTTTTGATGTATAATTAATAAGTAATTTCATAATTGAAATTAAACTACAATTATTTTCAGAGATATTATTATATCACCTTGACATTTTGATTTTGTCAATGATCTGTGATGTAAATTAAGGTATAAAGATATTGACAGGAAATGCAAATGCAAAGCACAATGGACAGAATGTTGAAAAGCTTTTAAAGTAGTATGAGTTAAAAGCATATTAAAACTTGAAGTTAAATGATATTTTGTCGGTAAAGAATTACTTAATAAAAAACAAACTACACACAAAATATTTAATTAAAATTTTTAGCAGCCAAGAATCTTGCCGAACTAACTGGTCACCAAAAGTGGCTAGTATTAACTAAAAAACTGTATCTACGACATAAAGCAAATAATGCATATGTGTGTGTCTCACAAAACTGTTCTTAAACACTGGACAGTAGTGACATTTTATTTGTTCATTTCATTAAAAAATTACATTTTTAGGTAAATTGTACTACTTTAAACATTAAAAATTATTAGTTCTTACGTTATTTAATTCAATAGAATATGTGAAACCAATCTTCAGCTCGTTTGTCCAGTTTTTCGCCAATAGCTCTGGAATTGAAGGAATCGGTACTGTTTACCATTATTTCAACGAATGTATAGAAGTCTCAAAACTAAGAAAGATTCTAAATGTTGAAAATAATGGCTTAAGCTCTTTACTAATGGTGTCAAAAAAATCTTAAATTACTGAAAGACCTTATGTTGAAAAATGACAGTTTTTTGCCAATAATTTAAAGTTTAAAAGTTTTTACCTTCCTTCTGTTGTGGGATGCACATGTGGAGGAATACAGAGAATTTTGAGACGGTTTTCTCAAACTGTTGACCTGATGCTCTTAAAACAGGACGATAAATGTTGGGGAAGATGAGGAGGAAGGTCAGATATTGACCACTTGTGGCTTAGGATCAACCGCTTTGAAGAGGATGCGTTCGGAGAATTTGTCAGTAATATGCATTGATTATGTTGAAGAGAGCAGTCGGTCATAACAAATGCCTCGTTCAGTGGTGGCGGGTTGGTCGGCTGTACACAAGAAGAAGAAGCTCTGGAATTGATACTTGCATGAAAGTATTTTATATATTGACACAGAGAACATATTCACGATTTAAACCCAGCCCAAACCGAAACCAACCTGGAATAGATGAGCCATAGGGAAGCATTCCACAAGATAGGAAGGCACTAAAGAAAAGCACACGCACATCACATGGACATCGGGGAACGGCAGTCAGTTCGATCATACTAAGACTTGCACAGTAGTAAAGTGCAATTAACAGAAGTAATACATCGGTATTCTGAAGGGTCTTCAGCCGTCCGATAGATCTTTGTGTGCACAGAACTTGTCTGTGCATAACGGTAATAAAAGGGAAGGAAATAAAATAAAATTCAAGCCATAAGGGCGATTCACAGCGAAAAAAAAGAAGAAAACGCATTAAATACTTATTAAAGAAAGTAATTGTAAAAAAGAAACGAAAGCGAAAAAAGGCAAACTAATATTTATAGTTAACGTCCTTTATGCATCATTAAGTTTATTTAAGTTAAAAGAAAAATTAAAATATTACCAAAGTACTTATATCAATAATTGGCGCCACTTCTAAACTCAAAAAATTCCTCATTTAGAGCAACTCAACCTAACTCACACCAAAAGTGCTAGAAACTCAAGTGAAATAAGTCATAGCCAAGATTCAAGACGAGTGCCTTCTGACAATATTATGTACAGAGTTATTGTAAATATGTTCATATCAGTACAAATTATTTGCTGCTTTTTGTATACATTTCACTGACTATTTAATTTCAGCAGCTAGATAAAAAATCAATATTTTTTCTTTCTTTGAAGAGAAAGAAGATTGAATGTGCAAAACGTTTCCTCCAGTTTGTTTGTTAAAAAAATAAATAAAAAAAAACTTCCCAAGTCATTTTACATACTTTCTAATAAGACTCTTACTGATTAAGTGCATAGAGTGATTGTGCATTATATGACCAATTGTTTCTGATTGATATCTGTAAGAAAAACTCTGAAAATCTCAAGATTTTTTTCCCTGACGTTGTTTGATTTCGCAATTTTGAAAGACTGTTACTAGAAGAAGGGGAAAAAAAAAGATTTCTTAGTCATCTTAAAATTTAGAAATTCATATTTTGAGTCGTGTTAATTTTATTGCTGCATTTTGATTGTCATAAGATTTTAAAATTTTTCTTTTGATCATAACCACGGTAGCTTCTACGCAAATAAATTTATCTAAAATTTTTAGTGCAGTAACGATGACCAAATAAATAAGTGTAACATTTAAAAAAATGTAAATAATATTCTTATTTTACCTAAAGGCAAATATGATTGCTTCAGCTCATTTTTTTAGAATTCTTAAGACAATCGCTTAAGTTTTGAGGAAATGTATGTCATCTGAGGATGGCCGGGCCGCGGTGGTAAGGTCTCGGCTTACTAATCAGCTTGTTGTCATGGTATATGCTGAAATGTTATTTATCATCTGTCACTTACAGACTGGAAATTTTACCACGACTCTCATGCTTAAATGTAAGAAAGAATTAAGTTAAATTCTGCTCCAGGTACATTTTAACTTTATAATATGTGTTTGATCTAGCAGGTATTAGGATCACATAAACTGCATCTCTGGACAACTCTTCCTTACCTAAAAATAGTTCCCCGAAGGGGGGGGGCACCTCGAAATGAGTATAAGATGCTTCTGGCACGATGGTTGGATCTCGCTACTCTGGAGGGTACATGAAAAGAAAAGGATCTGACTCCTCCCATCGATGACGGGATGTACTTCTTTAGGGAAGGATTGTACCGTGGCAGGTGAGAGCTCTTAGGACTCAACCCCACTTCCCGACAGCATTGTTATTTTGCGATCCGGTCATTCAGTATTTATTATTCTTGTGCCTTCGGTCGGATCGGAGAATCAGTGATATGACTTAACTAGGAACAGTGTGTGCAATAGATGGGAAATTAACGTTTTCATAAATTGCGCTATTTTAAGGGTTAAATAAATGCGAAAAATTTTGATGTGTTCCTTATATGAAATAATTCCCGTCCTTGCTTCGGATTACATGATAAACTAATTAAAAATTCAATGCTTATATAAATCTAAAGTTGAATCATTTTAACGTTTTTAATACGTAAGATATAGAGTAAAATGATGAATAATGTGCACCAAAGTGAGGAAGAACAACACACATAAGGGGAGAAAAAGAAACAAAAAACAACAAAAAAGGCTGCATAACTGAAATGATTTTAAAAAAGAATACTCATGAATAAGTGTTGCCTTCGACTGCATGCATATCTAGGAAATTCAAATATTCCAGATATGTTTAGAATACATTTTGCAATCTCCTCCGCCTTAAAATGCTTGTTGTCGTGTAAATATTTCTTGTTAACGTCTTTTCAAGATACAACTATTTATACACATCTTTTATGATTATACTATATCTCCTGTATCTCGCACCAAACAATTTGAAGATACCATATGTGTTAGGATTTGTTGATTTCTTTCCCAGAAAAGGGATCGAAGTTTTCCCCTGTCATTTCTACACAGATTGTCAGAGCACTGAGATGTTGAGATGTGGACTTCCTTTCTTCCAAAAGTCGATGACCCGATGTAATGACGTATTTGGAGGGTAGTTTCTCCATAACATGTTTGGCAGATGGCAGTATTTGACTCCTAAAAGGAGCAGGAACACTTTAGTACAAGGCATTCATGTCGAATAAATTTTCATAAAGTTGAAATATTATTTCATATGATCATGCTGCCGAAGACAAGAGAACAAGAAAAACCCGAAATATTTAAATAATTTTACAGTATAAAACAAAAATCCTAATCAGATTTTTTTTTCATTTATTGTAAATGTGAGTCAACAATTTAACAAATATGATGCGAAATTTTAACTGTATGTAATTAAATTAGAAGAATTTAAGGAGAAAATACATTTCTTTTTCTGTATTCAATCAACCTGTAACTGAATTTATGACATCTAGTATAATGAATTCTGATTTTTTGATGCAAAATTCTAATAGGAAAATGAAAATGAAATCTAACGTTTATAGAATCATATAACTTAGAGAACAATACAATTTCGAACGAAATGGCGCTTTTTTTTATTATTATTGAAATTCGATGTAAAGTCATGCCCACCTGACATACTTCAAATAGCCGCTGCTGGTAAATTCTGGAATACATCGTATTTTATTAAAAGAGGGGAAAAAAGATGTGATTTCGCAGCTCAGCGCAAGACAGTGTGAAATTTGATGGCATAAAAATAATTTTTGTTAAAGATATTAGAATAACTGTACAATTATGCAAAAGTGAACCAACAACATTTCATGGGTTTAAGGTGCATTATTTCAAACTTTAACATAGTGTGAATAGTTTATTACGAAAAATTTAACAATGATGAGAACTTTAATAAATTCCAACACGTTGTTCATAAAAATTGCTTATAATCCAGTGATTAAATTTATGGCTTTGAGAGATTAAAAATTTTCTACAGTGGTTTTAAATAGCAGCTATATTTAAAAAAAATATTTATGTACGATTCTAGATTGTCAAAATTCAATTATGTTTCTTTTAATAGGCGTTTCCTCAAATCCTTCTTAACAATTTTATCATGATTTTCTGAAAGGATTTTCCACAAATAGCTTCATTCTTAATTCGAAAAGCACTTTAGAGTCTTCCACGTGCCATTATTAATCTTTCCTTCCACTATGAATAACTTTTTAAACCAAACAGTAATCATTCTTTTCAGCAAATTGCATAATAAATATTTTCTGACATTCTGAAAAGAGTTTCTGGATGCATTCAATAAAATTGAATTAACTTTCGACACATAACTTGATTAGCTTAACGTTCCGCATCCACAAATTAGATAATGTGTTTATTAGATTTTTTTGAAAGACGGGCTGATGCTTAGAATAGAACATTTAAAATAGAACATTTTAAAAGTTAATTGTCCATATTACTTGGAAATTTTTATTACTACTTTGCTGAAATTTACGTTACGGTTTTTAGAGTTAATATAAACATCGAAAAGATTTAAGGAGTGAATTTAGATAAACTTATTTTCCATTTGAAAACATGGAAAGCTAAAAAAAATAAAGTGTAGGAGATTTTTATAAAAAATTCCACCATTTGCTATCTCCGAGACCTTTGTTGATTCATGAAATTTAATAATGAAAGTATTTTAGCGCATTAACTAGTATAATTTTTTTAAAATTCATAAGCATCTAACTGTCTTTTATTGTAATAATTTGCTGTTACTGACTCTAGCTTTAATTATATTTTAAAAAATTCACTATATGTAAACGTCGTTTATGTTGCACTAATTGAAAGTAACAAATAAGTAGTAGCTAGTCATTCGATCACAATTTCGTTATTAGGATATTCTGGAAGCTATTGTAAATGCAGTAAAATTCAACGAATATAATATAGCTTTATTTTATATTCTAATATTTACATCAAAAAACATTTCTCAAAATTTTAATTAGTTAAAATCTAATCGAACTTTTAATACCTTTTTAGGTAATTTCGAAATATATTTTTGATCATTCTGTTTTCTGCATTTTTTTATTCAGTTATAATAAATGTTCGAAATTTATTATGAAACAATGGATGCCATAGATTTTTCACTCTTCGTCAGTTACTGAAATCTTCGGTTGTTAGTTTAACTATAAAATCGGCTATCACGATATGATCATTAAATTAAAATGTTTATAAATTTTCATTTCAAAAAAACTATGTTCCAAAATTTTGCACAATGATATATTCCGAAATTATTCAAGAAAAACATTAAGATTTTTAATAAATTTTGCTTAAAAATCTTTGAAAAAACTCTTTCTTAGTTAGTTACCAAAAAAATAACTAACCTTTCTTTGTTATCCAAAAAGTTACTACGTGCCAAAATTGGTAGCTCTAGATCTAGAAATCTACCCTATTCAGAATTTTGAACGTCTTTTCCCCGTCAAGTATGTCACAATTCTTCCTGGTCCTAACACTGGTCTGCCAAATTGAATGACAGCAATACTGTTTTCCAAGCTGAACTCACCGCACTTCATGAAGCAGTAAAATATACATCTCAGTTTTCAAACAACAATACTTTTAAAATACATGTTGACAATAGAGCTAGTATCATGGCATCTTCAAATCCAAAGAGCACAAACCAAACAGCAAGAGAAATTTTTGGTGTCCTGCTTTCAAAACTAACAATAAAAATTTCATGTGTTAAAGCACATGCGGGCAATATAGGCAATGAAAAAGCAGATCAACTGGCAAAGGACGCAACGCAAATTGGGCAATTTTATATGCAAACAAAGCTTCCTAAACCACATATAAAAACCCTTCTCCGGAAAGACATGCTTGAGGAATGGCAAGGATATTGGAGCAATGGTGTCACAGGCAGAAAAATTTTAATATCCTGCCTTCAGTCAACCTTAATCCCATTAACTGGATCAGAGAGGATATTATTTTCTTCTCAGAACACGGTCCTTTTCCTGCCTACCTCAAAAGGTTCAATCTGTCTGAGAGTGACCAGTGCAGTTGTGGTGGGACAGGCACCGCACTTCATTATGCTACAGAATGCCTCCTTACAATCTCCTGGCATATGAAAAAACCATCACCAAGCCATGAACAGGAATGGCTGAAAAGAGTCGCCGGCAACTTCCTTTGCAGACAAAAAATCCACAGTGTAATCAAATTTATAAGTGAAAATAGAGACCTATTCTTGCCTCCATAGCTGTCAACATCAAGTCTCACACCAAAAATACTAAGGGAAAAAACAAGCACAGCAGCCTCCTGTCACACATCTCAATCAAACAGAGATTCCCTTCATTTCCATTTCTCAAATTATTTTCCATCTAATTTTTTTAACTGCATTATGATCTAATATATCATAAAATATAAGTGAACACGGATTATATGTATATTTTTACACATTTTATCCATCAGCATTATATTTCTTACTACAAATTATATTTCTAAGTTGAAAAATTATGTAAACGGTCTCATCTCAATATAATTTCTTATACAATTGTAAATTCTGTAAAAAGTTATTTTTGTTTCGTTTTCCTACTGTAAATATTTTGTTAATTAAATAAAATTCCCGTAACATGCCCACCAAACCGTTCAGTGACCAGAATGGTCACGGATACGGGGGTATGAGACGGCGTTCTGTTCTGTATGTAACAATTTACTGATAACATGTCACCCCTTGAATATTATTTTGTTAAAACATTTTTCATGACATTTTGTTTGAAATTTATTGGAAGTAATTATTTTGCATTTTGTTTCAGTCTGATACAATTTTATTAATTTCTGCATTTTATTTCGAAACAATGGAGAAATGATATTATGAAAATGCAGACTATAGAATAAATTATGAATGCTAACAAGATAACATAACTATTTTATGATATTTTGAGCTAAAGGTTCGACTTTTCTTTTTCTCTGTTTCTTTCTCTCACACAAATCGTTGAATTTTTGGACATATTTTACTTTCTCGCGTATAAAATATACCGTGAGAGAGTGTTGCAATCGTCAAAAAATTCAGATTACAAATTTTGACAAATATCCTCGTTATGCTTCTTTATTTGTATGTGAAAACATAACTCAAAAGTTTTAAATTAGACGAATAAAATTTAGAATACGGTCTTATGTCACCAGATTTCCAAATTTTTATCAAATTTTGAACAAATTCAAAACAGATTAAGTTTTTCTGCTTTAATGTCAGTACAGGCGAACAAGACAACTGAAAAAGGCTGAGCTAGAAAAATAAAATTTAGTGCATGGCTTTAGCCTCTAAAATGTATATCAATATCAGATTTAGAACCAAATCTGCCAAGGAGCTGAATGTCTCTCGGTATATAATTTTGTATTCCTGTAAACGCGAAAGTCCTTATTAATTTAAGTCAATGAAATTTGGAATTTAAAGTGTAAATTTATGTAAAATTTTGAGCCAAAAATTGTCTAAAGCTTTACTCTTACAATTTTTGGCTCTGTGCCTTGACACTTTAACTTGACAATTTTCTGTTGACCTGTATTTTCACATGCATATAAATGCAAAAATGCAAGGAATTAAATGAATGAAATTTGATATGTAATCTTCTTACTACAATTGTAATTCGATGTCAAATTTTAGTTTCAATCGGTCACATAGAAAGCTTCCGAAATGCATATTTGATTTTTTAGTACTTTCTATTAACCGTATGACAACTATGAATCGTCAAAGATCAAACAGTAGATTCGTGTCAAAGATCGATACTTCGGGGCTAATATCATACAGTTAATATTCAGTATTATAATAAATAATATACCGGTTTATATTATTTACTGTAATATGATACACACAATTCTGAAAATAAAATTTTAGCCTTCGTGCAGTTCATGACCTTTCCAAGGTCCACAATTTTATGCGGGGGTGTGGGGTGTTGATACGTTCACTAGTGAGTATGCGAAATTTTTTTAGAGTGGCTACTCCCGCTGTTCAAAACAAAAAATAATTTAAATTAATATTTTATTTCATGACTAGCTGGTATCCGGGGCATTGTTGCCGCAGAAGAAATAATTTTGGAAATATCGTTTGAAATTTGAAATACCTATTTTGTTTAATTAGGAAAGATAGAAAGAATGATATTCATTTTCTTGCCGACAGTAAATACCTTCAGTGAAATTGAATGATATATAAAGGAGAAGTATAAATAATATTTATTCTATTTTTTTACTTTATTATTCAAGTATAATTTAGGGTAGGGAATATTTTTGCTTTTTCATCTTCAGCAACAACATATAAATTTCTTGGCTGTCAAATTCGTAAGCATCCAGTATACAATGGGCCATGTGAAAAACATGGATTTTCTAGGTTGAATTCACACACTTGAAATTGACCTTGCGCCTTGTTGATGGTCATCGGGAATGCAAGTCGAATGGGAAACTGCAATCGTTTGAAATCAACAGGCATGCCGGTGGGAATAATGGGAATGCATGGAATGAGCTCATTTTCTCCAATCGACTTTCCGTTAAGAATAGTTGCCACCATTCTTGCCTCATGTTGGTCTTCTGATTCTGATGCGCATGATCGGTTAGCACATAAAAGTTGTCTTTCGATTCTTGCCTCATGTTGATCTTGAGATTCCGAAGCACGTGAATTTGCAATTTGTAAACGATCTTTTTCATTGCTCGCTTGTCATTCCTCGTTTATTTGTGAAGCTCGAATTCGTTTATTTCTGCGTGCTGCGCTGGTACATCTATTAAGTGATGAATGTTTGGAAGGCATATTTTTTGACGAAGCAGTTAACACGATATAAGCTTGTATAATCGAAATATCGTTTGTCGATTCGTTAAATAAGAAGAAAAATATGAAAATTCAGTAAAAATTGGAAATAGGAAAATTTACTTTATATATTACTTACCTTGATCGACATCAATAATAATAATTCTGTTTTGCATGTGTGAGATAGATTCTGAATAATATGTGTGATTTGCCGCAGCTAAAATATTCTGCCCTTTGAATGATAATACGAGATGATACCGTACCTTGTGTAGATGAATATTCATTAATGAAAAGAGAGAAAATGAGCGCTTGCACTAAAAATTTTAATTTTTGTTTCACACATATTGATTGGCATCAATGATAATAATTTTATTTTCTTTGATATAGGTGCTATTCACTCCGAATAACATTTGTCGTTTACTGTTTATCTTTTGTCGATTGTTAATTTTAAAATAATATTGAATCGTAGAAACATATGAAATGATTTGTTTGTAAATTTTATTGTGTTTAAAATAAATGCTAATAATTGTATTATACCTATAACCTTTCGCGCAAATGAAAGCAATAATTTGGCAAAGTGTTATCGCAATTTGTTGAACGGTATGACAGCGTATAAAATACGAACAATCAAAAATTCATTTTTATATATTATATTATAAAAGTACGAGTTTTTTAAAATGCTTATCGAGTTTATGATATAAATACTCGCGCGATACTAGCGTATATTTCAAACTGGATCCAATCTAAAACTACATGATTCATTTTAGCTGTCTATTATTTCACTGGTCACTCATCAAACATTTTACAAGGTACTGGAATGAGTTACTCGTCAGCATCCTCAGTGGCAATTCATCATACTTCTGAAATGACCACCTCAATACGGATCAATTCATCACTGACTTCAAAGCCTCTCTCGAATCGACATGAAATGGGCAACTCAAAGCAACCTTTCATTGAAGACCCGGAAATGAATGCAATTCCGTTTTACGATCCCACAAAGACCACGATAACACACCTATTGATCAACGGAGCTAACCATACATTTGGACAACAACAGAGAGTAAACATAAGTGGAATCATAACATCTTTATGTGTTTCAACTAGAAAGGAGAAACAATCGGACCCGGGTCATCGTCTTACGTTCTCCGTGGGAACATCGGATGACGTCGTAAATAGGATTAATTGCACGCATGCTGAAATAAACTTAAAGGCGTCACGAGGTAATGGGTACGGAGAGAGATATTGAACTCGGTTCAATTCCTCGTTTGATTGGGGTGCTGGGATAGAGAACACGTGTAGGCCAATTGTTTATTAAATACGGGTCTTCAGCAAATTTCTGGAATTAATTAAGATTCTATTAAGACATTACTCACAATTCTGATAGGACACGTGGCTCAATTGGGAGGGGTTTCGTTGGAATCTTTGGATTTGTTTCGTGACGTAGTTTTATTGAAAATTTAATCAATGTTTTTTTTTTGAAAAAATTATAGAAGGATTCAAGTTGAAAGTCGGAACTAAACTTCATTTAAGAGGACTTCATCAAATGAATAAATGAAGGAGCGTGTTGTAAGTAGTGAGTGCTGTACCACGAAATGTATAAAGATTTCTCCATTAAAAGCAAGTGTTTTATTTCAGTAAAATATATATATATATATATAGAAAAGAAGAAAAAAACCTTGTAAAAAGATATGGAAGCCAAATTAGAGCTAATAAAGATTTGGAAATTAAAAATGTTAGAAATAAATTTTCCTTAAGGGAAAAAGGATATGATCTAATAGGATGATGATACCACTGAATACACGTTAATATACCATACTTTAGATAAAAAAATAGCACAAATAAAATTATCTTTCTTGACCATTAAAAAGATTACAGTTTTTTTTGTAGGTAGTTATAAGAAAGGTTTTCTGTATCCATTCTTTGTTTTATTCAACATCCATTCGCATAACTTCGCTTTTCTTAAGAACTTAATAATCGCTCTGCTATTGAATAAATTTTAATAAATATTCTAAAATCGATATGATTAATGTTATTGTCAAAAATGACCTCGAATAGTATTGGTAAGAACAATTCATTATTTTAATAGAACTTTAAATCGATTATTATGAATAACAACCGCTTTCAATGTAAACAATTACCATTTAATATTAATTGATATTATTAGTTTAACAGTAGCATATTTGAGTTATATACTGTTACAAATTTATAACATTGCTTTCCTGCAGTGTGAATTTCATCGCTGAAAAGAGAGATTTATAGATATTTTTAATGGATGAAGAATGGATAAGAGGTTAATGATTCTTATCTTGTCAACAAATTTGGCAATCGTTTGGCAACTTGGCGATACATTTCGTCAATTTAGTGACAAAAATAAATACTCATAGAGAGGGAGAATCTTTGGTGATAGGACTCGAGATCCATAGATACTTCTAGGAAATTTAATAATAGAAAATCTATTTAAATGCGGTGAGAACCAAAGCGAATTGGTCTAATGAAACTGCATTTGAATCGCCATTGTTTGTTACAGTTGTTTGTTCAGGCTCTGTACATTGCTGATTTTTACAACAGCTCATTTTACGCACACTTCGGCTGTGTTTTTCAAATCTGTGTTCATGATTTTTGTAGAATAAAGCGTCATTACCAATGATTGACCTTCTGATACTTCTATCGCCATGGATTTCGCAAGAATATCAAAGCTTTCTACTTATGAAAAAATCTAATTGCCTTTGAAAGTTCACTAATATGGCTACGTTGTATAAATATCAAGTAAAATGATACAACAGAAATGTAATATTTTCGTATTTCAAGAATTGCTACTTAAATTTTGACAAAAACTTTTTTCCCTTTTTAAATTCCAATATGGATAAAACTTCATCCTTTTATTGAGTGGCTACATATATGGCTGTATTTCCCTTTTGAATTTCCATGATGAGTAATACTTTATCCTTGCATTAAGTGGTCACATGTACTGGTTCATTGGAATTCATTGCAATAATTCCAATTTTGGATTCTTCTTCGGGTTTAAAAAAGTTACAGAAAATAATACTTTTTTACTTATAAGTAATTGATATTTCAAAAAACTTTTTGAAAATTTAACCAGTTTGATTTGATTTATAAGCTTATAAACGGGTGAAATTTCCTTTTAACCAACGTTTGGAAGAATGAATTCAAATAGAATACAAATGAAAAATTTCTATTTTTTTTAATATGTTTATGATAATTCCATTATGTGTCTTCCCTTCATCAGATGGACAACATCCATTCCACGACTAACAGTATAAACATATTCTTAGTCATGGATCCAATTCCAAATTCATATTTCCGTATTCGTCAGTATAAATCTTTTTTAATTACTTCTCGTAATTTCATTTCATTGAGATGGGTCGAAAATTTTGTCTTAGCATCGCGCCTCCATTGCGGGTAATAATGAACGAACTGTTATACACAGGGAAGGTCAGCACATTGAAATTATTGCACAGCTTTTAGGGACCCTAATAGGGATGAATGAAAGATTATTTTCTGTGAGTTTCATGAATTCATTCATAACTGTACTCGCACAGCGCCTGTATTTCTCCTATCGGTGACTTTTGATACTATTTTTCCCATGGAATTCATCTTCTCACGCCTTCCACAGTCTATGTATGAAAAGTGGTTTCATTTCCTTCATTCGTTTTTGCTGCAGATGCTGCCAATGAGCGAAAGTTATTTTATGGCCACCCTGTACAAAAAATGATTTACCAGCTTAATTATTCTGACAATATCATACTTTGAATTTTCATACATATTTTTATGGAAAAATTTGATGAATAAAAAAGATTTTTTCCCTTAAAAAGAAGCTGATAATTCTTTTTCTTAGCAAAAAGATATTATTTGCATTGCATTTCCAGAAGTTAAAAATGCCTATTAATATATCTAACAAATGGCTCATAATTGTATCATTTAATGGCACAACTAAGATACAGAATAAAATAATATATAAAAAAAGGGGAGGTAAGCTTATTTCTTAGAGCAGTTGCCCGCGTGAAAAGTAAAAAAACAGATTCGAAAATCAGTACAATAACCCCTTTAAGGCCTAATGAGTCTCCCAATTAAAGTCCATAGTCCTTAATGAAAGTAGCCTTAAAAATAACGTATTGACGTAAATGGAGCGATTCTGTTTACGTCGGATAAATAAAGGCTTGAAAAAATGAATGCCTCTAATTAGAAAAGGAATCGTTGCTTTCCTATTTTTACATGTAAAGAAACTTTAATTGCGTGTTTGACTTACTTGCCCTTTTCCTTTTAAATGCTATTTTTATTTTATTTGGATAATATCTTCGGTTTCATCAAAATAGCGTTTTGTAAAGTATTTCACATTAAGTTTCTACTTCAAGCGATTCTATTTATATCGGCCGATTAAATAACAAACAAAAAAAGAATGACTTTTTTGACATTTGAAATCACGAAATGTGTAAAAGAAAAAAACAAATTGAATCCCTTTCAAATTTGATTCCAAGAACTATCTTTTTATTTTCTCTTATGGAAACAAATTATAAAGGAAGATATATTGAGCCTCGATTCTGATGAATTTCTGTCTTAAACGTTTTTTAGTAAGAAAAAACACTTTGGGTTTTATATTTGTTCGCTCTTGTGTATGTATACATAAAAAAAAATGCAAAAAAGCAATTGGGACATTTTTTTCATGCTATTCTTGCTCTAAAAATGGTACAAATGCTGTATCTCGGCATTTGTCAGTTTTAGTTCAATTATATTAACTCCCGTTGTTAAAGCAACCACGGTCAGATGACGTAGATGACGCCCAAGCTGGCAACTATCTCTCCAAACTTCCACATCACACGAGCAAGAAGAATTGAATGTGCACCAGACCCGCTTACACGACGCTTCTTCGGGGGAATCGGATCTCGAACCTGAAAACGTTCAGTTCCGAAGCCGAAACCTTACCACCAGACCATCGTGGTCCCTATGCATGCAAGAATCAAAAGAAAAACAACAGTTGAACTCTGACAGTCATGGTTACAGTGACAAACCATAAATGGCTTTGGAACGGTACCTGCAGCTCGAAAACCGCCTGCTTAAAATTAGGGAGAAAAGTGAAAACTAAGGACAAAGGAGCAACTAAAGCAAAATATTTTATTGCTTTCCTCAAATATTCCACGGCACTTCTTTCATAAAAAACGACATTCTAAAGGATGTCGTTAAAGATCATCTGAGAGTCACAATCATTAGCTGGACAACTAAAAATCAATTTTTTTCATATGAACTTCAGTAGATGAAATTTGAAATGATCGTAAACAGGCAAACTGCAATCAGAAAATAATGCAGAGAAACAATTAGAACATTAATAGGCTGCAAGTTATGTTCCAATTTATATACTTCGTAGTGACAGAAATTAAATTGCGTTATGAACTCTCTGTAAGTCGCATCTTTGCTTAGACATGAAGAGAGAGAGAGAGAGAGAGAAACCAGCAAACTCTACAGTGTAATCTTGTCGCCAGGCTCGTAAAACTTTTGCCAAGAGTAAAAGTGCTCATTACAAGAGCCATCTTGAATAGCGGCAGCCCTTTTCCTCTCTGAAATTTGGCTTGAAAACTTTTCATTTTGCACTTGACATTTTATAGATTGTCACATTTGGCCAGTTATTGTTTGAAAAAAAATTGTATTGTATCGTAAAGGCATATCTAATAGATGTTGCTGCTTATTAAGGATTAAGAGTTTGTTAATGTAGAATTAAAAGAAGGCAAATTTTGTTACAACAGCTATAAGGGCAATATTAATGTAAAGAATAATAAATCTGTCAGGGCAGTCTGGTTGGTAGGGTATGGGATTCGCATCCCTTGGGTTGTGAATTCGCACCCCGCTAGGCCTAAGAATCATGGTGGCTTCATGGTGGCTGGTTCACGTATAAACCTGTCCTCCAAGTGGAGACAGTACCACTGGGAGTACTGGATCAGAGGTGATCGTCCTCTGATTCAGTTGCAAATTACGATCTATGGATAAATGAATGAAATGAATGAGTGAAGTCCACCCCGTGAAAAGAGCTGTGACGCATGAGTAGCTAAGACGTACTTTTGGCTCTAGATGGCGCTCCTGATAGAAGAGACGCTAAAAACTAGGTTAAAATTGCTCAGTTCGTCAGCGAGCTTGTGTATGACAAGTGCCGACAACAACAATATAATAAATCTATATTAAATAAGTAATATATATAAAAAAATTTATGTCAATTACTACTTAGGTTAACAATTTTTTTAGCTACTTTTTATTAAATAATTACAATTAATATAAATATGTATATATATATGACAGAATTACAATATTAAGTGACAAAATTTTTTAAATTTAATTCCTACTTATTTTTTATATTATTTATATATATATTTTATATTATTTATTATCGGGTGTCGCGTCAGTAATCTCAGAGCTTGGCGACGGATTTGGCGACTTTGACGACCAAATAGAAATTACTGGACAAATTTAATTAATGAATTAATATTTGGAAAAACTATATTACCTTCAAGTGTCATCCACTACAAGTTTAAAAAAATGTATTTGAACTTGAATGAATGAATAAAAAGTATTTTATTAACGATTGAAAATTTGAACAAGATATATAAATATAGGGAGAGTGTGAACTAAAAGTAGGAATTGAAAAAGAAGCTATTCGAAGAGTTAAATATTTCTGATTAATCAAACCTGAAACAATCAAGAAAATTTATTATTAAAATTTCTCTACGGATGTTAGTCTCATTTTGTAATAGCTCTGAAGAGAAGGCCATTTGAACCCTTTCAAAATATACATTTCTATCAGACATATTTCAAGAAGAAGCCTAACCTTTCTAAATATTTGTCTTGTCTATAAAATATATTCTATGATAAAGCAGAAAGAGTGCGTTTCTCTTGATTTTCTTACTTTTTGACACGCTGTAGCATGCTTTGTGCTGTTTTTTAGATAAGAGAAAAAACATCGAATCAGCATCTTTTCTTCTAGACTGATTAGTTTCAAAATTTGACACATATATGCTAATTTGATATTCAGATTTCGTTTTTCCTCATTGCTTTTCTCAGTTATTGCATTCACAGGCTGTACGAAAATTGTAAAACCTTATTTGCAATACGGAAACCTTATTTGCAATACATGTGTGCTTTTTATATCGAGATAGCAGAAAGAGTGCAACAAATAAGCAGGCATCTACAAGACCCCTTTGGCTACCTATTCATTGTTGCACTGAGAATTTTAACCCCTTTTGAAAATATAGCGACTGTTAAAGCGGCCTTCTCTAAAAAAATGACATTTATAATTTCCAGATCCAAAAGAGGTAATTAAATTTTCTAGAAGAATCGTATTACCTGGAGATCGAACTTTTGAACGAAGTTCTCTGCTTTACTAATAGTGAATAACGAATGTATCGAATCCTACTGAATTTTTGTATCAACTTTTGACCTTATCTAGACGCAAATAAACATAAATCCAGATATATCGAAATGAAATATTTTGCTTTAATTTAAACATGTTTATATCTGTTAAAATGTGCTTACGGTGTTGTTGTTATTCCTGCTTATGGTGCTTGTCATAGGCGTGGCCGCTGACGAAGTCAGCGATTTTAAGCATCTCTGGTTTCAGTACTGCCATCTAGGGCCACAAGTGTGCCTTGGCTACTCATGCGTCACAGCACTTTAAGAGGGGTGGACTTCATTCATACATTTCATTCACTCCTCCGCAGATGGTAATTTAGACATGATTCAGAGAACGATCATCCTTGATCCAGTATCCCCAGTGGTATTGTCTCCACTTGGAGGACTTTGTGGCTACAAAAAATTTATACTTGCACTCGCCACCATGTACACGGAAAATCTTCAGCCGGCGGGGTTCGAACTCGCAGCCGAAGGGATGTGAATCCAACACCCTACCAATCAGGCTACTCCCAGCCTAACTTTATTGTAATACCTTATAACACACTGTCTTAATTCTTAAAACTCTTTTTGAACTTGTGAATTATCTGAAGTATGATGATTAAATTCTCGACATCGAATTTTTTGACTATTACAATATTTTCTCTTCCTATATATCGTATAATAATAAAAAAAATAAAAGTAAGAAAAACGTGGAATATTTTGTTCTAGGCTTAAACTAACGACTCATACTACTCCATTTTGCATTTTTCTATTTCAGGCTGTGTCCCATCAATCCTGTACATAACATTAAATAGTATCCCCCTATATTAAAAGCGCATGTTTTACTGCCGTTAAGAGCGTTTTATAGCTCTTTCAGATACAATTAAATATCCTCTTCTAGTGTCGAAGGTCTAGATCTCTCATGCCGTGACCTCTTTGAGATAAATTATTACACTCAAGAAGTACTATCACTGTGTTTCGAATTCATGTGGAATGCAGACCGTAAAAGGAATATTTCTTTGGTTCTGTTAATTTGTTCCTGGATAGTATGTGAGTTTCGTAATGGTGTAAGAAGAATTCGAAATGAAGCATGAGCTCCTACATGTGTATGTGTAGGCTTTCATGCTTCATTTTGAGTATCTAATTTATTTGTAAATGTTCCAGAAATCATGCCTTTGGGTTTAAACTATTCTTTATTCAAGGTAATTTCCTTTGGAATTCCTTTTATATGTCATATAAAGGTAATATAAGATTATTTTTAAATTTGTAATATTTGATAACATTCGCAAAATTTTCGAGGAACGTCGATAACTTAAGAATGTAAATTTTTGGGATTTAATGCATTCGGATATTAAGTAAAAGCTGCTTCAGGCAGAAATTTTTGTTAGGTGATAATTTTTTTAAATGATAACACTACTGCATACAACATAATTATAGAAGATCATACCAACTAAAATTCATACTTAAATGACTTCAATTTTTTCAACTATTGCCAATCTATAAAATTCCTGTCTATGCGTTTAAATATGAATGAGATGTAATATACTTTTCTATTTGAATAATGTTTTGGGTGTATAAAAGAATTAGGGAAGAGAATTGAACTAATCTTACAATTAGATTGTCTCTTTCCAAATAGGATTCCAAAGTGCTAAATTTTGCTTTTCATTTTTTTCTTTTATTATTTAACTTTAAATTCTTTATATCACAAAACAATGAATAAATGTGTTAAAGAATTTTTTTTATTTTTAATACCAGATAAATGAAATGTTCTTTTTATGAATAAATTCACCATTTTACTCAAGGAGTTTCATCGAGTTAAATGGAAGCATTTTGAAATTTCAGTTATTCTAATGTTTTTACAATTTTGGTCTATGAAAACATCATTATAAAAAATTTAATAACATCATAATCAATTTTTTTAACTCGTTAAAATAATATATATATTAAAAAAATCATAGCTAAGAAATCAAACAAAAGGTTTAGCAATGAAACCAATTACTTTAGTGAATTAGTTAGGGCTGCTTAACAACAAAAATATAGCGACTAAAAAGAATAAATCTGCAAAATTTCGATTTATTTTTAAAAATTCCGAGAAGAAACCTTTTGTATAAAGAGTTCTTACTTAAAAGCCTATGTTGAATGGAAAATAATATAAATTACTAACTTTTTAAAAGAGAACAAATATCTTTTCAAATGATGTGTACAAAATAAATTTTTCATAAATTGTAACTTCGGAGTTTTGTTATATAAAAAAAAGCATTTAAATATATATATATTTTTTGAAAATGACGTTTTTAGATTTTCGAGGTTTTTCATGAGGTTCAAATATTATTACTCTTATAATTATCTTTATTCTGAAGTTAATGATGTAAAGTATAATTCTTCATTCTTTTGTTTAAGATTTGCATTAAATGTATTAGTAGAACTTCATATAAATTGATGTTCTTTTCTGTCAGTGAAATAAATTGAGTAGAAGGTCGTAGTAAAACAATGTATTAAACTTCGTACTTCTAAAAATGGATACAGTTAAAGAAATTATACATTATTCAATGAAAATAATGTTTTTTTAAATTGCAAAAGCGAAAATTTTCTTATTAGTAAAATGTTTTACATATATGAAAATAAAATTGTTCATTACGGATGATGAAATATTTTAACTGACATACCATAATTAAAGGCTGGTTGGTATACATATGTTAACTATGTCATGTATAATATGATATATATGATGAAAAGAGTGTTAAAAAAACTTTTCAAGACAGAGCCTTGGATATAAAACTTATATGCATGAATGTATGCATGAATTTATCTCCCGGAACTCACAAAAAAAAAGTTGTTCAGAATTTTAGCTAGATTTTTTTTATAAATAAGTAACTAAGATTCTAATATTTTTTCCATAGAATTTCGAAGCATATTGTACAAAGATATTACCATTTTTACATTACTTTAAAATTCAATAAAATGGCTTAGTAAAAATGACACCTATTATTTCTGTGCAACAATCGTTTTCTCTAATTTTAATAAATTAAAAAAATATTTCTTAGTACCTTTTACAACAATATTTACCTTTGCTTATTTATTAGGTTTATACACATGCGCGTTGTGATGATATTAAATACATTTTTTTATGTGCCCTTCATCTCTGCCATATAAGTAAGAGCAAATTTTAAAGATAAAATAAAGGCAGAAAAATTAATTTTAGAAGCAATATATTGATACGATGTTCCGAACTGGATGCCAGAGTCTTCTTTAATTTTTTTAATAAAGCTTTTCAACATTTAACATGAAATTTCAAAGACTTTGAAGTTGAATACTGTATGTATTAAAGAAAAAAAAAACTTTCTATAATAAAAATTATTCTGGCATTCTTAAATCGATTATTTAAAAAGCGTGATCAAATGTTTTCAACAATGAAAAAGTATCAGGTTATGAACATGCCATCACTTTGACATTCTAGTGTATTTTATATCGTCAGTGTATTTCAGGTATTACAAAATCATATTTTTAATATTACAAAATAAAATTTAAATTCACAAGAATTTTTCTTATTTTATGAAATTAAGAGCACATAAAAGGTTATTTTAAAGGAATATATATTCTTTATGCGTTAACATTATAAGGGAACTATTGCCAGCTATTTTGATAGGCCAATCCTATGTGCCTGCTGTTATTTCTAAATCACAAATGATTTTTAAATTTGAAGAAATATTTGCACGATGAAAAACAGATAATAACAATTTATTTGTAATTTGAATATTTTAATCTAAATATTTTGTAATTAATCCTGGTTTTCACCATTACTTTTCATATCATTGTTTAAATGTCATGCTATCAAATCTCTACTAATATGTATATAGTATATTAGTATGTATACTAATTTATTATTAAAATCTTATAATAATCTTTTATTAATATATACTAATACATATATGCTAGTCTTAAATACTAATTTATTATTAAAAAGGTGGGATTTGTATCGGTTTCGTGCAGAATCATTTTCATATAATATTTGTTTTAATAACATCTTATTCCGTAATATTTTCTGATGAATACAATAAATTTATTTATCAAATATGTAAATTAAATAAACAAAACTGAAGATGTATTTATCGACAGAAAGGATTTTGAAATAAATTTTTGAAACGGTTTGAGATTGCATCCTATGTTATTGTGTAAACTAATGATGTGATATTAAACGTTTGAAAAATTATGTTGAATACTGGACTTGCATTTAAACTAATTTTAGAATTGATTATTATGTAATGAACTATATTTTTTCCAATAAGTCTATATTAAAGAACTATAAGGAACATTTTAATCACTTTCGGCATTCTTTTAATGTTCGGATAGCGTAAAATTCGTATTCTTAAATACTTTTATTTGACTTTTAAATACTTTTATTTAACTTTTAAATACTTTTATTTAACTTCATATGTTTTGTATTTGTAAAGATGGAATTTTGTAATCCACTTTTCATTAACTTCCTGTTGGGATAAGGTTTTAGAATTTCGTACGGCTTTGAGTATTATCAATAGCATTGAATTATTTTAATATTTCTGGAACTCTTGAAGTTTGTATATGAAAGTTTATGATTAAACGATAGTAGAACATAAAATGTCATCAGATTGGATTTTAGATGACATTTGCGATTATAATTACTATGCGTTTACAAATTTATTGTTATTTCAATTCCAACTGAATTTAATTTAAAAAAAAAATTCGACAATCTATTTCGAAACTAAGATCGGAAGCCTTACTTCTGTTTTTTGAAAATCTTAATCAATAACTATTTTAGTACGAATGAATACGAATTCATAAATATTCAGGAATCATCCATGTAATACATATGAGAAATGCTTTCAATAAGAATTAACTTAACAATTGCATCATCGAAATTTGATGAAAATTGTGCTAAAGAATAGAAATTAAAATAAATACAATATTCCATCTTTAAAAAGTACAATATGCATTTCAAAATGGCAAAAGTTCACAAAAAGCGTTATTGATACCTTTTCTTCCTTCGTATTTAAAAATATTTGAAATATGCTACAATTGCTATTCCTTAAACATTTTACGGTTGAAATTAAAATTTGCGTTTTAACGAATATAATGGTCTAGACTGTATCATTTTGCCTTTTTGTTCTTATTTCCAATCGTCTGAAACGCAGAGTGCTGTTTCAAGAATTATATGGAATAAATAGACGAGCAAAAATAACATAATATCATACTGCTTAAATATTCTGTCTTCAGATTTTCCTTACCACATCTCTTAATAGTTAGGTTTAAAACTATTCAATATTCTTTTCATGAAATAGTGAATATATTGTAAAATTAATCTTATGTTATGTTCAATAAATATATAGGTTATTAATAATTCTTTTAATTTAAATTAATTGGATCAAAGGAAAAACATGAATAGAAATTCTAGTTTCCTTTATTGTTCTAAACGTAGCAATATTTATATTAGTGGATGAGTGAATAACCTCATTGGAATGACACACTCTCCGTCTCGAGGCATCCATAGGAAAATTATAATAATCGTCGTGATAAGAAAGAGACGAGAACCATAGTTGAGTCCTTACACAATTAGCAGTTACAGTATAATGCTTTCTTTCATAGGCATGGGAGTAATTCAACATCTTCACCAATATTTCCCCATTAGGGAAGCGAGAACCTACTACCATACCGGAAACTCTCATCCCCATATCTGAAGTATAGTGGTGAGGTGGCTAAGTGGATAAGGGTTTTTCTTAATGCATATTGGGATTTTTCTCTTTGGTTTCTTTGTGAAGTTTTAAATATAGGTAAAGTGGAAGTTTTAATATCATGAACTGTTGTCTGAGAAATTTAATCTTTAAATCAAGAAAAAGCGATGGCTCGATGCTGCCTAGTTTAAGAAATAATTTACTTAATCAAGTTACTGTACTTTTTTATAAATTAAAAACTGTCAGTTTTTCTATGTTATCCTTTAATTATAAATAGTAATAAAAGATTAAATAATTTTTAGGAGGGCAAATCTAACGTTTGACATGGATAAATTGTTTACTATAAAATATATGCATTTATATTTTTATAATGATTAAGATATTCTTAAAACGTGCATAATATATTTTCAAAATGCGAACCAGAATACATAGTAGAAATTTATAAATAATGGTTTCATCTAAGAGGACAAAGAAGAAGAAAAAGAAAGAAAGAAAAACAAGAATGATTTCAATAGTATGAGTAGGATAGGACATGAGTATTTGCAGAACTCCGGCCTCTCATACTATCTGTTTAAGACTAAAAAGATAGAAAGTATTTAAAATAAAATACTTTTTATTATATTAATAAAACTGTTTTAGATCAAGTTATTTCTTAAAATTTGATCCAAAACCTTAGGGATATTGGAGTATTCTATTCATATTAAGAAAAAAACTGGAAAAAAGTAATAATATTTCTAAAATTTAATTTAGATTAAACCAGATTAAATTTATATTGTTTAATTAAAAAAATGTCTAAGTTTGAAGATATTCAGTTATTTTTGAAAAAACAAACAAACAAACAAAAAAACTAATCTTTTGAAAGTGCATGTTAAAAATAATCTTATTCAGTGTTTTTCTTTTTAAAAAACTTATATTAAATGCGTGTTTTTTTAAAAATAATTTTTCTCAAAATTTAGAATAAGTTTCATTAGATTTTTTTTGTTTTTTTCTGCTGGATACGTTATAAAATTTAGTGTTGATATAAAAAAAATTGTATGTATATAATATATAAAAATGAATGTTTGTTCATATTTTATGCACTGCCGTACTGTTCACCCGAAGGCGATAAAACTTTGCCAACTTATTGCTTTAAACCTAGAAATTCCATGTTTTTCACATGGCCAGTTGTATATTGGATGCGGACTAGTCTGACAGCTACGAAATTAATTTGTTTTTGCTGAAGACGGAAAAGCAAAAAATATTGTCTACCCTAAAGTATACTTGATTAATAAAGTAAAAAAAATAAAAATAGAATAAATATTATTTATATTTCTCTTTTATATGCCATTCAATTTCAATTAATATATTCATTGTCAACAGGAAAATAAATATCATTATTTCTATCATTCCTAATTAAACAAGATAGTTATTTCAAATTTCAAATGATATTTCTAAAATTATTTTTTTTTGCTGCAGCAACGCGCCGATTACCAGCTAGTATTGAAATAAAATAAATTTGTTGATAATTTTCACAGAGTGGAAAAAAAGAAGCGTAAATATAATATAATATAATACGTAAGTAAATTTCTATTTTTACATGAGAATAATCATACTTCAGATGGCGCTGCAGTAGCACCAAAGAAAATCTCTCCCTGAGTGGGAACTCCTCATCCCATTCTGCTCATCCTGCTCTTCATGTGCGGACTTAGGAATAACATTCGGAAACTTTAGTAGAATATTTGGAATTACTATTTATAAAAGAATAGTTAGGAACTTAATCCTTGTTTAACATCAAGTTTCTTTATGCTTGCAATGAGACTTTCAAATAGTTAATATAAACTGAAGGATTATATTAAATAATTTAAAAGATCTTTTTATAGAGCAAATTATATTCTCGAATAATTTATAGTCTGCAAAATCTTTATCGAATTTTCGATTAAAATATTTTTTAATATTTTCCAAAATCTCATAGAATGGTATAATTTTTCTCATACGCTTATCTACATTTAAATAACTAATTCAATAAGCGAATAGATAATATTTTGATTGAATTTGCGTTAGAAACTTCCATGAAAATATATTTATTTCTGATCAAAATTAAATTAATGAATATGATCATGGTTTTTCGACAACATGAATCAACAGGTTATAAGCGAGTGAGTGTTTTACAGTAAAAGCTTATTAAATAGAAAGTCATTAAATAAGTGTAGCACAATTAAAAGTCATTTGGAAAAATTCTTTACAAAAGTGTAGAAATTACTTTATCCTGCTGTACTTGAGTGGAATTGTACCAGTAAGAAAGAACATGACGTCAAAATCATTATTTGGAGCACGCGCAGAAGGTGTGGAATCTTCGGATCTGTCAGTCCGGAAGAAATTCAGATTGCCGGAAGGAACAGACACCGGGCGCAAAGACTTTTATCCGTGCGTGTGTCCGTCTGAAAAGCAAAATCTGGACGGAATTCTGCTGTGTTTCGTTATATTTTTATTGTCTTTCACTGAAAGGTAAGATTTCGTCTTTATCTTTATGTATACAGTCTCAACCCTTTACTCTCGGATGGTGCCTCTCACTACCATTCAAGGCGGTGCATCATTTTGACGTTTTATTTATTTATTTTTCAATTTTTACTGTTAAAAAAATGCATACAGAATGATAAAGAGATGCAGAGTAGTTTTTCAGGGAAATTCAACTTAAAACAATTATATATATTTGTTTTTCGGAACAATAAACAAACCCTTGTATTAAATGAGTAGTTATGCATCTTATTACTTTTCCGAGCGCAAAGGGTTAATTGTTCGCCTTTAGATTAGTGTACTCATTTTAATATAAGAATATCACACTCCCATATTAAATACCTGTTGTTATCCATTTAAATTTTATTCTAAGTAAATACTCACTGATCTATTAAATGTTGAAAAGAGTTATAGAGCTTGGTTTCTGCAAAGGGAACAAAGTGATAAAAGTTAAAAAAATTCCCAAAGAATGATTTCTATTTCCGGTATAAAACCTACAAAAATATGGCACCTTATGAAAAAAAGAAAATATTTAAAATGAGCGTATTTAAAATTAGGTAACCTAAAATTTCGATTCTATATAATAAAAATATTCCATGATTTGAAAATCAGCAGATGTAAAGTTTCTTAAATCTGTGTAAAGAATTTAATACTTATCACTTGTGCAACAATTATGAAAGAAAGTGAAACTTTTTATCAAATAAATATAAAGATGCAAGAAACAATAATTTGTAATAAAATTTTGCATAAAAGAGAAAAAAATAATTTAAATTGTTGGTTCTATTAATATAATAAACGATTTCATTTTATAAATAATTTTAATTTTAACAATCAAATTTTAATTTAATAATCTAAATTCGAACTCGAAATCTATATAAAAACATATTATTCAAATATAGCTTAAGCTAATATTGAAATTTCTAAACAAAATCCAATAATTTTTTATTCAAGTTTTTCCAACTTTTCAATTAAATATAATTTTGAATATATTTATGATTTTATTGAAAATTGTGAATCATTATTTTATTTTTTTTGTTTCATAACTTCAAATTACAAATATACTGCATTAAAAGAAGCATATTTGAAGACTTATTATTGTTTGACAATGATAATGTTAAACAATGATAATATTAAAATGACAGAAACTTCGTAACAACCCGAATTGCTTCGAAAATTCTTCAATAATTAAGACTTTATTATATTTTGACATTATTATATTTAATTCTTTATATCTCAAATAATGAATTAAAATATCAAGCAAATAAAAATTAAGTTTTGTTTGAAAAGTAGTACAATTTTTGTTTAGAAAAGAAATTAATTTCATTATTTTGATATATCTTAGTATTATTTTAGAACTTGGATAAGTTTAGATATTTTTGTATAATTTTGCTTGTTGAATGGTTTCTATACTTTTCAGTCCCTGTGGAATAACTCTTAAATGCATATTTCCTTTAAAAAAAATCCAGTTGCCTCTCTAGGTGGTTTTATTTTTTTAAAAAACTTCATAAAAGATGATAAATGGATTCCAAAATAAATATTCCAATTCCTTAATAAAATTTAAAAAAAAACTCAATTCCTAAATAAGGTATTGAAAATTTTGTAAAATATTACAGAAATAATTTTCAAACTGCTTTTTTCAGAATTTTATTTTACATTATATGTAGTATTGGAGCTCGGTTCCCCTTTTCTGGGCAAAATACATGCATCTAAGTACATGTTCTTAAATATATCTACTTAGATACATATTACTGTAAACCGAAAATCTATTAAATGATTGTCGATCCATGTCAATCCATGAAATTCCTGCATTCGTTTTTGATATTATTTCAAAAATATGAAAAGATAATTAAAATTGACTTAATAAAATTTGTGAGTAGTAAGTGTAATAATGAATTGAAAATTTTCATTTCAACTGTTTTTGAGTGCATACCATTTTGTCACTAATTCAGATTTCATATAAAAAAAATATGTTTTCATGATATTTACAACTTTATTCAACTAATTTTTTTCTAAACTTACTTATATCGTTGTGTTAATCATTCATTATTTTGCATAATCATAAATGTAACATTTTGGATGCTTATTTCAGATTTGAAATAATTTTGAAGAAACCTTAAAAATTTTAAATTATTATCAATATTGAGAAGATAATTTTTATTATACATTTTGATTTATTTTGCCTTCATTTTAGAGATATTTTAATCATAATAAGTGGGCATTTATTGGATAGTGAAATGCTTTCTTAATGTTGCTATTATTAATAGCAAACGAATTAATTTGTGCATAATTAAAATACTTACGTTTTATTATTAATTCGTAATTTTATGAAGACATACTACTAAAGTTTACTGATAGAAATCGGAACTGGACAAACATTACATTGTTAAATATATAAACTGAAACCGAACCAGCAGAAATTTCAATTAAATTGATTTTGAAATTAAATGCTGATTAGTTAATTTGCTTCTAAATATTCTCTTAAATGAAAAATTGGCTAAAGTTGATATCTTTATTTTTTTCTCTTTTAAAGAAATTCAACATTACTATGATTAAATATTGAATTATTTTCTGAAATCCTTTAATCTGTTTGTTTATTTTTGTGAATATGTATCTTGTTTCCCAGGAGATAACATGGCTTCAGCTAGCAAAAATTTATAGAATTTTGAATGAAACTACAGATTTCCTCATTTATCTTGTATTTACTTTTTACACCTAAAACTGAAGTTATTCAAATAGTGATGCACTTTTGTTTCTTTGGAAACAACGAAAATAAACAATGCATTTTGGCCAAAGTAATCTGTAGAACTATTTACCCAGCGTAGTCTTTATCTAAGCAGTGAAACTTACAAAAAATTTATCACGCAATTGGTATGCTTTTATACGCAGACAAATGATAATCACTAATAAAAAAAAGGGTCTAATATTTTATTTAGAAAGCTATTTATCATTTGGAAAATAGTTAAAATACGGATGTACCTAAAGAATTGCTTCAATAAACTTTTACGAAAAATCTTTTGTGAAGAAACGTTTTTCTGAAATTTTAAAATTTTTGTTACGTATACTATAATATTACTATGATATTTTTTTGCAATCAAATATAACTATAGCCATTCCCAAGATTTGTTGAACACTTTGAAAATATTTCGCCGAATTTCGATATTTGCTTCGATAACAAAAATTTTATCGGATTCTTTTTGCACTAAATTATTCTAAAATTAAATAAATCTAAATATAATTCATATAAATTAAAAAAACATATTTTAACATAAACTAAACCTAAAACTAGATAAACTATATAAAACATAAACTAAAACATATAAGAATTTCAATATATATATATATATATATATATATATATATATATATATATGCATGTTTATTTATGAAAATAGATATGATTTAAATTATAATTATGTCTTTCTCTCCCTCTTTGTACACACACACTCACATAATCTTCTGAAACAACATCTCTAATTTGATCTATATATTTAACAATAAAATTCTATGTCCTTTATATATATATATATACTAGCCGCCTTTGGCGACCAGCCGGTTCGCCAATCTTAATGTTCGTTAAAATTTTAATAATTAAATATTTTATGCAATTCCTACTTTAATAGCTTCTTCATCAAAATATTTTAAAACTTCAAATTTTGATTGTCATATAATGTCATATAATCATTCATAATATTATAAAGGCCTTCAGTCATAACGTAATATGTATCTCTCTAATTTTCTGTTAGCACCCGTAGAATTTATGCTTTAAATTAAAGTGGAAAGAATTAATCTTCAATTAATATAATAATATTTTTTACTGAAACAAAGCATTTTTTTATAATCTGATTACTGAAAATAGTCACTCAGCGTTTAAATGTTATGGGCACTAAAGAATATCTTTTTTAATTTATGAAATATCTCAAGAATTTGTCAACAAAATTTTCTTAGATTCATTATGAGCATATCGATTAATTAACAATGTTTAATGTTAAATGCATCAAACACTAAGAAAATAAAACGAATCGTTTAAAATAAACGGTTGAAAACAGGTTTTAAAAAAACTACTTAAAAAACGATGTACTTAAAACTATAAGCATATACAAAAAATATATAACTAACATAAATACATTTTAATTACAAAAGCATACAACGAACCTAAAAATAATTTAAATCCAGTCAACATCCGTTGATAAAAATTGTCAACACAATGCACATGCGTGAATTTTCAACGCCAGTTACGTAACGCAAATACGTGATTTTTTTCTACGCCAGTTGGGGTAACGCTATGCAGATTAGAAATTTTTAATTTCCTTTATACTGTTTTATTTTAATTCAAAAGTACTTCAGAATGAATCTGAAAGATCGATTCATTAACAATGTTTAATTTTAAATGCATCAAACATTAAGAAAATAAACAGAATCGTTTGAAATAATCCGCCGAAAAATTTTAACCCTAGCCTTATTACTGTTGGGAGAAAAAAAAAACTGAAGCCTTACTCATTTGGCGGTGGGGAAAATGGAAGATTTTTTTGGCGGGAAAGTTAGTTTTTAATTAATAATTAAAATTCTAATTAAAAATTCGAAAAAAGGAAATCTAGGTGCACATTCTTAACCTCCAAGGTACACATGTACCAAATTTGGTAGCTGTAGGTCAAACGGTCTGGCCTATAGAGCGCCAACACACACACACAGACAGACACACACACACACACACACACACACACACACACACACACACACACACACACACACACACACACACACACACACACACACATTGAGCTTTATTATAAGTATATATATATATATATCTTAAGGTATAAAAGATTGTTTATTCTACGATGTTAGATTTTTAATCGTGTTCTTTCTGCCTA
This sequence comes from Argiope bruennichi, assembly GCF_947563725.1. Lineage (NCBI taxonomy): Eukaryota > Metazoa > Arthropoda > Arachnida > Araneae > Araneidae > Argiope > Argiope bruennichi. The sequence goes on along the minus strand of NC_079151.1, from coordinate 141,858,248 downwards.
GTTCCATAATTTTTCAAAGATTTATTCTTAATTAATTATTGATGACCAAGTAGTTTCTAAAATAATTGGTTGTGAAAAATTATCAACAAGACCTTCTGTAGTTAGTTGATATTAGTGGTTGTTCCAGTCATGTAGTTGCAAATTTTGATTAAAATTTAATTCTTACGGTTTCAGAAGTCAATTTAGAAACCGCAAAAGTGCTTTGTTCGCTTAACACTGCGCATCATTCTTTGTCATCTTAATTAAATTGTGTGTGTTTTATTAAATGGAATATAAATCGATTTTAACTACTTCAAAACTTCTTTAATGATTAAAACATGTTCTACAAATTATATGGAAAAGAATATATATTTAATATAAGGGCAACTAAGTATGAAACACAATTATTCAGCATTGAAATTTTGTATTACCAATATGTATCATGATTTTCTCAGAATATTTAAAAATATTTCAACATTTATTATTAAAATAATGTTTAGTAAAGAAATTTACTTATAAAATAAATGTTATTATAAAAAAATATTGTTGTAAAATAAATTTAAAATATATTTAAAAGTTTACTAACATTATAGAAAAATTATACATTTGCTAAATTTGTATAACTATGAAGACAATTTTGTGAATTTTTAGATTGTACAGGAATTATTTTCCTGCCGGAATATCTTTAAAAGTTATTGCGGAAAAATTTCCAAATTTCACTTTAACTCATAATATTTAATATTTTTGAAACCTAAATCTAGATAATTTAAAAATTGGATTTTTGAGATATTTTAATTTTCCTGAATATCTAATATATCCGTTGTTAATCCCGATAGAATGAATAAGATAACAAAAATTTATAGAGGAACATAATAAATTAAAATTTATTTGGATTTCTTTTTGAGATATTTTATAGACTATTCTTCAATTCTTTTAACCGAGCTTTTAAGTTTTTTCGTAAGTCTGTATGACACCATTTCCAAAGCCAAAAGGACGTCATTGGCAAATAAAATAACGTCACGATTTAGTTCGCTTTCAGAATTTCTGGACAATCTATCCGCAACGGTTAATAAGTCCTAAACGCTAATTCTGTAGAACACCCTTGAAGCAGTTAAAATCAATATCATTTTCAATATCAATGATATTTCTATTCGATAAAAAATATCTAATAATATAGATTAGATACTTAGAGATTCCAACTTCGTCAAGAGAAATAATAACTCTCAGCATAAATACTATTAATGCATTTTTCATATCAAGGTAAAGAGCTAGTACAATTTTTTTTTGTATCAAGGGAATAACTTTTTTGTAATCTCAAAGAAGGTAACTGGTACATTTACTTTTATTTTTTTTAATCCTTCAAAGTCCAGCGTCTGAAAAAAATTCCAGTTTTCTTCTCCTATCTAAATCTGAACGCTTAGAACATAGCTTCACGTAAGTTTGGGAGATAATTTTGTGTAATAATTTCTTGGAAGATAATCTTATGTAATAATTTTTTGGGAAATAATTTTATATAATAATTTTTTGGGAGATAATATGAATTTCGCACAATGTGCGAAATAGATATTCTGATCTATAAGAAGAAAAGTAATGAATACCGGGCTTATTTTTCCATGTTATGATGTTTCAATATAAAGTATGTTTTTAATAAAAATCATGAAATTTTATTACTTTTACAATTAAATTTTAACTTCAGAATCAAGCAATGCTGAAATATTTCTACGATGCATGCATTGTTAAACGCTGCTACTCTTTTTTATGATATTATTGGATTTATAAAAATATAGAAAAAAGATTAGGGAAAAGCATAACACTGAGAACAGAATGGCTTAAGGCTTCCAAAATAGAATAAGTACTTGAATTTCTTCTTAAGTTCGTTAATAAATCTTTGAGAAATATTTTTGTCAAAAATCTCTGGCCATGTAAGAAGTAGATATATTAGATTTATAAAAGTATATGAAGTTACGCAAAACATTTAAATTCATAGCAGCGAATCTACTGGTCACCAAAGGCTGGTAGTATATAATATACAGAAAGGGAAGCGTCCTGGCACGTTTGTTCTACCGGACAGAAAGAAAGGAGAAGGGGCCTATACGCTCCCCTCAATGAATATGTTAAGTTGTCTGATATGATCTAAATTGTACTGTTGCTGATGATCTAAAAGCCATGAATTATAAATCCCAATCAGATGTGTCTTAAGCATGGCATCCTCTCAAAGTGATTCAGAGTGGCATCCTATCAGAGTGTAAACTAAACACACCAAAACTGATGTGTTTCCAAGCTAAAGCCGTGGTGGCCTGGTGGTACGGTTTGTGGGCCGTAGGGTTTCAGGTTCGATACTCCATTCCACCGAAGGACCGACGTGTAAGGGGGTCTGTTGCACGATGAATCCGTCAGGGCCAAACGTCCTCCCGTTGGTGTGATGTGGAGAGGGGGGATGCCAGCTCAGGTGTCATCCTCGTCATCTGACCGCGGTTCAAAATTACGAGAACCGTCCCAAAATAGCCCTAGCGTTGCTTTAAACGGGACGTTAATATAGCTAACTAACTAACCAAGCTAAAATAAGAACTTATTTACTTATATAATAGCTTCACATTCTCTTATTCAAGATAGAACCTTTCTGGTGGGAAAATGTGATAGGTAAGCCCAAGAGCTATTGAAAGGGACTAAAGATTCTATTTTTCTGTGACTTTAAAAGAAATACAATAACTCTTAGTGATGGTGATTTTGTGTGCAGTGACGTAATATAAATAAACCCGCATATTATTATTATTATTATTATTTTTACTTTGGACGGTAATATAATTCGAGAAGCAGCTAGTAAATTAGCATGAGTGATCGCTCTAAAATTTACTTGTACATTCTCTAATAAAGATGTTCTTGCGGAGAACACCTTATATAGCATTGGCGTACAAGTAAAAAATTAACCTTCAGTTTGAATATAGAAGTTTTACTGAATCGATCGTGTGATCTTCGACGAGTTTTTTAACATTTATTCTCTGGTATGCGGTTCAAAGTGTCCGAAAACCGAATTTAGTCTTTAGACGCGTTCTTCCCAACCTAATGAGATAAATATTTAACACAGAACTACACATGTAGTCATCACCATTATAGTCACATATCAAATTGGATATCACTGCACTTTAGAGTTATTGAGTTTGTCTTTTTATGAAAGTTCAGACCAACAGACAGCCAACCTCTTGTCGGGTTAGTTGAAATTTTGATGGGTGTCTACACTATATGTATTAATATGTGCACTGAATTTTAACCATCTCATTCTCCTCGTTTTCCAGTTATTGTGTTACTTTATAACCGAACAGCAGAACAAAAAGACTCCCTCTGAAAAAACTTTACTTTAAAAAAACGGAATATATTAAAAGAATATATTCCGTAGAATATATTGAAATAATAAAAAGCATTTGTAACGCTTCATGTAACGCACATGATGCGTTTACAATATAGTCCAGAACATTAACACTCCATTTTTATAAAAAAAAAATAATATAATAATTAAAAAACTACATTAAAGCAAAAAATGTTCTCAACTAGATAAGTATTTTGAAATAATTTGTTAGTAAGAAATTAGTTAGTAAGAAGTTAGTTTGGAATAATTTGTTAGTAATAATTAGTTAAGTCACTTCCCTTTCATAATTTTCTTACGATGATGTTTATTTATAAAACTCTAAGGTATAAGCCAACATTATGTGTTCACGTATATTTTCCTGCTATGAATGGGGTGGTTGCAGGATTTTCTTGTCTGGAATGAAAAGGAGTTTTGTATGGGATGAAAATATTAACAAAGAGGTTGGAGTCCAATTTTTAAGGTGCTTCCACTTTCTCATTCCTGCTTGCAGCACATATTAATAGCATGAATGTAATTTTACTGGATAATCTTGAGGTGACTCAGACACTGGAGAGATGAATAAATAAAAGTGCTTAGACCTTTACTTCCTTTGTGCGCTAAATCGTTGAATTCCGGAATAAAGCTTCCAAATGTAGCAATAAAAATTTCCTTTGTTGACAGCAAAACATAAAAAAGTGAAAAGAAGATTGTGGCTACATTTCTCAATGAAATGCATATTTTTAAATCTGGGTTATGCTTTAATGTTCCATACGGAGAAAATCTACAGAAGATTCTAACCCTTTAGTACGTAGCAGAGCAATATTTTACATATATTTAAATACATATTTAATGTTTTTAGAAACTGCTCTTAATTATACAGCAATGATAATGTATAATGCCCATACAAACATTTATTTAATATCATCAAAAGGTGCATAATAACATAAATCCAGCAACTATAACAATATAAAGTATTTTTGCAAGTTATGCTTAAAAATAGTTTTAAAAACTTGTTCTATTTAGCTAAAAGATAATGTAAAAAGTCATATGGATAAAGTTTTATTTTAAATTTTAAAGTAACATAAAAATGTTTTTCTGTTATAATATGTTCCAAAAATTATTCAGGAAAGACGTTATTATTTCAGTTTATTTTTAATTAAAAATATAACTAAAATTACGAAAGAAAACTTTCTTAGTCTGCCCTTGATATTCAGTAAGTAACGAACTTGATTGTTCTAAGTTCAAAGGCCTGTCTTGTTTAGCGTTTTGAACAATATTTTCATCATAAAGGTTACCTTTTCAGCATTCTTAGTATTATATATACACACACACGTTTGTGTTTTTGCTTACATCGAATTTGGTTTTCCAGAAAATGACATATAGATTTTAAAGAATATCTACTTTTTTGAACCTCCACGAGTCTGGTTGTCGTTTCTAACGGCACTTGTCATAGACAAGCTTGCAGACGAAGCCAGCGATTTTAAGCCGTGAGAGCGTCTCTTGTGTAAGTAGCGCCAACTACGGCCAAGAGTACGTCTTAGCTACTCATGCGTCACATTCGCTTGCACAATCCATTTTTACAGGGGGGGGGCATATTCACACTCCTTACAGATAAAACAGATGAAGAACAACCATGCCGTAACTGGGATTCGAACCCGGGACGCTCAGATAACGGGGAAGATGCGCTACCCCTATGCCAGGACGCCGGCCCGAAAGTCTGGAAGATACACTTTTGGAATGATATCTGTCTTCTCTCTACCTTGAATACGATGGTACAAAAACACAATAATCTAGGGACCTGAAATTTGGTATGTTTCCATTTCTTATATTTTAATATACGAATTATACAAAGAGAAAATTTTGTAATCGGCAAAAAATATGAACTTGAAATGTTGTTGAATCTCCGCGTTACAGATCCCTTTCAGTCTTAAAAAGACATTTCTGGAGTTATGTCTGACTGTAAACATAACCCGAATCCACCGAATAACCGTCGTGTAAGGGGGCCTGTTGCATGTTAAATCCGTCAGGGCCAAACGTCCTCCCGCTGGTGCTTGTATCATGGAGAGGGGGGGGGGGATGTCAGCTCAAGTGTCGTCCTCGTCATCCGACCGTGGTTCAAAATGACGAGGTCCTTCCCAAAATAGCCCTAGTGTTGCTTTATAACGGGGCGTTAATATAACTAAAGTAAAACTAAACAAAACTTACCTGTGAACATGATAACTCAAAAACGTTCCAAGTTAGGCTAATAAAATTTTATACATGTTCTTTACATTAAATTTTCAAATTGAGCAAATTTTTTTTACAGAAGACTGTCTGAACAAAACGGAACGTGATAAAATAAAAACGATGTGTAAAATAACACACTTTAAGTAACTTAAGTGTAGATCGATATAAAATTTTGTAAAAATTCGTCAAGATGTTGATCGTCTGGTGATCTGTACTTTCTCATGCATATAAAGGCAATAACTAAAAAAACGAAATGATTTAAGAAATTTCGTACGCGATCTCTTATTCCAACATTTCACACAGAGCTAGAAATATTTATTCTAATTAGTTTGATAAAAAGGATGATCCTAATACATATTTGTATTAGTTTTCTGGTACTTTTGTATTAATTCAATCTCTGCGATTCATCGCCAAAGATCACACATTAAAAGGATCTTTTGTAAAAAATGTTCGACAATAGCCTGTGGTAAATAATATACAAGTTCCAACTTTCTCTATTACACTACGAAGCACACAACTCTCATGTGAGGGACTTTGAAAATAAAATTCTGAGCTGCCACGGCATTCATGCCCTTTTCCTTCGGTCCACCATTTTTGAGGGAGTGAGAAGGGGATGTGATATTTTTATTATAGAATATGTTAAAAAAAGTGTAGGAGATATCACTCTCTGTTTTTAACATCGAATTTTCAAACTTTTATCAAATTTTAAACGAAATTCATCCATGGAACGCCCCTTGTTCGAGACTTCGTATCCATATGAATAGGATAACGCAACTTCAGAAACTGTTAGAAGAATGTAAACAAATCTATTATTAGAATTGTATACCGACATCAGGTTTTGATTCCAATCCTTCATAAGTTTGTTTGTTTGTCGAGGGTAACTTTGCTTAACGAGGGTGATTCATTCTCGAATCTTACCCTTAAAGGGAAGCACTAGATAAGCAGAACAATTTTTTCCACAGGAATAAATGTAAAATAGAACAATGCCATCCGTTTCAAAAAATTTTTTCAATCTAATTTGTAATAATTTAATTCATCATTTATAATATATGCTCTTTTTTTTTTTACTAGAAAGCGTTAATTATCATAGGCTATGCTTCAAAATTTGGCGAAAATGTGACACAATATTATCGTTGAATGAATTTTAGCGCTTATAGATATTGCTTCTCAATGTAAGAGGTGATCATTTCCCAAAATTTCCATATCTCCTTCATTTCATTGGAAGGTTGTTGCTCTTGGCTTTTATTTTATCTTCTCCTGACCAAAATTCAAGCACAAGTTTTTGCTATGGCACAGAATGCAGCTCCATAAGCTCTTCGATAGTTCTGGATAGGTTCTTCCACCAGCTCATGGATGTTGTGGCTATGTAGCTCTAGCCCCTTATTCTTGACCACAGACACAATCTCGTCGATTAAGATTTTACTGGCATTGGCTCAAGTCCTTCGGATTCGCGTTCGACAACTCTATCCGGCCAAAACTTTTTCCATGCAGAAATAATTATTCTCTTCAAACAAGCTTTCAACACAAACTGATGTCCAAGATACAGCTCAATCTTGCATGTATTCATTAAGAGAGTAATTTTTTACAATTTCTATTGTTAGAGGCTCGCTAAACGGGATTTGACTGTAAAGGATTAAGTAACTTTCTAAAACAAATTAAAACTTTCTTTAACTAAGAAAAATTAAATTTTGTATATGGTCTTGCAAATCACCAACATTGCAGATTTGTCTCAATTTTTAGACCTAATAGTTGTAAAGGAAGATACTCAATTTCACTCGATTTTCCATTCACTCGATTTTCCATTATTGATATTATGAAGTATAAAATATTTCATACTGTATGAGTATATGACAAAGTTGATGGGAAAAATCGCTAATATTGCAGTTGGGTAAAAGTGCGTGAGATTAGAATGAAATATAATCTTTATGCTCTTTTGAGATTGTTTTGTTTACAATTATTACAAAGAAGGCGCGCTGTTCCCATTTTACAACTTAATTATTATTGTGTTGAGTTTAGTTTTGATTAATGCATTAATCTCTATAAAATTCAACTAAAATAAGCGCCATTTCTAGAGTTATGCCTTCTGTCTTTTAGATGAAAGTACTTTTACATTTTTCTTCCTGATATAGTATGCTGTTACTCAGGATGACAAAAACTTTTATTTCTTCCATACTAATTATTCGTTTCAGAAATTCTTCAACCGGTTTTATCCTCAAAATTCCTTTTTTATTTATAAAATTAGAAGAAATAATTAAAAAATCTTTTGAATTATTTATTTAGCTTTTCTCCTTACAAGACGATGAAAACTGTTTATCTTATTTTATGATGAACCTAGTTTTTACACATATGCATACAAGAAAAATCGAAAGTCAATTATTCGGAAAACCATTGAATATGAATATTTTAATATCTTTTAGAAAGTTTCAGATACAGAAGTTGTTTGAAGTTCCTTTCATCTACAAAATCTATTCAGTTTATGGATATGATTTATATTGGTAAACAGTTTGTTGGAAAATAAAAGTAAAGAACTCATTTTATTTCATATAAACTTTTCATATCTTTATATATTCATTCATATGTATGAAGCGCGTTGAATCTTTATAAATTTTTGCTGTTCTACTGAGGAATTTAAAAAGAAAAATGCTTTTTTTTATTTCCTGCAGTTAGTAATAATTGAAAATTTTTGATTATTTTCCTTTCAAAATAGAAATAGCTATCAAATTAATAAATGATCGACAATTTTTATTTTCTTTACAGTTTATATTTTGCTAAACAGATTAATATTTTTGAGAAATCTTATTAAAACATTTGTGATACCATAATTTTAAATTCATATCAAAACATGTTTAAATTTTTGAAATTCAAATAATGGATTTGAACACAACTCATTATATTTTTATATACTCTAACCTATTAGAATGATTGATAGAAAAATTAAAGGATATTCGGACATTTAGCTCAAAACATAAAAGAATGGTAATTTCTTAGATTTGATTTGATTATCCTGTTAATATCCCACTTGATTTAAGCATCAATTGCGTTCGAACTTAGGATTTATATATCACACAATTAACAGAAAGATTGCTAGCCTTAAAAAAATAATTCTATATAATGCAAAGTGATATTCGCCCTTGGCCTCCAATTTCGGGGACAAAAATGAAAGTTCTGGAAAATGTAAGAATTACGGCAATATATCTATGATCTTAGAGAATTCCATGTGAAAAAATATTTATAAACTAGCCAGAAACAGGAGAATCTCTCTTTGGAGCAGAGTTCACAATACGAGCTGAACGTGTAAACGTTGAGTGTTATTAATGTTATTTAGCGACTGGTTAATTTACAAAAGTATCCCTTTTTTGTACATCTAGACTCTTTCTCATTATCTATACTTCATCTTTTTTGGAATATTCATGAAATGAAATGACAATTTCTTTTATAAAATATTTTATTTATCGTAACTTGATTTAGTCGACTTACAAAGCGGCGACTTGTGTGTTTGTGTGTGTGTGTGTACGATCATAAAAGAGGCTTCAGTCTACATCGCAACACAAGAGCAAAAGTAGAGCGAAATTTTTCCCTTCAGTGACTTTACCATGAGATTCTGATAGAAATTTTTTGGACACGTGTAAACTTAGGAAAAGGAATCTTATATATCTTTAAAAGAATGTTGTAAATATTAGGGATCTTTATTCCTTTGCTAGGAGCATGTGAAAATGCTTTAGTCAGCAGTTTTATTGAGCGTGTCTCGAATTAATTAAACAAAAAATTTTAAAATGTTAACAAGCGCTAAATTAAGATAAAATTCAGGAAAGTAATCAGGATTTTAATTAGATTAAGGGTTATCATCTTACACACACACACAATTTGCATTCGCGTGGCCGAAAAGAAGAAGCTTTTGAAATAAAAAGAGACTCATCTCTTTACATCATGGCACAAGAGCAACGTGAGAGAAGTCTTTCTGTCGGTGATATATATATATATATATATATATATATATATATATATATATATATATATATGTGTGTGTGTGTGTGTGTGTGTGTGTGTGTGTGTAATGATATTTTAATTCTAATTTCAATTTAATTAATTTCCAAGATTTTATCTTAATTTAGCCCATAGTAACTTCACTCTAAAAATATTCTCTTATTTAGTTATCCAACTCCACTTTCGGTTTAATTAATTCCTTTGTAAAATTAATGCGCCATTAGTACTACGTTTCAAATGAAAGTGATACTTCCGTTGCCCTTCAAGGTCTTCACATGTATTGCATCGGCGCGTGGCTTCAAATCCTATGTTATATAAGACAAGTGATCATTTGTTTCGCGCTTTTCTTTACTTCTGCTTTTGTGACGCGCTGCGCCTTATATAAATTATATTTCTGTAGGGACTTTTTTTGACAGGCATCGATTTAAGAAAGGCAATCTTAGGTACCTCTAAAAGAATGCTATAAGAATTAAGGATTTTTATTTCTTCACTCTGAGCGTGACAAAATGCTGCCATTTTACTATGAAATTAACAAATGCTAACTTAAGATAAAAATTTGGAAATTAATTAGGACTTAAATTAGATTAAGAGATATCATTACATGTATATAGTGCGTGTTCTGTTTATTTATTCAATATGAGTAACTACCCAGATATTAATATATTTTTTTTTGTTCGATATCATATGGAGCAGAAATTTTTGTTCTGATTAGGAGAAATACATCAACCCATACCAACTTATAGAGAACAAAATGATATACATTTACAATGTGTTTGAAAAGAATCACATTTTAAATTTTATCTATGCAGTTTTCTTTTTGTTATTACATTCACATACGATACTTATGTGGCGAATTGTTATGAGTGAGGATAGAACCTGGGACCTTGCGGTTCGCAGCCCAGTAACATGACCACAATACAAAAGCAAATGATCGTGTAGCGCAGCTGTTAACTGGCTTATAAACTTTCACCACACTTATATATATAAATCCCAAAATCATTTACTTCGCTTAAAAATCAGTATCCTCAAAAACTTGTAGTTGAATTTTTCTAACGTTATTATTCTTCGAACATAAGAAAGTAAGAAAGTTTTTTCATACGAAATGTTCTCTATACAAGATAGAAAGGAGTTAAAAAATTATGAAATAAAACCTTTTACTAAGTATTAGAAATTAATTTCATACGTGATTGAAATGAATGCTTTTAACTGTCACGCAATTCGGTATCGATCTTTCCCACCGAAAAATTTAGTGAAATTCCACCAATTTCAAATGCTTTGTTAGAAATTAGCAAGCATCAACAGAACCTTTAAATGTTTGCAATCAGCATACTCTAAATTAATTCCGATAATGGAAGGAAAGATAACTTCGAGACCTTTATTCAAATAAGCAATCAAATATTGTGGCAGAAGTATTTATGAATGAACCACACCCATCCGCAAGGAACGTTCTAATCATACTTTCTCATTCTTACACTACTTGTTGAATCCTGCATCGATTTTTGTAACACACTGACTGAAGGAACAATAGATATATTGGATTGACTTTTCCCTTTTGTGCTGTTTTCGAGGAATATGTTTCTGAAAAGGAGACAAATACCAGAATATTATTTTGTAATACACAAATGCACATTTTACTATTCTCATCATACATTTCTTTAATGAATAAGTATTTTAGTGTGAATGGAGACATCTTTCTGATACATATTGAATGAAATTTGATACGAGATGGGATTATGGAATGTAAAATTCGTGCGAGAATGTTGCATATTATTGACATTGAAAATACTTTCCTTGATGTTTGTTGTCACAGAAACAGGAATATTATAATAAGAAAAATCCGTATAAAAGGAGTTTAAAATAAAGAAAAACATTTTAAAAGTGATTTCATATTACATATTAGAAAAAAAAATGTATGAGTCATATAATGGAAATACACATTATTTTCATTGAAAATTCTTGCCTTGAATTCTGAAAAAGGGTTTCTGTTAAATTTTGTCCTGAGATGTTGTAATTCTTAGAACGAAACATACAAGGTGCTACGTAATGAATATTCTGGTCTAAATTTAAGTCTCTTTCTCCGATATAGCACAAGAATTAGAAAAGAAAAATTCAGCATTTGAAACTGAGGAAATATCATATTTATAATTATTATTAGGACGTATTTGAACTTGAAAATAACATTTATAGTTAAGAGAACTATATTACTAAGAAAGGAGATAAAAGGATATATTTTATTTCCCTAGTTACAATATTTTTCACATCATACTTTTGTTTATCGTAAAATAAGATAATGTGCCAGAGATCTTACAAAACTTCATCATTACGTCAGCTAATAAAGATAGATCTAAATATGAATAAAGATAGATCTAAATATATTAAATTTCTGTAGTTATTTGCGGCGGGAGCTTAACTATCTTTCTAGGTTTATAAATTTCTAGAAAAAGAATAAAATTTCCTTTCAGATATACTACCTAATGTAAAAAATAAATTCCTTAGATACTTTTCTTTCTGTAAACTTTTTATTTATTTCCATATCCAAATTTGACAAAATTGTTAGACAATGTATATTTAGGTAAATGGGAATTAAATTAAGACGAAATGAAAACGTTGCATATTGATACAGTGATTGGAATCCGAAGAAATGAAACAAATTGAACAATTCTCGATGGCTTTTATATTGAACTCGAATATCTTAATAATAGATAATTAAAATACTGCATGAGTTCTGAAATATTTAGAAAATTAGAATTATATGGTTGTCTATAAGAACCATATCTAGCTCTCTTTCCGTGGAAATTAACTGCTAAATAAACACTTACTATTCATGAGAATCGTACATGAAATATCAATTACACAGTGAATATTTTTTGTTTTTAGTAATGTCCGTTCTAGAAAAATACCAGGAATCCGATACCTCGTTGCATTCTAGCTGTTTAACGATTCAGATTTAAAATTATCTTTTATATATTCTTCAAAAAATCTATTCCATTAGCATTTGAGCAGCGATGTCCTTTTAGAATCAGAAATTCATATTTCATAAAAATTCACAATAATAAATTAACAGTACAATTATAAAGAATTAAACCTTTAAACATTTATGATTCATAAAATGTAGGGATTATGTTAAGAATGTCATGTTATGTTAGGAATTTGGAATCGAAATTTAAATTCACTGGAAAAAAAAATTTGAAATATCCATAACTCATCTTCCGCATATAAAATAAATATGCTGCAGAAATACCTTATGTTAAAATGAAATTCCAAGTTAAAAACATTTTTTTTTGTCTATGTGTAACGAATGTTTTCTCTCTTGATTTGCTAGTTTCCCTGCAGAATTTCTGAGAATATGTATTATTCTAAAGATCCTGGGTACTTCTCTAAGGAATTGTACCACGCAGTCTCATTAAATTTGCTTTTAGGACGTTTCCCAAAGGATTAGAAGTCTATGGAAAAAATGATGCGCACACTTAAATGAATTCTAATTTTTACGCGATTTAAAATTTGTGAAGTCAACAAAGACAGCCATCTGTATTTTTCTTTAAGGAATAATTCTTCATGAATGGCGGACCAAAAGTGATAATCGTAGCGTTTTCTTGATCGTTTAGTAAGTAGTCATGCGCTTCTTATGACGAGAATCGTTGCAAAAATGTGTTATTCATACAGTAGGTAATTAATTACCTTTGCTTTCAAGCTTTTGTTCCTGTTTGAACTAACGCTTGGATGATATTAAGCATCTAAAGCACCTTAAAGTCTTTCCGAGGCAGAACTATTAACATACAGATAGATATCCATAAATCTTATCTGAAAGGAAATTTCAAATAAAAGTCTCTAGAAATTTAGCAAGATGTGTAAAATCTTTCGTGAACAAGACTTGAAATTTTCATTTAATACTCGAGTTACTTTTATTAGAACTGAGTTTCTTTATCACATATAGGGACCTTAGTGGTCTATTCCTACATGCTACTCTTACGTTTCAACCAATTAGGATGAATTTATTACGAAATGATAAAGGTAATTACGTTATGAATTGTTTTGTGACAAATATTTTTCTTAGCATCAAGTCCTGTTGGGACCTTATCTACCGAATATGAAAAGATTGTTTAAAATAAAAAAAAAATCCCTTTTTAAAGATTTATAAACTATTAAATTTTGTTTTAAAAATAAAGTATTTGATATGCTATATTAAAATCTTCTTACAAATATTGCCATTTAATTGCATATTTTAAATACTCTAATAAATAAAATCCAATTTTTTTAAATGTGATTTGATATTTATAAACAGCTTTTTTTATAACAACCACTATTTTTTTTGCTTAGTTTCCCACAAATAGACTTGATCCACTTTAAAAAAATCAATCCAAACTAGTTTACTGACAAATTGAATTCACAGAGGATCATTTAAAATTAATTAGATGAAAGAAACACAACTGTAAACAACGTAATCAAACGATAGAATTGGTTTTTTGATTTTAAATGAAAAACAAAGCTGCCCCCACCCTCCTTCCCAATTCTCAATGAACATGCTCAGTAAACCGATTAAGGGAATTAAGTTGGAATTTATTCTAACGTTGTCCAAGATACAAAAGAAAGGCCAAGGGTTGAAGATTTTTAGTGCAAAAGAATACGGTATCGTACAAAAAAGAATCAGAAATTCGTCACCTTTTATTGCTCTAAAATGGAAAAGAAAGCAACGCATTTTATTTTTTTTTCTCTCTTATAATGAGGAGATATTCAAGGATTTTAGTTCGTCGACCTTTTGATCAGTTTATCGGAAGATCTTTTCACTTTAAGATTTCCCAGTTGTATTTTTTATTCCTTAAGATCAAAATTTGAATTTCTTTTTTAGGAAAAAAATGGTTATTAATTTATAAAAAAAGAAAACATTTCTAGGGAATGTAAAGATAATAGCACTCAAGTTGGAAATAATTTGAAGTAATGGTGTTATTTTCTTTAGACGGAATACCTACTTCGTGTATGTCAGAAATGAGGTTTTTTTCGGCGGAGGAAATGTCGCATGAAAATGCGTTTTATTTTCTTCTGAGACATATTTGAGTCATTCTAGCAGTTTGGAAATGATAATTTCTGTTCTTTGATCTAAGTTTTAGTATTGGGTGATTTTTGTGCAAATGTTCACATCGGAATAAAAACAATTTTTTCATTGTTGTCACAATTACTTGACTAAAAAGATAAATTTTAAAATTGAAAAAATTTTATTGAAGAAAGTGACGAAGTATGTAGGACCAAAATAGTTAATTGAAAAAGATCACTGTAGTCCCGACCGATGAAGCTATAGCATGCTGAAAAGCATGTGTTATGATTGAAATTCACAAGAGGAGGAAAAAAATTTTTTTTTCAAGGAATAAAAACAATATTTTAAGGTTCGTTGACATTAGTTGAAAGCGTGTTCAAAAGAAGTGAAGCGGAAATGCTATAATTGTCATCGCCAGTTCATTGCAAGATAAATTGTTAAGCTGTACATTTTTTGCATATAAAAATATAATTGTTGAAATGAAACTTAAATTTTATTTTTTGGTATTTCCCCTGAGAAATTGGTTGATATTTCTAATTTCTCTGACAAATCTCGTCGTGATGTAGCTGAAATAAGTTCTGAATGTAATAGAAACATATATTTTTAAATGTATTTAGAATAATTTACCTCAATAAATATGATGTACAAGGAAAAGACATTGATGACGATGAAGAAGTAATACTTATGAAGGAATTTGGAATTGCTGATTATGACGCACAATCATCAATAAAGGTGATAAAGATAAAATGAAAAGGAACTTATAACGAGTCATCCACGGTTGAAGTTTCGCTAAACATGCATACTTTGATCTATACCGTTTAACATGCATGAATCAGAGCTTGTTATTTGTACTACTGAGGGATTGCTGGTGTTGTCAGGGGTGAATTGGATGTTGGATGTTATTAGTTTGAGGAGCACCAATTTCGCTAATTTTATTTATTTATTTGCTAGTAAACGACCAATCTGAGATTTCCGAGATTGATATTAGAGACTAACATCGGAATTATATCGTTGAAGTAAATGAAAGAAGTGTGGAAGTGTTTTTCCCCCTTCAAGTAATTTAATTTTAAAGAAAAAATGAATTGAATTGTGGTTCGAATGTTTTGAAATGGAAGCTCTACTATCCATTACTAAATTGAAATGCTAGTCTTTAATAATTTTAGTGTTGATTTTTAGTATCTTCTTTCATGCGCTGTAACATTTAATCATCTTTGTTTTTATAAAAAAAATCAATTCCCACTTTTTTTTTTTTTTACAAAATTGAAGATGAATTGATGACAAAATCTCCCAAATTCCTATAAAAATAGCCACAATACTTTAATTATGTTATTTATGTTGAAAAACAGTACTTCGGTACATTGTACGTAATTGGGAACATGCTTTAAAATTACAATCTGCGGCAATCTGTACATTCTCAAAGTGCTTCATGATTTCAAATTTTTTCTCTTCTGGTCAGCTAGTTACCATAAATAGAAATCAAAAACCGTTTTCAATTACTTT
This sequence comes from Argiope bruennichi, assembly GCF_947563725.1. NCBI lineage: Eukaryota > Metazoa > Arthropoda > Arachnida > Araneae > Araneidae > Argiope > Argiope bruennichi. Next base: position 141,842,187 of record NC_079151.1, on the reverse strand, counting down.
ATAATCTGTGGAGTAATTGGAAACATTCGGGGTAACCGTATATATTCTTGTAGATGAAAGTGAATAATTAATAAATTATATTATAAATAAATATGTTTAATGTCTCGTTGAATATGACTCTTTTTTTTTATACGATTTCATAGATTAGTCAATAATGAAGTTAAACCATAAAGTTAAAAGCAAACTTTTTAAGAAACTAACTTAAAAAAAATATTTCCTTAGCAAAAATTAAAATTTAAAAGGAAGATACATTGCATCTTGAGCATGCTAATGCTGCCACTCATTATTTAATCTAGAAATGGTTAATAATGTTATGTTAAAATTACATAAAATAGCATAAAAACTCAGAAAAATTAAAGGAAATAATACTGAAAGAAAAAAATGAATCCAGCCTGAAAACTTTATATAGGATCACCTACAAGCAGGAATTCAAACTAGGAATTTGTTCTGTGTAGTGTGTCTGATTTTTGTCCAAGTACAGATCCTTCGTGACACTGAAAATCACAAGAAATTGAGGATTTTGAAGACAATAATTCGTACATACATTACAATGATATTAAATTCAACCATTAAAAAATAAATTATTAATTTAGTAAATAAAACATTTCTAAAAATTCAAATCAAACCTAAATACAGTAAATACAACCACAGCAAAAAAAAAAAAAAAAAAAAAAAAAAAATCTATAAAAAAATTTAGACACGAAATAAGCACCAAATTATAATACTAATAAACATCATAATTCTATCTGTGAATTGTGTGAATGTGCCCTCCTGTAAAAAGGGGTTGTGCAAGCGAATGAATGATGCGTGAGTGGCAAAGTCGCCCTCTTGGCCTTAGTTGGCGCTACAAAAACAAGAGACGCACCCCGTATCGGTTTAAATAGCTGTCTTTATAACAGCGGGCTTGTCTAAGTGCCATAAGAAAAAACAACACACCTTAATATCGATATTTCATTCAATTAACTTCCGACAACAAAGTTCAGGAGCTTATGCATGATCGTAAATGTGTCTAATGAAAGCTAGTGTACTTATTTTCCCAATCTTTTATAAGATTACATCTCCGAGTCTTAATGAATTCGACATTCATTTCGAGCTCTCTCATTATAGCATCAATATACTCTCCATAACAATGATATTGTTGAATAGGTGGCATTCCTTGAAAATAGATAAATATTTAGTCGCTGATTCGAGAATACCGAGAATTCGTTAATAATAGAATGCTCCACTTGTATTGATAAACAGCTTTTCGAAGACCTGTAATTTTATATTTCAGGCCACGCAAGCTTTGATGAATAATATATAGTTTTATGTTCTTGCCGATCGTGTTTGTTCTTCGTGATCTTCAAAATGACCAACATGTTTAAATGCGTACAAAATGAATTGCTTGTAATTAGGGATATTCTCTATGATGGATTTGTTTGCAACGATTTTAAAGTACATATGCTCTTTTTTATAAAAAAATTTAAACCTTTTTTGGGATTTGATTATATATATTAAATTATGTTTATTGTTCGATTCAGGATCTAGAGACTAGAACTTTTCGACACTTATATTTCGCTAAGGCAGAAAGATGAGCGATTATTACTCTTCCTAATTCCGCGAATAATTTGAGTTCATTCCTTTGCTAAATGTAAACATCCCCTACTCCCATGTTTCTTTTCATTCCTTTTTTTCACGAAATAAATATCGTTTGGCCCTTCGAAAAAATCGAAGGGTTTCCAAATCTCCAAATGAAACTAAGTTAGGTTGGACAAGACAGTAACAAGCCTGATGCGTTATCCGAATGCTTTTCAATAATTCCTTTTTAATAAACATTGTTTAATGATTTTTGTAACAAGATGGGAAACATGGAAGAAGTGTCATCTTTGTAATCATTGCATTTAAAAAGACTGTCTCTTACTCTCATTAAAAAAAACACCTTCATTTTTTTGTAATATTATCTCATTTCCATATTTCCCGAAATATATTCACAATGAATAGTGCAATTCCTCATATTTTCTAAATAATAAGTGCATTATTTTAACTGTATCATTCTGAAAATAAGAGAATGGTAGTTATTGTTTATAGCTTTTTACCATGATTTTTGGTTATTAGTCAGAACTCTGATTTTGAGTTTTCGGAAATAATTTCTATACTTAGTATTTAATAGAAGGATGTTGATTTCCTACAATAATTCCAACTTTAGATGTTTATTAGATTTTGCTGGTTCAGTAGATGCATTTATCATGAATGCTAGATAATTGATGTTATAGAATTTAAAAAAAAAATTCTGCAAAAAAAATTTATAGAAGCAGTAGTAGTAGTGATTATAGTTTTTACATCTCTTTACTCTAAAAATTTCAACAATGTCATATCAATAGCAGGTGGAAAAATGATTCATTTACCATTAAGTTTGTTTTGTTTAATTATTCTGATTTCGTTGAAATTTGTCTTAATAATAATTTTCAGTACTAATGCAAAAATAGATTTTATACAGAATATTGTAATGCTAATAAAAGTTTCATGCAAGAGGAAAAAATCAGAGAGAAATGACTTTCAAATGATGATTTAACTAATCTAATGATTTTGTTTCATACTTTTCTAAATAGTGTGAAATCAAATGAGGGCTGTCACGCAGAGTTTACATCACACGCAAGAACCGACTTTTTAAAAATGTGACAGAACTTTATACTAAACTGCTTTTCACTTCCTAATGTTTATAATCTATCGATTTTTTCCGAAATAATATTGAAAGAAGTGGGGGTTTATCGAAATGATAGATTCTTTTGTTAAAAACTATGTGTTTCACGCGTTTCTCTTTGCGAAAAGTATTGCATTCATATGCAGTCATTTTCAGTTTCTGACAAATACCAGTTTTTCCCTTCATGTAAAATTTATACATTAAAAGCAAATGAACAAAATCACTTTTAAATAAAAAAAGTTAAAATTTTAAGCTTATTAATAATTAAACAGATGTCTTGACAGAGAGTTTATTTTAAAGTAAAATGTCGTAATATATACTAATACTTAAAACAAAGTATGGTTTAATAATAGCGTAGTTTAATGTATATATGGTTTAATAATATATAAACAATAATATGGTTTAATGTATAATAGTATTTAGAATAAAGTTTAAGAATAAGAAACTCGAAAAAGTTCGGATACGAACTACAATGCAAATAACTTCTAATCAATGATTAAGAAAATGACAGATTTTTTTAAGGAGTGAGTTATTTTGTCAGATAACTAACTATCATAGAGGCTACAAAAATATTCAAACTAAGTAATTAATTGTATAGGTTTCTTTCGAAAAATATTTATATTATCTTAACAAATGTTTCATTTTCGATTTTTAAAAATTTTTAAATCCGCTTTCGCTTTTTCTATTACTGTATACTAAGATAGAAAGATGATTTTTATTTTATTGCTTCAACTATTTACTTCAGGGAATGAGACAATGAGTCGCAAGAAAATTAGAAAAACATTTCGATGCCATCTGGAAAAATCGTAAACACTTCTGCTGTCTCTGAGCTCTAGCAGTCAGAGGAAATAGGAGATTATGTTTTTGCAGATTTCTTTGCTTAGTGATATTCACCTTACGCAATTCACAGTTCTTACAACGATGAACAATATTATCGAGGGTCTCAATGCTAAGGTGATCACTACATGTGTCTTTTTAGATGTGAAAAACATTCGACAAAAAGTGGTATGACATTGCATTCAAATTCACAATTGATAAGTTCCTCTTCCTAATGTAATACAGTACACTCCCGAGTATCCGGCTTAACTACTATCCTGCCTAGTTTTCTTTTATCGTAATTAAATGAGGAAGGTAAGGCGTTGCCCTAGCAACATTGCCAAGGTATTGGAAATGGACATCTGCTACGAGTTAAAATGCAGAAGCAGTCGTTTATTAAGGACTTTTTCAAAAACTAAAAACTGTAAGTTTTGATTCTTATCTTCATGTTATCTTTTCATATCTGTTTATCAGTAAAAAACTAAACCAGTTTGAGTTAATTTTCTTAAGAAGTAGGCTTACAATTTACGTAAATACTTTGTTTATGTTTCCTGCATTTAAGTTATGCATTACAGAATTCATGTTAAAATATGAACAGTTTATTTTCTTTAACGTACTTCTTTTGTAATAAATTCTTGAAACGTGCAGAGCAGTATATAAACGTATATAAATTGACAATACAGAGTCTTCTATTTTAACTCATCGCGTTACCGATAACTGCTTCTATGATTCATCGGACGACGGCCACGTTCACATTCTACGTGGGTAGAGATAAATACGTGGCTTGAGTACTCAATCAAAAGTGAGAAAATACTTATTATAACAGTGAGCTTGGGTATAAAAAATTTGTCTTCTGGTATTGATGAGCAAAGAAATGAGTTCACAGAGCTCCGACCTATCCTGTTCTTCATGTCAACCTGCTTCCCTTTCCGACAGATTAGGCCGGAGCTTCAGGAGTGTACTATATTAACAAAATTTCTCAAAAAAGCAAGAATATGCAAAAGTAAGAGAACATGTAAAGTGAGAGATTATGACAATAAAAGTACACGGAAAGTAAACGAATGCTCAAAAGTTGTTGCAGGTAGAGGAAATGCAAAATAAACGCTAGAATCAAAGCGTATAAAAAGCAAGCCAATAGCAATTTGAAGAAGATTATAACGTCGAGTTTAAGAAATACACTGTTTGGGTCATTTCGTCTGTATTTATATTATTATTTAAATTTTCTCATAATTATATATTTTCTCATAATCTCATAATCATGATATTTTTCCATAATCATATATCTCATATCATAATTATATACAGTTATAACGTGCCTGGCAATGAAATGACAGTTAAAAATCTTGAAAAATTATTAAAATTAGAAAAAATTGTTTGGAAATAAAACTGGCTTCATTAAAAGAATATATATAGTTTTTAAAAATTTTAAAGGGGAGAAAAAAAGTTTTTGTTCTACAATAGGACCAGAAATTATTATGAAAAAATTTCAAATTTTGATTCATTTTCAATTATACAATTCAAATTTCAATTTTGAAAATCTCTTTCATTGTAAGCATTTACTATCAAGGAGTAATTGCATGCATAATGTGCGTAGTGTAGATTCAGTTCTGTAGAGAGAGCGATTTGAAGAATTTTCATCTTACGTATGTTATATAACAAAATTTATAGATAAATTATAAACTATAAACTTTATCATCCTATAAACATTACCACATTAAAGGAACATGGTTGGTATTATTAGAAGTCAAAAAATTTATATTAAACTCGATAAAAGCTACAGGAATGTACAAGGTTCTTCAAAACACAATGAAAAAATTGTTAGGGAAATGAGAAATAGAAAAACAAAGCAAAAAAGCATACAAGAATTGCTAACCTGCTGAATTAAGAACCACTGCTTGCCATCTCTATGTTATCATCTAAATTTTCCAATCATCCATTCCAGTGAGATTCCGGCTTGCTTTCGTGTCTTTTATCTTTCCTAACAGTTTGTACACTAATTTTTTTCTCTAATCTCCGAAGTTCTTTAAATTTATTGAATGAATTCCTTTGGCATTAGGGGATAACAGCCTTTGTTGCGAAAAATCCCATTCTCATCCCATTTCAAACAATCAATCATTAATTTTTAAGTCATCATGATGAAGCAATATTCCCCCCCCCCAATCATACTTTGTTCCTTTATTGGCGTGTTATTTCTTCTTCTTCTGCTTGCCAACCATTTCTGCATTTATATATCACCTAGCTTTTCAGTTCATCTATACCTTTGAGATTTTGGCTTTCTTTCGTGCTTTCTAGCAGCTTGTATGCTGATTTTTAAGTCATCATGATGAATCTGTATTTTTTCCTTATACATACATTATTACGTTATTGGCATGCTATTTTTTCTTCCTCTGCTTTCCATTTCTTTATATATCATATATCTTTCCTGGCCACTCATTCCGGTGAGATTCCGGTTTGTTTTCGTGCTTTTTATTTGTCTTAACAGTCCGTACACTAATTTTTAAGTCATCTTGACGAAGTTGTATTTTCCTCCTAATCATACATTGTTCCGTTATTGGCGTTTTATTTCTTTATCCTCTGCTTGTCAGCCATTTCTGCGATTATATATCATCTAGCTTTTCAGGTCCTTTATCCCCTTCAGATTCTGGCTTTCTTTCTTGCTTTCTAACAGTCTGTATACTGATTTTTGAGTCATCATGATGGAACAGTATTTTGTAAAATCACTCATTGTTTTGTTTAGTATAGATAAGCAGTGATTGGGTTATTCTTTCTTTGGATTCGACATTTATCGAAATGATAATGGATTTCTAAAATTGATTGATAGGATGCATTTAACGAATATCTTTTATTTTTAATTGAAAATATCAATATTAGTAATTCAAAATAAAAAAAATGATATGAAAATTTCTTAAAAAGCTAAAATTATCAAAAATGCAGCCCACTGCTTTGCAGATCTGATGGATAAGCAGATATTGATCAGCTTAAGTTATTTTTACAGTTCTTCTCATTCACTTCAAGTATTGCTCAAATAGTTTCTATATAGTGTTTTTTGTTTCCGTTTTGAAGTCATCTCTAATATGTCTATTTTTCCAGAAAACTCCGCTATAGAACAGAATCAAAGAAAAATATAAAGAAACATATATCACAAGAAAATAAAAAAAAGGAATGGTTTTTCACTCCTGTAAAAAAAAATGGACCTATCGTAGAAATAGGACCAAAGCTTGAGTCATAAGGAATAGCCAATAACGACATGAAGGAACCTTATCACGTTTGAGAGAAGTGCGAAACTTTTATTGTTCCGAGACTTCTTTAATAACCTACTTAAGAGAATACGAAGCAACGTTATCATTCCAAAGGCTCTGGAAACAAAATTCTTAATTTTATTATTTGTTGTAGATTTTTGCTATTTTCTGCTTTTTTATCGCACTCTTCTAAACTCGAGTTTTTTTTTTCTGTTTCAAGCAGTCTAAATATTGCAAAAAGATGTTATGAATTATATTTATAAATGTAAATTAAAAATAGATCTCGAAAATCCTTAAATGGAAATAATGCAATTTGCAAAATAAAAATCAAATTTAAAGGCATTAGTTCATAATCTTGGTACATTAATATTTATATTTTGAAGAATGAATAAAACTATTTTGTGGCATGCAAAACGATTTTTGAAAAATATTTAAATAAAACTTTTATTTAAGTTCTTTTACTTAATTCTCTTCGAAAACATTAATCATAATTTACTGATAACTTTCTCATTTCTTTGTGCCTCTTTTTTATGGAAGCATTTCGAAACAAACTGTTCCATTTGACCCACTTTTCACTTTGTCGTATGCAGAATATATGATGAGAAATATTTGTTATCATAAAATATTCGACTTTAAGATTTTGAAGAATCTCCACATTTCTGACTTTCCTGAGTCCAAAAAACATTTTCGGAATTATTCCTGTCTATGAACCCAATAATTATAAAATAGTTTTAGTTAGGTGGGTGAAATTTGGTATATAGTCTTTAAACCAAGTCCGTAGATTTCAAATGATTAAATGCAAAAAATTATATGAGAAATAAAAATATGAGCAGTATGACAGTAAAAATATGACTTGAAAATAAAAATATGAGCAGTCGTTGTATTCAAAACCTTTAAAAAGGTTCACAATTTTATGTGGAGGAGGAGGAGGGAAAGAAATTATGCGAGAAATTTAAGGATATCTCTATCGCTGGTTTTCAATTTCCTATAATTTAATAATTTTTCATGAGATTGATTTTATTTTTATACATAATGAATTTTTACATTAATTTTTTTTCGCTTTCTAATAAATATGATTTTTTATATTTTGCTCCTCAGAGCAATTTTAATGATAATATACCATTTAAATTTTTCAGAAATTAATTGTCAGTTAATAAATTAATTTAACATTTTGATTTTTACGTATGGCTCCACCTAACATAGGATTTTAAACATTCCTCATTTTCTAACATTTGTAAACAAAAATATTAATTAAAGATTGAATGTTGAAAGTAAATGAGATAATAAAATTCTTATTTCTTAATTGATTAATATAATTGTGCTTTTAAAAATAATTTTTGTTTATTTTATTTTAAAAATTATTTTTAAAAGCAATTTTTGTTTTTGTTTTTGGTACTAATCATTCCTATTTAAATATTAAATTACGAATTTAACAATATCTTTATAATTCGAAGGAAATGTTTTTCTATTGTCATAAAAAATATTTGATAATTTCTCAATAGGAATTTGAGATTGAGTGATCTCATGAGAGCTGTACTAGATAAAAATGATGAAAATTTGGTTTATTCATGAAAGAACTAGTGCAAAGCTTAAAATGTCATACATAATTTCAAATTCTGAATAAAATAAGTGTAAACAAATAAATGCAACATAGAGTAAATTCTAAGGATTGCTCAAGAATGTAAAATGTTACACACTGCTATTCAAAAAGCAGATCATTTTCACTTTTTATCAATTATTTCCAGACCTATACAGATTTTAATAAAATCAGGTGTATACATAAGTTAATATAATGTAAAAAGAAAGAAAAAAACCTATACAGTAATTATTTTTCATATGTATGATTTTGGTATCGATCATCATCATAAAAAAGTATCAAACATATACTACACGATATAATAAAAAAATGAGTAAATAAGGGCTGTAAGAGTAAATAGGGCCAGAAGGTAATTATCTCCCATCCCCGGGAGAAAGAATCGAAACGCAAGAGCACAAGCTGAATATATAACTGATATGCATATTGCATGTGGAAATTGTAATATTGCTGCTTTATTGCGAATTATAACATCTTCGCGAATCATAATATAACTCGCGAAGATGTTGATTATCATTTCTCCTTTTGCTGACTGTAAAGTTAGGACTGCAATAAAGTTTTTAAACGTACTCTAAGTAGAGCCAGTCAAAATCTGTAAACAGTTCAGAACAAAACGAATGGGATGCTCAGTGGTGGTGCTATGTTCATCCACGATAACATCTGCCTTATACAACGAAATTCACAAAAAAACTGCTACAGAAGTTTTATTTGGAGCCATTTGACCATCCACCCTATAGTGGATCTTACTTTCAGCAGTTTCCACTTTTCTTGAATTTGCATACATTCTTATCGGGTTAGTTTCCCATAAACGAAGACCTCTAGACAATTGTGATGTATACTGATTTCATTCCTGGGCGACACACTTCTATGAAATTGGGCAAAAAAAAAAAAAAAAAAAAACAGGAAATGTTATTAAAATAGAATCGTAATACTGGTATGACATCTATTACAATTCTGGTAGTTATTATGTTGAGAAGTGGCTTAACAATTGCTGTATCGATTGCAGGAAACCTTTCAGGTAATTATATTTTGGTTCTTTTTTACTATCTATGATAAACAATTTCTGGATAAGCCTTGTAATTCTCTTTTACAACTTTCACAACGTGAAATGAAGCAATCTCTGTCGCATTTTATTTGCCGAATTCTTTTTTTAGGCCTTGGGAAAAAGAAAAGTTGGCCCTAATCGCCTTCCTGAGAACGTAACGAGTTTGGGCCATTAGTTAAAGCTCTGAGATTTGACTAGTCAGTTCGTGAGTCAAATATTCTCAATTCCCGAATTTTATAAATTAGACGATCCTTGCGCAAATGATTATTGTCGTTGTTAAAAGTGGAATCAGAATCAATTGCACCTTTAGATAAACTAAATGAGGTCTCAAGATCTCTCCTTATAATTGGTAGCAGTCACAGAAGCATAAAAGAATCCATAACACAAAGGAAAGTCTTCATGCACATGATGCAAGGAACAGTGTCATTGGAGCAAGGAAAAATGAGATATCGTTCTACTGACGGATGAATTCAGATTCAACCTAATCGCTGATTCTGGCGGTCATGTGAAAGCAACCAGTGACTAGTTACCGTCCGCCAATATCGTAGAAAGCGAACGGTGTTGCAACAGATGTTTTATGATTTGGGCAAACATTTTGTTGCAGAGATTCTGTGAGAGATAGAGATCTTGGAGTCCCATGTTTGACTTCTGGGTTATGCAATTATATTAATTTCATTTTTGTAGAGAATAAAGTTCACCTACAGAGAACTCAATTAGTCAGGGAATTTTTGGAAAAGGAATATGCTCAGCGCATGGGTTAGTTAGCGAAATCACTGGATTTTAAACTTTTAGAGTGTGTCTAGGATGATCTTGGGAAGACAGATGAAATTCGCCTTTACATTTTCACCCATCCAGGACCTGAAAACAACTGTTTTAAGTGTTTATAATGATCAATTGCCTTAGGATTCATAAACTGTCTAATTTCCAGCATGAATTCATGTTGTGAGAGTTGTATAGCACACACCCATCAGGGGAATCATCATGCCATCATGATCATGGGGATCACACATCCTACATTTTTATATTTCCTCTTACAATTTTTTGTTTTACATTTTACTTTGCCTATACCCTTTTACTTTGATTTATACCTAAGATCATGTATATAGACAAAAATTGCTATATGGCCTTTTTTATATTATATCAACCTATGTAAATACTTAATTTCTTGAAAATTTCTCCAATTATTCTTGAAACAATCGACCCAAAGAGAAAATTTCTTCATTTTGAACATCAGTGTAATTACAGGGTTCACTTGCGAAGTTATAATTTTGTCTTTAGCAGGAGAGGGAGGATTTGAAGTAAAATTGTACAACCTCGAAATATTCATAATGAAATTTTATTAAATTTTATGATAAAATTACATCTAATTAATCCTTTATTCTAAGTCATTTAGTTTTTCGATTTTTGTTTCTTAAATCAATTAGTTTTATTCTCACTAATCAAATTTACAATGTTAAAATGTGAATTATATTCTTAATAAATAGCAAAATCACTAAATTAAAGCAATCAAACGCATACAATAAATATAAATAAACACGACTTTCTAAACACTAATTTTTGCAAATACAAAATTGTGAACTCTTTCTGAAAAAAAAAATTCATCTAGCAACAATTAATTTTTAGAAATGGAATAGAAACTTATTTTAGTATCTCAGTTTAATTCTTTGTCATTCTTGATAATTACTTAATAAAATTGATTGTAATTAATAGGATAAATGGCTGAAAATACTTTTAGTTCTTAAAATATTTGAAGCACTTTACAAAACGTTTCCAAAGTTTTCCCTTTCTGTTTTTGATGTGCTAATGAATTTCCAATATCTATGAATGGTTTACTTCAGTTTTTTCAAGGATAAAAAATGATTGGAAATAGTTTAGGAATTAAAATGTTTTAAACCTTTTATAATTTTTTTTATCATGGTATTTTTTTTCTCATGCCATTTTTTTTACTCAATTTAGTTAAACTTATTGGAAGAATTCCTCTCTTTTTTCTTATTGCTGAAACATAGACGTTTTTGAATTTCGTAACCATTTCAATTTATTTTGTAATATTCTGTCATTTCACGCAGTCTTCAATAAAAGTATAAAAAATTATACAACCCACATATTCTGTAATAGAGCAGAGGAGTTTAACAATTTCTACTGAATAGGCTTCAGCGGTCTATTCAGTCGAAACTGTTCTAAGAACAAATGAGAAGTTGTAATATAATGAATAAATATATATAAATTTGTAAAAAAGGGAGAAAATATTAAATTAAATAGAAAAAGATCTTTCATAATATGGAAAATAAACAACATTCAAATGCTAATCAAAGTTATAATTCTGCTAAGAATTTTATTTCATATGATAAAAGACTTTCTTGAATAGAAGTTAGTTGATTGGAGTGAACTTATAGCATTTGTCTAATAATGTAGTTGCCATAATCACCTTTTACGACTATTTTCTACAGAATATCTAAATAGCCATTTTATTGTATTGGAAATGCCCAAACATGAATTATCAATGGTCGTTTAATGGAAATATCTTAGTCCTGGGAATCATTGCAACGACGAAAGATGTTCTCTCAATTTCTTATGATCGATATAAAATTCTCATGCATAAAATAAAACTCATTGTTCATTCAATTTCTTATGCATAAAATAAAACTTCAAGTCGTCTTCCTCTATCTAATTGTGTATCTTATATATCTACTGTATTTCATTAAAAACAAATTTGAATCTGACCATCTCTTTTTTTCTCTTAGTCTATATAATAAGTTTACAACGGTAACAACTTATTTTTACTTATTTTTCTTTTCTCTTAGTCTATATTAAAGTTTACAATAGTAACAACATAGATATGGGATCATTTCATCACGAGTTTCATTTGCATGTTGTTCTCATTTCCATATTTTTAAAGAATTTTACGAGAAAATTTATTTTATACGAATATAAAATCAAGCTGTGCTTATGGTTATTATTACGATTTTCCAATGTTGCTGCCCAGTACAGTTAGTTCCATCGCAGGGAAGACCGTTGGACAGTGGAAAATAGCAGGCGTTTGGAGAGACCTTAATGATTAGTTAAGTGAATTCCCTACTCCTGCTGCATTCTGTTTTGACCGCTTTGTATGCTGTAATTGTTGTTTATTACCGATTACTACTTATGGGTTGTTGCTTGTTGTAAGTGCTGCTTGTGTACGTCTCGTCTCTGTATTTGTCATCTGCGTATTCGTATTTTCGTATAAATAAACGACGTTCTTTGTTATTGCAGCATGTTGTGGACTATGTTACCATACACCCACTATAACTAGCGAGTTCGAGTTTTATCTTAATTTATTTAACGTCCATGCCTAAAAATGAGTTACTGATTTTGTCTTCAATGCAAACCGATCGTTTCAATCAGGAAAACGGAGCTAAACCTTTTTCTTTTGATGTCAAGCATCTTATGGTCTTATTTAAAAAAGATATTTGTAAGTAGGAAGCAATAATTTTCATTTGTTTTAATTACTTTGCTTAAACACGAATGTTGCGGAGAAACTAAATTCATGATTTTATGCGCATGCTATCGCTGTTTTATAGTTGCGAGAATTTTTTTAAATAATATAAAAATAGACAAATCAAGCCTAAAACAATACCATGCAACACGATTTTCCGGAGTAGAGGATTATTTACAAATTTCGCAAAAGAGAAGTCAGAGTAAATTTAACACGAGTCTCACAGGAACAACAACAACAACAAAAAAATCTATTCGAGTCAAAAAAAAAATAATAAATAAAAAAATAAAACAAAAATATTGCTAGCATTAAAAGAGCAGAAATAAACCAAAATTAAACAGAAAATATAATTGATGCGCAAAAAAAAAAAAAATTAAAATAGCAACAATGATTATTAACCTTTTTTCGGAATGACAAGAACTGTATTTCCAAAAGAAGACCAAGAGATTGAATTTATTTCTTGACGACCATGCATAGATTGCATCATAGTTATTCCTTTTTTAATATATAATCTTTCTAAATATTGTATTCATTTTCAAAAGGATCACTTTAAAAATGTTTCATGAAAATATATTTTAAGTTAAAACGAGAGACAATAATCCTGGAGCAATAGTAATCAACGTATAGAACAACATCATTCTGCGCACTCAAAGAGAAAGTATTACAAAATAGCTTCCAATATGTTAAAGCTGCTTAAAATTGATGCAGGGTTGCGCAAAATAAGCTAAATCCGTATAAATATTTCAAGAATCACTATGGTGTGTTGAAACAACAGAGATAAACGAGACTATAGAAAATAAACGTAAAGACGAATTCCAATTTGTAATGCGCTTTCAGTAAGTATCGCAAATGAGCTTCTTACATTTTTAACACAGTTAAGAATTTTTACAGGATTGTTCATAGAAAACTAAAATTGTTTGTTAAATAGATACAATTTAAAGATTGTCTACATCGAGTTAAAATCAGATAAACCAGAAGCAAGTAAAGTCATTGTAAACAGGACTGTCTTTTTATGTGTTCGAGCATAATGAAAATGTATATTAGTATAGCAAATGTATCATAATAATTACCATTATAATAGCAAATGTAGCAAGCTACGTTATGTCATTTTTCAGCCAATTAAGTGTCATTTCAGGCTTATCCGCTGTAAGTCTATCTCAGAAACTTTATTTAAAAGTCGAAAGAGTATTTATCTTAGAGATTCAATATGCCACTTGGTATATCATGGTATATAAGTAAAAATTCTAAAACTGAACATTTCTGTGATCTGCTAATATTATTTTCATAGCTTATTAAGTCAATGTAAAATTTAATTTTGAAAAAAAATTCAAGCTAATTATTTTAACTTAAATGTAAATATTCAGAACCAGATATTAATTATTTGGACTGCACCACAATATATAAAGAATGAAGATCGAATAGTGAAAACAACATTCTTATTCTGATGCCTTTCATTCTTCAATGAAATGAAACATTCCATCTTGCAATAGGAAGATACAGTGACTGGATGCATTATTCACTGGTCCCAACGCTTGTGTTCGCTACATTTGTCGCATATTTGAGATGCTCAACCAACATATTTCTCAGAGAAAACACATGGGAAAAATATCATTATCACACAATGCAAGCAAGAATAATTTGGTGTACCATGGGGAGCATTTTTGTAAAAATAAAACAAGCGATCATAATGCTGTTTCACAGTCGAAAACACAGTACGTATGTAAGCTATTGGTACATTAATAGATACGCATATTTGATGAAGTTAAAAAAGCAAAGACATACTCGTTGCGATTAAGTGCCTACTCAAAAATCCACATTGCTAAATTATTTTCATCTTTATCGAAAACTAGAAATTAATGTTTTTACTAAATTTGGGTTTATAATAAATATGGATTATTTCTTTTCTGGACCAATTTGGTCTTCGAATAGATTTCTATGCAAAATATTAATAATAAAATGCCCTGGATTATACTTACAAAGTGACTGTAAAATAACATCGAAAGTTTTGAACTTTCTAGAATGAAATGGAACGAAATTTGATTTATTTATGAAAAAGAATGTGCTGCTTCAAGTTTTTTTTTTAAATAACAAAAAATGACCAAATATCGTCTATAAGACAAATTTTGACGCTTCAGATTCAACTTGTGCAACAAATGAAATGAAGATGTCACATTAAAAAAAAGGTAAAATGTCTTAAAAATAAAATACTATGCTGATTAAGAATTATAATTGTCTATGGAAAAATACCAAAAAGTATACACGAGAAATGGAATTTCCTTGGAAAAGTTTTTGAAAGGACAAATGTCTTAGGGTTAAATGACGCGATAGGCATGATGGTATAAATTATGCGATCGACCTGATATTGCTCGTGCACTTTTCATCATACCCTGGAATCATCTTCTGTTCCGTAACAAATAGCAGCTGAGCTGTATTTTTTTAGCTCGTGCTTATTAATTCTTTATTGTTATTTTTTCTGTCCACGCATGAGAAGGGGAAAGAGTAGTTTGTTATATAAAAACGAACCGAATTCAATTAGTTACATAACATCCTATTCATTAAATAAGAATTATGCAAGAGCAGAATTTTTTTAAGCATGATAATGCCTCTTAGCAGGCATTTTTTATATAAATTACGCGATATAAAAATCTTAAAGCTCAGAATTCAGTGTTCTACCGGATGGAATGATGAGCATAGAGAAATTGAAATTTGGTACCTAGTTACTTTTTAGTTAGTAGGCGCTCTCTAAAAATGTTTTTTTTTAAAAATTAACTAATTAAAAATTAACAGAAATTTTAATTTCCCTCAAAGATTCCAGAGCATTTTATTAGATACAAACTGTCATGTTATCTTAAAATAAAAATAATGTACTAATAAGATCAATTATAATTAAATAAACGCTTTTTCTAATCTTAATAAGTTTTTCGAAATTCATTCCAAATACAATTTGTTACAGAGTTTTAATTGTTGTTATTTTATAAATATTTTTCTATTCAAGGCTGATATTAGTTTTATTAACATGCATCACACTTAGATTAATGCAAATAGAGTAAAAACAACTAAAATTTCTGAACTCTGGAAAAAGTTAGATATTGAGTACCGATACGAAGAATATATTTATTTTATTCGGTATGTAAATAAAATAAGTTATTAATTTATTATTAAAGAAGACATAGTCTCATATGGAGGTTCTGCAAAATCGACAATGACATGTGCCGGTACGATACACACAAATAACTCATCTTAAATCTTGTACATCGAATAACTGATCCGATATGGATTTAATATCTCGATGATATAAATATTAGACCATCATTAAATCGACGAAAGCAAACGACCGAAATCCGGTAAGCCGTGAAGATTTACGAGTCGTTTAGCCAGATTTGATATTGAAATTTTCCACTGCTGAATAATTCACAAGTAACAGTTTTCTTCTTGTATAAATGGGAATTAAGAGATAAATGTCTTCACGTATAGCTTGTGATGATTTATTTATTATTATTATTTATTAGTGAAAATGACATTTAATGTGTGACAAAAAATGAAATTATTTCAAGCTTCAGTCACAGAAAACGGCAGATTTATCTACAGTTCGAAAGATGATTTTCTGGGATTAAGCAAAGGAATAATTTGTCTTTCGTTGTATGTATGTATAGATTATAATATCGAATCTAAAGTTTTCATCAATACAACAACAAAAAAATGACTTAAGTAGCAATTTTATTACATTTACTACATCATATCTTGAAATGACATGAGCAGTAAAATATAACATGTGAGGAAAATATTGGTTTTGAAAAGTCATAATGCAATATATTTCATGTAAAATTGCCTCTGAATATTTCAGATTAAGTTTATGTAAAGTAATATAAGGTTCTCGTTTTATTATCGACATCTTCATAAGGAAATGATTTTTAAATAGAATCTGCGAAGTTCATTTAATTAGTTATCATCCTTATTGTAAAAATTTGGGAAGTGCTATTAAGAGTTATTTTTATGATACTCTTAAACGAAAAGTTTATAAAATGTATTACGCAATCTAAATGAAGATATTTTCATTTTAGAGCATATTAATTATTAATGAGAAATTGTTTATATAATTAAATTAACTTCCAGAATTTTTACTTTAAAATACAAATTATAAAAGAAAAACATTCCAAAGCTTTAGTGAAAGATTTTAAAATTTTTTCTAAAAAGAACTTTTGATATATAAATTATTGTCTCGTGTATGAAGAGTATATATGCAAAGAGAAAGTATTGTAATCGCCAAGAATTTCTAATTCGATTTTTGGACGAATATCCACATTTTAGAACTCCTCTTGGCCAAAAAACCAATTTTGGAATTATGTCGAAACAATGAAATTTGTTTTTTTTTTGGGTCTTAACATCAACTTTGTAGATTTCTATCAGTTTTGAACAAAATATATTAAGAGGAAGTCTGTCTGTCCGGCAGTTCGATTAAATGAGAATTCGATAACTACAAAACATAAAGAACTGAAGTTGATATAATTTGGTACACTTAAGTAACATCTATAGAGCATATGTAACAAAATTGAAATTAAAACGCGGAAATTCAAAAACACAATATATTTTAGTTTGAGATCTCATGACTTTAACTCCTTAATTGTTTTATTTTCTTTACTATCTAAAAAGATGACACCTTCTATTTTGGGAATATTTTCTTATTTTGATTCAAGTGGAAATCCATTGAATACTTGACTTATCTATGTATTCGAAGTAATTTTAATATTGCATTATAATCGTTATGAATGGTTCATTTTTTGCTTACAACTATCAAAATTCCATAAATCGATGCACGTTTAGCACTCGGGCAAAACAGTTAAGAGGTTATTTTGCCAAAATTTATGCCAAATAATGGTTTCAGTCGGTCAAGAAACGGTGTCCAAAACGCTTATTCGGTTTTCTGGTACTTTTGTAATAACCTCATGTCAATGACTTATTGTTCAATAAATCTCAAAAGATCACACGCTATTATGCTCTTTCGTAACTATTGTTCGTGATGTTTATATGACATAAATAATGCTTATAAATGCATAGCAGAATGAGAGAAAAAACTATGCAAAAAAGTAGAAAGGGAAAATATATACATAAGAATAAATTAATAAATATTATCTTATTATCCGCCTAAAGTTGCTTGTATATTTACATATAAATAATCAGAATCATAAAATATTGAGAATATTCCACTAAAAATTTCAAAAAGTCTCAAAATAAATCTAACAACTCACAAACGATGTAATGGGCCTAAAAATACAAATTAACAGAATGCATGCAAAACAAATAAAAACATCGAATTATTGAGTATTTGACATACTTGCTTGATACTTAAGCAAATATCACATAAATTGCCACGAGATGATAATGTTCATGTAATAATCGTTACCGAAAATAGCCTTCTTGCCATTTGGATTTCATTGGAATGTTATTGGGAGTGTAGCGCAGGTGTCCATAAAGCACTAAATAGCTATGCATTGCGCTAATTTATTTGCAAATGTTTGCGATGTTAATTTCAGAAAGGCTGGGTAATGAGATTTACTTAAGCTAATTGGAAAATATGTGTTTGGTTGAGAATATTATCAGAGCATGTGCTTCATTTATCATTATGAAGATGTTCACTGCAATAAGCGATTAATCTATGTTTTGTTAGAATGTTTGGAATACCTTTTAATATGTTAAAAAACTACTTTAATGTCAATTTATTCTGCTTTTAAATATTAAATCTGTATTAAATTAATATCTCATTCGGAACTTTTTAGAAACCGACTGCTAATAATAAAATAACTACTAAACTTCACGACAATGAGGCCATTGGCCGTAAGAAAGGATAATGATACATGACATGAATCTAAACAATGCAAATGAATGAATAAAAATTAATTAAAAGTGGCACAATAATTAATTGTCTCAAAATTTGCAAAAAGTAGTAGTAAAGTTGATATAAAGGAACTCAAATAATATATTTTGATATTAATTCTTACAGATTAATTAATGCTCATTAATCATTCCATTCATTCTTTTTCTGTGCATATTAAATACATAGAAAAAAAAGAATATAGAAGAGATAATTTTTCCGGGAATAACTTTTTAAATAATAAGTTTAAATTTCTTTTCTATTTGACAACAAATTATTTATTAACTAGGAAATGCGAAAAATCCGGAATACATTTTTTAATCCAGGAATAAAATGTTAATAATCTTATTTAATATGTAAAACAGGCTCTTTATTTTACTTTGATATCTTATTTTACTTCTATTTATCTTATTTTTTCATTTATTTTGGAATTATATATTTTTTTTCTCTTAAAATGTGCTCCAATTAAATTTAAAAATTTGCTAGACAATTCTGACGAATAGCTGTTCACCCACCATATTAACAGTAATATTTTAGTTATAGTTCATTTAATATTTAGTTTAGTTTATCAATCAGAATTGATGAACTACATCTTACCTGGGTAACATAGAGCAATGTAATTGGTTAGCTGTGTTCGTAAACTGATAAAATTAACCGCGAATAAAATTGGCGAAATCGGTCCAATTGTTGAGGCCAAGGTCTTTACTAAAAATTGCGATATCTCTGTAAAAATGTAAGGCAGGAGATGTTGCAGATATATTTAGAAGTCATGAGCTTTCATATTAAATAAAAATTGGACCTGCAAATAGGATTGGGAGATTTGTTTTTGGGTTTGCTATTTATTTTAAATATATTCACATCAAATTCATCCATTTAGAAAGGCACCGTAAAAAAGGTATTTTTTCTTCTCTTTTCATTGATAGCAATATGAAGAAATGAATAGCAATGGCTTGAAATATTCTATTTTTCATTTATTTTTTATTTTTGATGCGATTATCTGAATATTGCTTCTAATTTCGGTCACAAGAAATTAGAAGCAATATTGAGCTAATCGGCTCGGTTCGTTGCTCAGCAGCATCGGAATTCAATATACGAACGATATTTGGGGGGGGGGAGAATTACTTGTTCAGAATCTTTGCTTCCGAATAATACACGGGAGAGCAAATAAATAATAATGCATAAACGTATTGGCGAATCTAATATCTAATATACAATGATTATATATATATATATATATATATATATATATATATATATATATCCGGAAAAAAGTGGAACAAATATATTGATATATTTTCCCCTAAATATATTGAATATATTTTTCAATTACGAAACTTTGTAATTCATATCTTTACACACATGGTGAGCAGATGAGCAGAGGTATGAAAATATTTTGATTTCTTTGGAGATTGATAGTAAAATGCTAAAAACAAATTGCATTTTTATACCCCCACCCAATCCAAAAGTGTCAATAAGTAAAAATGCTGTTTTATATTCATCTATGTAAAAACAAAATTTTATTTTTCTATCTGGAAAATTTGCTGAAATACTCATTTTTAAATTTAGAATAATAATCAAACATTTAGATGAAAAAATGTATGTTAGAAACACAAATTCCTTTAATACAGAAAAATTGTATTATGCAAACATTTGTCTAGAAATACATCATCAAAAGTAATTTGCTTCTTAAAAATGATGTTGTTTACTTAGATTGAGATAGAACAGCTGCAACTACTAATTTATAAAGAAGGAAAATGAAACCTGAGAAACTGTATATTCAAGATATCTCTAAAAAGTACTGGGATGCTGAGCAAGAAGATAAAATTATTTGCTCGCAATTGTGGGTTTCCTAAAAGAATGACATATCTCAGTAAAAAAGGACGTTTGGATAAGTTGATGATTAAGCTGTATGTTAATGTAATTCTGACCTAATGTAGTTCTAGAATACAAATATCGTTTTCCAAATTTACTGGCATCCTTACAGGAGGTGTTTTTACAGATCTGTTTAGTGTTTAAACATTACAGGATTTAAAGGAGAGTAATGGGGAGGATGGGGCGTTATAGATGTGAAACAGAAATTTACATTTTGATTTGTTATTAACATTACCTTGAGGTTAAACTTTGAAAACTATTCCAAATCCAATCAATCCAAAACACACTATTCCAAAATGAACAGTGTAGATGGTATTCTAGCATAATAATTGGTATCCATACATTGTGGAGTCAGTTATAACACATACATGGGCAACTACAAGACTGATGCCTAGAATTTACAATTAAGCCTTGCCTTAGATATAATCAAATCCTCCTTTTCTGAGAAATGGGATTTAGATAAGCGTATGTTTGCTTTCATTGAGATTCAGCTATTAATATTAAAAAAACAATCATTTCCGGAAGGGTAAAAATCCATTCTTCGTACAGGAGGTTCATCATAAAACCTTTTTCTACAAATGTGTGAGGGATATTTAAAAAAAACTATTTGATTCGTTCCTTTTTGAAAAGTATACTGAATGGTTACGGATATATTGAATTAGTTTTGATTGATGTTATATATTATATTTATTATGTAAGTATTAAGTATTTATATATTATTTTATTTGCATTTTATGGTTAGTGGATAATAATTCCTACGAAAGGCGCAAAGACTTGAAAAATCAAAGTACATGTTGTTCCTAAAGTATAAAGTGGAATTTGGGACCGGCGAGCAAGAAAAGACAGTCTAATAGTGATGAGAAACAAATTATAAGGATAATACATTTCTTTCATTGATCAATTGTTACTTTGTAGAAAATACCATCTAGTCATACAGTATTTTCTACGAATTCGCAACCGACCCGTCAGATATTTTAGATTTCGGACAGTATAAAACTCCATTTTGGACGTAAATAATTAAATGATGCCATTTTCAGATGGGTGAAGGACGAAGAGAATTTCTTTCAGTGCTCTTCATGTCAGTGCTTAGCTTGGAAAATCAGCGGGACTGATTTTCCCGGAAGTTTCTAAAAAATTCTCTAATAAATGTACATTATTAAATATATGCCATTGGTGAACAATAACTACATAAGAATCTGAGTGCGATCTTCCGCGATTAATCTCTGGATTGGGGTTAGTATACAAGCAAAAAAAAACCGAATGTATATTAAGGATTTATTTTGTCCAGACGATTAAAGCCAACATTTGACACAGAACTATAATAGTTACCTCAACATCATACCAAATTTCATATATTTAATGAATTCTGTTTTTGAATAATCACATTTACATGCTTATGAAAGTACAAACCAAAGGACAATCAACTCTTTGACAGATTCGATTCAAAATTTGATACAAATCTACGCTTAGCTGATAAATTTATCTACCAAATTTTATCCATCTTACTTTCTTTGTTTTGTGTTAACTGATATTCGAACAACAGGACAGACAGATTTCCTCTCAATGGATTTTGTTCAAAAATTAATGCGAATCTACGAATTCGATGTAAAGACCTTATATCAAGTTTAATTCATCTGGCTGAAAGTAGTTTTGAGTTAACTATTTTTAGGGCCGTGGGAAGTATGCTTCCCACCAAATTTATCAATCTTTGTATGAAATTATGTAGGTTGGCATAAGTTCTGACAAATTTTTTTTTAGTAAGTCAGAAACTTAGAGGTTTCAGCTCTTTATCTCAGACAAAATGATTGTCTTGATTTGTTACTTAATTATTAATTAACCAAATTAATTAATGAATCAAATTAAATTTATATAATAAGCTAAATGAATCCTTTTTTTTATTCTAATTTCAAGCCTAAAAATATTTTAACATAATATGACTAGAAAAAAAATGGCCCTTTAAAGGGTTAAAGTGTTCATTGACTGATAAACATATTTCAGAAATGGGCGTTTTGAGCTTAGGCAAATCTTAAACATTCAAATTCATGAAAATGTCGAATTTGAATTTTTTTTAACGATCAGAACACTTTCCTCTTTGTATACTTTATTTACAAGAAAGTAAAAACGCACGAATTGGAACCTTGCAAGAAAATAAGGGTTATTAGCAGGATAATATAACAAGAATGATTATACTATTTACTTTGAATTGTTGATGATTAGGTCTGTTTGGAAATGAAAAGGAGAATCAGGATACTTGCTCTATAATCCTCCAGTATGTAAGTTCATTATATATTGATTCTAACTGAATTGCAAACGAAATACTTCATTGTATTACATTTTTATATACAAGAACTTATTTTTACTGACAAGAATTTCTTTAAGATATCTTTCGCTAATGTAGATATTGATAATCAATTTTTTTTATTTATTTACTGAGAAATGTTTACTATCATTTTTTTTCTTTCTATGACGAAAGTTTTTTTCCCCCCAGAGGGCCATTATACTGGTAAAAGATTTCATTCAATCATATAAAATAATAAGGTATTTTCGAAGAAAATTTTTAACTGGAACCATTTATTTATATTTAAATTTTTCGAAACGACTGTTTATATTTAATCTAAATTGTGAAACATATTTTATTTTGTATTAAAAGTTTATGCCCAAGATGTATTGACGTTAATCCTTGCATCACATATCTTATCTGCATTTGTAATCAATTTGTGCAAACCAAATAATTCACTTGAAAATGGTATCTATTTTACTAAAGTGTGAATTTCGTCATTTTAAACTTCACTACTGATGTTTATCTAAAGGATTTCAAAAATGTTTACGCCTTAGGAAATTATAATTTTGGAATTCCGGTTTCATCACAGCCGTAGGAATTTGTATTAACTTCTCACAGATTATTCAGATATTGGGAGAAAAAACTGTAAACATTTTGGCAGATTTCTGCAATGTTATTTACGGACAAGATGACAGCTAGTTTCTCGATTTCAAGATTTCTCATCCAATTTCTCGGATTTTAATGAAAAGTTTAAAATAACCCTGCTGTAATACATAGAAAGCTATTTATTTAACTGAAAAATAAGACTATGACAAAATTGTGAAATAATTTTGATATTTTTAGGAGAATTATAATTTTGATATCCCACTGATTTAAATAAATTTAGAAATTACATCTAGACAATACACAGTGATATAAGGCAAGTACGAGAAAAATAAATACCCGATTTTCAAGTTGTTGTAAAATTAGTTTTTGAAAGTTCAATTAAATATTTACCATAGCATATGATTCATTAAATTCTTTAAATGTGTTTCAATTAATTTATTTGTTAATGAATTTAAATTTATTTATTTATTAAATTATTTATTTGTTACTTATTATTAGAAAAAAGTCCAACTTTTTGACAATGATTAACAAAAAACAAATCATGTAAACTTTCTCTACGTTTCATAGAAAAAAAATTGAATTACTAACAGTCTCCTAATTATTATATTCAATTTGAAATAACAATTTTCTGTTCTGTTTCAGCCATGGAGTCCATTTGTCCGAAACAAGCTTTAAACTGTTGCTGACGGAGAGAGGATATGACCCATTAGAAAGACCGCAGATTCAAAATGGTAAGGACTGGTTTATTTTCTTATATCATTAAAATGACAAAACTATATCGACTTTTTTAACCTTTTTCTATAGCTCATATAATTAGGACGCTTGGCTAAAAATTTTTTATCTGGCATCCAAATCGTTTTAAAGATATTTGCATTTTCCTAATTGCTATCAGTCTTAAAATTTTACACTTGACAGGATGTAGTTAATTTCATTTTTATTTTGACGCTTTTCCATTCTTAAAATCAATTAATTTATAATTTTTTTTACTCAATCGATTCCTTGAAGTGATGAAAATAATATTTCTGATAATCAACTTTCTGCAGATTCTAGTGCGCTAGATACTAGTATCTGCATTGCATATCAAATCAAAACTTGATAACATCGAAACACTTAGCTAATTACATTGATTATAGGAGAACTTACTATATGAGAATATCATATGAGACATTAAAAAGATGCCAGTGTTTTGAAGAATTTTCGGGTACCACACCATCTTAGGTGCTATTTACATTCACTGAAAGTGTAGCTGATTTTAAAGTTTAAATTATTGATTTTTTAATTTTTCATAAGGTAATTTAAGTTGATATACTTTTAATGACTCATAAAACTATCAAATCGTGAACCAACACATTTAATAACATATTTTTTACAATTATTTTCTAGAACTAAATTTAACTTTATTTAGTATAAAATGCGGATTTTAAGCGGCCTTGAATAGCAGATTAAAAGTGATAAACGAAGCAATTTCTGAAAATGAAATAATCAAATACCTGTTTTCCCGTTGCATGACTTACTCTTTATAATATGGTAAACGTCAAAAGGTTTTTGTTAGTTCACTCAGTAACTCAAAGAGATACTTAGGTAGGTTTAGGTACTTAGGTGCAAAGGTATTTAAGTATGACATCAATACGTAAACAATTGCGATTTTTCTGCAGCTTTACCTTTGCCATTTGCATCTTTACTACTTTTAGTCCTCAATTTACTATCTAGTTTTGTGAAATATTTTGTTTTACTAAATATTTTTAACTTGTCATTACATTCATTCGAAAATTTACCATTTATTAGTACTTATAATATATTTTTAGCCTTTTTTTTAAAAATTCCCCCCAAGAGGGCACCTCGAAATGAGGATGAGATGCGTCCGGCATGGTGGTTGGATCTCGCCACCCTGGAGGATACTCGAAAAGGTGGAGGTCTGGCTCCTCTCAACGATGACGGGACGTACTTCCTTAGGGAAGGGTTGTACCGTCGCCAGTGATAGCTGTTAGGATTCAACCACGCTTCCCGACAGTATTGCTATTTTGCGGTCCGGTCATTCAGAATTTATTATCCTTGTGCTTTCAGGGGTAAGGAGAGTCAGTAATATTACTTAACTAGAAACAGTATGTGCGATAGATGGGAAATTAACTTTTTCATAAATTGCGCTATTTTAAGGGTTAAATAAATGACAACCCTTAGGTCTCAAACACATTCCTCATCAGTGTTGTTGCTGTAGTGGCAGTCCGGTCATTTAATTTATTTTCCGTGTGCCTTCGGGCGGGTCGGAGAGTCAATGATATGACTTAGCTTTTTTTAAAGATCTAGTTATCAAATAAATTTTATTTTCATATGAGTGAATCGAGTTTTTTTTATATAGCCTAAAATAAAAAAAAAGATGCACTAAAATTGATAAGCTAGAGTGCAATCATAATATTAATATATTTTATTTCAGTATATTTCTTACAGGAGAAAGTAAAATTTAATTAATATCAGATAGATATTAAAAAAATATTTGGAAAAATATTTTGTATCATCACCATTTCCCTTCACTTTTTGAAAGATTAATTTCCTGTCTCGACAAATCCTTACTAAATCTGTAATATTTTTTTCGGGTTAAAATATTCCATTATGATTTTATACCTGATTCCTTTAGATAACAGCTTTTAAGAAAAAAAAAATTCTTTCTAATAACATTAATTGATATTCTATTAAAAATCTGTCAACAAGCATAATGAACACTGCCATAAATAAAGCTAACCCATAAATGACTAGACAGATCAACTTGGATCTTTTTGCATAAAAGAGGCTGTTATCAGAGCAGCGCGAAAGAATTATAATTAGCTCCGTTGCGGAGGTGTTTACATTCTTCATCACAGCGAAAGAGAAAAAGAAGATAATGTGACATTCACTTATAATAGCCATTGTATCATTCATTTAAAGGAAGAATTTTCTCGTACAACAGATGCAAAATAAGGCCGACACATCCTGTAGTTCAATTCATGTAAATGGAAACAGCTGGCGAACGAACAGCAATGCTGAATATTGACAAAAAGATCAATTCATCATTGGTTGAGTTCGTAAACAAAAGATATTATTTCTTGCATTAAAAACTTTTGAATCTGGTGAGAACTATAGAAGAAAATTGTGTATAAACGTCTCTAAAAGACTTGATGTTTAATAATGGGCAAAGAGTTTTTACTTCCTTTTGTGAACAATTAACATACAGATGGATATCATAATTGAAAAAAGATTCAAATTGTGGTGTATTTACATGTATTATATCAACATTCTTTACTACTATGAATGTGTTC
Source organism: Argiope bruennichi (assembly GCF_947563725.1). NCBI lineage: Eukaryota > Metazoa > Arthropoda > Arachnida > Araneae > Araneidae > Argiope > Argiope bruennichi. The sequence goes on along the minus strand of NC_079151.1, from coordinate 141,815,423 downwards.
CTATCACTTTGTGTTTATGCATGGATACTATAACTCAAAAATACTTGAAACTAAATCCTGAAATTTGACAAATTATTTCGAAATATCAGATACAAACTATTTAAATTTTTGGATTAGATCTACCATTTTGAAGAAGTACTTCTCCCAAGTTTGTGCTCGAATTTCTTTACTGTATTATGAAACTAGAAGCAGAATCCATTAGAGCTCAAATGTTGCTGAACTTTCTGATTTTATTTCAGAAACTTCTATTCTAATTTCTTATTTTTAATAATTTCATCACATTGTTAATTTATGGAGTTTGAAAACCGAAGGTAAAAAGAAAAATCGAAGAAAGAAAGTGAAATCAATAAGTAGGAAATACTTAGGCCTTGAGCCAAATGCTGAACAGCCCTCAAAAATATCAAAATATGCATACTGAGTATCCCTAAGTAACATACCCGAAAACCACGAATTGAAAGCCACGTTTTCTTCTCTTAGAGGTGGTTCAGCAAAATGTTTTGCAACTTTTGGTCGGCTGCTTTTTCTTCCCTCTCACGCAAGGCTCACCTGCAATAGCTCGATTCCTTTTCTTTTTCTCTTTCATTGCATCTCTCTCATGTTGTTTTTATATTTTCAAGAGAGAAATGGCAGAAAATAATTTAATATGTGTCCATTTTTTTTCTCTTGAAATCCCTATAGTCTGTGTATTTTCTGTAGGCGGTTTGAGGTCACATTTTCCACCTCGTTATTGGTTGTCTGGTGCCAGAAACTGGGTAGAAAATGTTACCTTGAACCGCCTACAGAATATACACAGGCTATAATCATCGGAAAAGGAAATAATAATTTTCGATAATTTTCAAAGATACAGTTCAGATAAATAAAATAACAATTTTGGGTATTTCAAAGATAAAATTATTTCTTTGAAAACTTTATTTCAGTAGTATTCTTTTGAGAAAAACTTTTTGCAGTATTGCTCGTATATGAGCCTGCATGATATACAACCAAAAATGGCCATATTTGTTAATTTTTCAGTGAGAGTTGTCTTAGAGTGGAAGTATTATTATATACAACGTATAATTTAATAATCATCTCTCGAATTTATTTATGACATAAAAGGAGACAAGAGCGTTGTCTTCTTAATCTAATATTAATGTATTATAGAAAAAGTTCGGCATCGCTCAATAAAGGTTTTATGGTGAGTCTGCGAGACTAAAATAGATTTATACCAGTAAGTCCATCAAATAATGTAAATAATGTTTCAGATTCTTCTGTAGCTATCAAGTGACTGTTTATTGTCTGAAGTCCCGTGCTATGTTTTTAATTAAATATATTCCTATAAGTAAATAGTTAACATTTTCTTCATCATTTCAATCCCACCTTTTTGATAAGTATATGATGAGATTTGTATACATAAGTTCATATAGCTTTATTAAATTCAAATACTTTTTATTTGGAAACGAGTGACAGATTTTTATTTTAAAGAACAATAAAATTATTGAGTTACAATGCTTCTACTCATTGGATTTTGCATTGATTTGATAGTTTCAGTTTCTTATGTTCGTGCAAAAAGTTTTGGTACAAACAAGAATTTGAATAATTATTTTAAATATTTTAATAGTGTTCGTTTGTTTTAATATTTCTTCGAAATAATAATAATTTAATATTTTTTGAAGACAACAGTATTATTTTTGCTTTTATTTTGCGGGATTTTACGGTTTGAATTCAACTTAGATATGATATTATTTCGTTTTATTTCTGTTGCGAGATACCTGTTAAGATGAAAGCCAGGAGAAAAGATAGCCCGTCGTGATAAATTGCCATATTTAGCAAAATTCTGATTGAAATGTACGTGAGATGATAAGACAACTGAAAACTCCACTTAAAACTTTTGTAGAATCTATTAATAAGCGTATCCAATAATTTGTGAAAAAGTGACAGCGAATATCCTACGAATATATCTACAGTTATTAACATATTAAAGATAAAAAAATTTAAGAGGGTTAATTAGGGAGCAGTTAACATCCTTAGTTTCAGTACGCAGATTGTAAAATGGTGGATACAACGTCAAGAGATGATAGTTTACGCCAAATCAAACAAGTTTCTTTATAGTTTGCCGAGTTGACGATAAAAGTTGTATTCAGTAGAAATGAAATATCAAGAAAAAGAAGGAAATGACATATTTTTAATGCCATATTTTTAACATCCGTAGAAATCTTTAAATTAAAGATTCTCAAAATCTGGTATCTGGAAATGATTAAAAAAATATAAAAATTGCTTAAACTAAACACTTTTTTATACTATCTTTAAATAAGAAATTAAAAAAGACTTCGGGCTTAAAAGCTCGTTCTTTATATATATATATATATAACTTTTCCTCAAAATATTCTATAATGGAATCTGATTTCAAAATAGTTATTACAGCATTCTTGTAGAAAATATTTAATAAAGAAGACATAAATTAGAGTTCTGAGTTCAAAATTTAAATATTGCATATGATTTGCGAGCCGATTTAATCACGGACTCTATCGCTTTGTTATAAAGAAAAATTCTTTTTTATCTCTAACGGGTGCAAATATTTCTATTAATAGATCTTTGTTTTTTATTCCGCTTCGAATTTCATCGTTTATAAGTTATTTGAATGAACCCATTTAAAACGGCTCAAAACTAACAAAATAAAAGCAAAACCTTCCGAAGAGAAGAAAAATTTGAATTTGATTATTAAAATGCTGTGAACCGTGACAATAAAGGAAGGGAAAGGCAGGATTTTCTTAACATAACAGAACAGTTTTATCTTTATTATTATTCTTTTAATATCAAAGAGATGTCAAAAACTAATAGTTTAGACAATTTTTCTTTAAATTAGCTCATTCAGCCGCACATTTTCATTGTCTTGCTAAGTACACATTTAAGAATGCTTTATTATACTAATTATGCATTTATTTCATCAACAACTCCTCCCTTTTGTTTTGACAAAAAAAAAAAAAAACCCCGGTGAGTTGTATATTTTAAAATTTTCCTTCTGAAGGTTTTTTCAAAAGTCAATATTATTATTCTAGTAGTTTATAAAATGAAATTTATTTTTGTGTATATAGTCCAAGCGAAACCCTTCGCTTACCTGTTTCCAGATGGATGATTTCTTTTTTAAACCACCCTTTAAGAGATTTACAAGAAAGAAAATTCATTATTTGTATCTAATGAATACCGTAGATAAAATTACCAAGTACAGTTTTTTTTCTTACAATGGATTTATATATTCGTTAATATCGTTTTTGAGACCAAAAATGCATTGTATTTATTTTAATGAAGATATTTCTTATTTATTTAAACTACATGAAATAATAAAAGATATTATATATTAAAGTCAGATGATCGGAAGAAGTTATAAATGTCAATAAAATTCGCAAAAATCAGAAATAATAAATACGTGCAAATAAGAGAATGAAAATAAAGAATTCAATTGCTTTATGAATGAGTGGGTGCAAAGGGAGGATGGATCTACAACTGCCGAAATGTCATGAATACAAAATATGCATGTGAATCTATGGCCAGATTCCAATTTTGCATAACATGGAGACATTTTTTACGTTTTAATTTCATTCCCAAGATAATTTAATTTAACATTTCTCATTCTTTGAAAATTTTGAATTTTAGGGTGGCATTACTTCAGAAAGGAAACGTTAAGAGAAAAAATACATTATTGTTGAGCTCAGTGGGGTTTTGGCAAATTTTTTCGCATGATAATTCTATGAAGGTAGAAATAGCATTTATAAGCTAATATTAAAAAAAGTGTTGCTTTCAAGTAAAAAAAATCATGATAAAAATCAATCAAAATGATCTACAGGGTCTACAAAATTACGAAATATATCTCCTAGTTACTTCTCGGGTATATAATGTTGTTGGACAGATCCAAGCAATTAAATTTAAACATTTCTAGATTTCGATAATTAAAAAATATTCTATGAATTGTAAGGATTTCCACATTAATTAAAAAAAATTTAATCTATACTATGAGTCCTTATATTCAAGTAAGAATTGTGCGTCTAATTATTTAGGGCACTTAAGCTTTTTTATTGTAAACACTTCAACCTGAGAGTTGGTGTGAAACTGGTGCAAGCAGGCACCGCTCGCTCCTTTGTTAGAGGCAAAAAGAATTATTCGTTCGTTCTTTGTTAGCGGCAATTTCCACTTATAAATGCTTATATTATGTGTTTCCTTATATATGTGTGATCATCATCCATTTGTGTGTTGTTATATGTGTGTTTGCGCTAAAATAAACAAGAAAAAGACAAGAAAGCATCTTTCCTTGGATTAAATACACACACCCAGCTATACAAATGAAAATAATTTCCACAAATTTAAGAAAAAATTAAAATAAGAAGAGAAAATTATTCGAATTGCAGTAGTATTTAATTATGTTAATATATAAAATGTAATTTACAAATAATATAAAATAGCTTTATAAAAACATTAAAAGATATAATTTGAACAAAGAATAAATAATTAATTTTAAAATAGTAGCAACTTGTACAAAATTTTACAATAAAACTTCAAAATAAAGAAAATATTATGCAAATATACGTTATATTTCTGATGTATTCTATATATAAAGCTTTTGAAGTGATAAATTTTTATTTCTTTTTGATCGAATGCATTTTACAAATCCTCAAATAGATTAAATGAAATAAAACTCATTCATTAATTATCATTAATGTTACAAGGATATATTAAACTAACGAAAACAAATGAAGAATACTAGTATATATATATATATATATATATATATATATATATACTCATGTCCAAAATTAAGGTCACAAACATAAAATCTGCGAAAAATGAAAAACTATTCACTGTGTTGCCACGAAATTTGGCACAGAGGTACACTACAATGGAAGAAAGAACATAGACACATAACAACACGGAAAAGATTTTAATTGGGAATTAAGAAACAGGGTATATCAAAAAGTGTTACATTATGAAGCAGAGATAAAATATTTATCTCGGGAAAAGCCTGTCTAATATGGAGTGTGACCACCGTGCACTGCTATAAAGGCTCACAACGAGCTTTTATACTGTTTATGAGGGTGTCAATAAATGCTTGGGGCAAAAAAGGCTTGGACCATTCTTCCAAAAGCGCGACTTTTAACTCTTGGAGGGTTCAGAGGCTGTTCAATGACTTTTCCGAGATCATCCCAAACATGTTCAATAGGAAAATTGCAGGCAAAAATCCCAGATGCCTAAACGGTCTAATTTTAGTAGTTCCTCAAAAACTAATGCTAAACAACATTTTTTCCCACAACAAAGGTTAATATCGTGTTGCTGGTCCTTCACAATCTATAAAATATAATTTGTTTAAATTTTACTGGTACTCATTTAGAATTACTTTGAAAAAACATTTTTGTGACCTTAATTTTGGACATGAGTGTATTTGAATTTTAAGTGAGCGAAAAAAATCTGAATTGCAAACTATATTTTGACGAAATTCTTTTACTTATTTAAAGATTCAAGGGACCCGAAGAGTATATTCGATTTATAAAAGAATTCAAATTATAGATGTTTGATTCAGCCGTTCCACTGTATTTTCATATTCCCGATTTCAATTTCTAACTTTTAATTTTTTTAAATATTACTTTTATTTTAAATTGTCTTACCTATTTTTTAAAACTAGAAAATTTTTAAACATACCTATTTAGCTATGCAAAATCTCCAATGACTAAATAAAATCTGTAGCAGGCCTTACAGATGTATAATTATATAAGTTTTGAATTAAAAGAGTAAAAATATTAATTTGAATATTTTTAAGCTATCTAAAAATCAAACCATCCCTTATATTCATTTAAAAGCTTATATATTTCATAATTGTCAATATGAAGCGTCAATAATATTTTAATAATAATAAAATAATCAATGCCAGACATCACTCAAAGATTAAAAGATATATCCTTTAAAAAAAATGACAAAAAAAAATGACAAAAAAATGATTCAAAATTGTCGAATGACTAGTTTGCGTTTTTCAGAGTCCCTAACAAAATAGGTATTAACATCAAAACATGGCTATAAATGCGAATTTTATCAATTTAAAGATACATATAAAACATATGCACTTTTTCTTCTTTCTTATGCTATATACTTATTCCAAAAGAGAATTATTTTATTCCCAAAAGAGTTAATGATTTCTTTTCTCGGAAAAACCAACTTCTATATATTTATGAATGATGTCATTGGAGATTATCTCGAGAAAAAGTTTATTTAAAAATACTGTTTTATCATACAAAATATGATAAATTTATGGATTTCGAAAATTTTATTTTATAAGATCACACATCATTTGAAATTTGTTTCTTTTTTACTATCTTCTATTCTAATTCATAAAAAACAAGAACTTCAATAAATTTTACGAATTTTTCTTTCATAATCCTAATTTCATGCTTTTTCTTGTAAAGGCGAGAATCTGCTAACGAAGCTCAACCGCCTCGTGTGAATTTATGGTGCTAATAAAGTTCTAATAAAATTGGAAGACGAAGCGGGAAAATGAGGATTTTCATCAACAAAGAAAATAAAAACAATGTAAAATGCATGCCATGAAATCGATGAATGCATTCCGAATCTTCACGGGAAAAATATCGCCTCTTCTAAAATTTATTATCTTTTATAAAGAAAACGACATTTTAGCCAGTTTCTCAGATATAAAATCATTCGCTTTGGGTTCATATTAGTTTGAATTCCAAAAGATTTCAAAATAAATTGCTTTAAATATCTGTTTTTTTAATATTTTCTGGATTAATTTCTGAATTAAACTTTTATACCATTTTTTTCCAACAGTTTTTCATAATCATAATTTTATGTATAATATTAAATATTTAGTTAGAATAATAAAAAGGTAATATTTAATATTTTTATAAAGTAAATAGAATTTTTATTTGCGAAATTTATTTGTTTCAATTATTTTTAGAGTTCTGTTAGAGGATCAAAAAGAGTAAAACATCAATGTAAAATAACCCGAAAAGATTTCACTTGTTCACGAACTGATCTTACAATTAACTCTTTAAAGAAAAATAGTAAGAAAAGTAATAGTATCCCTCGATTTAACCAACCAGACTGATATGAGTACAAGTTGTGCTACTAACATTTAGGTAATTTTGAAATGTTTAATGGCAAGCAAAAAAAGTCGTGAATTTTTTTTTTGCATTCTTCGTCAGATATTTTAATCGCCATTTAGACGAGGAATAATAAATTTACAGCCTCTTCTAGTTTGTCAAAAGAATTGAATGTTAATCTAAAGCAAAACTATGCCGCACGTGTTTCATGTGTGAATTTTGTAAGGTAATAATACTACAATATGATTATTATTAGCGCCAATAAATAAAAAAAGTCATTTAAATATGATTGATGTTAGACAGCGTGATTGCTCGATAATTGCATTGAAATCATATTTTTTGGTTCATATAATAAAAAAAAATTCAAAATTAAGGAAATATCAGAGTTTAAACTTTTCTGATCCCGCTGATGCAGATAAAAGGATCATACAGAAGAAACATACAGAAGGGTTGACCGGCAAACAACAGCGAATTTGTTAACCAAACATAAACTGATAAAGCCTAAAATGATCTTTTCGCGATCAGAGAATGAAAAGTGTAGAGAAAACCATACTTTTCCGGATCTGCTTTTCTGATACAAATACATTTAAAATACAATGACACCACATCTGATCATAAATAAATTGAGTTGAGGTATAGTGCTTGTAAAGAAGAAACCATGAGAGATTATGCCGAACCTTGTTTAATAACTCGGAAGATAGGGAGCTCGTGGACAAGCAACTAATTCTATTTCTATTCTAATTAATATTCGACAAGTCTGTTCATTCAAATGAGATTATAATAAAAAGAGTTTTCATGATTTTTGCGAATTTAAGATACGAGGATATAATTTGTGATCTACAAGTTAGAAATACTCATTTCAGAAAATTCTACCTATTGGAATGATTCTCATGCCACGAGTATATATATATTGTTAAGATTCTGCAATGTAACTTCTCAGCACATTTGGTTCCATCGTAGGAAGGACTGTTTTACGATCAGCTTTATTAGATGCTGATCGAATGCGGATCAATGACTCCCGAACTTGGGGACCAATCTTCAAGAATTTTGGCGATAGGACCAATAGAAGCCGATTTATGCTTGATTGTTCCAGAATCTTCTCTGCTCTATTCTGGAAGCTGTAAAAGGTCGGCTGTCCAAGACGAAGTTAGTGGTATAGAGAATCGTATAGTGAATCAACGACGCATTAGTTGGATTAGTCAGAGAAGTGGAGCTCAAGCAATTAATGGATTGAGAATTGGTTCCGTTCGCCGAGTTTTGAAGACAAGTGTTGAAGCAACATCGAGTCGTGTGTTGAGTAGCCAGTCTTTTAATAGTGAATCGGCAATCGGTTACAGCTAAAGGGAGGAGATAGGGAAGAATAACAGACGTTTGGAGAAACCTTATTGAATAGCTATGTAGATTCCCTCCTCCAGCTGAATTCTATCTCGCCGCACTGTGTGCTGTAGTTGTTGCTTTCTATCGATTACTACTTGCGGACTGCTGTTTGTTCTAGGTTTGCTGCTATCTTAGTTCGTAGATGAAATTTGTAGGTGGAGTAGGTAGGAGGAAACTGTGGAGAGGTAAAAATTACAATAATTCCTTAACTGTTGATGACACGAAGACTATTGAAATGAGGGAAGATTCATATCATTATAATAAACAATAAATGGCTGTTCAATATAAAATTTTCTTATAAATGACAATGCGTCGGGCATTAGAATTGATAATACTATCTGTAAAAAAAAATTAGTATGCTCTTCACTTTTATTTTTTTATTTTAACTCTTTGGGATTATGACGATCTAGTCATAGAGTCTTGCTTCATAGTACGGTTGTACATTCGAGACTTGATTTCATGGAACAATCAGGAGCTAAAGTCAACATGTAATATATTTGAACTTAATGCAAACTATAAAGAATCTATTTTCGACTTTTTAATAACTTTAGCGCAGCGGTTCTTAACCTATGGGTCGCGACCCAAAATTGGGTCGCGAAGCATATTTCTTGGGTCGCGCTGAGTCGAACCAAAAAAGTTAGTAATACACCAAATTTCAGACATTTTAGAAATGACGACTTGAATAAATATCAACAATCGAAAATGAATGTGATTAACAAGATCAAAAAATATCAGTTATCATAATTAAGTAATGAATCGATGAAACCGAACAAACTTAAAAGACATTTTGATGCAAAACATAAAAATTTTTCCTTTGAGGGAAAAGATCGTACTTTTTTCGAAAGAAAAGAAGCCCATTTAAAAAGACAGCGTTTGGATGCACCAAGTAGTAGTGGTTTTATAAATTCTGCCAAACAAGCTACACTTGCTTCTTTTCATGTGGCTTGGCATATTGCAAGACAAAAGAAACCCCATAATATTGCTGAAAAACTTATAAAACCTGCTGCCATTGACATTGCGCGTATCATGTGCGGAGATTAAAGTTCAAAGAAATTACAAAAGATACCATTATCAAATGAATTTGTTAATATTAATCAATTTCAAGAACAATTAATAGAAATACAAAGTGACCAAGCACTTCGATACAATTTCTACAAAAACACTGAATCTTTATGTGCTTTCTAGTTAAAATTAAAAACCGAAAAGCCAATAATTGTTAAAGAAGCCCTAAAAGTATTATTGACCTTTTCAACAACATATATGTGTGAGGCCGGGTTTTCGGCTCTGTGTGTAATCAAAAACAATTACCGTAACAAGTTAAATCCTGAAATAGATATAAGGTGCTCCTTGACAAGCATTCAACCGAGGTTTGAAGATCTTTCAAAATGTATTCAAGCACCAGGTTCTCATTAAAACTGTATGACTTGCATTTAAAATTTAAAAGAGTTAACATATGTATTGATATTTCTTTTTTTATTTAGGAATAAATTAAAATGTCAATTATTTTCAAAAAGTTATAAATATATTTTAATTTGGTCAATAAAAATTATTAAAAACTCTTGATTATTAATTAAATTTTCCTTGGATCGAAAAGTACTTTTGTTTATCTTTATTATTAAAAAAATAAATAAAAAATTTGTAAGTTAAAAAAAATCATCATCGTAGGATTGAAGATTTTTTTATATATATTTCTCAAATTTGGGTCGCGGCTTAAAAAGGTTAAGAACCACTGCTTTAGCGGTTATTTTCCTTTTAAAATAAAGGTTAAATTTTCTGCAAAATGAAATATAGTAAAAAGAATTTTAATTAATAGACGGTATTGTGATTAATAGAAAAAAATTGTAATTTCATTCCAACCTCATAATATTTTATATTAACTTTTTTATACAGAATAAGTGCACTTTAGATTTTTATTAAGAAAGCTTTCATGGTAAGAAACTGATTTAAAAAGAACGTATTTAAAAAAAAAACGTTTATTGCTTTAAAATTTTGTGCTGTACTTTTAAGATGCCGTTTTTTAATAAAAATATATTACATTTCATAGAATATCACATATAAATTATCATAATTATTTGGTACTGTCAATTTGGAGTAATTTATAATTATTCTTTCCCCAATTAATCGGCAAAAGTCAGAAAATGTTTCTTTATAAAAATGGAAATGATTGAATATTATGAGGCATGACAAGAAAATGTTTAAGAATAGAAAACATTCGAAAACGAATAAGGATCGGCATTTTCCTATTCTTTTCATTTTTCTTCTATTTCTCTCCTTCAGCTTCCCGAAGTTTCTCATTTCAATTCATATTTAAGCTATCTGAAAAAAAAAATCCATTTATGTGTCAGTTCTGGTTGTATCTTTTTCATCTGAATCTTGGAAATTAAAAACTTGAAAATGGATCTTGAAAATCATTATTCACCAGTCGTATCATTAATCACTAATTAAGTCTGGACTCAATATACAGGGTGTCTCAAAAACCTTGACCGCGGCTTTTATTCCTTAAATATGGATCACAGACATATACTGTAAATTACAAAGTTGCGTAAAAAAAGGTGCAAAATGTTATGAAATCGATTAAAATTTTCAAGGGATTTAACTTTAAAAAATACAAAATTTAAATTTCTATACGGACCCCGTACAAAACATTTCTAGTGAGTAAAATGTGCCCCATTCTCTAATAAGGTCATGTACAAAGTTTCAGAATTTTATCATGAAAACTCCCAAAGATATGTTAAAACAAAATGGGTGAAGGGTCAATCACAAATTAAAATGCAAATGTTAACAGCTTCAGTGCAGATGACGCGACGCAGGAATGCATCTTAAAGAAAATAAAATATGCTTTATATCTTTAGCTTTAAATGCAAATTTTAAAATCTATGCTTCCTGAAAAATACTTTAAAATTTTATATCATGAATTACAGAATATAATTTAAAAATAGCACAGTCAATGAACTTGTAAAAAAACTTATACAATCTTTCCTTTATGTAATAATTCCTTTAAGTAATTATTAAGTAATTATTTAATACTTTTGAACCAATAAATAGTAAAATTATTATTTATTTATTCAATCATTACTTTCTTTGTTAATTTGTGTACTACTCCTAAAACACGAACATCCGACATGATTTTTCCTCTTGCGAAGTCATATCCAGGTATCGAAATGTGGTTTAAGTCAGCATTTATGTAGTTTCATATCTTTGAGACTTTTTGTGATAAAGTGCTGAAATTTTGAACATGGCCTTATTAGAGGATGGAGCACATTTTACTCATTTGGAATTTTTTGTACAGGGTCCGTATAAAAATTTAAATTTTGTATTTTTTGAAGTTTAATCCCCTGAAAATTTCAATCGATTTCATAACATTTTACCTTTTTTCTATGCAACTATATATATATATCGAGTCCAGATTATTTCCTACATCTCTAAGACCTCTTTAAAATAATGTCAAAAACATTATCCTTAAATTTCTCCACCCAGTATCAAGGTTTTTAGCTCTTCAATCACAGTTTGCTTTCTGACTTGCAAAACTAATAACTTCTTTACAAAACTATAACCAACTTTCATACTTGCGACGTAATATGCAGGTAAATCACACAGAAAATTCTTTAAAAATGTTAGTAATTCCTTTGAAATAAATGAATGAGTATGAAGGGCGCTACACATCCTTAGATATAATTTTACTTCCTATTATATAATAAATAATTCCAAATTTATGAAAAATATAATTTTTATACCTATAAAATATTTTCAGTTAAAAGCTTGCACCAAGATGAAAATTATCAGATGTAATTAAAAACACAATACTCTTTCTCAAGCGAAACTCCAAAACTGAAAACTGAATCTTACTAACTGTTATATCCTACAGATCCAATTAATACATAATTTAATAACTTACTTTTAAAATAAAAACTATATGGAAAAACGATTTAATGATATTTAGAAATATTTTGACTTCACTTTTTTTATTAGGATACTTGTCGTAACTAAAGTAAACATTAATAAATAATACTGGAAAAAGTGGGAAAGTTTTTTTGTCTTCCTCTGAAGTGTATTAATACAGGCACATATTTTTCTATGCGCAGCGTAATCCAATGTAGTCTTCATCTTAAACCCGTACAAAGCAAAATGACGGACTTTTTTACAGTTTAGGTTATGAGTTAAAGTCAATGAAAGGGAATGAGTAAGTTTTAGTGTTTGCTTAATATTGTCGCTTTCATGACTTAATTAACAAATTCTAATTTAACGAATCGCTTCATTTCATTCAATCATCAATTTCATTTCGCTGGCTCAGACGATACAGTGTCCAAAGAGTTTTCTTGGCGAGATTTTCAATATTATTAATTTTTTTTATTTTGTTCCGTGTATTGTCATCAATAAAGTCTACTCCTCTAGATTTGAAATATTATTAACATTTTTTTATGCGTATACTGTATGTTGTCATCAATAAAGGCTTGACCAGATTTGCAATATTATTAACATTTTTTATGTGTATGCTGTGCATTGTCGTCAATAAATACTCAGCCAGATTTGCAATATTATTAACATTTTTTTTATCTCTATATTGTGGTTGTCGTCAATAAAGTCTGCTTGGCGAGATTTGCTCCGGCGAAAATGGAATTCGAATTTTCTTTATAAGCTTTTAAATAGAATGACGAAACTTCATTAAACGGATATTTGATTATATTTCCTACTGTATATTTGAAAAATCTTCACATAATCTATATGATCTTTTCTGATGTTCTGATGTTTTCATCTTGCAGGAACAGCTGTCGCCATGAAAGTGCAGGTGGAGATAGGGTACATGGGTGATATTGATACGAAGAAAATGGTAAGGAATTGTAAACTTGGCGCTTTTTTTTAGAACTGATGATATAATAAAAATTAATTATTTTGTTATTTAAAAAAAATGTAGGGATTGTTTTCATTTCCATATCGAAAGAATAAATAAGTTTCTAAAAGCATTCTCTGATAAAAATGTCATAATACAATCTCTTTATTTATAGCAAAGCTACATTAGGTTTTATTAAGTTGTTAATCTTTGAAAATTTAACTTCATTAATTTTAATAAAGTAACTTTATTAGAATAAAATTAAACTTTTTAACGAGTCATTTACTTTAATAATTTTTGAAACAAACTTGATTAACTAATGATTTCAACCTTGATTATTATAACTTTGCAACATTTTTAAACTATAAATATTTTTTGTAAAAAATTATTTTCTGAAAATGCAATAAAAATAAATTATTGAATATTAGTTTCAAGTTTAAAGTTATTTTCTTAAATAAGATATTCTTCCATGTGAAAGGATTGAAATGACACTTCCTGTATGCAAATAAAATACCAGACCAATATTTTTAATACTGCATGAAAATAAATTTTATTGCATACAATAAATAAAAATTCTAAACATGAAAACAGTTCCTAATGTTATCAAGTCGAAAAAGTTTTAAATTGTTCACAATATTAAAAATCAAGAGACAAGCGTCAATTTAACAAATAATTTTGAATTCGTATTAGAGGAATTTTAGTCATATATATTTAAATAATTATATAACATCTGTCGAAAATCCCATTTGGCCTTTTCAATCTATAAAAGTTCTTATATAAAGATATACGGAAAAAAAACCCAGAGAAGAAGACTCCGATAATTTTTTAAAAAGATTAATATTTTAGATTGACATTCTTCCTATAAGTTGAGTGAAGTGACCTCTCCAAACCAGACTGTTCGACTAGTTTTATAAAAAATTTCACTTCGTCTTTTTCTTGGAAAGTAATAGCTCGTAAAGAAAATATTTTCATAATTTTAATCATATTTTAAGTAATTAAAAACCTATTGATATTTTAGTGTTTTTTCAATAACTTCTGCACATATTACTGCAATAACGATTCTCACACTACTTTAAAATAATTCTAAAAAAATTCCAGTGATACCAGTTGTGTTTCCATACAGTTCTTTTTTCTGATTTCAATAAATTTTTAAGATTAATTTTAAATAACTTACAAGTTGTTACAAGAGTTTTTAATGTTGCAATGAAATTCAAACCAATATCATTTTTTCATCAAATCTTTAATTCATTCTTTTACCGGTATTTCCATTATGTTAAAAATTAATTGCTTTTTTTTGCTTATTAATGATAAAATAGAATTTTTATTTTACTTTTAAAAAACAAAATATATAAGGTAAAATTAATTGGCCTTTGTAATCAAACCAGATGAATACAAGAAGATGAATCAAATCTCAAATACTATTATGTTACGATATTTCAGACAAGAAGTACTATTTTTCCCCCTTCAGCAATATACACCCCTCTTGGCTCTCTTTCTTAATTGTTTTTATTTCCAAAAGAATTTTGGTAATAATACATGTTATTCATTGACACTTGTTAATATTTTGTTATTCTATGCTTTTCCAGACCTTCGAGATCCATGCCACATTCCGCCAGTGGTGGATGGACGAGAGGCTGACTTACAACTCGTCGATGGGCTCCAAAGTGGTGGGCTTGAAGAGTCTCAGGGACCTCATCTGGACTCCCACCCTCTTCTTCATCAACGAGAAGGATAGCAAACTTGTAGTCAGCACTAGGGACAACATCTACATTCAGATAGATCCCGATGGAAACGTCTACTATGCTCTCAGGTACATAACATAACATAACACCATCCTGTGTCCCCGGTGCCCATAACACTGAGTTATCTAATCAGTTAGAACAGGTGTTCAGTAACGTTCTTTGGATCCCAAAAATGTTTATCCTTGAAATTATTCTTTAGAAATAATATCCCGAAGGGTGGACAAATAATGTATTATCAGAATCCTTCCTTCAAGATAGAATATAACCCGTATATAGGGATATTCAGTAATCAATATTAAACTTCGACTCACAAGACAAAGATCTCTTTTCTCTAATCCTGCAATAGATAATTCCATTCTCTTGTCTTTAATACGTGACAGTTACACTTAAATGTTGATAA
The DNA here is from genome assembly GCF_947563725.1 of Argiope bruennichi. Taxonomy (NCBI): domain Eukaryota; kingdom Metazoa; phylum Arthropoda; class Arachnida; order Araneae; family Araneidae; genus Argiope; species Argiope bruennichi. The sequence continues at coordinate 141,800,000 of NC_079151.1, read as the reverse complement.
AGGAAATCCTACCAGCAAGTCTCATGTGGGACCAAAAGCGTTTCACCTTCCAATAATTCGAAATAAAGAAATTATTTACTGTTTCGTCTTCAATTTCTTCATTTCTAGAGGGTGTTTTAAGATTTCATCTATTTGTTGCTTAATGGATACATGTAGATAATATATACTTATGATATCCATATCTGTATTTGAAAAATCCTAAAAATCTAATATTTGTTTTTGAATTTTTCTTAAGTGCGATATACTGTGCGATACTCCGACCTAGCTAGAGGCCATGCGGGAAACTTGATAAGGTCACCGAAGAGAACCCCACCTAGCACCAAGGAACAAACTACACTTGATGACATTGGACGCTTGCAAACAATAGAAAAACCCTCTAGAGAAAACGCATATTGGTACAGAAAACGAATAATAATAATAAAAAAAACATTACCTTTTACATTACATATTATGTTGTGAAACATTAAAAATGCATAAAATACATTAAATGAGCATTAACTTTTTACGTTAGGGGAGAACTAAAGACAAGAGCTTTGACAAAATGTCCCTAATAGAAGATTTTACATCTGCAATTTTTATGAGTTCTTCGACTTCAAAAGACATCTAATTTCTTGGCCATTTGAGTCCGTGTTCTCGCAATAGTGCACAGGCTTTGATCACTTGATTTATAGACCCTTCTTCGGTGCCACATTGACAAGTCGAAATTTGGTCTTAAGTGTTATATAAATTTTGGAGCTTCCTTCAAGTAATCTTTTAATTTCCTTTCTAAGTTTAACTACAAATTGAAAGAAATACCCTTTTTTATGCAGTATTCAACAAAGCAGAAAAATCAATTATAAAAAAAACAGCGACATTTTTTTTGTTTTTGCTTTACAAAAAATATTGTTGGTTTTTTTTATATACTCTAAACAAAAAGATGGAATGTCGAAAGGAATTTAAGTGGCTTGGCAGCTTGTATTTCCCATTTTAAAACTCTTTTTGTATTATTTTAATAGATATTTTAAATTTTTGCCGTTTTTTTATGGAATAATACATGACATGTTCGATTAAATCGTTTAATGGGATAAAAAGGCATTTTGCGGTAGAGTAGTTCAAAGGAATTTTAATCGCCCAGTGACATATTTTGAACAGAAAATCCTGAAATTATTTTTAAACCCATTTTTTTTCAAGTATGATCAAGTATTTGCAAATTTTTTTTTCAATTATATATTTTTAAATAATTTTTTTCAAATATGATCTAAGAGGAAAACTCAGTTTTGTAAGAATGATTGTATTTCATTACAGATTTAGAATTAATTGTAACCATTCTACTTGAAATATAGTTTAACGAATATTCCTATTTATATATAGAAATACAGAAAGATCAAGAAATAAGAGGAGATGTTTGGAGCCTTGTAGCGTGTTATGTACTGGACGAAATCTAACAAAATTTGGTCATCATACGCATTAAAGTATGCGGTTTCGATTTATCATGAAAAAAAAAATAATACCAAAAAGCACCGATAGCAGAAATCCTGGCGTTGCGAGCGCATAATGTATGGGAGAAGAATATATAACTGCCACTGGAAATAGTAAATAGCAACACACCAAATACCAATAAAAAACATTATTATAGAAACTTACAAATTTGGCTGAAGCTGACCACCAACTTGATATTCCAATAACTTCATGTGATACACATGGTTTTTCGACGGTTGCTCACAGCATATTCGTCTGACATGTAACGTTATTTGATCTTTTAAAGTAGGAATGCCAGGAATATGTCTTTGATGCACAACGCCTTTCAAATGAACCAGAACCGTCTCACAACCAGAAATTGCCGAAATTCAGATCAGTGTCATCATTAACGGGTGTTATCTTATACGGATAAAATGTCAGGATCTTACGCAATATCTTCTGCATCGTCGAGAACGGGATATCTCTTTGTCGTGATATTGAAAGTGTATTGCTGATAACCTGCTTATTAACTATCGTCTGATCCATAACGGTGGTTGCAACTTCTTCAACTTGTTCCTGCTTGATAATTTTACGTCCTCGGCCTGGTTGCACATCAAGAATTCCTGTTGCTTCAAATCTTTCAACCATTTTTTTTGTAAGTCAGTTATGGTCATCGGTCCTCTATGTAACTGTTTCAATCGCCAGTATTCACGAAGAGCAGCACTGGCCTTTTCATCTCGCTGATAAAACAGCTTGACTAATAAGGCGCGTCCATGTAGTGACAACGCAAAATGGCTTAAATTTCCGCAACCTTTCCTTTTATCCTCGATATCGTGTCACAAAGTACTCATATAGTTAAATTACGTAATAAAGTTTTCGATCTCAACGCCAGAATTTCCTCTATCAGCGTTTTTTGATAATAATTTTTTTTCTTGATAAATTGAAACTGCATAGTTTAATGTGTATGGTGGCCAAATTTTGTTATATTTCTTCCAGTACATAACACGTATGAACACCTCCTGTTATTTCATGACCACCCTGTATTACTCGTATTACGCGTGTCTCAGTCATCCTTTGAAGTAAATACAGACATAAATAACGTAAATAATAGAAGAATAGATATAATAGAAGTAAATAATAAAAGTAATAATAATAGAAGTAAATAGATATAATAGTCATCATTATATTAAGAAAGCTAATAATCTATTTTTTATTTACTGTCGTAACTAAACAGATTAATAGGCTGGTACTCGTTTCTCATATGAAGTATAGTAATTTTATAAAGTCTAGTTATATATATATATTTTTACGATGGTAGTTAGGTTGAGTTGTAACTGGTAACAGCCCTTAGGATTACATCCGCACTTCCCTTATTCATGCTGTGAAGTCATCATTCAGATTATTCATTTAGTGAGGAATTTAAATGATAACGCTGCTCTTTAAAGGTTCCTTCCAGTAATGTTACTTAATTTAATGGTAGTAATGGTAGTAATGGCTTAAATTTAATGGTAGTAAAGACAGTTTTGTAAATAATCTTGATGAATGCTGAACTGATGCCAGAACAATGATTAGTCTTGGCGAAAAAGTCGCAGATTTTAGAAATTGACAGAAAGTTCGGCAGTAGATTCATTAGAATGTGAGTTATGTAGATCTTTCTAGAATCTTTTTTGTTCTGTCATGGAAGTTATAAAAGGCCAGGTGACAGAGCTGAAATCAATTGAAAATTGAGGCAGCATTGAATCGTGTTCTGAATATTCAATCAATTTAGTTGAGCTCAAGCGAATAGTTCAGCGAATACTCCCTGGAAGCTTTGAGTTGTTACGGTTATTTATCATCGGTTTGATATTGTTTACTTAAGTGCTGTTCTTGTGTACGGCTGTATTTTGTTGTCTGAGATGTCTTGCAGAATAAAGCATTTTTTTAATTATTGAACCTGTCAAACTGTTTCACAAAACACCCACTGCATCAAACTTATTGATTTTCAACTTTTGAATTAAATTTTCCAAGAAAATATAGTTACGTAAAGGAGAAAAAACTAAAAATAAAGCAGATACCAGTCAGTAAGCCAAGCCATTTTACTCAAGCCATTTAGCTATACTCTGCAACCTACCTGAACAAAATGAAAGACAAAGTCTGTAAAACAATGCTACTCCATTAGTTTGTATTAAAATGGCCCTTAATCTTAACAATGTAGAGCCAATTCCAGTTCAATGTAGAACTATATTAACCTTAATTATGCATCATATAGACCATCAAGAAAAGAAAAATATAAAAATAATAGTTAAAATATTGAACACTAGATGGCATTTTTAATGCAAATTTGAAAAATAGTGATGCAAATTAGGGACGTTTAGAAACGCAAGCACTTCATGACTTGAAATCATTCTTCACTTTATATTAGAGAAGAAGAACAAAGCCCAGCATTACGGATTAAGTTGTTTTATGAGAACTGAAGTAAATGGTTTAACTGCACTGCGAGAATATTGATGTTTGAAAGGCTAGAAAACAGAGTTCATGTTGAAGAATGGATTAACAATGCTGATTACTAAATTTGAAGAGATTGAGGAGTTGAATATGCTCACAGAAAGAGAACAGAAACGGATTTCAAACGAAGGCATTTAAAAAATTGCTGTTACTGTGGTTGGAAGAGTGTCCGGATCTGAGACAAATTCTAACGGAATTATTGAAGAATGCTGGCGCCAAAGCCAGATAGCGCCAAATATTTAGCTTGAGAACAATTGGAACTCCATTCCGTTAACGAAAAAGAACAATATTTTCTAAATGATGACATTTTAAAATTTCAAAAAAAAAAAAAAAAAACCAAACATTTTTATTTAAAATTTTTATGTAAATTCTACCCAAATTATAAATGAAATGAATTCAGTGTCTGATTTCATCCCCCCCCCAAAAAAAAGTATATTTATGAATTTATATGGGATGATATCGCTTCAAACCTGGATTTTCATATGATTGTCTAAAAGGCTGTTTATCGTAACCCCACTTGCTAGTTCTGTTATTGATAATTGTTTAAAACAGTTTATTAAAGTAAACTTTATAAATCTGATACACATGAAATTGGATAGCATTTTGATAATAAAAACATTTTAAATGCTTCTTAAGTTTAACAGCATGAATTCTTTTTCTATAAATAGCCTTTTCATGAATCTTCTTTCTTCAAATTTTCTATAAATTGCCAGAACTTCCATATTATTTCTCAACAGGCTATTTTTGAATTAAGTGCATTTTGTGAGAGGAGTTTTAAAGTTAGAATAATCTTATCGCCTATCCATATTCAGACAACCATTTCTTATTGCAATATATCTTTAATGTTTTGGACGTCTAGACATAGATTGTGTCACACTAAGCCATTACATTATTAGAAATTCGAAAGAATCATATATATTTCTCGAAATTTAAAATATTTCCATTTAGTTTGAAATATTTTGGATTAGATAGTACTTGGGCAAATGAATTAAGTAATATTTTATGATGGACTAAGTAGTATTTTATTTTATGCTTAATATTTTAATTTATGGATATGTTATGCTTGAATTAAGTAATATTTTATGCTGGACAAAATAAGCGATTTTCAGGGGTAAACAAAATAATTTGTTTTTTGTTGAATGGCAAAATAAACCGTTATCGAGTTTGTTCATTTCAAAGTTGCCGAAATTCTGCATTAGAAATTCCTTTCAGGAAACAATATGAGACTTTCAGTTTCTGTTAATTATGACAGTAACTGATAGAGATATCTTCAACAAGTCGGACTTTTTTGCTTTATTCCACTAGCTTAATACTCATATTGCATTTCGATCTCTCAAGAGAAAAACCAGCAAATTTGAACTTTAAAGAATTCATATAACAATCAAAACACCAGCTACAATGTATTGGCATACATTTTCTTCCCTATGCACCATACTTACTCAATATCCTCAGCCCTACCGCATTTCGGGTCCGAGAAGTTTGTTCTTCTGGCCTAGACCCTTTTAGATGGCATTTGGAGACTTTATTTACCCTCCAGTTACATCCCTACAACTCTAAGAATCATATATATTTCTTACATCTAGCAGCCAGACAAAAGAAACATTCTTTCTATAGAAGCACTTACCAAACTATCCAAAAAAGAATCACATTTACAATATCAAATATGCAAGCTATCATTCTTTTTCTTTTGGATACCAAGTATAAAAGAAGTATTGTAATCTCAAAAATTTGATGAATCTCCAAGTTTCAAATCTTCCCGAGTTGAAAAAAAATTTTTTTTCGCATTATATTTATCTGTCTGTCGACAAGATAACTCAAAGATGCTTTGAGCTAGAATGGATGAAATTTTGTATCAGACTTATGATATTTGAAAAAATCCAAATGTGCAGATTTCTATCAAATTTTGAACGAAACAGTCTCAGGACATCTGTTTGTTAGAATGCAAATGAGCTCAATAACTACGAAAGGCAAAGAGCTAGGTAGATAAAATTTGATCAGGTGTTGCATCTACATGATAGATTTTTTAGCAAATTTTGAGCCACAAGTATGAAAGGATTGCTGTGCGTCGGTCGGTGCTTTCACTTGCATGTAAACTCAATGAATGAAATCAATGGAATTTTGTATATTATCTTGTGACTATAACAGTAGTTCCATGACAAAGTTTGGTTTTAATATTAACTGGCAAAAAAAGGAAGAAAAGAAAAGAAAAATCGTCAAAAATGCATATTTTCCTGATAAATTCAATAAAAATGCAAGATTTACACATAATATATATATTTTTTTAATTTCGTAACTATTATTCCCCAATGCCATGCAAGGAATTCGCGTCCTTACTCAAGGTTCATAATTCTATGTTTGGGAAGGTGATAATATCTTTATTGGTTGATTGATTTGTGAGGTTTTTTTTGGCGCAAGAGCCACATTTGGCTAAGCTGCGCCATACAAATGGTAAAATATAAATATCTTGATTGGAGTGTATACGAGAAAATTCCGTTGAGCTCATTTACGCTGATTATAAAAAAAAAAGTATTACATATATATTTAATTTCTATGTTTCCTCACATGCAAGTAACTATTTCTAATGAAAATAATAAATATGTTTCTTCATATAGAGTTGTCTTAGACAAGGTTTAACATATTTCTTAGACTATGTTAAAAATATGGAAAATGCAAACAGTTTTCTATTTAACTGGAACCTTTGAATGGATCGTTTCTTTCAATTTAGAAATAAATACATTTAACTGTTAACATAAAAAAAATTGCTAAATTTCCCATCTTTCGGAAATTTCTAAAATATAAATTAATATTTTTATATACCTTGAATGTAATGCTCTGAAGAATGAAGGATAGACCTAAAGCTACCAAATTTAGCCCAAACAAATTTTAGAAAATAAAAATGCTTACCTTAGACATTTGTATGCTTACCTGTATGCTTATATGACATTTGTATGCTTACCTGTTTTGTAAATTTTAGTTGAAATTTGATTGATTTTTCTGAATAACTTAGAAAAATATTACAGCATAAAACATTTTTTACATCATCTTAAAATTTAAAAATGTTTTAACTTTAGTTTTTAATTTCAGTTTTATACCCATTCAATTTTACATTTTTAACTTCAGTTTACATCAATGCAATTTTTTTTAATTTAATAATATTCCATGAATTAAAGTTAAACATTAAAACAAAGTTTTTATTCTTTTAATGAAACCAGAATCAATTTTTTTGCGCAGACATTTTTCACTAGTGTGATTTTTGACAGTTAAAATTATGGTATAAATATTCTTTTTTATATTAACTCAAAATTAGATTTTAATTGTTCAATTTTTTTCCCTAACATAACATAGTAATCTTATGTCATTTTGCATTAGTGTCCCTTCCTAATTTTTTTTTGTCAAAAATAAAATTTTTTCTCATATTGTAATATTTTTATTGCATGCACTCGGAATAAATATCATACCCTTTTAATGTCATATTTCAGTTCGTGCTCACTGAATAAAATTTCCTTTCTCTTTAAAACTTTAATTAATTTTTATGGCAACGTCATAATGAAAAGATAAGTAAAACACTTAAATAAATAAGTAAATCCGGTAAAGATAAAACAATCGTTTCAAGCTAAATGCAATATCATGCTTCATTGATTCTACAATTTTCCATTTTCAAATAAAAATTTGGAAAATTTTCGAAAAAAAAAAACAACGAAGCAAAAAATACCAGTACGAAATATTCAATTTAAAAACACTTTTTTATTCTTTTAAAGGATTTCTAAGATAAAGAGATTACTTATTCTTATTTTCAATGTTGGCAACTGATTTGTTCTTTGAAGAAAAAATAGTTTGTATAACGAATAAATCTAATCATTTTTGAGCACAAGATTTGCTTGACAGCCTTTCATGGAATTACTCGAGAAAATCAGGGATAGAATGCTCTTGAGTTCTAAACCTCATTACACAACACCTGTTAAAGAAAAAAAAAGTAAGAAACATTATCCGCCCAACAGCTCAAAAAAATCAATGCATCGAGGTATAAGCGTATGAAGAGAAGCTTTGTTCAATAAATGAGAATTTTTTCGATTATGATATCAAATTTCTGAAGATAATAAGTTTAATTCAAAGATGTTAAAATTTATGTAAGAAAAATAAAACTTTTGTCATATAATTCCGAGTACAGTGTTATGTTGTTAGAGGAGAAAAATAGTTAATTTAGAAAATGCCAGACATAGTAGAAGGAACTTAGCTTCAAGGCACTGTACTTTTTTATGCTTGTTTTGTTTTCCATGTTCATACAGTATGTATACCTATGCTCTGTATTAAAATATTACTATTTCTATGGTAAAAATTGCCCCAAAAGCAATTTTTCAATACCCTATACATGTATGATAAAAAATGTATGAGTATAACAAATCTTAAATGATACTTTGAAAAGAGTGTTTATGTAACACATTGCCATATTTCTTATATACAAGGATTTCAATTCCAATCAGTCTTCGCTAGTTTTTATAATTATAATCTTTTTATATAGTATATGAGTGGATTCTTTTTTATTACATTTTCTGATGATCACACAAAAAACGTTTTGTCAGGGCTAAATAAAAAATAAGAGATGAAACGAGAGTTCCATATATATGCAAAAATGAACCGTATTTTAATAAATAATTCCAAAAAAAAAAACGTTCCTGGGCACATTAAATTTAACGCTCCCAATAGAGCAAACAGATTATTTCCTTTTTTAATATTTGCTATTTTTTTACTACTTTTAATCGAACCTTATTGTAAAATTTGTATTTTTGAGCTGAATAAATTTAAAACTTAAAAAAAATATGTAAAGGATTGCTTTCCATATATTCGAATTCAAACTTTTTCGTACTTTTTGCTTTGTTTTGTTTTTCTGCATTTCGAAATGTTTTCATGGTTTATTGATTACATGAATTTTTTCAGAATGTCTCGAGATGAAATTATTTTATCTGCTTTTTTACTAATAGAACACAACTATTAAATTAATTGCCATTAATTTTTTTTATTAAACATCAATGTTTGTGAGAAAGATTGTAAATATAATAATTAATTTTTAAATACAATAATACAATTTTACAAACAAAGCAAATATTTATAGCAAGGAACAAATTTATTGCACATCAAATCAACTGTTTGGAAGCCGTGCTAATGTAAATACTTTGTGTGAGAGATTAAAAAAATATATTTAAAATAAGCATTTGATGGAATCCTAATACAACCATAAATAAATTCAATTCAAATGACATATAATATTTTCAATACAAAAAAATTCCTTTATATAAAAAAAATATAATACATCATCTATAGCTTAATTTTTTTTATAACGATAAACGTTTGCACGAAAGAATTTCTAAATTCTATTATCTTCTTGAAAACTTGTAGATTATTTCCAATAATCTGAGCTACTTTCCCCATAAATTATTAATAATTTTTAAAAAGTGATATAAAATTTAACTAAAAATTAAGAATGGCAGCTTTATTAAATAGAATATAAACGCAGTCATTTTGAACTGTGTAATAAATCTCCATAAGACCCAACTGCCATATAATCAGAAGGCACAATTAATTTAAATTAAAAGATTATAACACCTAATTCCTGTTGTTATAATTGATATGGAGGTCACGACACTCTTGCGTATATATTGGTGGCCCCAACCCCTGCAGACCACTTTTAACAAGAGAAACCAACTTGAAAAGGGACCAAAATGTAAAATGAACAAGCGCTGACATTGAGAAAAATAAATTTACTTTTCAATATTCATTATAAATATTTATCGCTGGAACCTGGCAGAGTTGCCAATACAAAATTCTAAATTAGACTGGTAAAATGGCTGGGGACATTCAAGTTCTAACCATCTGCTCTAGAACCGGTGCAAATAATCAATTTTTAAATAACAGGGAATTTCGAGACAATTACCGGACAAGTTACCGGAATATTTTTAGTATCCATAAAGTAAATAAATTTATTATTGTCTATATTTAGTTGGTTTCGACTGTTTTAAATTCAGTTTATTAGACAAATCTATGCATAATGGAAACATACATTTTTAGTATAAAGTTTTTTTATCACTTCATACGATACCTTCGTTGAGATCATCTTTTTCCTTCACAGTATTTTTGATAAAAATTAGAAAACAATCTATTCAATCAGTTTAATTTCTATTAGGTTAAAAATTAATTTTCGGTTCAGTTTTATTTTCAAAGATTAAATATATTTAGAACAAAATTTTTAAAGTATCATTTCTTATAGACCGAGAATTTTTAAAGATATAATAATTTGTATGTTTTTTTTTTTTTTTTTTTTAGATTGCAGCTGGTTTTATCTTGTCCTATGAATCTGAAGCATTATCCATTTGACAAGCAATCTTGTCGGATTCGTGTCAGCAGCTGTAAGTTTTTTTTTACACTATTACTATAATCTGAAAAAGATGTTTATATTTTTCATTTTAAAAAGTACAAGTTTGTTCAGAACATTAAATGTATTAAAGAATGATAAGGATAAGCGCAAAATTTTCTATTGACATAATTACATGTAAAACTTTAATATTAGTAATATTTTATTTAAATAGGCTTAGCATAATATACTATAAGTATTTGGACACTCATGCAAATGAGGATATATGCGGTCTACATCAGGCTTCTGCACTTAAATATTGTGGTGGAAACAACACTGGCATTAGTCATATGCAAAATGGTATGAAATTGGTGATGGTATGAGTCCACCATGGATTGGTATGCGGACAATGGTACGTTGATATGTGGTGAACCGACTGGATTGACCTGCCCAGAGTCCAGACTTGAATCCTATAGAATATCTCAGGGATGGTTTGAGTAACCGAATTAAGGGGTGCAGGGGGGGGGGAGGCAAAGGGGTTAAACCGTCCAAAATCAGCGAAAGAACTTACATGTCTTTTCCAAGCCGAGTGGAAGAAAATATCACTGTCCATCATCCAAACAATAGTGAAAAGCATGCCCCGGAGGACTAAGACTGTTTTTGCTTCAGGTGGAGGCTCTACCAACTATTGAATATGAAGAAACTGCGTTTATCTCTTTTATCAAAGATGTCTAATTACTTATTGGCAGATAGTGTGCCACTCTGGGCCTTTGAGACCTCAACTTTTGTGGTTATTTGGTGACTTGAGATGGATGAGACAACCGAAAACATTCCCTGTTTGTTATTCTTCATTCGCCGTTTTCCTTTGCTGATAGAAAGGAGAATGAATCAATCTTTATCAGAGTGATCCATTTAAAAAGCTTAATACAAAAGCATTCTTTAGACATGGAAGTCATAAAAGTATTTCTCGAATGCATAAAATTGTAGCAAGATGCATACAAACAAAATAAGCCAAATAATGATAGATGAAATACGAAAATGTAAAAATAGGATATAAAATAAAAATAATAAAACGTAGCCTTTACTGAGGGGAACACAATATACATATACTGAGGATCACAATATTACTTGCAAAATACTAAATACCTGAACAGGAAAAAACTATTAGTAAAAAAAAAATCAATATAAAATAAGAAATACGCTATCTACCAATAAGTAATTGGACACCTGTGATTAAAAGAGATAATCCCAATTTATTTATATTCAATAATTGGGAGAACCTCCACCTGAGACAATTACAACCGTAACCCTCCGGGGCATGCTTTCCACAAGTTCATGTAAGACATGCACGTTCTTTCACCGATTTTGGAAGGTTACTGCTCCCTTTCATTCGGCGATCCAATTCGTCCCAAAGTTTTTATATAGGATTCCAATATGGACTCTGGACAGGTCTGTCCAGTCGATTCATCCCATTGTCATCATATCAATCCATGATGGACCTAGCAACATGACTAGTGGTATTATCATTATGAAAATAACAATGATCGAACCCGTAAAATTGCCATAATGTAGGAAACACATTATTGTCTAGAATAGTGGAGTAGGAGTAGGCGCTGAGCTTAGCATAAATTGGAATCAAGAGTTCCAGTCTATACCACGAGAAACCTTCCCTGACCATAATTTCACCTTCACCAACCATTACTGTAAGCACAATGCATTATGGCAAAGGGCGTTCTCCATGCCTACGCCAAACCCAGACTTTGTCAGCCAACTGGTAGGGATTAAACCTTGATTCATCATTCCAGAGAACCTGCTTCCACTCGGTCCATCTAGGGTCCAATTTCAACGTGCTTTGCATCATCTCCGGATACTAAAACTCCTAAAGTATGTGAATCATCGGTTTGGTGCGGTTTTCTAGAATTTCTTTGGACGATACTCATTTGTCTCTGTCTCTTAATTTCGTGGGTCTTCTGGGTCGAAACATATTCTGACAATCCCTACTCAGCTTCTACTTCTTAATCTGAAAAGCCCTTGTTGAATTTGGAATGTTTAACTCACTACATATGTCCTTTAAGGATCGGCCATTTTTGTGATATTCTTCAATTACGCCTTTCTCGAAGTCAGACAGCTATGAATTTAGTGGCATCTTGCATGCGACTAATGCCACAATGTTGTTTCCTACATGATATTTAAGTAGAGAAGACGTGACGTAGATCAGGAACTCAGATATCCTCATTTGCATGGATGTCCAAATACTTATTGGTAGATAGTGTAGCATAGCTAGGGAAAGGAAGCTATTTGTACAATAGTTAAACTTATTGAAGTTCTGAACGTTCATTATTCTTTTAAAGAGCTTAGGTCCTATTTTCTAGTTCAGAATTATAGATCCAGCTAGACTTTGGATGCTACTTGTGTCTAAATAATTTAGTTGTCATAAGTATTTGAATGAAAATTAAAAATTTGGCAATTTATATATCATAATGATTATAAATTCTTTTTTCTTTCAAACTGTTACTTTTGAAACGAGTTTTTTTTATATACAACTACATTTTGTTATTAACATGTCAGTTACCGTATGACTCGCCTGAGATTCAAATTTACTTCGTTTGGTATAAAAATATATTATGAATAAAAGATAATAATAATAAGATATATAATTACGTTCAATAAAAAAATAACATAAATATATACAGGAGAGCATAGGATTTATCAGTGAAATTTGACTTGTTCTAAAGCTTCATAATTAATTTGATCTTTTAGTATGATTTCTTGAATATTCTATAAGATAATGCTATCTTATAGAATAGATATCGTTTTAAATTGGAATTTAATTTGATAATTTCTAAATACAAATTAAAAATCGCATTATTTTTACTTCTCGATTATTTTTGTGTTTTCAGATACTTTGAATTAGCAATTTTTATCTTATCACCTTAATTTATTGCCGAAAACGTACTCAATGAGGAAGGCAATAAAAAATTTACATTAAAAAAAACTCATAAGTGTTTATAATGATAGTGAATTGTAGATTTTAAATTGGTGTCTTCTTGTACAATCATTTTATTCCAATTTCTGTACTTTTTATCTATCGAAATTATTATTTGAAATTGTAAAATTTTTAATTATATTCTGCAAAGAGATAAAAAAAATCATCCATTATATTAAACTTTTATTTGGCATAGCTACTCAGAGGCAGCGTATCTTTGCTGGCTTTTTGAAAGATCTATAACTCCGAATACTTTACGTGGATATTGTAAGCATGTTTTTCGTACACAGATTCTTAAATAATAATAATGAAAAAATGTTTAAGTAAATTCTAAGAATTAATTGATTAAAATAATTCTGAAAATATGTAAATATATTCTACATATCTTGCTTACTTAGTATGTACATCTAAAACATTTTGACCATTTGCCAATTAAAGAAAAAATTATTTGCTAGCATTTTTATTTATTTATCAAAAGTATATTAATTTTTAAAAGTTAAAAAGATGAAAATAAATTTTTTCTATCAGTTTTATTTTAAAATAGTCATTTGCTTCACACACTGTTTTCTCTTTGAATTTTCATTTTGACCCCGCCAGTCTTAGTTAACTATCATCTTAATATTTCTATCTTTTTAGGACCTTATTAGATTTCTTGCAAGCTGTGAACACTTGGTAGTTTGAAAAAACAAATACGATTTATTTAAATTAAATAACGGCTGTACAATATTGTTTTTTCAAAAATTATTATTTTTAACATCAAAGTTTGGGCTCTTTTGCACACAATGACAGCTATTATTAAGACTTTTTTGGTCTGATGACAGAATCTCAGTTCTGAAATATAATGACTGAGAGAGAGAGTGGATTTATACGTAAAATTTGTCGTAAAATGACCCCATTCAAATGGATCCAATAAATATAAAACCTAGATTAATTGAGCAGTGTCCAAAATTATGAGGTCCATCGCAGAATAAGCATCGTATATCTTACAAATGGAGCATTTATCAAACTTCTTGTTATTAAAATTTCTACTGTTTGAAATTTGACTTCAAGGTAGGCTGATGTTAATATTTGTTTCACCCTGCAATTTTTCTTAACTAATTATGCATCTGCAGCTCTTGAAGCTTCAATCTGCTCCAAAGTTTTATTCTAAAATGTCATAGCCCGATATTTTCTGTTCTAATGATTGAACCGAGCATCTATAATGACTTTCGTTGTGTTTCAGAACGTTCGATAAATAATGAAAATTCTTCTTTGAGGATTCCTTGTTCTTGAAGACTTGAATTAATAGGTACTTCTTTCAGATATCTTTCGGGGCGACATTTTAATGAGGCTTCAGTTATTATCTAAGTTCAAGAAACTCCTAATTAAATGCTTTACTTTGTCGATTTAAAATTTAAAGATCAAATATTCTGAGTTTGCTATAATTTAAAAAATACTTAATCCATAGCATATATATTAATACATATTTTTATAAATTTTTTGTCATTAACAGCATTTTTTAATCTATTTCATAATGGTTTATTATAAATACAAAGCTTCATAAAGTCATTTTTTTTAATTCTCAAAAAGAGGAAACTTTTCATATGGAATCAAAATTATTCAATTCTAAATTAAGGGAATTGCAAACATCTGTACCATCAGAAAAACTGATAATTCAATTTCAGACCTGTAAAACAGGGGTAGTTTATTAATTACAGAAATATATAATTTGTATAGGTTGGAAAAGTTGAAAGCTTGTAAATTATCTTTTAACAATGAATCTAATAGAAGTTCCTATGGTAGAAAGATAGTTGGTTGCCTTTTTCTCGAAATACGTTTTCTTCAAATTTCGATATACATAGAACACATTTTGTTTAGTACAATAGCATGAAACCTTTTACAATAATACTTAAAAATATTATGCATCTGTAAAATGAATTTTTTTCCTCTTTAATAATACTTAACTTTAGAAGTAATTATCATGCAAAATATTTTGTATTGTTTAGATTTTCAAGTTACACAATGTTCATTACTTAAAAAAATATTTATTATTGGGATATTACAACAAATAAGTTCACTGTAATTATTAAACCTATAAAAAAACAAATACTTTAAGAAATAAATACTTTTTACTGTTTTATAATTAAAATAACTCATTCGTTCTTTAAGTGCTAACTTTTCTATCAAATATAAAACTTACATGCTAAAAAAATCTCTTTAATCACTTTAAAATATTTAACAGAAATTGAAAAATTTAAATTAAACAAAGGCATTTAAAAACTGTAGATTCCTTATCTTTTTTATATCTTTGGTTTGTTCGCAGGGTCTTATGATATGAATGCTCTCATTCTGCGCTGGCATGACGAGTGCGTGACGTTTTTGGAAAGCGTGGAGTTGCCGGAACATTTCCTTGACAAAGATGACGTCATCTGCAAAGCTTTCAACTTGACTTATGAAACATCAGGTAAGTCACAGAAATTTTATAGGATTTTAAAGCTTGTATAGTACTTCGGAAATTTTATGTCGATGACTAAATTTGAAATTATTTTCGAATATTCTGCATTCTTGTAACTGTTAAACAAACTGTCTGGAAATTTAAAACCTAAATTTTCCATAAAAATTAAAGTTTCAAAATATTTTAAAACATTTAAAAAGTTGTATTTAAAAATAAATAAAGATTAGTTTTGTTGCTTTTTACCTTAATATTTTTTATGATTGGAAGTGCAGAGGAAATATTTGGTAAAATTATTAATATGAAAATTTAAAGATTTGTGATGAATTTTTACTAAATTTTCTTATTTAATTAATTTTTAAAGAAATTTTTTTAGAAGATATATACTTTTTTAAATAATAAAAAAATATTTTTATCGCATATGCACTTATACTTGAAAACAACCCATTTATATTGGCGATTATCATTATAATTTGATCTCCATTATTTATTATACACACAAAAACTGAAAACTAAAGCAAATAAGCTGAATTATGAGTATAAAGCTGTGATACATATATTCTCCAAAACTCATATGTATTTAGTTGCTTTATATTGAATTTTTCTTTTTAACATTTGAAAGAAGAAGATATATCTAATTTGTATATATAAGGTATCCCAAAGTGTGAATATTAACTAAATTACCATTACTTAATTAATTAAATGTATGCAGGATAATTTTATGATCCTGGAAAACAATTTTAAGTCGATACAATTTACTAATACATTTTTGTATAGAAATGTATAGTCAGAAGTAGGGATTGCAATACCGGTATACCGGGATACCGAATACCGGTATTTTGAGCCATTTGTACAATTTTGTAATACCGGTATTCACAAGTTGAAATACCGGTTTTTCGGTATTTACTAGAAATTTTTAAAATTGTCTCCACTATATGTTCAGGGATCGCGAACATAGCAATATAGTATACGTTTTTGTTTTTATGTCTCCCTAACTGGCGAAATTAACTAATTAATGGCTTAATTAATTGCTTAAATCTAAATGAGCGAAACATGGATTATCCCTGAAAGAAGAAATTGTATCCATAATGACTGATAGAGCAACAGTTATGAAAAAAGTTGGGAAGTTGATTGGTGCAAATCAGCAATTCTGCTATGCTCATAGAATTCAGTTAGGAGTAATAGATGTATTATATCAAAAAAATAAAGAACAGAAGAATCCAAATACTGTGGATATAGAAACTTCGGATTCCAACTTTGAAGAGAGTGAGAGTGAGAGTGATATTGACAATGAAGATAATAACAATGTAATTGTTGAAGAAGATATTGCTAATGAGGATGAAATATTAACCCATCAAGAATTACTTCCTATAATTTATAAAGTTCGAAAAATTGTTAAGATATTTAAACGTTCCCCTATAAAAGATGACATATTGCTAAAATATTAGATTTTAAAACACATTGGAACCGTTTACTCCTAACAGCACACATCACTATCTGAAGATTATATATTACATTGAAAAATCGCACAGAAGAAAGGCATATTTAAATAGAAAATGTCTTATGGTATTTACATAATTATAATGATTTTAAAAATGAAAATGAAAAAGAAGAAAAGAAAATAACCAATTCATATCTGATTAAGTTTATAGTAAATTTTCTTAAAATATTTTGCCCACAAACCTATCCACATTCAGAAGAACTCGGTTCAGTTATCGAAGATTATGATGATACTAATGTCGATAGTGAAAAGGAATTGTCTCTTGAACAAAAATCAGAATTAGCGATAAATAAGAAAATTTCAACGAACCAAAAGATAATACAAAAATCAGCTATATCCAAATTCATCCGATAAGAAATCGATTTATTTGAAGATGAGGGATTTAGAGGTAAATACTTGGAAAAGTATATCGCACATTGCTAACAGTACCACTGACTTTCGTAGATGCCGAAAGAGCGTTTTCGAAGACAGCTAGTAATTTTTGCACAAAATTACTTTTCAGGCTAAATGACAGTACAATCGATGCATTATGTTTTTTAAGATCGCATTTCAGAAATTTGTATTAGTACCACAGACTGAACAGTGATATTTACAAATTTTTGTGATTTAAAAATGTTGTTCCTTTACTTTTTTGATTCTTTATATACTGTTATAATTTATAAGTTACTAATTATTTTTTTGTGATATTTACCCTTTTTATAAAACTGGCAAATAAAGCAAAGAAACACCTGTGTTTACTTTCTTTTTCTAAAATTTCTAATACCGGTATTAAAACCGGTATCCCGGTATTGAGATCTAAAAAATACCGAATACCGGTATTGAAATTTGGTTCCGGTATTGCAATCCCTAGTCAGAAGTAACGCGTTGAGGCACGAGCTCAAAAGATAAGACATAAAAAACCATTTTTTTATTTACAACTAATCGCAAAGTGCTTCTTTTCAGCAAAGGTTACAATAAAAACTGAGAATTGTGATCGCCAACAGTAATGCAAATTAAACAACAGTGATAGTTTTGCAGTATTGTCGGTAGAGGGCACTAGTGAGCCTGGACATCCATTACCTGATGAATGTGAGGGAAACTGTCATTTGTATCTCTGCTTTCAGCCGTGCTGGGATATTTTAAGATTAATGTAAAGCAGGCAGACATCTGTTATAAGTGTGCTGCTAATAGGAATGATAGAACAGCGCTATGACTGTATCAGTAACGTTTTTCGAACAAGGGTATGCTGAATCCCAAAATGTGTGAGCAGTTGCAGAGGCATTTCTATGAAAAGGGTTTTTTCATCGACAGGTCTCAAGAAAGGACTGGAAGAAGAGCTGTATGACACCCAAACATGGAAAAACCATCTTGAATATTACGGATGAGATACCCCACACAAATTACAAGAGCTATTGTACGTCTTGTACATATAAGTCAGCCAATCATTTGGAAAACCTAAAATGAAGAACTTTACACCCATTCCATATTCAGAAAGACTATGCTTTACAAGAAATTTATTTATCTTCGCCCGTAGAATTCTGCCACTGGTTCTTGCGGCAGTGTTCGTTGTATTTGTATTTGACAGCTGACAGCTATGTACTATTCATAAATGAGGTAAAATTTAAGCAGAAGGTTTTATTCAATGTGCACAATACACATATGTAGTTAATAGAACATCCATTCGTTCACATGCATTCTAAAAACTGCGATTTTTGATAGCAGCGAAGACCGAACTCGCAGCAGTTGGGTTCATAACCGAGTAACAAGACTTCAAGACAAAAGTGATCATTCCTGTCTGGGAGTTGTTATCTGGCTTATAAGCTTCACCACAAAACTCTTCTATGTGAATGTTAGGTATTGAGAACAATTTTATGACATCCGTAACTCTTACCATCACAACTCTGTTCTCTCTTATTATATTTTTTGGAAGAGGTTTCACCAAAATTTCTGTAATATATTCGATTGCCGTTCGTAATCAATTGTAGTTTCAGTATGATAGAACGCCAGCCCATTTCAAGGTTGTTGTCCACAATTACTTGGTTGTTGGTTTTGTGGAGCGATGGATTGAGCTACCTCAATAACTAGATTTATCGAGTATCGGTTATTTGTTGTGAGGACATCTGAAGGTAATCATTTACAAGACTCCAGTTGACTGAATTATCTCGTTGCTAAACTATTCGTTGTAGCTGAAACATGTGTGAATGCCTGATATCTTTGAAAACGTTTTGAATTTTGTACTCCTTCATATCTTGCTGTTGGCAGGCACAATTTTGAGCCTTTATTGTTAGCATTGTTTCAAAACACTTTGCAATGATGTTGAAATAAACAATTTTTCCCTTTTTGGACCTCGTTTCGATTGTGTGTGTTCGTGATTCAGCTCATCTCTTCAACTGTTGATGTTTTTTGATACATTAAATTGAGTAAAAATCTCCGAAACTTCATTTATTTATTTTTAAATTTAAAATGCGCGCAAAAATGAAACACAGAATATTTGAAAGATATTTTATTGCTTTGTAAAGTAATAGAATGCGATTTTTTTTAGTTTCATTAATTTTTGTGTGTTTTCATATTTAAGTGTTTCAAACGCAATGATTCGAACCATTGATCCCACCATTTGTTTCTACGTTTCAAAAAGAAAAAAAAAATTATAGCTCAGCGACTGGATCAAATTCTACTTCAAACAACTACCTGAATTTTTTTTAAAAAAATATTCAAAAATTTTAAATACTCTTGTACAATATTCATAAATTACTACTCAACCCTATATCTGACTAAACACATATGAAACGCTCTTCATTAGTTCAGCCAGACTCTAACAAATTCCAATTTGTTAGTGATTAATGATTTTTGTAAATAGGATTGTTCATTGAATTTGATGTTTATAAAAAATTTAGTTTCTATAACTGTTTATAAATAGAAGAACCTTTACTATTAAAATTATCATTATAAAGTAAACTTGCTCGATCTAAAAAGTTGAAAAATGTTAGTGAATGACATTAATAAGAGTTCTATATTTTTTCTCATATGATGCTGTTGTGGTATAAAGGTTATTTATAAATTGTAAAAGATAACCAGAATTTAATACAAACATCGGATACATTTAATAAGTCACCAAAGATTTTGCAAGCAGTATGTTCAGAAGAAACATCTCGCCAGAATGGCACACAAATTTTAGACTGAAAAGCAGGAAATAAAGCTTCCGAGGCAGTTTTATTCGTTTCGCCAAGATAAACTTTAAGAGAAAATTTTTATAAACAACTTTTCATGGAGAGTGGAAGTAGAGTAAGGCAAGTTTTCTTTGCATAGATTTAGTGCGGAGGAAATAATTATGTTTTATGTGTTATGTTTTCAGACAAGATTTGAAATTTGGAGTAAATTTTATGATGCGCATATACAATAGAAAGCTTAGAAAAAATTAAAAATTTATACTATGCACAAATCTTTTATATACAATAACATTCTGGAATTTTTTGTAGTTTTTGCTGAAAGCAACAATTTAGAATAATATTTTTAAACTATCAGTTTTTTTCAGAAATGTGAATTAATAATTAGATATTACATTTTCTGGAAATGTAAATATATGTTTTTAAAATAATTTATTAATGTTACTAGTATAATTTTCTATAGATTTATGCTTAATTCTAGGAATTCTCATTCTAAATTTTATTGGTAATTATCTTTTCCACTTTCTCCAGATGCTCAGTTATTCCTACTTTCCTATATATGAAGAAAGAGAAAGTTTTGGAGCTGTCAAAAACTTCACTTTAACTAATCTCCACGTTTAAAATCTCATCAAGTCTGAAAAAAATAGAACATTTTTTTTAATTATGTCTATTAACGCTATATCTTAAATTGAAAGAAAATGCGACACATAAATTTTGGTATGTGATCTTTCCTAAATGAAAACTGAAGATTTAAATCAAATTTTGAATAAAATCAATCAGAGAGGTCTGTCAGTCTTTCTGTCCACTCGTGTGCATATGAAAAGGATAACTCAAAAGGAATAATTTGATAGATAAATTTCAGCATATCACTCTATCATCATAATAATTATTATATATCAAATTTTGCATCATCTCCCCAAATTAGTTAACTATTTGTTGGCCTATTCATATGTTTGATAGCTCGAAAAGGCGCATCAAGTTACACAAATGAAATTTGGTAAGCAGTCATGATACCAAAATGGTAGATCTGTTTCAGATTTTGGATCTAGTGGATCAACAGGAAGTGGTCCAAATTATTTATTGATTTTCTTTTCTCTATGTTGCTTACTTACTGTAAAACAAATGATAATATATATTAGTAAACGAGAAAGTCAAGAAAAAAAGTTATCAATTAATAATAATTAATTAATCACATTAATTTATCATTAATTAATTACTCTTTTTTGTTTTCATTCTATTTATATATGCATTTTGTTTACATTGGATATTTTTCTAACTTTGGCATTTTATTTAGTTTATGTATTTTTCCCATTTATAAGCATTCGACTGTCCGTGTTATGAATTTTAAATGAATGAATAAATTATCAATTTAATTTTTGATTGCGATGGGCTATATTTCAAAAACCTCTATTAAAATGAAGATTATGAGACAAAAGCAAGGGTATGATTCTTGCATCTAATTTAAGATTATTGGGAGATAAGATCCCTTTCTCCCATCCATACTTGTTTTCTTTCACTTACAGTATTACAATTATAAGGTGATTAGAAATCCTGTACATTAATTAAGCAAGAAGCAGCCAAACTACTATATTAATATAAAAGTTAATGGAAAGTGCAATAAGTGTCAAATTGCCAATAAAAATAAAAATAATAAATTTCAGGCCACTAAATATGTGTTCAAGGTCAGTGCTGCACAATAACTGATAAAATGAGAATATTAGCATGGATAATCACGGTATTGGCTACATTCTCTAGTCTACTCATCATTTAAGCTCAACTCATTATTATAAGTTTCAATTGAGAATGTATTGGGCACTTATAATCTTTTCATGTTTGAAATTTCTGCATTTATGACACAAAAAAATGCATTTAATATATTTTTCATTTTTAATTGTAACAGACAGCCCATGTTCAAAGGATAAGTACCTTCTTATAAATATTTTTACCCATAATTAATTTTCGATTATGTAGTATAGTAATGTTTTACATTGTTGAATATTCTATGACATATTTCTTCTGAATATACTTACCAAAGATTCAAATTCCCGATTTATTTCAATATTTTTAATTCTAAAGAAAAATTATATTTTCAAATAAAAATGTTTCAAAAACTTAAAAATTGTGCATTGTATTGTTCTTTTTGTACTGGATCACGCTCCCTCTGGAAACAATAACAATTTCTGTTGACATTACCATGAACAACATACACTATTAGATATCATGGATGCATTGGTATCATTCAGTGTAGCTTATAGTAGTGTTCATAAACGTTTGCTTACTTTCTTAATATCAAACAGTTTTGTTTCCGACAGGTCACTTCAGTGGATTAGTGGCTCACTTGAGATTCCGGAGGGAGATACCTTACTACTTGATGGAAGTGTATTTGCCTATCAGTCTGCTGGTCATCGGATCCTGGCTATCCTTCTGGTTGGACGTCTACGCCGTTCCCGCCAGGACTGCTCTGGGCATTACCACCATACTTACTATTATCACTAGTTCCAGAGGGATCAAAGAGTCAATTCCGAGAGTGAGTATTTGTCTATAAATTAGAAAAAAACAGCAATAAATATCGATTCTATTCTGTTTATAAGTATTACAGGCCTAGTCAGAGGTTCGTTTCATTAAGGAAACTAATAATTTTTGTCTATGCATTCGGAAACTACAGAAGTTATTTTTATAAGTTTCTTAGAAATACGAATTTCTCTACCGTTTAAAAAACTTTCGGAAGATTTGTGGAAATCTGTAAAAAAAGTCTATAAAATGTAAAACAGACTATACTTTTCTAATGTTGAAAGAAATGAGTGAATAAAAAGTTTTAATTAAATTTATTTCATATTATTTCGAATATATTATAAAAGCACAATTGTGCATCTAATTTTCTAATAATTTATTTCGTTTATTCGTAACACTGAGCTCGAAATTAAGTTACAAACACGTTTTACACAACTATTCAAGATAGGTGCAACTACTATTTAAAACCGTTGTTAAACATCATGTAATGATAGTAAATTCATTGTAAACGTCTATTATCTGTTACTTTTTTAAAATAAAATTTTAAGAGTATATAGATTGACAGTATTTTTAAATTTGGAGTTTAATCTATACAATATTATTTTTACAAAGCAATTAGCTACATATCAAAATTCCAGACAAATTTGTTGTGCCAGCAAAGAAAAAAATGTTTTTAGAATGATATTATCGAATTCATAGAAAGCATTTCCAAAACACAGGTATCACAAAGGAAAGATCGGCAAAGTCATCCGAAGGACCACAATGCCTATAAGGATTAATTGATCACTTGAAATTTCTAAAGAATGATAACAAGAGCATATCTCTCACAGTACCTCGCTGTTACTTCTGGAGCAAAGATTTCAACTAAATTATATGCAAAATTAAGGAGTCGGGTCTTTCATCCGTAACCATTAGCACGTATCACGCCTCTCTTGGGAAAGTACAGAAGATTTGCCCGTCTTTCATGTAATTACGAACATCATCCGTAAATACAGAAAGATCTGTTCATCTTTACGGACGAGTTGAAATGACTGGGAATTTAGTAGCAGAGTAATTCTCAAAGAACCATAATTTGACAGAAAATGAGGCTTTTCACATTCTTTCCAATATCAGAATGGTAATAATTTTTTTCTTCCGAAGTGAAATCTTTGTAAAGCTAAGTGGTTTGCCACACTGAATGATCAGTAACTCCATTTTCAAAGTGGGATCTTGTAATGCTAAGTGGTTTGCCACAAGCCTTATTAGATTTTGGAAATATCAAATGTTATGTTTCTACCATTTATGGTTTAATTTTTATGTCCGAAATAATTTTATTCCTATTTATTTTGCTCTGCTGTATCAGGCTATGTTCCGTTTCAGCTTATTTTGTTATGTTACTTGTTGTTTGACGGTACAGGGTATGTATGTACAAAATTTTAACAAAGCAACCCAATATAATTTGAAATATAGATATCAGATCTTTAATGTTTTTAACATCAGTTCTGACACCAATACGCATATACGTGGGAGAACAGTTCATAGAAACATTGTATTTAAAAACACATTAAAATCATACGTAAACCTACATTTAATGCACTGCAATTATCTTAATTTTATTTCACTTAAAAATTTCAGCATGTTAACAACAGACAATAAAAATATTTTAGGCAAATTATATGTTTTTTTTTCCTTTTAGAAACTCATAAATTCTTATTTACAAAGTTATTTTCAATACTTAAATTATTCTGCTCTTGCATATTTATGGTGTGCTGAAATGTAATTGATCATTTTGCTATGGCTAAAAATATTTAAGGCAAAATATACGCTTTTTTTATAAATTTATAAATTTTTATTTACGCATTTATTTTCAATATTTAAATGACTCTACAATTACATATTTATGGTGAGCTGAAATGTAATTGACCATTTTGCTATGGCTAAAATTTCAGTTTCAGGAATTTCAGATACAGTGTAACGAATTATATTTTTGGAATCTTAAGATATAAATCTTGCAGAATCAAAATATTTGTCTTTTTCATTGGAAACATGATTATGAAAGTCATATTATAAAAATTCTTTCAGTAGAATTTGTATCTCTAATTGACATTTTCGTTTCAAAATGTCAATTAGAATAATTGAATTCATTTTATTGTTCTTCGTTTCAAATATAATTAGTATTGTAACCATTTGTACTTAGGTATCGTACGTGAAGGCAGTCGACGTATGGATCGAGACCTGCACATGGCTCGTGTTCTGTGCCTTACTCGAGTTCCCTTTCGTCAACTTCATCGCTCGCAAGGGCAAAGAGAACGATGCCCTGGCACTCGCGGCCCAGAACAACTCCCGGATAGCGGCATCCAACAAACTATTCCAGGTGACCCTCTTTTTTTTCCTTCTAAGAAAGTTATCCATATTTTGAATCAAACATTAAAGTTTTTACTATCTGAAAAACAAAGCAAATACTAGAATAAGTAGACAATTCACTCTCGAATTGTGGCTGATATTTGGGGAAAAAAACCCGAATCCTGAGAAAACATAGATGCTGTTTGAACAGTCTATTCATGTGTATGTGAATACTGCAATCCACACACATTACGAGACAACTGAATGAAATTTGTTTTGTGGCACTCATGCCAAAATTCGTTAATATATGTCAAGGTTTGTGCCGAATCTATCAATGGAAATAAATTCTTTTCAAATAGTATGTTCTTTTGGCTCATGAAGATGCACGATTCACATTATCATTCTTTTTAATAATTGTGTTAACATTTTCATTGAATAAAAATAATGTATTGATTTTTAATTACTGGATTTAACTCGTTTAGCTCCATTTCGCCACCAGTTCAACTTCGGTGGTGAAGCTGAACTTCCTGTTCCAACCGCATCAGTCACTTGTGAATGACTTTAAATTTGCAGTACAAACTACAACAAGCAACCGATGACTGACAGTATAAAATACGATATCATACGATTCTATTAATAAGTTAATAAATATGCCTAAATTTTCCTTATCAAAATATTTTAATGGGTTTCAATCAAACACAGTAAAATTTTTTTGAGTAAAATGAATATAAACATCGAGAACATTGATGGAGATTATGGTCAAATGGGAAGAAAAACAATATCGATGTGGCATTTAACGTGTTAATCACCTGAGCGATAAAGTTTCTCCCTCCATTAAAAAAAAATCACAATGTTTGTCCTAAAATATTTTGTATTTTGCTTGGCGCATAATTAAATTATTTTAACTTATTAATTTTTTCCCCTTACCATAGTATTTTTCACACTGGATTTAAATGTTAATTAAATCCAAAATTCTAAGTGCATGCTATTAAATTCATTGTAAGAATTTAATCTCTTTTGATAGAATTTTAACAGAATTATAAAAAGAACACACGTTTAAACGTCATGCAACTGCTATTAATCTATTTTTAATCCAAATCCAGTTTTGGAAATCTAATAATTCATTCCGGCCTTTAGGAGTATTTTAACTGTTTTATAAAATATTTGCAAAAGTTAAAATTTTTAACCTGATGTCGTTATATTTCATAAGTAACTCAACTCACCCAGGTTCATTCATAATTTTGGCAATCGTTCTGTGCTTTTCCATTCCTAGATTTTCTCTTCCATATTACGATTCCGGCTAAAAGTTTTGCGCTCACATGCCCATATTATTCCAGTGTAGCATTGATCTTTTCCAGTATGCTAGGTGGTAATCCTATTTAAGTTTGACGTCTATATGCGTCATCGCTTGCCTTTTAAAAGGGGGCTTGGGGGATTTCAAAAAATAAACTCCGTAGTTAACTAGTTAAGGGCAAAGAGAAAACTCATAAAATAGAATTATCCGCTATAATTCCAATTTTTTAATTCTCTATATCAATTTCGTCTCCTTTTTTGTCCTCCAATGTCTAGAGCATCTTAGAACTGAAATTCATACACTATTTAACACATACGCGGCCATGATTCAGGCCTGTGATTTGTATATCTAACTATATGCTATATTTGGCCCAATATCTAACTATATGCTTACTTCTTTGCTATTTGTTAATTGTAGTAGATAAGAGAATATCTAATTAGATATTAGATATGAATCACATGTGATTCACACTGTGAACAATCTGTTAAAATAAGGACATATAAACTAATCATAGGTGTATTCTATTCGCATAAAATTCTATACTGTATAAGAACTTTTACTCTTATCTGAATATTGGTGACATGGCAGTCAACATGTTAATCAAAAATATTTGAAATTCAATGAATATCTTCTTCCAGAATGATTTTTATTGCCTGTATTTCTAGGTTGTAAGACAACCATCTGCCACCCACAAGGTAGCGGCGTCGTACACCAACGGCCCTCTCATTCGCCAGTTCGGCGACAGAGTCACAGAACGCCCAGTTGAGGATCTGACCCCACCTCCCGATGATTGCTGCAATCTCTACTCCAAGTTGACCGAGCAAACAGCTAAATCCATAGACAAAGTTTGCAGAATACTCTTTCCCTGCGCCTTTGTCATATTCAACCTCATCTACTGGTTCTCGTGGGCTCCGTAGCTTTGTCTCCCAATTTCTGTGGGGTGAAAAGTGTATTTGAAATTCACATGGTAGATGTGTAGATAAATGGTGCTTTGTATAAGATAATGTGGCGCCAAGCATGGTTGTCCTTAATATGAGATGTATCCTAAATGTATTTTTACTTTTATATTTGAACAAAAAATCCTATTTTGTTGTCGAACTCCCTTTTTCAAACCTTGCCAAATCAGCCCTATACTGTGCTTGCAAAATTAGTCCTGAACAGTGATTCATATTTTTATCACTGTCATTTATGTTTTTTTTCACGTAATTTCGAATGCTTGAATAACTGATTAATTACGTATTTCGTTTAATATATTTTCATTTGAAAAAGAAAATTTTTAGTGAAAACCTTTTATTAGCTAATTACTTTTATTTAAACTAGTAAATTTTAATTAAAAATGAAGTTCTGCATTAAATTCTTTAATTTTTATTCCAGAATTTTTGTATATTCATTTATTATACAACTTTTGTTGAAAATAGTTTTACGGTATACGGTTAATTTGGTTCAAAAGTTTTTCAAAAAAGGGAGAGCATTTTAAATCAAAATTATGATTAGTCGTTTCTTGAAAAATAATGTTTTAGTTAAATTTCGATATTAAACGAAAGCTATATCTTTGTATATAAATAAAAATGTTGATTGATGCTTTTTAATTTTTCTTCAGTTGAGATAACAATCAATTAAGTATTTATTATTTTCTGAACATTGTTTTGTGTTCTTATAATTTTTAACTCATTATGATTCAGCAGAATTTAGATTCATGAAAGAATCAATTAAACATAGGGTATAAGGAATCCTTTTTTGTAATGGAATGGAATATAATTTATAATATGAGGAAATAAATGTTTAAGCAGCTTGGTTAACAAAATTTCTGAATTTAAAAAAAAAATTAAAAAAAAAATAGAAAAATGAGAAGTTTATTTCAAAAATAAAAATCTTTTATTCTTTTTCTAAGGACTTTCATCATATCAATTGATGCTATAAGTAAGCGTTAAACAAAATCATAATTCTACGGAATAAATTGTGTAGAAATAAATAAAATGTATTTTCTCCTAACTTTCGAGATAATAGCTTTGATTTTTAAAGCAAAATATAAAACTCGTATGTATTGCCATGTTGAAAACGTAAAAATATGGAGATGGAGAAGTATTCGCATATCAAATTACGAAAAACTATGTGTAATAGTCTCTTCGATACGTCTTCGGAGATTACTTATCAGCTCAAAAGCAAGTAAAGCGGTAAAAGATGGTTTTCTAATCACCTATTAAATTACAATTCCTTCAGTTTTTACATTCCAAAAATACATTCTATTTATTTTATTTTGCCATATTTTTTATTTATATAGTTAAATTATGTATAGGATTTATTTTTATATCTATTTATTTATTTTTATTTACTTGTATATATGTATATATTATATTATTTATTTGATATTTCAAATATCGCAAAAATAATGAACACCATAAAACAGTATTGTAAAATATTCTCAGTGCTATGTTATATTGTATAACACCACTTAATATTAAATAATATTATGCAATTATTATATTGATTTTTTTTGTAATTTAAATAATATAATTATCTTTTTCTTAATAATACTTTATAAAATATTAAAACAAATTAAGCAATATGCAGTAATTGAAAGTGTTTTCTCTCATGAATATTAAAACAATATAAAAAAAGGGAAAGAGAGAGGGAGATTAATTTGGAAGGCAGTCAATTTCTGATTTTCTCTGTGATTATTAAGAGACTCATTTATACATCATTTCTTTATATTCATTAAGACATTTTTTGCTGATTGGAGCTATTTTGAGTTGTGTTAGCTTATTAAGATTTTTTTGAATAATATGTTTGATTTTAAATAATCAAAATTGTATTAGTAAAATTGGATACAAATGGATTTTAATTTTGATTCCATAAAATGAATAAAAGCTGGTCAAGGAATTCAGACGAAAAAGATAATGATTTTTGCGAAATATAATGCAATAGAATCTGGAGTTCCAACTATTCCTCATTCTTATATATTCAGAGCAAAATTATAAAATTAAAAAAAATCTTAAATTTTTTTAAAATTGATCAATGATATTTTCCTTGATGGTTATTCAAAATAATGCTTGCTCACATTTGGATTGACAGTTGCTAGAGATTTCGTAGGAAATGTATCTTAGATTTTTGTAAAAAAAAATTTTTTTTTCTTGATATTCAGTTTTTAATAATCCGACACATAAATGTAATATATTCTGCATTTTTTTTGCCAAGAATTTAGAATTAGTAATTTTTTTCTAGTAAGTAGAATATAAGCATTCAGAAATCAAAATGTCGTATATGCTGGTGCTTTTGTCATATTTTATACTCTATCTATGTATATGTTATTATCTGTTCCATGCAATTTGAATTTGAAATAATGTCTTGATAGTAATGTCTTCAGTTCGATAGTTTATTTCAAACCTAGTTTATCTTGCTGCCTTTAGAATATTTAAGTAGTAAAATGAATATTAAATATTTATTCCAATAATGGCATGGAAATTATTATCATTAGAAAAAGCTCCAATCAACACATTTTTTTTAATTAAGTAGAATGCGTATTTTTAGGAAATATAAAATTTCAATTTTATTTATTGTTAGATTTATCAAACGAAAAGAAATTTTTAAATTGTTTGCAAACGCTTTACTTCTCCATATATTTTATTAAAAAAATTACTAAGGACAGACTCAGTGATTAAATTATATAAATAATATCGAGATCATAGTTATGAATAGTAACGCATCAATAAAAATAGATATATAAATAATAAAATTTTTAATTTTTACAAATTTAATTTTAAGAAAGTCTGTTTGTTTAATTAATTTTGAATACAAAGTTTGTAAATAATTTTTCTCTAGCATATGTTAAAAGCTTTAAGTAAAACGGTATAAGAAATTGTTCTACTAATTTTTTAAGGCATAAATGAGAAAAATTATTCTTCTAATTTCAAAAAGTCGAATAAGAAGAATTCTGATCATTAAAAAATAAGAATAATTCTATTAAAAAGGAACCCAGAAAATTATAGAAAAGAGGTGAAAAATCTTTTCTCCCTTTCTTATAACAACCGTAAATATTATTATTCAACTAAATGAAATCACTATTTTGATTTTTCCACAGAAGAATTTCTGAAAACGAAGACAAATTCCTATCTTATTTTTTAGGACAAATCTTAATTTACGACGATGGCAAGTTAAAAAAGAATAAGAACCACCAACCTGCTGATTATGGATACAAATAATATTTTGATAATTTGCGTACTGCGAATTTATATTTATGCATATCAAATTTCTGAAAAACACAAAATTTTGAAACAGAGCTTTCTAATAAAAAATCGATGCAGTTGTTAAGAGAATGACGAGAAATCGTTTGCATGTCATTTCAGTGTTGCTATATGAATACGTAATTAATTCTGGAAATGCCAGGTAGTTGAGTCATCACTACTACGAGCTAAAAATACATTCATTCTTTTTTTCTTTAATTCTTCTTTTTTTTTCTAATTACCTTTTATAAATGAAGAGTTAACTGTTCACAAAAATGGTCACTAATAGAAAACAGAAATACTTATTCAATAAATATCTTTGTTTTCCCAAAAGTTTATGATTCATCCAATTCTCTTTTTCTCAATATCAGAATTTTTCATGACATTTCCTTCTAGAAACATCTCTAAAGACGTTGTTAATTCGTTGTTAGACGTTGCTGTTAATAATATAAATTTCTTCTAACCAGCATATATTCAAAAATATAATTCCTTGTCTGGTTAAAGATATATGTTAAAAACGTACATAAAAGATTCATTCACTGCCAATAGAATTGTATTAAACGCCAATTAGCATTGTGTTTTGTAGTTATGTAATCAATTCTTCTGGAATAAATAGTTTTCAAAAGTGAACCTGTGTTGTTATTTATGATCTTCAAACATATGGAGGATTTTGATAATATGAAGAATGCTTTAATTTTTTTATGACATTATATAGTAATGTATTAGCATAGAAGGTTTGATGAAGCAAATCAAAATATAGCATCATTTAACATTAAAAAAGAATTTTGTTGTTTAATGCAATCTACCGATTGAAGAAGATATGAATTTTATAATTTTATTTTACATATAACTGAATATAACTGATTGAATAGACATCAGGAAAATTACTCATGGGGAAAAATAGAAAACATTATAGTAATTGTCAAACATCTTATGAAAAAAAACCTTTATTTTAAATGATTTTTAGGACATTTTTTAAAATCTCAGTACATTTATGTCAACAAATGAGCAGAATAAATCGATTAATAAATGATTACCTTCCTCATAAAATTAACCTTTTTTTTAATTTATGCAACTGAAGCATATGAGAAAATTCCTCGTACAATTCTTAATTACTTCAGTAGGATACATTCAAAACTCTATAAACATCTGGCACTCATCTAACTTCTCTAGAAAAACTATGGAAAAAGAAATAACTTTCTTATTTAAGAAAGTTTCCGAAGGACACTTAAATCAATATTTTCAAGACAATGATGTACACTCATAGGTTTGTGATGCAATTACTAGTATTTGATAGATTTCATTCTCATTATTAAGAATAGCCTCTAAATAAATATAATATGTTGTCCAAATTTAAATCGGTTATTATTCATTGTCCATTATACTGTGCATTATTGTTTCCGACATAAAGTAGTATCAAAATTCAATTTTTTAAAAACAGTTATGAATTTCCTTATACACACTCCTTTATAACATAAAATCATAGCAGTGCAGATAACATAAATTTATATTCATTAGTATAAATAAATAGTTACTAGACCTTACACAAAACAAATAACAATTAAGATAAACATAAGATTTTCATAATTTATACTACTTCTTTTATTTAGAAAAGCAGATGTTAGAATTGATTATGGGACTGTCGTGCTGTCTACTGCTTTGCTGAAATTACCCATATATATATATATTTCGAAAATGATCGGTATATTTCAAAAATCAATGAAAACTAAACGGGCAACGATAGAAATACACCGTCTGTTACAATATGCTTGGGACAACAGTAAATTTTCAAGCAGACAACTTGCGAAATTAGCTACAATTTACAACAACAGATGGCGCTGCAGGCGATTTGAAAGATATAGAAGAAAACACAGTCTGTGAGTTTGCCATACTCTCCATCAGGGGACTACTCTGCTTCGCAGAGTAGCGCCAGTTCCACTGCTACCATCACACGCTAAGGAACATTGAAAGACCACGGCAATCATGTGAAGCCAAGTCAACTTTCATCAACTTCCAGCCATCTACAGGAGATAGCTTCTGTTGGAAGCGGGCTCTCCTTTAACTTCAACCACTCGTGAGTTTGCCATTCTGTAACTCGTCTGTCTGCTGTAAGCGTGTGCTGTTCACAGATTGCAAGTTTGTTGTGAAAAAGGTACAAAATGCCTTAGAGGACACTGCGAACACCTCGTGATTTATGCAAGATGGTGCTGGACCACATTGCAAAACCGACGTCTTTAATTTCATGAACGAACATTTCGATGATCGTGTGATTGCTTTGGACTATCCCACACATACAGGAAGCGGCGTGGATTGGCCTCTCTATTCGCCAGACATGAACCCCTGTGACTTCTTTCTGTGGGGACACTTGGAAGACCAGGTGTACCGCCACAATCCAGAAACAATTAAACAGCTGAAGCAATACATCTGTTCTGCACGTGAAGCCATCCCGCCTGAGGCGTTTACCGGGTTTTTGCTCATTTCGTTCTGAGACTAAGTTATGTTATTGCTGCGCATGGTGAATATTTGAAAAATATCGTAGTTTAAATTTTTTTAGGCTGCAGCGCCATCTGTTGTGGAAAATTGTAACTAATTTCGCAAGTTTGTCTGCCTGAAAATTTACTGTTGTCCCAAGCATATTGCAATAAACTGTGTATTTCTATCGCTATCTGTTTAGTTTTTATTGATTTTTCAAATATACCGGTCATTTTTGAAACACCCGATATATATATATATATATATATATATATATATATATATATATATATATATATAAGTTAAAAAATTAATATTTCATGACTAATATGGGAAATTTTAATTTAGATTTATTTTAATTTGTATAAATTTATTTAATAATGAATGTCTTGTGTAATACAATTTCTTGTTACGCAGAAAGTATTCCTGCTTTCAAAGTATTTCTCAAAATGTTATTTTGGATTTTACTTAACTTCACCCTAATTGTTAGTCCATCATTTTATCATGTTAATTTCTACTGCCAAATATACAGTCCTTTCTATAAACGATTGGTACTTTTTTATCTCTATAAATTTATACGTTCTGATATCAAATGAAATCAATTTTTGTGATGCTATTTTGTCATGCATTAAATATCATCGTACAAGATGCGTAGTCGAATTCTATGCTGCTGTATCAAGTTTCTTTTGCCTTCGACAAGAGCTATTTCAAATTCCAAAATACTTGAAGAAAACATCACGTAATAGCATTTACTGATCATGCTTCAAAATATCATTTAAGTCATGATTTTTACATCGTAATAATAAAGTTAACCGAGCAGTATGATCTCAGATGTTATTGAATGGTCACTTTATAAATTACTTCCACGATTCTCGCTTTCTTCCTTCGACCATCATTTTTGTTTATAAAAACAAAATTATACTCTAACGATTACATAACTTCTCTTTTGTTACAATAGATGGCGTTACGTTATTAGTCAATGTATTTTTCCCATGATCCAACTTGGAGGTTATTATTAGATGGTATTCGAAGTTCGTGTCGGGAAATTTCGCATTCGTATTAAATTGTTCTGCATAAGTCAATTTTCAAACAACATTGGTTTAAGTAAAATGTATTTACATAAGAGATCATTTTAATGTTACAAAAATATACATTAAAAAGATGCAATTTATGTGGATGAATTCACTTTAATGCATGCAAAAAACTGATTTGACAGTTATGGGTCTCAAAACAGACTGTTCTTAACGCTACTTCGATTACTTGAATATCTTTAAAATATTTTTTTTTTGATTCATTGATTGATTAATTTTTAATTAAAAGTCTATATTTGGCTAAGCCCAGCCAAATGCTAGTTAAATTAAATGAAAATTTTGATGAAATCAAATGTAATCTTTTATAAAAGAAATGCTGAGACCAGGAAATCCATATAGAAATATTTTTTTTATATATATTTGAAACAAATATCCTGAATAGATAAGAAGGCATAGTAATTTTATGGTTCTCTCAGAATTATACCTTGCAACTTCTATATTCAAAGCAAAATAAATATTTACGGAATGTGTAACCCGTTGAACATGATTTCTGCGTTATTATTATAAAATATGACTTGCAATGAAATTAGTCACACCTGCTGAAAAATGAAGGATAGATATGAATTCAGAAAATAATTATGTATGCAACATATCTCGCTAAAATAAAATCATATGAATTTTATAAAAAATGCTTCATTAAACAATTTTTCCTCAGAAATGCATTTATTTTTTTCGTTTATTCCAATGAGCAAATGGAACCTCGGACATTCAAGGGCAATTGTAGAGCTTCTTGAATCTTATAATATCGCTTTTACTCATGAAATATTTAGTGATGACGTCCTTCAAGAACATGTTGTTACGCCCGACCATCGTCTTCAGGTTCCTTCTATCTTTCGAGAAGGTGTAGGAGCCATACAACATAATGGAATCGTAATCGAAGGGGGTTAGTAGTTGGTTCTGATCAGGTTTCAGCTTGAAGAACTGATCGGCCATACCTGGGGAAAAGAAAATTAAATGTCAATGATGGTGCAAACTGTTATACAGCCTAAATACGACCTAATTTTGTTTTACTGTAATTAAATGAGGGAAACAAGGCGTTGCGTTGAAAGAGGGCGTCTGCTACGATCCTCCTATGTGTCACGTGCAGAGTACAAGTTGAGCAATGAGCAATGAGAAGTATTGTACTCATTGCTCATTGTTT
Organism: Argiope bruennichi; assembly: GCF_947563725.1. Taxonomy (NCBI): domain Eukaryota; kingdom Metazoa; phylum Arthropoda; class Arachnida; order Araneae; family Araneidae; genus Argiope; species Argiope bruennichi. Next base: position 141,764,621 of record NC_079151.1, on the reverse strand, counting down.
CAGATTATAACTGCACTGTATGTACAGTATTTGTAAATTGTTCTTAGGATATGCTTAATGTTTTTTTTAAGTGTACCATAGTAAAGATTTCGAAATGTGGGATAAACGAAAAAAAGTTGTAGTGACTATATAGGTGAAATTACGTGCTATACAGTGACTTGATTTTGGTGGAACAACAAAAAATACAGTTTCGGGAAAAAGCAGCTGTGAAAAGTACAAGGGCTGTAAAAAAATCGAGCAGAAATTGAAAAGTACTGCATTTCACAACCTAGTGGAAGTGGAATAAAAGCAAGAAAAACCATGATGAAAGGCAAGCATAATGGCTTAGAGTTTAAGGTTACTTTTTCATATCTGTGTAATCATTTATTAATGAAAAGTAAAATAATTTTGATTGAATTTTCTAAAGAAATAGGTTTGAAATTTACGTTAATGTTTTGTTTATTTTTTCCACATTTCAGTTGGGCATAGCAGAATTTATGACAAAATGCGAATAGTTTATATCCTTTAACTTTCTTTGTATCTTAAAAATTCTTCAAAAATGCAGTGCAGTATATAAACATACATAAACCATCAGTATAGAGCTTTCTATTTTAACTTGACGCGTTACCGGTAACGGCTTCTATGTTCCACCGGGTTGCTACCGCGTTCACAGTCTGCTTGGTTTGGATTAAGTGAAGGTTAAGTATACTCAATAAGAAAATACGTATAATAAAAATGAGATTTGGTATAAAAACTTTGTCTTCTGGTATTGGTGAGCAAAGAAATAGAACTCCGGCTTTTTTGTTATCCGGCCTACCCTTCCGCCCCATTAGGCCAGATACTCGGAAGTGTATTGTAGAATATTAATATTTTGAAGAAAGTAGGCGATTAATATTTGCTCACCGGAAATAATAATACAAATAGGATAGTGTTGATCTAAAAATATTTGAATATTACACTATAATGGAAAACAAAAGATTTAAACCATAAAAACGTTCATATAGTTTTTTAAAACTGGTATCAATAATTACGATTGATAACTACTTATGTGGTAATCATGATAATAAATCGCAAAATGTTTTAGATTTTATTACAGCGTCGCATTCTTTTGCTTCTTGTAAGAAATGCGATGCATTAGGTAATTCATAATATATGCTTATAATTGATTATTAGCGTATATTTATCTAATTTAGATCTAACAAAGCATGCCAAGAAGTATTTCAGATTATTTTACACTAAATTTTAAAATTTTTGGGAATCTTTTCAAACTTGAAGTAAGTGGTGGAATTTTTTCTTAATGATTAATCACGGTGAAGAAACTTTATTACTAATTAATGAATGATGTAAAAAGGTGTGATATAAAGTGTATTTATCACTTTCGTTAACATCATGTGTAAGCGCTGAAACTCCCATTCAATGCATCGATATCTTCCACTCTCTTGTCAAAGTTCTCAGCGAAGAGAATGCGGCGGAATACATTCCGGTATTTTAATGACATGTGGATGAAGATTGCGATGCATATTCGTTTCGGAATTTAATCGATATCGTAAATGTTACTGATTTCCAAATAGACTTAAAATAATTTTCTAAAATGTTGATTTTTTTTCCTTTTTTCTTTTTTTTCCTTGAGTAGTCGAAATTGCAGCATTCAGGGAGTTTTTCTACTTAACTCTTTAAACAGTGACTCAAATAAGTTATCTAAATTTCTGACTATTATTCTTCATGAAAATTTAGAAACTCTTATCTTGCTACTCCTTGCATGCATTATAAAAGATGTACACTAAAGTTTCTTATGTAGAGGAGACCGGGACAACTAACAAAAAATAACTTTAATAAAAAAAATAACCTTACAAAAATAACATAGTGTATTGTAGGCATATTCGTATTACTCGAACTTCAATGCTTTACGGATACTGCTGATTTTCCACACGTAAGATAATAAACATATTCTTCATAAATAATAAACATTCGCACTGCGAAGTTTGTTTGTTGGCTGTTGTTCGTGTATTTTGGTCATTTTTTGCTGTATATGTCTTAGACAGTACTTTCTTTATAATTATTATAGTTTTGTTAATATTGCTAATTTGATGACGTCATCATCATGCCACAAATTTTTCTTTTTGTTTTTTGCTTGGTGTCTGCGTGTATTTATTACTTATTCGATGCAATTTTCTTGATTCATAAGCTGTTTCAAACCCTATTCAGTCGTATAAACCTACAAACCGTATTTTAACCATATAACTTTTGGAATATATACTATTTTTAAACGGAAACACATAATATAAATCAATAACATTTAGAAACAAAAAAAAGAAGGAAACCAGGATGCAAAAGTAATCACTACTAAAATGCTAAAATTGATCTCCTGTCATTCATGATTTGATCTAAAACTTCCTTAGAAAATACTGCATAATTCTTACATGTTGCGAGATATATTTTAAACCTTCATCAGAAAAACCAAGGACAGGATGATTCAAAAGCTACACATAGTGACACAAAGGATGTTCAAACTTAGGAAGGTAAAGTATGTTCAATTTTTGATCACAGGGAGAACTTAATTTTGAGTTGAATTAATTTACTGTGAGCTAGAGATTTGAACATAACTCTTTCAATATAAGCTATTCGAGAAAATATATCCGAAAGTCCTTTATTAATTTGTGTACTATCTTATATTGTTTAAAAATAAAAATGCATTAAACTTTTATCAAAAATTTTCATCTTGCCCAGTCAGAATTTTATCTTTTTCTATCATCTTTTTAAAATAAAAAAATTATGTTTATTATATTAAAATAAATTTTTATGTAAGAAAGATGAATTTTATATGACAATATAAGAAAAAACCCTTCTAATAATATAAGTAAAAAAATAATTTGCGTCATAATCTGAATTCCTTAAAAATGGTCAACTGGTTTCATTAAAAATGGTATCATTGTCATCATGCGCACTTACTTCTTTAATTCTGAACATCAATGATTACAATGCTAGCGGCGGAGTATAACAAATGCATTTTTTATAATGTTTTCTTGCAATTAATGGGAATCTGGTGGTCTGTGGTTCATGGGGTTTTGTTCAGAAGCACATCGATTAGAGATACACGATTCCATCTGAGTTGTTATCAAATGAACAAACAACTTAAATCCGATGAGATCAATCATTATACCGTTAGTATGGTGTAGAATCTGGAAAGGGGGTACATTCTAGGTGTCCTCCTATTTTCTTCACCATGATATAGAATTTCGAAATAGCTTCTAAATAGCCCTCTATTTCTTTAAAATGCATGTTATTTAATCTATAGATATACAGGGTGTTTATAAAGTCCTGGACCCATTTTGATGTTTAATAACTCATAAAATAATAAAGATAGATTTAAATTAATAACATAAATCTTTAAATAGACTCAAAAAGTTTCATGACCCTTGTCAATGAGCTTCCACGTGTGCCCACTTCGTCGCACGGAGAATATCAAGTCGATAGTCAATTTCTCGCCAGGTAGCGACAAGCATGTCGGCATCCACAGAGCCATTTGCGCACATTATGGCGATTAACAATGCCAGAAACATGAAAGGATGCTTCATCGGAGAACATTATGCTCTTCAGAAAATCAGCAGCATCTTCTATCCTTCTTAGCATATCTGTTGCAAAGGCCATCCTCCTAGGCCTATCGTTCGGTTCCAAAACTTGAACAATTTGAACTTTGTATGCATGCAGTATTAATTTTTTCTTAATAACCTTGTACACCGTCGAAATTGGCATATCCAATTCTGTTACCGCTGATCTCACAGATATTCTAGGATTGTGTAAAAATGTCTCTCTGACACGCTCAACATCAAAATCACTTGTGCAAGGACGTCTGGAACGTTTCTTATCTGCGATACTTCCAATTTCTAGAAAATTCTTTTTCCACCGCAAGGTGCTGTTTTTGGATGGAGGATCTTTTTGGTAAATTCTTCTGAAATTTCTCTGTGCTTGCACTATCGATTTCGTTTCTATGAACCACCATAAAATCTGTGCTTTCTCTTGTGTTGTATGCATTCTCCTTAATATCCGCTCGAATAAAACATCACATACAAAAGTACTACATAGAACAAACACATCAAAAGTAAACATAACATTGCAATAGTTGCCAAAAACAAAAGAGAGAAAAATGCAATTAATAAGCAGACAATATTTAGAAAAGTACAGATATTTAGACTGGAAAATGAAATTATCTGAAATTAACCACACGCGCACACGATATTTACAAAAGTAAAAATATTCAAACCTGAAAAGGAAAATATATGAGTTATTCCATCAATAAATGCCATAAGTTTGTTTATATCTTTATTATTTTATGAGTTATTAAACATCAAAATGGGTCCGGGACTTTATAAACACCCTGTATATTAAGTAATCTGCTCTTAATCAATATCTCTATACATAATGTCTTTTATTAATATCCTTTATTACATACCTTCCTTGATATTGTCCCAAAATATAGTCAGCCAATCGTCTCTGTCGGATCTGTTCTGTTCGTGAAAGAAGCCGACCGCATGACCCAGTTCATGGATGACAGTTCCCATGTAGCCGCATCCAATACCCAAAGAAAGAGGTTGGGCACCGCCAGTCTTTCCAACATGAGAATAACATCTGGATTCGAAGATGTAACAATTATTTTAGAAGCAGTGCCTTTTTAACTTTAAGAATACATCTAGAAAAAAATCTCTGACATTTTCGAGTATTTGAAAATGATATGGCTTTTCTTATTTCAAACTCTTCAATTTTGGTGGCCAGTTGATTCTTCGTAGATTTTGGTTGTACTTCAATTCAGTTGAATCTTTATGCATACCTTGATATTCAGGATTCTTTCAACAAGTATCAAATTTTGATAAACATCAATTTGTGATAGATATTAAAAGCTTATTAACTAAAATAATAGTTTTACAATCTGCTCTGAATCTTATGTAAATGATCTTTTATATAGAGTTAGGTTTCTTGATATTATAGCTCCATTTAAAATGTAACAATCACGGTAATTTATTTTTTATTGTATGTTATTTTTCACTTTCATATTTTAGAGTAAACTGAGAAATAATAAACAGTATCATTCTTTCTTAACTTCCAATGATGGAAGAAAAACATGTTATTAAATATTTGATTAAATAATGAAAACAGTTAAATTTCATTGCAAGAATGTGAAGTTATGGTGGTATGTAGATTATTATGATCCATGCAGGAAGCAACAGGACGAATGTTTTTAGGAACATTTCTTTTAATAATCACATTCACACACTAAACAAATACAAGACAAGACATTCATGCGCGCGGCTTCACAGTTCAGCGTCACATCTCATTCTAATTACAATCGCAATGTACTATGGGATGACATATGGGATGGCTTAATCAGGTATCGCCATCTAGTATCCAAAAGAGAAGATAAGAGTAATGCAACTGCTACAAAGTATAGTTAAAGACTATGCAAAAGTATTTAAAAATTGCCAACAATCTTGAAAATATTTCCCAACATTCATTAAAAGGACAATTTTCTACATGTTTAAAATTATATAAAACTGCTCATTTAAGAATCGTACATATGACGAAAGAATTAATGCATTTTAAAGAAGTTCTAATTTTATTGAAAGTCCTACTAGACTCAATAATGCCTTGTATCTTCCATTCAATAACTGCTCTAATAAAAGATACAAGGTAGAAATGACAACGACCCATCTGAATGGAGGTCTTTTTATTAGAGAATGCATCTCGAAACCCATAGTATTTAATCCTTTGCATCCAATCCAATTTAAAGGCCATTGTGCAGGATTCAACGTTTTCACATTTTTGTTGGATAACGATTATTATAAAAGCCATATAATAGCAAAACTTTCACTTTATTTTTCTGGAATTATAACAAACGTACAACTATTTCTCAGATATCAAAAGGAATCCCTATATTCATATATGTATAAAAATGCATTTCATTACTTTTCGATGTGCAAAGGATTAAGCTTCCTTTTCAGTATGGATTAGTCTTTGTATAAACATTTAAAATTAAGCTGAAATCGATAAGTGACTGTATCAAAAGCAATAGTTGTATTACTCTCAGGTACTTTACTTTTACATTGAGATTGTGACAAATAAATATGGAAATGGAATTTTCTGTTCAAGACTTTAGAAAGTAAGATATGTGGTTCCTTTCTGTCAATCATAGAATTACTGTTCTTGTCTTCCTTCGTAGGAATAAAACTACCCATCATACATGGGATGACAAAACTTGACGAGATAATGAAACTATCAACAGAGTGATTAGAAATAGTACAAACTGGTTTTGAAATAAATGAAAAAGGTAATGGCTTAGACATTCACCAGCTATAACAGGTCGCAACCTCGCCGACAAAATATGCTACAATAACTGAAATAGCCATAAAGAAAATGTTTATTCTAATATTTAAAAAAAACATGTAAGGAAAATGAGAAGATTGCTTGAGAATCTAAAAATGCCTGATGATCCTTTTTAAAGAATGTAACTTTTCTACTGTTTTAAAGGACACGGATAAATACATAGCAAATAATAAGGTTGAATTTACTTCTGTGATAAAGGTAGGATTTGCACAATGAGATACACTAATTAAAATGAAAAATCAGCGCAAATATATAATGTTTCCAAAACACTGTGATATATTACTGGATAACAAAAATGTGAAAATATTACTGGATAATCAATAGAAGCAGTGGAATGAGAGATGGGATACTTTATCATTATATATGCTGTTTAAAATAGAAATATAGAGTTTTTAATGACAAAATGCAAATACGATTAAAATGCATGAACCTTAACTTTAATTGATTTGATCGCAGTGAAATCAAAAGAATGAAAATGGCACACTTTTGAAAAAAAAAAGTATTTTTAATAATATGCCCTTTCTAATGATTTTACAACGTGCCTCTAGTGATTTCCTAAAGCAGTGATATTATTTTCTGTATAAATTCTTTGTAAGCTTCTTTACAATTTGAGAAAAGTGAGTATAAGAGAGAAAAGTGGGTAGGTTTAGCATCATAATTTTTCAAATTTCTAGCATCAAATCTAAACAGTTGCAAATAATAGAAGCAAACAGAATTTTAATTAACCAAATAATAACCAATTTCCGCTCTTTCTTAGACATAAGTAATGGTTTGTTCAATATACAATTTTTTTTTGGAAACTGCTTATATTTTTATCATTATAGAAAAAATATTTAACTGAAAAATACATATATTTATCTTTCATAACAATGAGAAAAAGATTGTTTAATGATCAAAGCATATCTCCAATGACATAATTTACGAAACTGAATTACTACCAAGAAACTACTAAATATCAAAAATTAAGATAGCAAATATAAATATTAAAAATATTTACATCCAAAATTCTTATGAAGTTTGAAATAATAGCAATTTTGAAGATTATGTAATAGGAGAAATAAGGAATATTATCAAACAGCATATCGTATTTATATTTTTCAATTTTACTTAACATTTTTTTATATAGAATGCATTAAATATCGAAATCACAGTTATCACATGTCTTCACTGACAAAGAAAGAAAACTGTGGTTGACTAAGCTGAAATCTACAGTTATGCTCCAAAGAAGATTTAAAACAGATGGTAAATGTTCTGTCATGGCTACAGAACAAAAACACTCACATGAATTGTACTAAAAAACTCCATTCCAAAACTCCACATTTACATTTTTACTCTTATTTGGTCACTTTTTCACTTATAGAGATCGATAATCAATAATAATTAAAATATATCCTTATTCGAGTTTTGGGAAATATTGAATTTCATTCATTACGTATAGCTAAAAAACATGACCAAAGCGAAAATCTACACATTGTCTAATTCAAATTCATGATATCTGATTTGGTGCCTAGTCAATTAATATTCTTTCTTTCCTCCCACCCAAGGATCATGTTAACTCGATATCTTTCCCGTTATTATTCAGTATCACCTGATTTCGCATTTGCATCATATTGTTCCCATAGAAGTATAGCCGGTTAAACGGATATTTATTTACTTTCATTAGAAATCATTCTTGTTTAAATTAGATAAGTGAAGAGCCTTAGTGTCTAGACTCTCAAAACCTTCAACTTGAATCAGCCACAGCAGAGGAATCAAATAGCAAGAAATATACCATTCATGTGTCAGATGGGAAGAAACCATTCATAGATCGAAGATATGTTAACATTTTTCTAAAATATAGTTTAGATAATCGTAATTGAAAATTTTTAACTATTTAGAGGAAAAATATTTTTAAAAATTCTATTTCAATCCTATTCTGTTAAGACAATTTTTTGCAGAACTGAATACTTAGAACTCATTATCTAAAAAACAAATAAACAAAGGAAGTGGCCTTCTCTAAACTATATAATAAAGATTTTACTCTTCATCCTCCACATTAAATTGGGGACCTTGAGTATAGCCACTAATACCCAGACTGGCATTGATGAACGATAGTTATAAATGGATCTTTGGCTTGAGTCAAGTATATTTTACGGAATGTATCGTTAAAATATGCTTTTTGGATGCCGTTTTGCTCGCCGATTAACAATAAAACTGGTTAGGAAATACAGTTATAGTCACAAGGTAACATACTGAATTTCATTGACTTAAATCATTGCATTTACGTGCCTGCGAATGTGCAAACCGGCTGAAGGTCAATTGTTTGACAGAAAAAAGTTGGTAAGTATCTATATTTTTGATGCTAAGTCTATGTATTAAATTTTGTGTAATTAGCTCTATAAGATTTATAGTGATTGAGTTCACTGGCGTTAATATAGTTAAAAAGACAGATATTCTGTGAAGGGATTAGGATCAAAAGTTGATAGTGGTAGTGGTTGATATAAAGTATCACTGTTAATGTGGTCATAATTCTATATATCAACTTCAACGCTCTTGTTCAAATCGTGTTTGAGTTATCAGGCTCACAGACGGACAGTCAGACATAACACCAAAAATGAGTTTTTCTAACTCAGAGTGGTCTAAAAGTGGAGTTTCATCAAAATTTTGAGTTCAAATTCTTCGACGATTACAATACTTCTTCTACGACCTCTTATACGAGAAAATGGAATGTTTAACAATTTACAATTGTTTTGATAACAAGTTTGATATCCATAAGTTAATAGTTTGAAAATATGAATAAAGTTAATTGTAATGAATATGAAATATAAAAAAAATTAAATTACTTAATTAATTTTCATCTATTTCTTAATATTATTTATGTGTTTAAAATTGTTTAACTATATTTACACAAGAATTTTCAGTTTTTTTAGGTTTCCTTTCTACTGTATCAAACTCTTTGGAATAGATTTCTTGGAAACCACATTTTCTACTTAAGTGCAAATATCAATAATCCTAGAACAATAATAATAATAAATAAATAAATAAAAACGGCGCACAAAAGCAGAAACGGGCCCTCACCCTTGACCTGGAAATATCCTGATATAATCCTTTTCATTTGTTCTTTTTACAAATTTAATGCAGGTATCTCTACCGTACAGCCACATGGCGTTTGTCATAATGGCTGGATCTGTAAGAAAGGAAGACTCTTTGTTTATGGAAGTAATATTAGTTTTTTCTAGCTATATATATTACGAACTTTACAAAAAGTTTCGATAATAAAATAAATAAATACAATTTTGAAAAATTTTCTTCGTTTTCTTTAATTTTTAAAAGATTTATTTGTATTAAATAATTGTATTCAACAAATTACATAATTAAAAGAATAGTCTCTGGTATTTATAATTACAATGAATGTGGTTATTTATAGAGATTAGAGACTACCCTATTCTGGAAAAAAACCTTCAAAGACCAACTAAATCATACATCAACGTAATATCGAAACATCGTCATCGCTTATTATCATAACGAAGATATCTAAACATCGAATGGTGGAATTATCAAATTAGAAATGTAGACTCCTAGATGCTCTGCAGATTTAGAGGATTCCGACGCGTCATAGATTGGATTTCTTGTATATACACTGAGTGGCCAAATTATGTCCACTTCCTCAATACAGTATTGGATCACCTTTAGCCCGTAATACTGCTCGCATTCTTCTTGGCATAGATTCTGTGAGATGTTGGTAGGTGGTAGGAGGAATTTGAACCCATATCCAATGAACTGTTCTTTACAGTTCCTTCAGATTGGATGGCACTGGATCCAGCTGCCTGATGCCGATCTCACCCCACAAAATCTTAATTGGATTGATATCTGGTGATTGTGTGAGCCAACAAAGGCAGGTAAAGTCAGCGTCATGTTCTTCGAACCCTCTGACGACAATACCAGCTGTATGACAAGGAGCACTGTCTTGCTGAAAGTATCCATCTCCGGCACGGTAGACCATTAACATAACAGGATGTATTTGATCTGAGAGAATACTTAAATACCCTTGGGCATTCAGACATTATTCAACAGTAATCAAAGGACTCATGCAATGCCAAGAAAGCATTCCCCAAATCATAATATTACCTCCACCAGCTTGAAGTGTTGTGGCAATGCGGTTGTGGCCCATGCGTTCGTGCTGTTTTCGCCATATCCGAACCCTGCCATCTGCATGGTTTAGTTGAAAACGAGATTCTTCAGACCACAGGACCCTTTTCCAGTCATGTAGTACAATACTTATGCGCCTTTGCAAATTGGAGACGTCTGCTCTTGTTCAAAGCTGACAGCAAAGGCTTTTAAACAAGTGATCGGCTCTCATAGACTATACGGTGTAATGTGCGCCGCACAGTTCATTCAGAGATGTTCGCAGTTGCTCCTTCATTTAGATTCCCCGACATTTGACGTAGTATTGTTGCTCTTCTGTTGGAGTGGGCAACTCTGGCAAGTCTCCTTTCAGCTCGAACATTCAGTAGCCTGTGAAGACCACATGGTTTTCTGCTTGGTATTGCACTCTCGGTACACATTAATAAATGCTTCTCTCGAACACTTCACAAGTGCAGCCGTTTTGCTGACACTGGTTCCAACGCTTCGAGCGCCTACAATCATCCCGCGTTCATACTCAGTTAAGTCACGTTTTTTGTTCATATCTCCGCGCGTAACACAGTGTAATTGATGGTTCACATGCCTTGCATTTCCTTTTTGCAGATATCTCGCCATCTAAATGCAAACACTGTAAAGCAATAGCTCACTTTGCATAAAACTGTCAGTTGGTCATAATAATTTGGCCACTGAGTTTATATTTAGAAGATGACACATTTTAGAAGCAGAATTGATATTTTATTGCTCTTAATTATTGATTCTTTCTTCAAAAATATTTTTATCGTTGATGATGATTAAAATTTAAAACCTAAAGTTATTATTTCTTCTATTATCGCCAGTTCTCTAACTTCAGAATTTTTCACTTTTATGACAACCGTTCTGGACTTTTATGCTCAAAGACGTCCTCCGCCAAGAACGTTTGAATTGATCGAATATTGTGTATATGTCTTTTTTTTATTACAGCCAGTCAAACCGTTACCACAAAACTAAGCTGTATAAACAGGAATTATTGTGGCTGGCTGTTATGCTCTTTAACTATCCAAATTTTTGCATAAGAAAACAACGATCAACAAAGTTTAAAGAATCTTCAAACTGCTGGAAAAAAAGCTAGAAATCTTTTCCACTATTTCTTTTAATATTTTTAAATTTCCAGGGTATTGTAATATTACATTAAAATTAGTATCCGTAATGAGTCTTCGTCTGCCAAATGCAGGACAAGAACGCAGTGTGCGCAGACCTGACACAGAAAACAAAGTTTTGCAACACTTTGCCGATACTTCATCAACAAGCACACGATCAGTTGCAGCTGAACTGGATATTATGTAAGGTTATGTGTGTTGAAAACATGACTTCTTCAACTTGCAGGAAATCCAACTCCTATGCGATAATGATGGCCCATTTCAAGCTGAGTTCGCGCGCTGGATGCTTGATGCCACTCAGGAAGATGCACAATTTTTTGCTAGAGTTTTATTATCAGATGAAGCCTACTTTACGAAAAAGGCTTCTTCAACCGTCATAATGCGCATATTTGATCATTCGAAAATCCTCACATGACTATCTCGTCGAACGTACAACAAAAGTTTAATATTAACGTAAGCAGAGTCATTTATTGGGACTGTATTTTCTGCCCGAACACCTCACCATCTCAAAGTACCTAGTTTTTTTGCAGCAAGACCCTCCGGATTTATTGCAATACCGACAATTGTGCGCCAGAATATTTGATGGTGCACCAACACATCTTAGTTCCATTCGTGAAATCTGACAAGTTGCTTGCGAATGAAGTTTAACGGTCATCAATTCTACAAAGCCCATTAATGAATATTTGCTGGCTGTTTTTATTTTTCTCGAGAGCATGAAAAATTCACATCCGAAAAGGCTTCTTCTTCTCGACTATCCTGCTACTAATCCTTTCATTCATTACGCTAGGCTCATTGTTTCTTCGACGTCTGTTTTTGCAATTATCACCGAATAAACGTCACCTGCGACCCTACGGTTTATGGTAATTTTTCGTCTCCTTAATGCCTACTATAACTTCTCTGAATTTATTTTTCGAATTTGACAACACCCTCTGCAAATATCGGTATCGATGTTTCCTGGTACACATTTTAGTTTTTCTTGAATATCTTAAAACATCCCCAGTTTTCATACTACATGCTTATATCACATTAAAGGGAATGAAATTCCTTTAATTTTTTAAGCTTTTATTTTTCTTCAAGTTTTAATACTTTTTGCAAACTAGGGCTCTAAACTACTTTTTTCGGTTTCAGTAATTTACGATCTCCTGGATCATCAAATTGGTATTTTATCTTCATGAATTCTTCTTTAAGTGAAAGAATGTGCTTTCACTTAAAAGAAAATTCATAATTCAAACATCATTTGTTTTTTTTTAATTAATTATTTTACAGTTTCGAACAATTTTAGGACTCCCAATATTTTGGCGTTTTTCGCCTACTAAACGTCGTTTGGGACGCTATGTTGTATAGTGATCCTTAATCCTCTTGATGCTTACTATCACCGCTCTGAATTTGTCTGTCGAATTCGGCAACACCCTGTAAATGACTATGTGCAATATTTTACAATATTCCCGTTTAGATATTTGCCACTACTTTCTGTATGTTAATAGGATAAAGTAACCAAAACCTACTAAAACACATTACTAGCATTGAACAAGAGGAATTGTCCAAGAACTATTACGGAATCCTCAGTCTTTCTTTCTCCAGGACAACTTTCCCCTCAAGAAATACAGTTAGAGGTATTGTTTTGCCAGACGCTTATCGGGAGCATAATCCAGTAAGTTTTTTTTCTGTTGTTTGTCTTTTCAACTTAATTTTTAAAAAAAAATCAAATGCATCCTTTTTTAATGGGTCATATTAATATTGGAATATACTCTAATTTTTAAAAAAACATTGCATTTATCGAATTTTACACGCATTTGATGAATGTTTCCTTTTGCTACCAGCTCATATACTATTTTTAAATAAAGATGTATATTCAAAATGAGATTAGGTTCACTTACTGACAGTCTTATCCAATCCCTCATCTAAAACATAAGGAACGACACCGCCTGGCCAAACCATCCTTTTATCAACAACTGCATTTCGATCCTAGGAATATGAACAAACATTTAAGTTGAAACAAGGAGCACTTTGAATGGTTTGATTAAGATGAATAACAAATCAAAGAATGAAGTTATATGCTTTGATAAATAATAAAATATGCATGAATTTTCATCTTTTTTTATGAAACTCACCTCTTCACCCTCTACACCTAAGATATCTCCACCGAATAAATCCGGATTTTCAAGAGGAAGATCTCCCAGGTAAGCTAAGAAGAATGTTACAAATTTAATAAAGGTGGCCTTTCAAATACGTTTTTATTACTTTATTAAAAAGCAGAATATTTATTTCAATTGTGTTCCAATTTTAATTTATAATTCTTTATTATAAATATTATGAGGACTTGAAGTCAATTTTTTCTTTAAATTCACAACTGCATGATGTCACCAACATAATATGTACGTAATTGTAACAATAAATACATAAATACATGAATACATAATTGTATTAATCGATTAACTGATTAATATTTAAGTGCCAAAAATATTTTAAAAAAGTATTTTCATTGAGACTGCATAAAATGTTTACATTTCTAAAAACTCTGCCACAACAAGTAGTGAGTGAAAAATCAATCGCTTAATTCCATTTATACAAAAAGGAAATAAATTAAATAAAAGTGTAGAAACAGGTTTATTAAATTTATTTAGAACAACAAATACGCGACTGAAAGATTTTTTAATAGCAGCAATTTGACAAAACTATTATTGACAGCCAAAAAAAAAAAAAAATGGTTTCAATGCTGAAGTGACTTCATACTTGTACAAAATAGGCACAGATTTTAATTTTGAAAGAGAAAATATTCAGTTATACTACATTTTCAAAAAAAAAAAAAAAAAAAAAAAATCAAGGATGACATTAAAATTTAACAGCAATTGATATAATTGTTTTCAAAAAAATGGAATAGTATTTTTCTTTTGTTCCATTCTTCTTGAAGGAAAAGGGCTAATTATTTCATATTAATAATTACAAATTTGAAACTTTTGCATGGAAGTATAAAATGAAATTTACACAATGAATTTATTTATTGACATTAATAGATAATATTTAAAACTACCTTATAATATCATTGAAATAAATAATTGCAAATTATTAAAAAATTGCTGCAATATGTGATGTAATATGAAATAAAAAGGATAATTTATTACAAAACATGGCGTAATTTAAAGATAACTGACAAAACCGCATCTGTTATAATTGTTTTTCTCTTAAGTGTAGTTCAGTTACATTAATGTCCAGTTTCAATGCAACAATAGAACTATTATGGGACGCCCTAATAATTTTGATCTGCATTCAGTTAACGAGGATGACACTTGATCTGGCACTCCCCTCTCCAAACTTCCGCACCACACCAGAGACAGAATGTTTGGTCGTGACGGATTTAACCTAGACCAGACTCGCTTGCAGGACTGTTCTTCTGTGGAATAATAAAGTCTCTAACTTACAATCTTTCTATCCCGAAGCGAGACCTTACCTCCAGGACAGAGTGGCATAGTTTTTCTAAGGAGGGCAGTGGTTTTTCAAATATGCAAAAAAAATGACGAAAAAATTAAGTTTTCTTTTTACTGTTTAGTCACCAAAATATACGCTTATATACAACTAAACTAGCATAATTAAATACATTGTTCAATAAAATGAATATTTGAATGAGTTTAGAGAGGATCGAAAACATATTTTTGCTGTTTGCTTTTCAAAACGATGCTATAATTAACAAAATATTCTAGGCGTTTTAATTTTTAAGGATTCATAAAGTTGATAGTGAGGATTTCATGTAAATTTAAAAACAAACGAACTGAGTATGCATTATGTTTTGAGCTATTTTAGATAATTAAAAATTGATTTTAGTTTAAAAAATTCTACAGCTCTTACGAAAACTTCAGTTTATGTGCATAAAAATATTTCTAAAAAGTTAACTTTTAATTGGAATTGCAAAATTATGCTCATTTTTATTTCAGATAAGTTTATATATGAAAAGAAGGAAAAAAAATTATAGAAAAGTTAAAAAAACTATGTCATTTGCAGTATTTTAAAAATAATATATTTTTTAATTTATATATATATATATATATATATATATATATATATATATATATATATATATATATATATATATATATATATATATATATATATATATTAAAATCTACCGCTCTCTTAATGGCTTTCATTTTATAATATTATTGTCGTATTTTAAATGCTTTAAAACTGTGATGGGCAAACTATGGACTGCAGGTGAGATACAAACGGCTCAGCAAATCTATCCTGCTTGTCGCTGATTGCAAAATAGGATTAATTATTTAAAATAATTGTATAATAACTATTTAAAATAATTGTGTAATTATCAATACATGAAAGTTCGAATTATGAAGCACATAAATAACGCAATTACAGTTTCATTCATCACATTAGTATCTAAAAAATTAATTAACTATTTTAATTAATTAATTAATATTTTTTAAATTCATATTGAGTTTTATAATAAGTTACATTGATTTAGCAGAACTCCTTTTTTTCCTTTTTATAAAATATTATATAACTATTTGTATATACCTTTCTTTTTTGAGACATTAGTGCTTTTAGATTTTCCAACAAATTAGTAAGTGTGCTAATGATGATTTGTGTAAAACATAAAGTATGTAATGAATAATTTATTGAATTAATGAAGCTAACTGCTTCAAACTAAATATTAGTGAAAACTAACTTTAACTGAAACTTTTAGCGAAACTTTCTAACTTTTTGTGAAAATTAAAAGTAGTGAAAACTGTATATGAAAAAGGTAGAAATGTTAGAATATTGCAAAATTAGTTCACACTAGTTGGTGTAACGTTCACTGCATTTTCAAGTTCACAGCATCATACAATGTTACTTATTTTACAGTTTTATGTCAAAGAGAAATTCAATTTCTTTTTCTATAATTTACATTTTTCTTCTATTTGGACTTCATTTCTTAGAGAAAAACAGTTACGTTAAAGCTCTAGTAAAAGAAAAAAATCTTTCACGTCGGAATTTCAATACTTTTTGAATAAAAGATCTTAATATATTTCTATTTTTATAAAAGGTATAATTGATTTACTTATAAATCATCACTTTAGGTGATTTAGGTGATCAAAGAAATATATGAGCCTTTAAGAAGAAAGTAGTAAAATCATAGAAAATACTTTGATGGTCTCAGAGATTTGAGCCCGATTATTATTCAATTATGATGCTTAAATTAATTCATATGCAAGTGATACACGTCAGTACACCTCATCGATTAAATTTTAGAGTCCACAGCCCATTTAGTTAGAGGGAAAATTAAAGCATTCTATTTAGATATTGAATGTTATATGATATAATGTTGCAGTTTTATTCATTTTGATCTTAAATTAGTTAAAAGAATTACTGAAGTGCATTTTTATAAACCTAGTAGAAATTACTATATTTATCTAAATAAAAAAATAAATAAATGTCTGGAAATTATTTTTGTATGTTTCATTAAATGCTTTTATAGTTTGTGAAATAACGTTATGTCTATGAAAATAAAATAATTATTTAATCTTAAATCAATAAATAAATTAATTATGAATGTAAAATAATTAATAAAAAATTAAATTAAATTAATAAAAAATTACATTAAATTAATAAAAAATTACATTAAATTAATAAAAAATTAAATTAAATTAATAAAAAATCAATTTTATTAATTAATAAGAGAATAATTATTTAATAATAATTAATAATCTAACTATTCAATTCTAGGAAAGAAAGTTAGCAAATATTTTTGTCATAAATTTAAGCTTATTTTTTATTTAAAATTGTATACATATCTTGTAAAAGAAGCAATTATTGCAGAGTTATAATAATGTACTCACATTAAAATGTTTTAAGATAATATAATTATGTATTTAAAGAATATTTTTAGTTTTAATTAAAGTAAAACGCCATCTGAATGCTGATTTAAATCATTTTTTGTCATATATTAACAATTATTGTGTCTTTGCTGCTTTATATAACTAGTAAAAATTACTAATGAAATCATTTGAAGGGACAGTTACAGTTCCATTCTAATATCTATAAAAATTTATAATTATTGATAATAAAGGAATATATATAATGGTTAGAGATATTAAGAAAATTCGATTGTTAACTTCTTAGGTAAAATATAAAAATGTTTCGTTCATTTAAAGAAATAAACACCTAAGAAATATTTGTTCACCATAACAGATTCCATCAATAAACATAAAGCGATATTTTAAACTACTAGATACTAAATGTAAGAGTGAAAAAGCACAATTGCACCTAATCGGCTGAATAAAATTTGTCTGTCTAAAACTCTATTTTATTTAATATATAATAACTCCGTTGTGAATATATATATATATATATATATATATATATATATATATATATTAAAACGTGACTTTAGTTTTTTTATATATTGACTTTTATTAGTAATATACTAATTTAATTCAATTTATTGATAAAATTCTAATGTATAATTTCTTACCTTCTTCATAAGCACTGCAGAAGTATAAGCAGAATAAGAAGCACCCTAACCTATATATTTCCATTATGACTGCTTATGGCCTACGGTTCTTCAAGAGAAACCCTTTCGTTAAATAGTTAGTGATGCATTTATACAAATTGATTATGTCTGTATGAGAATCCTGCTCACGCTATCAGTTGAAAAACAGATGTTTCGTTCACTGAAAGAAAATGATAATGAAATGGACTCCGTGTTTTACTTAGACCAGTTTATAAAAACATCGTGAATGTGTTGTCCTCGCTTTTTTCATTAAATTTCTCCTACAAAACGCTATATGATGTTTCGCCAAAAATAATTTTGTTTACATATTATACTCAAGTATTTACAATCTAAATCCTTTATCCTTTTTCTTCTTTCTTTAAAATTTATCACTATTGTGTGTTTTTTCAAGCTTTCCCATGGAACTCTGGAAAATTATTATCAGAAGAAATCGATTTTTTGCCCTATTAAGCATCAGAAAATATCAGATTGATATTACCAGACTGATAATTGTGTGATGTATTCTCTAGTTGATACAATTTTTTTAAAAATAATTTTTAACTAAAATGCCGAAATAGCGAATAAGTATATTTGAAATTTTGATTGATTGCAGTGGCAACATTCTTGTATATAAATATAATAATATATGCTGCATATTTCCTTTGGTATTACAAATAAAGCATAAATGATATTATTTTGTATAAGTATTTAATTTTTTACTAAATATCATTTGTAATTTGAGTGCTAAAGTTTCTTTGTAATCTTGACACTTCTTCGAATTTTTATAGTTAACGGGAAAAAATGAACATGACTTAAGAAAAATGTTATCCTTTTATTGATATATTTTGATCAAAATTTGACACAGATTTATATTCTGAAGTAAGAACCACGAGCGGAATTTCAGCCAATTGATTCGTTGATTTATCGTGGTAATGGTAATTACATAAGCATTAACAGACGAAGCATGTACACAGATGCATCAAACAGACATACTGTACATTCCTGATTATCCGTTTCGCTACGATCTGGCCTCTGTACTATCCAGCCTAGTTTTCTTTTATCGTAATTAATTGAGGAATGCAAGGAGTTGCATTGGCAACATCACCAAGGCATTGGAAGCGGGGGTCTACTACGATTCTCCTACGTGTCGTTTATAAAATACAAATTGTGACCGGAAAAAAGCAGCATACTGTTCGTTGTTCATTGTTTCGTCAGTGTGTAATGGACCTCAATTGCTGCCGTTGTTCCTGATTATAACTGCACAGTACGTACAGGATTCAATAAATTCTTAATCTACTTGGTTTGAGATAAATGGACGGTTAAGTATGTAAGAAGAGAGAAACTACGTATTATAGCAGTGAATTTTGGTATAAAAAACTTTGTCTTCTGGTACTGGTGTGCAAAGAAATGGGTTCTTAGAGCTCCGGTCTATCTGGTTTTTTTGTTATCCGGTCTGTCCTTCTGTCGCATTAGGCCTGATACCCGGGAGTGTGATGTAATGCAAAATTTTTTTCGTCTTCATAAGGATCTAAAATATCAAAATTTATCATAATATGTCGTCGTATTTTTCTAGAAAGCGAAACTATATCTAGAAATTTCTTCCTGTAATTTCGTATCAGAGAAAATCAGAAGCATTAATGGCAAGAAAAATTTTATTATGAAGAGAATAATACTAAATTCCTTTCTCTGCTAATTTCAGCAAAAATAATAAGATTCTCAATCAAGATAAGTCTTCGTATATTCATGGGCAGTTGTAGAGTTTCTTGAAACGTATGATGTCGCTTTTACTCATGAAGTATTTGCGGATGACGTCCTTCAAGTACATGTTGTTTCGCCCGACCATTGTCTTCAGTTTCGTTCTATCCTTCGAGAAGGTGTAAGAGCCATACAACATAATGGAATCGTAATCGAAGGGGGTTAGCAATTGGTTCTGGTCAGGTTTCAGCTTGAAGAACTGATCCTCCATACCTGCAAATAGAAAGTAAAAAGTAGATAAATTCAAAATGGTAAAAGTAAATTCTAATTTATTATTTACCGAATTTCGATTTGGTGAGAAATTTATTTACGTGTTCCTTATGATAATTAAAAAAAAAACATTAAAATGTAGAATTGATGAACATTTAGGAATTTCAAACTCAAATATGTCTTTATAAGTTATAATCTATCAACTAGTACCAAAACTAATTTAACTTATTATTCCATTTTCCTATCTGGTATTTCTTTATTGAAAATTAAATTTTTAAATATTTTATTTACGTGAAATTCTTTACCCACTTTTATATAGCCCTTTTAACGTAATGTTTTCTGCTGAATTTACTTCCTTTCCTATTATAACTCCTTTTTTAATGTATTGCCCAATACATCAAGAAATATTCAAATGCTGTTCGTTATTTTGAAATTAATTTTCGCATAGTAAAACTTTTAAGGCTTTTCGCTGTAGAAATATATTCTCTAAAAATATGAAATGCTATTTCATGTACACTTCATATTTAGATGTGAGCAAAATTTTTCATACAGCAACACCAATTTTGAATACGTATTTAAATTCACCAGATTAAAACAGTTCGAATGCAAATGACATTTTGTAATCTGGAATAAACGGTTGAGTTGGAAAAAATTGAATTTTTTAAAATCCTAATGTTGAATGAGAAGCTTCATTTTTTCAGTGTAATGAATTTTTTCAATAATTCTTTTTTGTATTAAATTATTCAAAAAAGGCAAAAGTTATGTATTTTTAAAGATACAAAAAATTACTACATAAATTTAATTCATAAGTTAAAACATTTTTCAATAAACATGCCAGAATTTTTATTCCAATAGAAGAAGCAAGACCCAAAATATCACTATAAAAACTTTATCCGTTTCCGTACTCTTTTATATATCTAGCAGAAACTGAAAGCTTTCAGATCAGTAAGATTTTTACATTTTTGAGGGGAGAATCTCAATTTCACAATAGTATTCTCTAGTGGGAATAAAAAATCCCTAAAATGGAATTGGAAACAAAACATGTATTTCAACGTTGCTTTAGATTATGATTTTTTTTCTCTTTGAAATAAATGTGAAAGTGAAGGAAAAAAATCGATACAAATAACAGATTCTACAACCCTTATATTTTAAACGAAGTTTCGTTTGGTTCAAATGGGGCAAAATTATGAATGTAGAAATAATTTCTGCCATCTTTGATTGATGAAAAAACTCAAAGTCTAAATTATTTAATACGAATTGTCATAGTGTGATATGTATTAATTAATAAAAAACTTTATTGAAAAAAGTGCAAACAAAGCAACTGTTCGAACAATTTTTCTGATAAAAAGGGTTTAAATATAAGCTAAATTCTTAAAAAAATGGCTTAAAACATTATTTAACTGAAACTCCAACATAAGTAAACAGCATTGTGCTATTTATGTTTCCATTATAATGGAATGTTTCAGGAAATAAATATATATCTTTTATTTTTCAGCTACTTCAAATTTCTTTTAAATTTAAGCTTGTTTTATCGACATTAATTGCTAAATTGATCTAGATCCTCCGACCGATATGCTTCGAAAATATTTTTGAAGAGAAATTTACTTGTTTTATCACGAAATATGCGAATTTGTCTCATTTCGAATTCTTAATTTGCCATATTTCTTCTGCATTAACCATGAACAATTAAATTAAAACAGTAATTCTTTTTTAGAGCAAAGGTATCTTGTTAACAATTGAAATAAAAACTTGAATCATGGACATAATTAACAAAGTGACCTATTTGCTAAGTTTATGTATTTTGAAATAGTCCCAAAATGTTTTTTCATGCATGTTACCTTTTATTTTGAGCAGAAATATTAAAAATCTTATATCTGAGGATTTCTCATTATTCAGAAATCATTTAAAATATGAAAAAATTGTTGGTTGCAATTAGAACATTTGAAGTTTATGCTAATAAAAATATGTAAGTGGTCCCTTATATAAAATCAATTTGCATATTTTTAAAGAGAGCATATTTTCAAATCGAACGACATATTTTCCTTGAATTTAGCTTTTGTAGATGCAAACATATAATAACATTTATAAACCACTGCCTATAACCTCCAACACCTAGATGCTCTAGACAGTTGCCTATTGTACTGAGCAGGAAATCTGACCTCATCTCTATGAATAGCCCTTGACAGCATTCAGCAATTTATATAAGCCTTAATTAATATGGGGGGAAGCGAATGTTTCACTCAATACACTGTTCCGTCATTTGGTTGAATTCAGCAATTCAATCGAGCCTTGGATTGCATTTAAGAGCTAGAGTGGCAAGCTCAAATGCTAGCATCGAGCAAATGAAAACTAAGTTTATTAGAGGCGAAAAAATATCTAGAGTTTTAATTTTTATTGAAAACGACAAGTTAATTCGAAAGTGTAGTATAAAAAAAGTAATTAGAACTGTTTTGAATATTTTCTGTCTGTTTCTTTTCTCTGTAATCTCTTTCTTACTTCGAAAGATATTTTGTTGCTGTTATTAATCTCAAAATTGATTCATAGTAAATGCCAATCATTTCGAACTTGGTAGGATATTTAATTCACTTTATTATACTTGCTCATTCTGATAAATATTTTCAAATATTAATTTCAAATTCTGTGGGTACTCAAACCTGGTTGGGAAACATTTGAAAAATTCAGACTTCTCCATGTTCATGGATTGCCTTTAAATCTTAACAGTATTGGGTCTAGATTAAAGGTTAAATGATATAGTTACTGATTCTATATATTCGGAAAATCTATTCAGTATCTCTATATTCGTTGTTAATGGTTGTGTATAATTAAGAATTGAAATTTAAGAAAATTTTACTATATATTATTATATTTCCTTGGTGACGAAGATTATCTGTACACCGAGAGTGTGGCATCTTTCGTTAAAAAAGGATTCTGGATATTCTTTCATGCAAGAATCAAAATGCAAAAGGAGAAAAATTATTTATTGTTTTCGACCTTTTTAATCTTAAAGTGCACTTTTGGCCAGTGTTACTGTCGGATCATAGTGCTTGCTATATAAATTTCCAAATACATAATGAGAACCAGCAATAGTTTTCTATGTATGAGAGGGTGAATTATCTCCTTGTGTATGGAGTAATTAATGCTTTCTGCATGACTGTATGTTATCTGTTTTCGAATAGAACTGTGATCCACTGCTCAAAGTATGATCAATTGCTTGTGAATTTGTACAGAAAATTGCGAGAATACGGAGAATTCTGCAGTAAATTAATTTAATATACAGCTATGAGGAAACGGCAAATATATAATTTTAAGTCATTATTTCTTATCACTTCCACATCTTAATTTGTTCTTTAATTTATTTGCATGTAGGTTTCTAGTAGCATATTCCATGTTCTTAGGCTTGCCTTCGTTCTTTCTACCACTTCAAACAATTTCTACGACGGATTTTGTATCATCCTCTATATCAATCTCAGTCAATTTTCAGGCTTACCTTCTTTGATGTTGTCCCAGAAGATGGTCAACCAGTCATCTCTGTCGGATCGATTCTGTTCGTGGAAAAAGCCGACCGCATGCCCCAGTTCGTGGATAACCGTTCCCATGAAACCACATCCCATGCCCAAGGAAACGGGTTGAGCACCGCCTGTTTTTCCCACATGAGAATAACAACTATAAGATAAAAAAACATATTTCTTAGAATTTTTTTTTTTTTTACTTATGTGAAGTTATTCAAAATGTTATCAAAAAAGTTATAATATTTATTCAAAAATGCAATCCTTAAAAAAAGATTGCAACGGCCGATTTAACCATCATTTCATCGATGGTTCTTTGAAGTGACGTAGAAACCTTCTTTTCATTGGATATCAGTTTCAGAATTCAAAACATAAAACATCAAAAGGATAGATGGTACAGAACTTGGAAAATAACAAAGTAAAGTCATCGATGAGAAAGATCATTTTGGATATATTATTTTATTCTTGCTGTCAACAGCGTTTAGTTGCATAACCGAGCAAAATTATTTTTTAAAGTAAAATGCTAATATAGAAATATCAGAAAAATTCAACTTTTGCTTGTAAAATGAAAGGATAAATTATTAATTGAAACCAACAATTTCAATTTCAAATTATTTCTATAAAATCTGTTTTATGTTTGTAAAAAGGAATTTTGTAATCAGTTTTTCACTAACTTCCTAATATGCTAGAGATTTTAATTTTTGTACATTTGTATACATGTAGTATGTATGTATGTATGTTTTTTACATTTGTTTGTATGTTTGTTCTGGACTGGAACAGAATCGTTTTAATTTTTTAAAACTTATCAACTTATATAGTCAAATATTGATTGCATAGCAGTGGGGCCATCTGGTAGAAAATTTGAAAACTTGTCATTTCTATATTTCTCATATGTATATTTTGATGCATATAAATAATTTATTAATAATTAAAGAGTAAAAAGTGAAAAATTATTAAAATAAAAAATTATATTTTTAATATACTTATAAAAAGCACTTTTTAAAAACCTCTTTTATCAAATGTAATCTTCTCACTACTAATCCGGTTTAATCCGACTTGGTAACTTCTATACTGGACGGCCGGATTTGGGCCGGTTTCTACTGTAAACGAGGAATGCAGGTTGGAAAGCAAATGATCATCATGACAAGTTTCAGGTGTGTGTGTGGGGGGGGGGGAGGGGGATTGTTAGCTATTCATATTTTACAGTGATGAATTACTTATACTTGCGGGATATTTTCAAAAGATTCTGGAAAGAATTAGGAGTTATTTTTTATGAATTTTGCAGATGTAAATAAAAATTTATTCTAAAAATAAGAAAAATTTTTATAAAAGAAGCTATAATATAAACAAAAACACCTGTCAGATATTGGAATAACCAATTTTCTTTGAGTATAATTTAATTTTCTTTGCTACCATCTTTTAAACAAAACCATCATACACTAATATGATGATGTTTATGGTCCGGACTCTAACTATAAATACGTCATCCAGAATATCAATTTTTCTATGCACAAAAATGTATGATTTAGAGTTACCAAATTCGGTACTTCTTTTGTAGTAAAGGTTCACTAGAAAAGAATTTTAATTAAAAATGAATCGAAAGGGTATCCTTTTAAATGTTTTGCTTTTCATTATTTTTGTTGCTGTGTTTAAACAGAAGTATGTTGCGATGATATTAAATGCATCATTTATGTATACGTTATCATAATTGAAATGAAGGATAAGTTTTTGGAAATAATATAAAGACAGAAGAATCAAACGTAAAACTTTATCATATTACGATTTTAATTCCCTTTATTTATCAGAGAAATATTTCCAAACACGTTCTTTAAAAAACTTATGCAGAAATTTCTTTCTCAGCACTTTATAAAAAACCGTTCTGAGACGAATCATATAATCTGAGCAGTCTTTTAAATTTACCATTCAAATTACCATTATTCAATTTCATTTTATTCCTTTTTAGTAACCTTTGCAATTTTGCAATATTATTTGCTTAATAAAATCGAGAACAACATATAGACAACTGAACAATGTATTGTAAATATGAAATTTGCCTCGACTCCTATGATCTTCATACTTCTCTATTTTTTATTATTTATAATAACAAACAATTTTCAATTATTAAAAGTGCTAGAAAATAAATTAGATTCTACATTTGCATCTTAACGTCATTGAGGTGTCTAGACAGGTAATTTTGTTATATTTTCATCAAATAAGAGTGGAAGCTGATTCTTAAATAACTTCATTTTCTCAAATGGAATGTGACCATAGATGCTTCCGGATACGGGTATACGAAATTTACAAATTAAATTCGGTGTTTTTTTTTACTTGTTTTAAATTCATCTGGAATATTTATTTCCAATTCTTATAGTGAAAGTTTAATAATAATGAATATAAATAATGAATGTTTATAATGAAAGTTTTAATTGTTTTGCATCTTTAAACTCAAATAACATATGATTCAATTGAGATGCTTCTACAAACATTTTCTGGGAAGAATCAAAAACAATAAAGTTAACAATGAAGTTTCTTTTCGTATAGAGAGTCTTCAGGTATAAAATGATAGCACAATCTAGTTAAAAGATAAGATTTAATAGTTCTCTTATTTACTTTAAAATGAGTAAATTATTGCATTTTTGAAGCTAATACGGTTATCTTTTTTTTGTAAATCAAATTCGTAAATCGCCTCAGAGAAAAAAAAGTCACATGGATTAATATCTAGCTAAACCAGCGGGCGTGTTCTCCCAGATATATTCCATTACTCTCCAATAAACGTTTCATCCCTCTTTCTCTACATGAAATTATGCATCTTGAGAAAGGCCAAGAATGCATTGACTAGCTTTGGTGAACGATAGTTACAAATAGATCGTTGGCGTGTATCCAACATTTTTATTGTATCGCGAGAATACGTATTTTGGAAGCCTTCTTGCCGGTCGTTGACGCCAAAATTTGACACAAAACGTAGCAAACTTCATTTATTTATTGCGTTTACATGCATAAGAAATTACGAATCGACAGACATTAATCGCTTGATGGATTTTGCTCCAAGTTTGATTTGTCTGCATACTTTAGATATGTAATAGTACCAGAATTTATCTACCTAGTTCTTCGCATTTTGTAGTTATCGAATTCTCTTGTACTCTCAAACACCCAGGCAGATAAACTCCTTGTGAATGAATTGATAGAGATTTAC
This sequence comes from Argiope bruennichi, assembly GCF_947563725.1. Lineage (NCBI taxonomy): Eukaryota > Metazoa > Arthropoda > Arachnida > Araneae > Araneidae > Argiope > Argiope bruennichi. The sequence goes on along the minus strand of NC_079151.1, from coordinate 141,737,867 downwards.
AAATTTGGTCATAATTCTATATACCGATTTTCAGCAAGCTAGCTCAAAATGTTCACAGACGGAAACTGACAGATAAACATAATGCCAAAAATGTGTTTTGAATTTACGGTAATCTGAAACCTGGAGTTTCGTCAAAATTTGGGTCCGCATTTTCTGATGATTATAATACCTCTTCTATATTACGAGAAAGAAAAAAGTGCTCATGGGATTGTACCAGAATAATAAGTTGGATTTTGACAGGTAAAAACTCGCCTTCCAAACCTATTTTTAATGGCTAAGTCGGTTTTTGAATGTTGAAAAACACTTCTGCAAACAATGTGTTGCTCTTTCAGCTTATAAAATACCAATTTTTTTAGAGAAATTTCATATTCGGTTGAATATGGCGTTTTGGGAAACATTTTGTAAAAGAGTGGACACGACGATAAGAAAACTTTATTTTATACCCACCCTCAACACAAACATTCATATCGCAAATCTAGTGATTCCCAAGAATTTATTTAGTCGTCGTTTGATTAAAATTCACATGATATGCTTTGGAAATTGTTTGATTGCCATCCTCGGGTTTTACTTTTCAAGTTTCAGAAGATCGGTGCTGAAGTAATTTGGATTGGATTTGAAGATAATTGCTAAGGAAAATCACTTATTTTTAGTTTATCGATTGCAAATAGGAGAAATTTTAAATTTAGTCTTTAAAATCGAATTTCAACGAAATACGGGGAAGTGCTTAACTATTTACAAGTAACTAAAAAATAAGACTTGTCGTCGCATTTGATCCATGCTGACACCCACTTTTGTTTTCCCGTTATAGCAATGAAAAGAAAGCGATATGTTTTATATCCGATAAGACATATAACTAAAATTATTTAGTGGATGATTAAGGCAAATAGCACATTTGCTTATGATACCGAATTTCCATACTTAAAATTAGGAAATGAATGGTATTCTGCAGAAAAACAGTATGTACAAAAAATAAGAATAAAAAATTTCAAAATGTACCACGTTTTATTAATAATAAAACAAATAATAAGAATACTATAAAAACCCGATAGTTTTTAGAACAAAAGTTTTTCGTAACTCTTAAAAAATCTGAAGATATTTTGACTTTTTGTACAATTACTTATCTTTCTTCATCTCAGAAGAAAGGAGAGAAAGCAAAGAATTCCCAAGAAACTATTTTTTTAAGGTATTGAAACAACTTCAAATATAAATAATCCGGCTATAATAAGTATGGAAGCAGAAAATTGTCTTACCCTTGTCCTGGAAATATCCTGATATAATCCTTTT